>NW_028318393.1:650483-1300966 GCF_062004578.1 Staurois parvus
CATTTTTAGTAGGCTTCAGTGGGCTTTTATTAGGGTTCAGGTAATGCTAGAGTTGCTAATTGCCTGTTGATACCAGCTAAAAGCCTGTTTAAAGGTAAATCAAGCAAAGTTTTCACCACCATCTATCCTCTTCTTGCTGACACCCCCTTTCTTCCTTTTTGTTTTCTCTTCTTGCCTCCAAATTCTGTTTCCATACCAATATAATTACCCCAAACAACCACTTATAGCCCAACCACTTATAGCCATTCAGCTGATTTCTAGTTTTAATTCACTATGCTAATTCACTATGGGCAGCATAGTGGCTAAATGGTTAGCACTTCCGCCTGGCAGTACTAGGGTCGTTGGTTCGAATCCCAGCCACGGCACCACCTGCCTGGAGTTTGCATGTTCTCCCTGTGCCTGTGTGGGTTTCCTCCGGGTACTCTGGTTTTCTCCCACCCTCCAAAGACATGCAGGTAGGTGAATTAGATCCTGTCTAAATTGGCCCTAGTATATGTATGTATGAATGTAAGTTAGGGACCTTAGATTGTACACCCCTTGAGGGTTAGGGACTGATGTGAATGTACAATATATACAGTTGTGTTCAAAATAATAGCAGTGTGTTGAAAAAAGTGAATAAAGCTCAAAATCCTTCTAATAGCTTTTATTTCCATACACACAAATGCATTGGGAACACTACACATTCTATTCCAAATCAAAACAGGAAGAAAAATATATCAAATTTGTGTTGTTCCTCTAAAAAAATTGAAGAAAAGTGAATATTAGATTGTTCAAAAAAATAGCAGTGTTTGTATTCTTCTTTACAAACTCAAACATTCACTATATAAACTGAAAAATGTTTGAACATTTTGCTTTCCTTTGAATCACTTAATGAATATTTAGTTGTATAAGCACTGTTTCTGAGAACTGCTGTACATCTGTGTTGCATGGAGTCATCCAACTTCTGGCACTTGTGAACAGGTATTCCAGCCCAGGATGATTGGACTACATTCCACAGTTCTTCTCTATTTCTTGGTTTTGCCTCAGAAACTGCATTTTTGATGTCACGCCACAAGTTTTCTGTTGGATTAAGATCCGGGGATTGGGCTGGCCACTCCATAACGTCAATCTTGTTGGTCTGGAACCAAAATCTTGCACGTTTACTGGTGTGTTTGGGGTTGTTGTCTTGTTGGAACACCCATTTCAAGGGCAATTCCTCTTCAGCATAAGGCAGCATGACCTCTTCAAGTATTCTGATGTATTCAGACTGATCCATGATCCCTGGTATGCGATAAATAGGCCCAACACCGTAGTATGAGAAACTTCCCCATATCATGATGCTTGCGCAACCATGCTTCACTGTCTTCAGAGTGTACTGTGGCTTGAATTCAGTGTTTGGGGGTCGTCTGACAAACTGTCTCCGGCCACTAGACCCAAAAAGAACAATCTTACTTTCATCAGTCCACAAAATGTTGCACCATTTCTCTTTAGGCCAGTCAATGTGCTCTTTGGCAAATTGTAACCTCTTCAGCACATGTCTTTTTTTCAACAGTGGGACTTTGCGGGGGCTTCTTGCAGATAGCTTGGCTTCAGATAGGTGTCTTCTAATTGTAACAGTACTCACAGGTAACTTTAGACCTTCTTTTATCTTCCTGGAGCTGATTGTTGGCTGAGTCCTTGCCATTTTTGCTATTCTTCTATCCATTCGAATGGTAGTTTTTTGCTTTCTTCCATGTCTTTCAGGTTTTGGTTGCCATTTTAAAGCATTTGCAATCATTTTAGCTGAGCAGCCTATCATTTTCTGCACTTCTTTATATGTTTTCCCCTCTCCAATCAACCTTTTAATCAAGGTACGCTGTTCTTCTGAACAATGTCTGGAACTACCCATTTTCCTCAGAATTTCAGAGAGAAATGCACTTTAACCAGCATGTACAACATTTGCTGCCTTCCTTCCTTAAGGGCAATAATTGCCACCTGTTTTTCAAAGAATGAATGACCTCACTAATAGAACTCCACACTGCTATTATTGTGAACATGCCCCTTTCAATTAGTGATTTAATTACACAGAATCAGCAGCATGCATGTCATGACTGTTGGGTCTGTTGGATTTCTATTACTCTACTACACCTGCTAGTAAATTATTTGCCATGTAGAAATATCATTTCTACCAAAAACAGTGATTGATCAGGTTAGTGATGTCTGACTGCTATTATTTTGAACACAACTGTATGTGTAAAGCACTGCGTAAATTGACGGCGCTATATAAGTACCTGAAATAATAAAATAAACTATGCAAATCCAAAATGAAAATGACAAAAATCAAGTTAATATTTTTTTAAACCCTAATTCTAAGGTAATGACAAAAATAATGTACGTATGTATAATAGTCCTGTATAGTTCATGACAAATTTCAGGCAAACAGCTAAATTCATGTACACATACAGTATCTGAGAGTTCTCTTACTTGCCAAAGGATTTGTACTTTTGTCCATCTAGTCCTGAGATTTACTCAGCTCTGTCCCATAGAACAGCCTTATCAAACACGGTAGGGGACCTGATCTCTGCTGTAAATTAACATACAGCTGTTGCCCTCACCCCTATTCTCTGCCTGGACAGTGACAGGAGAAGCAGCACACTGATGAGCTCATAACAACATCACTTTGATCTCTTCTATGAGCTTGCACACTTGACCAGCTCCTTGTGCTGCTTCTCCCTTCCTTTCTTGGAACTCGGATCTATAGACTGTGCAACAAAAGGCAAAAGGGTGATAACAAGTCAAACTCAAGTACTTACTCTTTTTGTATTTAAAAAAACACATTTAAACAATTCTAAAGGTTTGGGTTTTTTTGGGAAAAAAACAGACATGCTATACGTACCTGCTGTGTGTGCATAGTTACATAGTTAGTCTGGCGGAAAAAAGACAAAAGTCCATCAAGTTCAACCAGTAAAAAAAAAAAAAGTTATAATCCTATACCCACAGTTGGAAGGCAAAAAAACCCCAGCAAAGCATGATTTCATTTGCTCCTGCAGGGAAAAATATTCCTTCCTGATCCCCTGAGAGGCAATCAGATATTCCCTGGATCAGCTTTACCTATAAATGTTAGTATCCAGTTATATTGTGTGTTTTAAGAAATCTAAGTGTATCTTTGTAGTGGTTTTGCACAGAGCAGCCTGGATCCTCCTTTTCTCAGGTCCCTGCAGGCTCTCCTGGCCCTTTGCTCCTGTCGGGTGCCCCCGCAGCAAGCAGATTGCTATGAGGGTTTGGCCCCACACCCTCTCTCTTCTCATTGGCTGACTGGCTGTGATTGACAGCATTGGGAGAGCCAATGGCTCCTGCTTGCTGTCTCAGCCAATGAGGAGACAGAGACCCGGGACAGCCGAGGCTTGCATAGAATGTAAGAAGGTAAAAAACCTTCAGCCTTTACAACCACTTTAAGTATGTATAACAGAGCTGCATTAATGTGTGCCATTTAGACTTTCCTGGATTTCAGCGTTAAACAATTGCATATTTGTACTGAGTTGCTTAAGAAACAACCTGCAAATTTACTCTAATCTCTGGATTATAGTAATTTACTATTATATGTTTACCTTGTCAGTTTTATAACACACATGTCCACTAAAACTCCAAAATGTGTTGAATCAAAAAAGTACAGCAAGCCCTCCCATGAGGACATGAGGATCTCTATTCTCCACTCCAGGAATGGAACTGGATGGCACTCCAAAAAAGATATTCCAAGATTATTAAATAATATCTAAACACTTGCTGAATCTGACTCTCCTCAGACTGGTGCTTATAACATTACATACAGTTGTGGCCAAAATTATTCAACCCCCACTGAAATTGAGTGTTTTGGCCAGTTTGACATTGCTTTTGATCATTCAGTCATCTTGCTTACATTTACATTAAAGAGGCACTTGTAGGTCAGACAAATATAACATAACAGTTATAATGAAATAACCACAAATGTCTTTTCTGTGCTCACAGCATTATCAGTTTTATTCAACCCCCAAGTGACATTCAATCTTAGTACTTAGTACAGCATCCTTTTACAGTTATAACAGCTTTTAAACGTGAAGCATAGCTTGACACAAGTGTCTTGCAGC
Source organism: Staurois parvus (assembly GCF_062004578.1). Classification (NCBI taxonomy): domain Eukaryota; kingdom Metazoa; phylum Chordata; class Amphibia; order Anura; family Ranidae; genus Staurois; species Staurois parvus. The sequence continues at coordinate 654,566 of NW_028318393.1, forward strand.
GATCTACGGGTATCTTCGCCCATTCTTCATGGGCAAAGGCCTCCAGTTCAGTCACATTCTTAGGCTTGCGCACTGCAACTGCTTTCTTTAAGTCCCACCAGAGGTTCTCAATCGGATTTAAGTCTGGTGACTGCGATGGCCACTCCAAAATGTTCCAGCCTTTCCTCTGCAACCATGCTCTAGTGGACTTGGAGGTATGCTTGGGATCATTGTCCTGTTGAAAGGTCCAACGTCTCCCAAGCCTCAGGTGTGTGACGGACTGCATCACGTTTCCATCCAATATCTCCTGGTACTGAAGAGAATTCATGGTACCTTGCACACGCTGAAGCTTCCCTGTACCTGCAGAAGCAAAACAGCCCCAAAGCATGATTGACCCTCCACCATGCTTCACAGTAGGCAAGGTGTTCTTTTCATCATAGGCCTTGTTCTTCCTCCTCCAAACATAGCGTTGATCCATGGGCCCAAACAGTTCTAATTTTGTTTCATCAGTCCACAGAACACTATCCCACAACTTTTGTGGTTTGTCCACATGGCTTTTGGCATACTGCAGTCGACTCTTCTTATTCTTTGGAGACAGCAAGGGGGTACGCCTGGGAGTTCTGGCACGGAGGCCTTCATTACGCAGTGTGCGTCTTATTGTCTGGGCTGAAACTTCTGTACCCACATCTGACAAATCTTTTCTCAGTTCCTCAGCAGTCACACGGGGACTTCTCTCCACTCTACGCTTCAGGTAGCGCACAGCAGTCGAAGTCAGCATCTTCTTTCTGCCACGACCAGGTAGCGTTTCAACAGTGCCCTTTGCCTTGAATTTGCGAATGATGCTTCCTAAGGTGTCTCTTGGTATGTTTAACATCTTTGCAATCTTCTTATAGCCATTGCCCTTCCTGTGAAGAGAAATCACCTCTTCTCTTGTCTTCCTGGACCATTCTCTTGCCTTCACCATGTTTGTAACCACACCAGTAAATGTCTAGAAGGAGCTGAGTATCACAGTCATTTTAAAGCTGCCTAATTGGTGCTTATTATGCTTGATTGCTGCTCGGTGACATCCACAGGTGTTTTCAATACCTGATGGAAAGCACCTGTATGAACCTCTGTTCTTCAGAGTGGTAGTCTTTAAGGGGTTGAATAATTGTGGCAATGAAGAAACCACATAAGAACCATTTACTACTGTATTACATAAACAATTGATGTCATTTTAGTTGCATTTGGGTAGTTACAACGTCCTTGTAGGATTTGATTCTGAATACAATTCCAAATGTACACTATAGTCCCTAAACCCCTTTACAGCATTGGGGGTTGAATAATTTTGGCCACAACTGTAACAATGCCAACATGAGGCTGTTGTCAGTTTTATCACTTTGAAGAAAGATAGCTATAATATAAGGCTGGCCATGCATTATACAACTTTCCTGTACTATTTTCCTTTAAATTAACCAAATCCATATAATTTGAGGTCAACTCTGCACACTTTCAATTTGATTGCAATCAGGCAGGCCCTTGCACTTCATAGTTGAAGGTAAATCTAAAGGAAATTGAATAAGAAAATTGTATAATGTATGGCCAGCTTAAATTATTATCTGATAGATTTATCTATAGCCCGAGTGATTGAATACTCAGATTAAAAAATCAGCATAAATTAGTGTTGCCTAGATGCAGTATAAAAAAGCTGGTCAACTTCAATTCTTTTTTAATTATACAACCAGTTTCACATAATGACTGACATGGCAGCCATTATAAGAAAAGAAAAAGTGGTGAAAAGAAACACCTAAAGCAACTAGTCAAGTTTCCTCATTCAAATTCATAAGAAATTTGATTTATTGCTACTTTATGCACTAATTTTAAACCAGTCATTACCTGTAAATGAGTTCAGACAGGAAAATTCTGTTGTGATGGTCTGTTTAAAGAGAGTACAAGGTTGGCAAATTCCCAATGCATACAATATACATTCGGATTAAAACTGAATGGTTGCGACTAAACATTGCTGAAAAAGCAATAGGCACTTAGTATTTTATACAGAAGGGGCAGGCATATAAGGCACCCATAGATAGGCAGCATAAGCATGAATCTCAAAGGAAACCTGTACTGAGAGAATAAGAAGGCTACCATTGCAGGACCTCTTCTTCTGGAAAAAGCTAATTGTCTGGCTGTTGTTCTGATGTCAATGGTTATAATCAATTCAGAGCTTCTTAACATGCATGCCAATTAAGGGCCATTTCACACCAGAACGAGCATTCCATTTCCCATACTGCAAATGAATGCACTGCCCTTGCAATCTGCATGCGGGGGGCAATGTAATGTTAACACGCACCCCAAGCACAGATTGCAAAGGCAGTGTGTTTGCGGGCTGCAAATCACATTGGTACCACAGTGCCATGAGGGTTTGGTGTAGTGCCTTTTTAAAAGTAGTTCAAGCACTACTTTTTGAGTGGTCCAGCGCATTTTGTAGCCCATTCAAATGAGCAGGCGTCAAAACACACCGCACAGGAATGCACATGTTCCCAGTGACCCCCATTGTAAACTGGCCAGTTTAAAAAACTCACATAATTATCATGTTCCCAGATCTATCATAAAAGCAATTAAAATATTAAAAAACATTTTTTCTTTTGCCATCTGTGTTTCTTTAGGGAGATTTTCCTTCACTTCCTGTCCAATAGACATAACAGGAAATGACATGATAACTTTTAATGTACAGGTAATACCCTCCAAATTGTTTTTGTCATGGGAACATAGGCATGCGAACAGGGTGCGCCTGTTGTGCCTGGGCATTCCCTAATCACCCTGTGCACATTTAGCATTATCTCTCTGTATGTCAGCGTGGAGATGGTAAAATCTCCCTCTTACCTGCTCTGCCATAAGAGAAGTGCTTCTGCACATCTCTTTCACTGTGTCGGCAGGGTGATGGGAAAGATCCCCCACTGAGCAGCTCTGCTTATATGAGAAGAGTGAAAACATTTCTCTTTCACTCTGAATCTACAGGCAGGCAGAGAATGTGTTGGAGGGGAGACCAGAAAAGAACAGACCAGCAGAGGGCCACAGGGGCGACTGGTACTGGCTTTACAGCCAATCAGGACACCTGGTAGGAGCTCATATGACCATAGGCCAAGCTCCCTGATTGGTTGGAAAACCAGTTTCATGGGACTTCTGCAATGAGAGGTAAGAAAATGATGATGGGGTGTGAATCCCAGATCCTATACCCTCATTTTCCCTCCAAATTGTTTCAACCTTCACAGTATAAGCTGTGAAAATGTGGAATAGACTCCCTCAAGAGTTGTTTCTGGCCAGCTCAGTGGATTGCTTTAAAAAGGCCTGGATTCTTTCCTAGGTACACAGAATATAACTGGATACTAACATTTATAGATAAAGTTGATCCAGGGAATATCCGATTGCCTCTCAGTGGATCAGGAAGAAATTTTTTCCCCTGCAGGAGAAAATTGGATCATGCTTTGCTAGGATTTTTGCCTTCTTTTGGATCAACTGTGGGTATAGGATTATAACTTTTTTTTTGTTGAACTGGATGGACTTTTATCCTTTTTCAGCCAGACTAACTATGTAACCTGTATATACAGTTAGATCCATACAAATTTGGACACAGGCACAATTTTCATACTTTTGGCTCTGTATGCCACCAGAATAAAATAAAACAAAACAATCCAAATGAATTTAAAGTGCAGACTTTCAGCTTTAATTCAAGGGGGGTGAACATAAATATCAAGTACAAATTTTAGGAACTGCAACCATTTTTATACACAGTCCCTCCATTTTCAGGGGCTCAAATGTAATTTGACAATTGAATATAATCATAAACAAAATGCTAATTTTAAATATTTTGTTGAGAATCCTTTACTGGCAATGACTGCCTGAAGTCTGGAACCCATGGACATTACCAAAGACTGGGTTTCCTCCTTTATGATGCTTTGCCAGGCTCTAACTGCAGCTGTCTTCAATTGTACTTTGTGGGTCTTTCTGCCTTTAGTTTTGCCTTCAGCAAGTGAAATGCATGCTCAATTGGGTTGAGATCAGGTGACTGACTCGGCCATTGCAGAATATTCCACTTCTTTTCCTTCAAAAGTTCCTGGGTTGCTTTTGCAGTGTTTTGGATCATTGTCCATCTGTACTGTGAAGTGCCATCCAATCAACTTTGCTGCATTTGGCTGAATCTGTGCTGACAGTATATCTCTAAACACTGCAGAATTCATCTGGCTGCTTCTGTCTTCTGCCACATCATCAATAAACACCAATGACCCAGTGCCACTGGAAGCCATGCATCCTCATGCCATCACACTACCTCCACCATGTTTTACAGATGACGTTGTGTGCTTTGGATCATGAGCTATTCCAAGCCTTCTCCACACTTTTTTCTTCCCGTCATTCTGGTACAGATTAATCTTAGTTTCATCCATCCAAATATTGATTTTCCAGAACTGGTCTGGCTTTCTTAGATGTTTTTTGGCAAAGTCTAATCTGGCTTTTCTATTTTTCAGGCTTATGAATGATTTGCACCTTGTGGTGAACCCTCAATATTTGCTCTCGTGAAGTCTTCACTTGATTATAGACTTTGACAATGATACGCCCACCTCCTGGAGAGTGTCCTTCACTTGTCTGGATGTTGTGAATGGGTTTTTCTTTACCATAGATAGGATCCTGCGATCATCCACCACTGTTGTCTTCCGTGGATGTCCATGCCTATTTATGTTGCAGAGCTCACCAGAATGTACCAAACTGTTGATGTGGCCACTCCTAATCTTGCTGCTATCTCTCTGATGGATTTGTTTAGTTTTTGAAGCCTTACGATGGCCTGTTTCACTTGCATGGACAGCTACTTTGAACGCATGATGTAGGTTCCCAGCAATAGATTCCAAATGCAACTTCAGACCTTTTACCTGCTTAATTTATGAAGAAATAATGAAGGAGTAGCCCACACCTGGCCATGAAACAGCTTTTGATTCAATTGTCCAATTACTTTTGGTCCCTTGAAAAAGGGGGGTGGCTACTCTTCAGAGCTGTAATTCCTAATTTGGATGTACATACCCTCAAATTAAACCTGACAGTGTGCACTTTCAGCTCATATCCATTATATAACTATAGCTATAGCTTGAATATGTTTTTGGTAAATACCTGAAAAAATCTAAAATTGTGCCTGTGTCCAAATATATATGGACCTAACTGTACGTTAGTGCAGATGTGTAGGTATTATCATTGCAACATCTGACTTTTATTTACCTGACTAGCCTTTAGATTGTCACAAATGGGGTTTATTCACTAAACAGGTGATTATAGACAATTGTCAAGGTATTTGCAAAATTAGGATCAATTGTTCCAGTTCATCTATTTTTCCTGCTTGGCTTTTCAGGCCTAAAGCAAATCCCTGATTTGTGTATATATTTGTGTATAGATATTTTCCTATTTAGTGAATAAATTCATACTATAATCTTAAACTGCAAAATGTGTCTTCTCTTAGGTAGAATTTACCGAGCAAGGACTTAGACAACAATAAAAACCAACTGTTTTTCTAGCCTCTCACCTTTCTATCCAAATATAAAGGAAAACGTTTTGCTTTTAGTTATACTTTACACAGTCATATTGTGATTACAAGGACTCTAATCTGAATGTCCAGTTTAGGCATTAGAAGAAAACAACCATGACCATGTTTCAGCATTTGACACAAATATATAGTGTGTATTGCCTACTTTAAATCAATTTTCTTCCATGCTTATAATTTTTCTATGATTTTAATCTGTTTTATGTACTTTTATATACCAATAAAGAAGATTCAGTAATTAGCAAAATGTTACTTTTTACGTCACTGTTACGACCTAAAATTATCAGCCACCAAGTACAATTTTGCCAGCTCTAGGAGCTCGTTCACGTCATTGAGCACATGTTATGGTGCTTGCTTTTTTCTTTTTTCTTGTCATTACACTTAGTTTAACTGTATGTGCAACAGTGCATTGTGCATTGTGATGTGCTGCAGGGTGTTGTAACTTTGCTTGCATCAATTTATCTTAAAGAGGTAGTAAACCGCAAAAAAAAAATCTAAAAATACTTCTCCCTGCATTGCATACTAGCACAAAATGAAAGACTTACCTGAAAACAAAGCCCTCTAGCGGAGCACTGTCAAGGCTCCGCGAGGCTTCCATCTTCACCCGGTCTTCCTTCTGGGTTTGCGGGAAGTGGGCGTTTGACTGAGTAGCGATGACTTCACTCCCATGCGGCTCTTTCAATGGGCGGCACACTGTGCAGTGCGCATGCGCTGGTGACATCACCGCCGATGCTACAGTAAATATCTCCTAAAGGGTGCCCATTTAGGAGTTTTTTACAGTACCTACAGGTAAGCCTTATTAAAGGCTTACCTGTAGGTAAAACATAAAACAGAAGGTTTACTTCTACTTTAATGTACATCAGCGCAGAGCTTTGGTGTGAACAGGCCATATACAAAGCAAATCTTTTTTGTGTTGTCTTTGTGCTGGGACCACATAAGACAACACTGACCAACAGGAGATGGTCTGAATAGGCTCCTAATGATAGTGAGTATACAAGTGTAAGAGACACCATCCTGTGATAAATGGAAACTAACATTCTGTATTAGCCAGATATTTTGATTTTTTTCGATCAATTCTTTATTGAACCTGTTAGTTGAGAGACACCAGTGGTTTTGCTCATCTCAACAGATCTATATACAGTATGTTTAGTTAGTACTAGTCTGTTATCTAATGTATTTGAATAGTGTCCCTTTGTGCATTTTCCCTTAATGGTAAAAATAGTCAGAAAAATTAGGCTTTACACTGTCCTCCTTCTGTATCCCCAGTCTGTAAGAATATCTCTTTTAGGTCTTGATCACACCAGACACAGTGGCAAGATCAATACATGCTCAACACATGGATACTGACAAAACAATTGTTCTCTATGTGCCTTGTTCACACCATACCATGCATTGGTATGCATTGCAACAAATGCAGCATATTTACCTTATTTTGCAATGTAACACAGAGCAACACATTACACTGCAGGGCATCATTGTGTGCAATCGTGCTTTTGTGTACTCTATAAAATCCTGTATTCAGCCACCATGCAAATCACTGAGATGGTTTTCCAGGTAGAAAAAGAAAATTGTTCAAAATTGCAGATAGTAGTGAATGAGTTGATCTGGGAGATTTGTTTACAGATGTCAACCTACAGTCTTAAATAGTGATACAGGGTGGACCACATAATGACCGGTCTCTGTTTTGAAGCAATACACATTAGATTATCTATTGGATATGCAACAGTGTCCTGCCACTAAACTTATCCAATCCAGTGATTACTGTATGTAATAGAATATAACACGGAGAGCTGGTTTATATGTGGTTGTTAGGTACCTACCATTGGTAGCCTCTAGCGTTCCACAGACCGGAATCCCCCAAGGCGCGGAATCTAAGTCCCAACCTGCTTGTTCACCAGGGCCCCTGATGGTGGGGATGGACTTGGAGCAGGCCGAGACCAGGTCGCGGCCCCTGGGTTCACCCAGCTGCGGTAGAAGCACCACTGGAGGTGTATAGCAGGTGAGAGCCTGATGTGAGGAGGTAACAAGAGCAGCGTCAGGCAGGCCGGGTCGGTAACAGTGGAGACAGAGTGGTACAAAATCAGTAGGCAGAAGGATAAACAAGTCACAAGCCGGGTTTGGTAACAGGAGATCAGAACGTGCAGGGGTAAGCAGGAGGATGGTCAGACAAGCCAGGGATCAGAACAGGAGACAGACAGCAAATCAGGGTCAGGCAGGGTTGGCAATAAGACAATCTACAATACGGGAACTCAGGATACAGTTAAGACCATACGCCAACTAGACACAGCCCTGACCTGTTTTAAATAGGGTTCCCTGTGCCCTGATTGGTGCCAGGAGCGCATCCGTGATCGTGAGTGCGCATGCGCGAGTGCCGCCGCAATCGCGGGTGCCCAGGTCCCAATGCTCGCACGCTAGTGCGGCCGGGTACACCGCGCATGCGCAAACCCGTGCACGATCGCGCCCAGCTTTGGGGTCCCTGACAGTGGCACTCCTTGTTGTTTTCTAAAATGCAATATGTTGCAAGAGTCTGCTTCACCTAGATCACCATAAAAATTTAGCTATTGTGAACACATCTGACCTAATAATTGTTTGCCGTTATCAACTGTTTTTTTTTTCTGGGTAGTTGACAATAGTGAGATGTTCATTATCACACAATTAATTTTTCTCCTGGAGCAATACCAGCCCTGCTTAGGTTTTCTTCCACTCAAGTTGGCCATACTGTATGTGCTTGTGTGGGTGTGGAAAACTGTGGAAATGGTCAGAAAATAACAAATCTTTACTGAACAAATTATCATATGTTCTTTGCAAAAGAATTCTGCTGAACTGTATGGACGAGCTAAAATAGACTTTAAAGTATCTCATAAAACCATTTTGTGATGCTCTTAAAACTGAAAAGGGTTAGAAAAAGATTTCAATAGTCTTGGACATCATCAGACCACATTTAGCAAGGAGGATACCAAAGGATCTGCAGGCATCTCTTGTACATTATTATGTAAGTCCTGAATCTACTATATGAAAGACACTTCAAAAGATGAGTGTTTGTGGGAGATAAGAAAAACCTCCAATCCCTCCAAAAATTAGTTTCAAAGACCACCATTTATGGCGCCCTAATAAAACAATGTTCTTTGAAGAAAGTTTAATCTCTTGGTAACTATACACAGCATACTGTATTTTAGAAAAATATCCAGACCACAGATACAGTGATTTATGTGGCTTGGATCATGAAATTCCAGAATCCATCAAATCAGGAAAAATTATTGTACAGTGTAACTCCTGTAAAGATCTGACCAACAGCTACCTACAGAAAACATTTGGTTGAGGTTACATTGACAATATGGGAGGGTCAACTAGGTTAACTAGTTACTAATTATGAAGGTTGACTGTTAAACCATTTGTTTAGTAAATACATGTCAAACCAAGATGAAATAAAGGAAAATCACTGCAAAAATAACTTTTAACATTTTATTTTGAAATTGATTGGGGACTCAAGTACAAATTTGTGCAATGGTAAAGTGAGAAGCCCAGAACCACAAGGTAAACTGAAGTAAATTTTTATTCTTGCTCTTATGTAATAAAAAGAGAAAGTGAGTTATAACAGACTGTAGACTAGCTATAGTATAGCACAGGAATTTATTCAACGTAAATTGCAGAACTGTGCACCTGTACTCTCTTGTAATATCTACAGCAGAGGATTATTCCAGCAAATATACACCTTTATGTAGTTGATGATAAACATAAAGAATATTGTATAGTTAGATTCTAATGTGTGTGGCCAGCTTTACTCTGATTATATGTCCAAACAACAATATATCATAAATACAGTTGTGCTCAAAGCTTTGAATACCCTGGCAGAAATTATGACATTTTGGCATTGATATTGAAAATATGACTGATCATGCCAAAAAATGCTCTTTTATTTAAAGTGGTTGTACAGGCCAAAGGTTAATGCATGCAGGCAAAAAACCTTCTGTGTGCAGCATCCCCCTCCCCCCCCCCAGCCCCCTCAATACTTACCTTAGCCTCATCGCGATCCAGCGATGTGAATAACAGCCTCGCCTGTCCTGGGTCTCTGCCTCCTCATTGGCTGAGACTGCAAGCGGGAGCCATTGGCTGTTGATCACAGCCAGTCAGCCAAGGAGGAGAGAGGGGGTGGGTCCAAGCCGTGGCTCCGTGTGTGAATGGACACACGGAGCAGCGGGTGCCCCCATAGCATGCTGCTTGCTGTGGGGATGCTGACAGACAGGAGGAGCCAAGAGAGCCTGCGGGGGACCAGAGAAGAGGAGGATCCAGGCTGCTCTGTGCAAAAACACTGCAGACAGCAGGTAAGTATAGATATGCTTGTTAATTTACACAAAAAAAATGAACCTTTAGAATTGCTTTAACCACTTGCCCTCCAGAGGATTTACCCCCCTTCCTGACCTGGACATTTTTTGCAATACGGTGCTGCGTTACTTTATCTGACAATTGGGCGTTCATGCAACGTTGTACATAAATGAAATTTATGTCCTTCTTTTCACACAACTAGAGCTTTCTTTTGGTAGTATTTGATCACCTCTGTGTTTGTTTTTTTTGCGCTATAAACAAAAAAAGACCAACTATTTTGAAAAAAAAAAAACAATATTTTTAACTTTTTGCTATCAAACATATCCAGTAAAAAAATTTTAAAAATCACATTTCTTCATAAATTTGGGACAAAATGTATTCTGATACAAGTCTTTCCTAAACAAAATCCCAATACGAGTAAAATTAATTAGTTTACGTGAAAGTTATAGCATCTATAAATGGCAGTATATATACTGGTATTTTTTTTTTTTTTTACAAGTAATCAGCGACTTATTGCGGGACTGCAGGACTGCGATGGGCATTCTGACACTGGGGGGAACTGACTGCCACTGACATCCCTAGTGACACTAATACAGTGATATGTGCTAATAAAAAGCACTGACACTGTACTAATGACACTGGGCAGGAAGGGGTTAACATCTGGGGCGATCAAAGGGTTAACTGTGTGCTGTGTTGTGTGTTTACATAGTGTGTGTTTTACTATGTAGACAAGCTGCTTTGTATTGCGCAATACAAAGCATCCTGTTCGTGCTGACAGGGGAGATATCTGTGTTGTTTACAAACAGACCTCTCCCCTGTCAGCTCCTCCGATGGTCACCGAGTCCCAGCCCAGAATCGGCGGATGGGACTCAGTGATTGACATGCTAAAGAGCTAATAGCGGCGTGGGTAAATGCAAAATCACATATATATATATAGCGCTTTGGCACCTTTTTAAATCATAATGATAACAGAAATCACCCAAATGGCCCTGATCAAAAGTTTACATACCCTGAAATGTTTGACCTTGGTACAGACACACAAGGTGACACACACAGGTTAAATTGTCAATTAAAGGTAAATTTCCCACATCTGTGGCTTTTAAAATTGCAATTAGTGTCTGTGTATAAATAGTCAATTATATTGTTAGTCCTTACATGGATGCACTGAGCAGGTTAGGTGGATGCACTGAGCCATGGGGATCAGAAAAGAACTGCCAAAAAACATGTGTAACAAGGTAATGGAACTTTATAAAGATGGAAAAGGATATCAAAAATGTCCAAAGCCTTGAATATGCCAGTCAGTACTGTTCAGTCATTTATTAAGAAGTGGAAAATTTGAGGATCTCTTGATTCCAAACCAAGTACAGGTAGAGCAAGAAAGATTGCAGCCACAACTGCCAGAAGAATTGTTTGGGATACAAAGAAAAACCTACATGTAACCTTAGTAGAAATAGAGGCTGTTCTAGAAAACAGAGGTTTGATTGTTTTGAAGGAGTACAATACAATGATACTTGAATAAAAATGAGCTGCATGGTCAAGTTACCAGAAAAGAAGCCTTTATTGTGCCAATGCCACAAAAAGCCCGGTTACAATATGTCAGACAACACTTTGACACACCTCATGGGTCTGCCATAGAACCCTTGACAAAACATTATTTATAGCAGGAATAAAAATGGCAAGCCAAACTGTTTTTCTTAGTTTTTGAGAGAGTGGGTGTAGGTCAGAACCCGTTCAAGGTTTTTACTGTTATTGGTGGCTTTGTTAGAGAGATTTCCCCTGACTTCCTGTCCTGCTGACATTGTTTTATCAAACAAGCCTGGAGGGGAACTCATTAACAGCAACACAGACAGAAAAAAATGCTTTTCTTGAGCAGAGAAAGGAAGGGCTAGAACACCTGTCAGACTTATCTTTCTGACTTCTGCAGAATTTTCTTTCTGTCTGCAGAATTTCTCTCACTTCCTGTTTGGTATAACCTTTGTTAGGGGGACAATTGTGAGAATAAATCTCTCCAACAGAGCCCTGGAGAGTAGTAAAAACCTGGCAGGAATTGTAATCCTTCCCCGTTCTATTAGAAAAAAAGTTTTTACCATGAAATGTGCTTACTCGTGGCTATATGGGTTTGGGAAATGTATTCTATTTTCATATTCAACTTAAATGCAGAATTGCTAACACAAAGCACTTTCAATCCTTAAAATTCAGGCATGCAGCAAAAAGTAATGTAGTCTAAGCTGAGTTTAAAACACCATGATGAAAAAAAAACTGGTGATTCATAGGAAAATCACAAAGCTGATCTCTCATAATTACTCTCTATTACTCACAGATAGCAAGTATGTATAGCAAGTATGTAGTTGTTCTGGGAAATGACATTCCCTCACCGACAGAATCCAAGTGGAAAGAATTTTCTAACCTTCTCTGAAAAATAACTAGAAATTGTGTACAAAGCTGAACTAACAATACTGTAGACCAGGGGTGTCCAAACCTTTTTCAAAGAGGGCCAGATTGGATGAAGTGAACATGGTGGAGGGCCGAACATTTTTCCGAACATTCTTTGAACCATTACAATTAAATGCAAATAAATTATTTTATGCCAAGTTAATTGCAAACGACATACTTTTCGTTTCATAACATTAAGATCAACTGACAGCTGAGTTTTCACAATGTATTAAAAATAAATTTAAAAAAACTTACCTGCACTAATGTGAAGGGTGAAAAGGGTAGCTGGAGCTGAAGTCTCTGCTTGCAGCCGGGAGGGGAAGAGAAACACACTTCACGCTGGAAGCCCGGTCCTGACGTCACCGCCCTCTGTTGCTCCCAGCGTGGCGCAGTCACGCATGCGCACTGCTCTCAAGCAGAAGACTGTCTGCCACAGAAGGGAGGGCCGTGCGACAGCCGCATTTACACAGACCAGGGAGAACGCGCCGCAGTCAGGCATGCGCACTGCCCTCTGCAGTAGAAGACTGTCTGCCATAGAAGGGAGGGCCATGGGAGGGCCACATTACACAGAGCAGGGGGGGCTGTTGGAGGGCCGTATTAAACCGACCCCCGGGCCGTAAATGGCCCGCGGGCCGGACTTTGGACATGCCTGCTGTAGACAGTCCTAGAACACAGCACTTCTGCAAAAGTACAACCGCAGAAAAAATGCTGTACTACCCAAAATTAAATAAATAAATTACTGTGCAAAAAATCCTTCAAATAATCTACATATCAATAGGTATTTAAACATATGCCTCATAATGTCTTCCCAGTAAATTGCTAAGTTATAAAAACTTACTCCATAAAAAACTTTAAACCAATATATAAACTTCTGTCATCAATAATGAATGTCCCAATGTTCACTTCTTGAACTTTAATTCACCATGTGATGACTTAAAAGATACAGTATATGGATTATGCTGATAGATCATCCACCACCTTTTCATTCACCAACTGGCCAGTGAGTCCCACCACCGTTCATACAATTCTCTCACCTTCAAGCATTGATCCTTTCTTTCTTTCTTTCTTTCTTTTTCTTTCTTTCTTTCTTTCTTGCTTTCTTTCTTTCTTTGTTTCTTTCTTTCTCTCTCTTTCTTTCTTTCTTTCTTTCTTTCTTTCTCTCTCTCTTTCTCTCTCTCTTTCTTTCTCCCACTCTCCTTGCACAATAGGCTATGGTACGGTGGATTTTGTCACTTCAGTTGCCTACAATATGTCTGCATCATACACTTTGCTAATTCTAGGTGTATGTCTCTGTAAGATATCAGGGTTCCCCATCGGCACTCTGTAATTCAACTCAAAGTACATGGGAGCTTCCCTTAGTGCAATATATTAAAAGCAATATTTATTAATGTAATTGCACTTGCAGTTTAAATGATATGAAGCGCATAAATGCACAAAGTCCTGTCGGCAATGGGATAGCGGCTCTCGCCCACACTTCCAGTAGCAGCAAAACCATGCGTCTGTTCATTTCTGATAACCATAAACATCTACAGATTATCACATCCCTCTGGAGGGGGATTGGGATTGACCCATTAAAAAATAGTCACAAAATTCTTCAGTTCTTTTCCGCCATCACTGTAGGGAAATCAAACCTATTAGGAATACTCAGCATGCAGTAAAATGTCTTACACAGGGCTAATGGGTATCGTACAGCCAGTCAGGCTTGAGATGACCTTTCCAAGACCCCTGCCTAACTCACAGTTTTAAAAAATAATACACACAATTCATAAAATCAGACAGGACCAAAACACATTGATATTAAGTATATGAATGGAGAAGATCATACCGAACAAATCAAGATCATACATGACTTAGCTGGAAACTAGGCCCTTTCCTACCTCCTGGGTGACAGACCTATTTAAGGGTAGGTGCAAAATTCCAACACACACGTTCCTGCATTGGACAATGGCTGTATGTATAATGGGTGCTATAGCGACCAACGGCTGGAACCGTGATACATCAAGGAATAGAAATATTGCTAGCACACCGTTTTCTCCAATATGGATCCAAAGCTTTTAATGTGTAATTACATAGTTACAAGAAAAGCAACGTTTATGAGTCTTGCAGGACCCCTTCATCAGGAATGTGACTACATATCACATAACTGATGAAGCGTCCTGAGAGACTCCAAAACCCATATTGGAGAAACCCAATGTGCTGGCAATATTTATATTCCTAGGCCGATCCGAGGGACCCCATGTTTATTATCTCTGGACACAAAATTCAGTGCTGGACAAAAATCTACCAGTTTGCAGAATGCAACCTGCACATATTTAACCATTAGCCTACAGGATACTTATACCCCCTTCCTGCCTAGGCCAATTTCCAGATTTCAGCGCTGTCACACTTTGAATGACAATTGCACGGTCATGCAGCACTGTACCCATATGAAATTTTTATCATTTTTTTGAGACAGATAGAGCCTCTGGGATTTTTATTTTTTCTTAAACAAACCAAAAGCCACTGAAAATTATGAAAAAAAAAGTTTTTTCTTAGTTTTTGTTATACAATTTTGTAAATATGTGATTTTTCTCCTTCACTGATGTGCACTAATGAGGCTGCAGTGATGGGCACTGATAGGCTGCACTGATGGACACTGATAGGTGGCACTGATGGGCACTGATGAGGAGGCACTGGTAGGTTGCACTGATGGGCATTGACAGGCATCACTGATGGGCACTGAAAGGCAGCACTGATACATGACACTGATACATGACACTGATATATGGCACTGATAGGCAGCACTGACTGGCACTGATTGGCAGCACTGATAGGTGGCACTGATTGGCATTGATAGGTAGCAGTGACTGGCACTGATGGGTGACATTGAAAGGCAGCTCAGATGGGCACTGATATGTGGCATTGATGTGCACTGGTATGCACTGATAAGTGGCATTGATGTGGCACTGGCACGTGGCACTGATGGGCTCTGGCACGTGGCACTGATGAGCACTGACAGGTGGCACTTCTGGGGCCACGCTGATCATCAGGGCACACTGATCATCAGTGCCCTGATGATCAGTGTACATGTCCCCTCCACGGAAAGCCAATTACCGACTCTCCTCTCCTCTCAAGCTGTCAGCGTGACAGCTCGAGAGGAGTGAAATGCCAATAACCGGCATTTCCGTGTTTACATGTGATCAGCTGTGATTGGACACAGCTGATCACATGACCGAGCCGACATCTTCGGCTCTTTCCGTGATCCGCTGTGTCCGAGGGACACAGCGCACCGGCGATCGCCGCGCTGCACGCTCCCTGAGCTGCGCATGCGCAGTGAGAATGGTAGGACGTCATATGACGTCCTATCAGAACGAGAGAACCACCTTGCGCCCGTCATTGTACTATACGGCGGGCGCAAGGTGGTTAAAGATATTAATCACTTCCCAGCCGCCCTATAGTAGAAATACTGCTACAGGGCGGCAGGTGTGATTTTGCATTTCTGGGTAGGGGGCACACAAGAGCCACACGTGCACCCTACCTACACCGCTGTTCGCAGTCGCGACTGTCAATCACTTGGTCCTGGACGGCAATTACCTGCCGGCACCTGATGATTACCAAGGATCTTCGATGGGAGGAGTGCTGCTTTGTTTACTAACAGTCCTGCTCCCTGTTGGCTCGGACATACTGCTCTGGATGGCACAGCACAGACATCTGGAGCAGTATGCTTACAGTGAAGCACCAACACACCATCCCCTAGTAAGACACTCCCAGCACCCAGTTAACCCTTTGATTGCCCCTCATGTTAACCCCTTCCTGCCCAGTGTCTTTTTTTTAGCACTGATCACTGTATTGGTGTCACTGGGGATGTCAGTGACACTAAGTCAGTTCCCCCCAGTGTCAGAATGCCCGCTGTAGTCCCGCAGTCCCGCTATAAGTCACTGATCGCGCCATTACTAGTAGAAAAAAAAATCCCAGTGTATATACCGCCAATTGTAAATGCTATAACTTCCACATAAACTATTTAATTTACACGTATTGGGATTTTTTTTCAGCAAAGACATTTTGGCCTCAATTTATGACGAAATGTGATTTTTAAAATTTTTTTACTGGATGTTTAATAGCAAAAAGTCAAAAATATAATTTTTTTTCTCAAAATTGTCACCTTTTTTTATAGCGAAAAAAATAAAAAACGCACAGGTAATCAAATACCACCGAAAGAAAGCTTAGTTTGTTGGAAAAAAGGATGTAAATTTAATTTAGGTGCAGCGTTGCATGACCACACAATTGTCAGTTAAAGTAACGCAGAGCCGTAATGCAAAAAATGGCCTGGTCAGGAAGGGGGTAAATCCTTTCGCGGGCAAGTGGTTAATATCAGTATAAAACCATAAGCAACCGTTTACAGACGTAAACCCAGTGACATCCCATAGCCCCTCAGCCGCTTAATTGGTCAGACCATTTCTGTTAATACCCGCCTAACCAACATGAAAAGAGGGCTGCCTTTGCAATTGTCAGCTCTCATGTACCATCAAACGAAGTAAGATCGGCCAAGTTTGTGAGAGATACTTTTCCACGTTGCTCATTGAGTGAACTTTTCTGAAACCAAGACTTGATTAGTTTTTTTGAACAAATGGTGTAAAATGATGTTCAAAATAATTTTTTCAGCTCATTTCCTACAGGTGTTAGCAGCTACTTCATCCCTTGTGAGGATATTTGGCAGCGCAGGAGTCCACCCCCATTTAAGATGACTTGATTAGTATTTTCATTTTTCAACCCTTTTGTTTTGCTGTGGAATTGTTGTCTCTTAGCTTCTTTGTAATGCCTTTTTTTGTACCGTAAATATTTTATTTGCACCATTTTTACCTCAGTACAGTTTTACCACATTTTCAGTTTATTATTTCTCTATAAAAGTAGTTGGTGGCAGTTTAAAGAGTTCATTGCTTAGTTAACTAAGCCCAATGACAATCTTTCTCAGACTGTTGGCACCTAGATTGTGGTCCAGGAAGCTGGAAAATCTTTGTGCAGGGTGAGGCTGAGAGTGGCATTGTTGCATATCAGTGACAGCCCTGTTGTGCGGTTGACGAGTCAGTTGTCACTAGTTGGTGAATAGGCGGTCTGACCCACTTTGTCACACATGCCTTTCTTCTGGTTTCCTTAGATATACTTTGTGTAGAAGTCACTGTACATAGGGTTATTAATTTCGGGTAGTGGATTAGTGCCTACCAAGCATTTCTTTGAACCTATTAGTCACTTGTTTATGTATTCTATTGTAGTATATGGCTTTTCTGCAATCTACATTTATGGAGAATACTGTAATTACCACATACAGATGACAAAAAACTCTGCTCTAAAGAAATTGGCACTACTTGAGAGTGATTTCTGGAAAATCTGATTCCTCAAGGCCTTTTTCTTGATTTGATACATCAAGTCCCTGATTCAATAAATATATAACAGCTGTTTTTTTTTACAATGGCTATGCTTCTGATTAGCTTAGATCAAGGTTAAAGTGGAGTTCTGGTCTCAAAAAAAAATTAAGAGTCAGCAGCTACAAATACTGCATCTGCTGACTTTTAATATAAGGACACTTACATGACCAGGTGTCCGGCAATGTCCACACCTGAGATGATTTCCTTAATCGGCTTTGGGTGAAGGCACCGCCATCTTAACTAAAGGGAAACTGGCAGTGAAGCCTTGTGGCTTCACAGCCAGTTTCCTTCTGCGCATGTGCAAGTGGCATTGCACTTTGTGATTGCTCCCACAGTCTTCTGGGACCTGTGATGTGTCCCAGAAGGCTGGGACAGGCGGGGCTGGAGATCACTGTGGCAATTAGCCAGAAGTGGGAGATGGTACCTGTCAAAGCCAGATACCCGCTCCCCCACCCCCTCGAAAAAGTGCCAAATGTGGCAGTGGAGGGGGGAGGATGCCAGCAAGTGGAACTTCCCCTTTTAAATGGAGTTCTGCTTTAAGGTTAAGCTTAGGTTAAGAAATAATCTCATCAAATCGTCTTATGGCAAGAAAAGAGTTTTCAGAGAAGAAAGACATTTATTGAATTCTATACTGCTAGGATAGATACAGATGATACAGAAAAAAGAAGCAAGTTCTATGAGTAGCTGCACTGTAATCTAATGCAGAATAAGACAAAGGAACCTTAGATTGAGATTCAAAGTGGCAGTGATTGTGAATAGAGCTACAACTAGACCTGACACATAGGCCATCACTGCCAAACTCTCTCCTGTGGTTAACCTCTCAACCCATCAACAGAGAAAAAGTGAACGAAATGTGCTCTCTAAACGACTTAGCTTCTGCCTGACCAAACAACTTGATGAAACAGAGTTCTGCACTGACATTAAAGAATTCTTCTGTGGATTATGGTTAACAGATTTTTTCCATGACAGAATGAATATCATATCAAATGAAATCACTGAAACACAGCTTCCAAAAAAGAAAAAAACAGTAAATGGGCCTCATAACAAGGAACTGAACCAATGCATAGATTTCCTTACAAAGAGAATCAAATAAAATATACTGAACAAACAAAAACAAAAAAGAAGTGGTATAGAAAGAAAGGGCTATGCAAAACTTCTAAAATAACATAATTGCCAAACCCACAGACAGTGGAAGTGCAATGGTAATTATGAATACATCTGATATATTCAAAGACACACAGACAGCTTTTCAACACAACCTATTGTAATAAACTGGATACAAAACCCAACATAACAATACACAAAAGAAACGAGGAAGCTGCCTAATGAGCTCTGTTCAAAACAATCACATCTGCTGTATCTCAAACCAAATAATCCTAAAATGGACATGGTTAACATGTTACCTGGTATACAAGAGAGAGGAAACCCAGTGTGGCCTATCATCTCTAGTGTGAGAAGACTAATAGAGGAAATATCCAGCCGGGTAAATAGTATCCTAAGCTCTTGGTAAGAAACAAAGCCAGCTATATTGAAGACACAACTGATCACCAAATACTATCACACATAAATCGACTTGAGATCAATATCACAATGTGGATATACAGAATTACCTTGCTATAGACACCACTTCAAGTCTCTCTGTCTTGAATTGATACCCTAATTTTTGCCGCAGTATGGGAGTGAGTGCAGTGGGAACTGGTTAGTGCCCTTTGCCAGCAGAGAGAGAAATCCTTTCCACTATCCACTCATGCAATAGACCAGGGGTCTCCAAACTTTCTAACAAAGGGCCAGTTTACTATCCTTCAGACTTTAGGGGGGCTGGACACCATCATTGGTGTCAGTGTGAGGAATAGTTTCCCATTGCTGATGTCATTGGCAGGAATTATGCCCCATTGTTGGTGTCAGTGGGCAGCATGATGTCTCATTTCGGTGGGATGAATAGTGACCCAAAGGCCGGATAAAGGCAAGCAAAGGGTCATATCTGGCCCCCAGGCCACAGTTTGGAGACCACTGCAATAGACCAAAAAACTCAGTCAACATTGCAGCCTCTTTAGGGAATATTATGCCAAACTCTATGATCTACTATTCATCATGTCTTGGATCGGGTCAGAGACTACCTTATGAAATGAGGCCTACCCACCCAAAAAAATACTCAGAGTTCCCAACTGGCAGAAAACCCATTGGCCCATTGTAATTTCTTCTAGCCCTTAAATCCTCTAACACTGAAAAGATCCGTGGTCCAGATGGGTTTCCTTCAACTTATTACAAATCATTTCAATCCCTCTTATCCTCACAGACTGCACCCCTATCTCCAGGAAAAAATTTACTGGGACCAGGTGGGGTTTATGTTCACTTGAGAAGCCTGGGATGGAACTATCCAGGCGATAAATATAATCTAGTCAGCCCTGTTGAAGGTGGAACAATATTTAATACCCTCCACAAATGCTGAGAAGGCCTTTGATGGTTTTGACTGGACCTTCATTCACCTATCTTTGGGAGCAATTGGACTCAAAACCCACAAGCAGATCTGGATTCATTCTCTCTAAACATCTCCCTCAGCACAGGTCAGGGTCAATGTTATCTTTCAATGCCCTTTTCTACCAGGAGTGGTACTCACCAGGGCAGCCCATTCTCGCCATTGATTTTCATTTTGACACTGGAATCCTTCTTGTCATATATGAGCTAACCTATCTCCGAGATACAAGTTGGGAAATGTACATATAAAGTCTCTGCGTATATAGATAACCTGCCTTTTTTGAATAACCATGAGATCACCCTCCCTAACTTGACTGCAGAGTTTACCACATAGGATGAGTTCCACGCTTCAACATTAATTACTAATTATCAAAAGCTTTGGACCTGATCCTTCCTTAAACAACATTACTTAGATTGAAAGCCAGATTTGCATTCAAATGGGCCTTTTGTCATATTTGATACTTTGGAATCTTGCTGCCAAAGGATTTCTCATGACTTTTTGCTCTCTACTTTGCACCAGAAATCTACATGTTTCTGCCCTCATTCTGGACTTTCAAGCCACCTTTCCCACAAAACCTTGTTAGGCCTGTGGCCCATTGTGGGGGAGGCAGTCATGTGCCCAGGTTTGAACCTGGGTTCTTCCGACTCTGTGCTGTGGTCATGTTTGCTCTACCACTGGGGAATCTGACTCTGAAGCTTTCACTCTGTGTAGCACATCAGCTACTGGGACCCTATAGCTCCATCTGCCTTCCAGCTGCAGTTAATCCACAATTAACCCAGCTTAAATTACATCACTTCCTGTGTACTGGGCCTGTTTGTTTGATCTGTTTCCCTGTGTGTGTGCTATACTGCTGAGCTATTGAATTTCTAGATTTTGACCTCTTTGCCTGACGATTCTACTTTACTCTGCCAGTCTGTGTATGACCCTGCCTGCCTCTGACCATGCTTCTGGATACTGACTTTGTACCTTGCTGTCAAGGTTTGTTGCTGAACCGGCCTGCCTGACCATGCTAACGCCACAACCCCCAGCTAAAGCTCCAATCTGGACTAAACCTTTTACAGGTACCTTACAACAACTCCAATTTTGTTCTTAGATTTTGCATAGGGAATATTGCTCCAAAGTTCACAGTTTAGTTTTAAAGGTCAACGGTAGTTTTTTTCATCTTTTCTCAAGTACCACCAACAGCACGTTTTTCTGGAAAGTTTACATTTACACAGGTAGAGTAATCAGCTCTCAGCAGTATGGTTTAAAAAGAAGCCCTATTGCCAGACGATTCATTACAACCAAAATCATCCCATAAGATGTGTGCATTGAATGAATGTTATGCACTTTATTCACCTGTAAATGCCTCCAAAGTATAGATATCCAAATGCCACTGAGACTGCTGCTGGGCACCACCATCTTATCCGTAATGTCAGCATAGCAGCAAACTCAGAGAAAGAATAAGTAAATAAAAATCCCTGATCACCCCCCCCCCCCCAGAATAGTACAATGTTACCATGGTAACATTGTACTACTCTGATGAAAGTAATGAAAACAAAAATAGTAAAAAAAAAAATATTGAGAGAATTTTTTTTCAACAACTGGACGCTCGGCCACCCACAATGTGTGGGTGAGCAGTCCATCTGGACATAGCGATGTACCCTTAGGTCGCTTTCTATTTCTGGCTGTGTGCACGCATGCGTGCACCCCCCTTCCCCGCTGCCCTCTATGCTGGTCCAGGGAGATAAGAGAGAAAAGCACTACATTTTACACACGTTAGATTAGCACATTTAACCCTTTGATCACCCTTATTAAAACTTTGATCATCCATCACCCAGCCAGTGCCATTAGTACAGTGTCAGTATATAGAATTTTTCACTGATCGCTGTATTACTGCCACTAGCGACATCAGATAGCGTCAGGGTCTGTAATCTCCTCTCCTAGCTAGGGTCAGCTAGCCTTAGATTGGCCGCACACTATTGCACTCATGCTACAGGTCACTGATCACTGCCATTACTAGTATAGTGTTTGTATGGATCAATATATTGATCATAAACAGAACTATACTAGCGCCTCCTTAGTATAGTGTTCCCAAAGATGCAGTGCTAGCACGATCAGCCCTGTTTGCTGTCAACACTAGCATTTAGCCCCTCTGTTTTTCATGGAAGATTTCCATCAATTGATTGTGGGCCAAAGCAATTTAAATGCACAACAATACATGGCTGCCCACCCAAATTCAGCTCTTTCCAGGCAATTCACATGGAAACCTATCATGGCTTCTGAACTTAAAACTTTTTTGGGCCTAACCCTCAACATGGGCATTACAAAAAAAAGAATGAATTGCGGTCATATTGGTCCACAGACCCGATTCATCATATGCCCATGTTCTCTGCTGTTACATATATGGCCAACAAGGACCAGCAATTTACTGGTACTTCGCTCAACTTTGAGTTGTTATACCAGGATGATGCCTGCAGCTACAGGCATCATCCTGGTATAATTTTTTTTCAGCTGGCAGTCATGTAAAAACAATCCTAGTGACTAATTGGCTGCTGTATCACTTTTACAAGCAGCGGGAAGGGATGGCTCCCTCCCCCCCTCCTGCCACCTTTCACGGCTTTCTCAGGCCCGGCCCATGCCACAGGAGAATCCAAGTATGCAGCCGGCAGTTTCACTGGCTGACCATATAGCTGATTGGTGACTGGAATGCCTCCAGTCATCTCTATGATCTAAGAGAATGGAAGCTACGAGCATTTCATTATTTCCGTTTCGCAGGATATAAAAAGCGCCATTTTAAAATTGGGAAAAAATCTGATCACACCTATCTTGGTGTGATCAGATGCTTTTAAGGGCAGAGGAGAGATCTAGAGTCTAAAAGATCCCAGATTTCTCAGAAAAGAGTACCTGTCACTGCATATTGCTATCACAGGGGAGTTTTACAAATCCTCTGCTTTAAAAATATATATATAATGTTTGGGGGTTCAAATTAATTTTCTAGCAAAAAAACTTTTTTTTCATGTAAACAAAAAATGTCAGAAAAGGCTTGGTCTTCAAGCGATTAGAAGAGTGAGTTGTGTGTGGAATAAGGTTCTGATGTTGGCCCTGGATAGTCGAAAGAACCCTCCCAAATTACCCCTTTTTGGAAAGTAGACACTCCAAGGTATTTGCTAAGGGACATGGTAGGTATTTTGCAGATCTCATTTGTTGCCACGAGTTTTTGGAAAATGAAGAAAGAAAACGAAAATGTACTTATCCTTTAAAAAAAAAAGTCTATTCCTACCTGCTCTGAGGAGTGGTTTTGCACAGAATAGCCCAGATCCTCCTCTTTTTGGGTCTCCTGCTGGCACTCCTGGCTCATCCCTCCTGTCAGGTGCTCCATAGCACACAGTTTGCTATGGGGGCACCCGAGCAGGCGGCTCCTGAGCTGCTGCTCTGCATGTCCATTCACACAGAGATGTGGCTTGGCCCTCCCCTCCCTCTCCTGATTGGCTCACTGGCTGTGATTGACAGCAGTGGGAGCCAATGGCTCCAGCTACTGCCTCAGCCAATCAGAAGGGAAAGTCCCCCTCGGAGAACCGAGGCTCTTGTGTACATCGCTGGATCAAGAGGGGGCTCATTTAAGTGTTAGGGGGCCTGGGGGGGCTGCTACACACATAGAATGCATGAAGGTAAAAAACCGTGAGACTTTAGAACCACTTTAGATGAAAACTATAGGGCCTCATGCACACTGGGCATAAGAAATGCTGTTTATACAGGAGTTTGGCTTTTTTTTTCTTTCAACCTGTAGAAGCAACTCTGTCAGTCTAATTGTCCATATTTGTGCACATTTGGATGTTTACAGGCATTTATCAAGTGGAGCTTTCAGGCAGAAAAAAACACTTAACACTCATAAACATGGCGTTTAAGGGCATTTGCATTTTCAAGAGTAAATTGATTATAGTGAAAAGTGAGCAGAGGGGAATGTTTTGGAA
Source organism: Staurois parvus (assembly GCF_062004578.1). NCBI lineage: Eukaryota > Metazoa > Chordata > Amphibia > Anura > Ranidae > Staurois > Staurois parvus. Next base: position 678,692 of record NW_028318393.1, read on the forward strand.
TAAAAAATCTTATAAATGGAAAACGCGCATAAATGCGCGTGTAATATGAGCCATTATGAGCTTTTTTTTCATGCTCCTTTTTTCAGTTGCTTAGTGTGCATAGAGGCTGATAGTTTTGGGTCAATCTTAATTTTACTTTGAGAGTTTATAGGTTTTTAAAACAAATGTTTTAGATTTTTTTTATTATACACCAAATATTGAATTCAGGGTACAACCACATCTCTGGTTTGCAAGAGTCATCTTACATTTTCTAAAGAGAGGGAACAGCAAAAATTGTTTTAAAATATTTTTTAGGGGCTCTAGGTGCAGATGGTTTGCCCATAGAGGTATTCAAATAAATAATACGACCCTATCCTGCCTCGATTACTAGATTTGTTTAATGCTGCAATTGAACAACATTTACTTCCACTGTCCATGACCAAAAGCCAGTATAGTTCTCATTTTAAAACCAGATAAAGACCCTCTAGACCCCAACTCCTACAGATCTATCTCACTTGATGTCAAGTGATGTCAAGATCCTGGCAGAGGTTGTGGCCCTCAGACTTAATAAGGTCATATCCTCTATTACCCACTCGGACCAGTCTGGATTTATGCCTCAAAAGTCAACGGCCATCAACCTGCGTAGGCTCTTTCTTAATATACAATCTGGAGCAGACAATATGGGAGGCCATGCCTTGATGTCCCTTGACGCCCATAAGGAGTTTGATAGCATTGAATGGACTTACCTCTGGACAATTATGCATAAATTTGGATTCAGGGAAGGATTTATCTCATGGGTCCAACTCCTTTATATCGCCCCTGCAGCAGTTTTTTTTAGGGAATCGGGTAGGGTATCCCCAGAGTTTTATCTCTATAGAGGTACTAGGCAAGGGTGTCCTTTATCCCCGTTAATTTTTGCCCTCGCTAATGAGCCCATGGCAGCTCTTATTCGCTCCAATAGCTTAATTCATGGGTTTCGCTATGGCTCCCTCTATGAAAAACTTGTTATATGCGGATGATACCATGCTGATGCTGGGTGACACTTTCTCCTCCCTGCAGGAAGCCATGAAGGTTATCATCACATTTGGCACTTACTCTGGTTTGGTTATAAACTGATCCAAATCTTCCATACTCCCTCTAAACAAGTCCCTGGACCCACAAACGCTATCTGTCCAGGACATTTCTGTCTCCTCCGTCTTTATGTACAGTATTTAGGCATTCAGGTTTCCCCACGCCCTCTTGATTACCTTCATCTTAATTTGACACCTCTTCTTAACAGATTTAAGGACCGGATTAAGATATGGGGTAGACTCAAACTGTCACTGGTAGGTCGGCTCAATCTTATTAAAATGATTCTTATGCCACAATTGTTATACATTCTTCATAATTCCCCTGTGGTTATCCCACGGAAATTGTTCCGCATTACTAATTCAATTTTCCGATCCCTTTTATGGCAATCAAAACCTCCTAGAGTTAAATTAGAGCAACTTCAGCGGCCAAAGCATGATGGTGGTTTGGCCTTGTCTAACCCCTGGCTCTATTACCTAGCCTCTCAATTACAACATAGTTATACACCTAGCAGCTGATTTTGCCGTAATTCTAATAAACTTTTCCCAATCTATGCCCTTATGCAAAAAGTATGGTACATAATTAGAACGATGCAGCAGGTTACAGGATTTACCAGATTTAGCCCCATCTTGGATAATACACAGTACCCGGAACTAGCTCTATTGCAGTACGGCCCCAAAATGGAAATACTATGGTGTTACCCATCTAGCCCATATTTTTCACAATGGTAAATGGCGCCCTTTTGCAGAACTCCAGTCGTAATTCCAACTCCCCTCCTCAAGGCTATTCTTTTACTTCCAACTGCAACATGCAGTGAGGGCTCAACAAGGTACGGATATCTGGGAGCTATCCCCCATACCTATTTTTAATTTTATGCAGGATGTAACCTTGTATAAAGGGCTAATCTTCTAGACCTACGCTACAGTATGCTGCTGAATATTTTTCTTAAAGATTATCTGTTTACTGTGGTCTCTCAATGGGAACAGGATGTTGGACAGTTGGATGGGGAACAATGGGAAGAGGCTTTACTGGTGGTTCAGCAATCCTCTCTTAACATAGCACAACGCCTCTCACAGCTATATCTACTTCTAAGGGTTCAGTTTACTCCTGTTTGGCTGTTCTATATGGGGGTGTGGGCCGATCCCATGTGTACTAGGTGCTGCAGGGATCATGGAGATTTAATACATATGCTATGGAGATGCCCGAAACTACATCGCTATTGGATGGAGGTTTTGGCCACCATCCATAGGGTTTTCCAGGTGCAGATACTGGAAGACCCCAAATATTATCTTTTGGGTACTTTGAGTGATATTCTGATTGAGGATATTCCCAAGCAGGCAGTAGCTAGAGCCCTTTTTCAGGCACGTATACTGATTTTGCGACATTGGGTATCTACGGATCTCCCCACGTTAAAGGAATGGATTTTCCAAATAAGGGAGACTATTTGGCTTGAAAAATATATTTACCAGCATACAGGTTGTAGTGATAAATTTGACAACCTATGGGACCCTTGGCTAGAGGTTCCTGGATTAGCCCCAGCTGACTTGATCATAGACCGCATCCTGAAAGGCTTCGCAGGTGCTATGATCCCCTGTCTGAGATATTTGCACATGTGTGATAATATTTATGACACTATATATATGTATTCCACTTATTCTACTATGGAGCTGGCAATTATTACCTTTGGATGTGTAGATGATGTGCCAAATGTATGCTGCTGTTTGGAATGTGTAATGTAGCTTACAGTGCTCTGGTCTGGTCTTTTGTATGTGTTTTTTTATGGTTTAATAAAACTTTGTTTCCTGAGAAAAAAAATATATTTTTAAGGACTGTGCTTTAAAAGTATGATGTCCTTCAATAAATAGGTGAAACCATGTCTTCCAGAATTTAAGACTTGTCAGTATCATGTTACACATGCATTGATGTTTGCCTATAAATCATTTTGTCCCTCCCTCACTCTGTAGCTAATAAGCACTCTGTATACTTAGTCCCACCCTTTTTCAGTGAGTCTTCAGTTTCCTTTCTGAGCACATATGATTGCTGGAGCCAGACATACTATGATTGACTACATGATCTGTCATTTGGATCGAGTCACTGTCTGCCAATCATCGCTATCTCACCACAACTGGATCTGTTACAGAGATCACACTTGAAATCCTTAGTTTGGGGAGACAGAACAGTCAGAACCTACCAGGCGACTACACTTACATAAAAGCTCTAAAGAATCTTTATGAAGAAAGGAATACAGAAATAAGGGTTTTATCTTAGGGCTAGAATTATAGCAATTTAAGGATAGATTTTGAGTTTAGCTAGGAGAGGAAAAATAAATCCCAAATATTGCCAGTGCTGGTCCAGGCAAGAGAGAACATTGAGGGATATAGCAGTAGATCCTATTGCAGGAGATCCATGAGGCATATGGCATAAGATCCTATAAACCCAAAATTAAATTACATTAAAAAAAATCATATATATATATATATATATATATATATATATATAGATATATATATATTCATATATATTATTATTATACAGTATTTATATAGCGCCAAGGGGTATGCTCAGCGCTTTACAGTATATATATGTATACAGTATATATCACAGCTTACCATTTTTCCTTTTTCAGGCCTTTTCCCTTTGTTTTCACCTGCTAATCCTGCAAATAACACACTTCTAATCACTGGATAGCTATGCTATCCAGTGATTAGAAGTGTGTTATTTGCAGGATAAGGCTGGACTTCAAGCATGTCAGCCATTGTTTATATTCATTACATAGAGAATGGGGAAATTAGTAATTTACAGAAGAAAGATAAGATTGTTTTTTTCTTTCAATTCAGCTCACATGAAGTGACAAGGACTTTCTGGGCATTTCTGTCAAGACCAAAAGGTATTGTACTTCAAAAATGTAACCTGAAAAAATAAAACAAATACAAGCACCACATCTTAAGGACAGGAAAACTGCGATTTAATATTTTTTTTGTTCTTGTGTTTAGTTTCTCCTTTGTCCAAAGCTCAAATTCAAAATGTGGAATATTTGTCAAGGACTGAAATATTTAAAATGTAAGGTGCACATACACAGATTTCCATTAACCAGCCTCAGCTGTCAATCACCGGGTAGGTGATTCCCCATTGGCACCCAGGGATCACAGTGTATCATGGATGGGGAGAGACCTGTATTTAAACAATACAGATCTCTCCCCTGTCTGCTCCTGCACACTGCTTTGTATGGCTCTGCTATGCAGAGCCATACAAAGCAGTGTGCTTACAGTTTAAAGCACACACACAGCACACAGTGAAACACACAGCACACAGTTAACCTTTTGATCACCCCAGATGTTTACCCCTTCTTGCCCAGTGTCATTAGTACAGTGTCAGTGCTTTTTATTAGCACTGATCACTGTATTGTGTCATTGGGGATGTCAGTGACAGTTAGTCAGTTCCCCCCAGTGTCAGAATGCCCATCGCAGTCCCGCTATAAGTCGCTGATCGCCGCCATTACTAGTATATAAAAAAATAAATCCAGTATATATACTGCCATTTGTAGACGCTATAACTTTCATGTAAACCAATTAATGTACACATATTGGAATTTTTTTTGCAAAGACATGTAGCAGAATACATTTTGACCTATATTTATGACGACGAAATTAAATTTTTTAAATTTTTTTACTGGACATGTTTAATAGCAAAAAGTCAAAATATTGTTTTTTTCTCAAAATTGGCGGTCTTTTTTTTATAGCGCAAAAAAAAAAATAATGCAGACGCGATAAAATATCACCAAAAGAAAGCTCTATTTGTGGGAAAAAAGGACATAATTTTCATTTGAGTGCAGCATTGCATGACAGTGCAATTGTCAGTTAAATTAATGTAGCGCCGTAACACAAAAAATAGCCTGGTCAGGAAGGGGGGGGGGGGGTAAATCCTCTGGAGGGTTTTTGCAACATTAGTCTTTGTTTACAAACTTTTATTATGTAAAATCGCGACAAAGGGAATATACAGAGCATGAATTGAATGTGTACCCAAACATCACGACAGATGACAGCTGTGGTAAAAACAAAAATAAAACAATTCAGAGAAAAGTATAAATAGGTACCATGATGAAGCTCTTCTAATGGGAAGATCACTATATAGTTATGTAATGTACAATGCAATGAAAATAAAATCTTAATATAAATCAGATAAAGGGAATCGTAGATAATAGTGGCTAATCTGTAGCAAAAAGACGATAAAGGAACCAGGGGTCCCATTTACCATCAAAGCGGGATATGGAGTGATGGATTGTGTGAATTATCTTTTCCATTAATGTAATGGTGTCTACTAGAGATGAGCGAATTATTCAAAAATTCGGTTCGGCTGATTCGCCGAATTCGCCGATTAAATTCGCTTCATGCCGAATATATTCGCTGCGAATTTAACTTATAAAAAGGGTGTTTCTAGGCTTCAGAGAGCCTTTATATTAGTGCAGAACACTGTACCTTTAATTTAAATGCCCTTGGAGTCTGCTGGGGAAGAGAAATAATACTGTCAGTCAGTATGACATGCAGATGAGTGCCGTCGATCTTAGAATCACCGCACACTTCACTCATTTGGGCAGTCACGGGGCCAAAACCAGAGTGTGGAGCCACAGTGTGGCGGTGGAGGCAGCAGCAATGGGAGGCCATACAGCACCCTATGACAAAATGGAACCCACCAGCAGTGTGAGGAGACCTGAAAGTGGCACATGGCGATGGAGACAGCAGCAATGGGAGGCCGTACAGGGACCCATGACACATTCTGGACCTGGCAGCAGCATGAGGAGGCGGTACAGGGGCCCATGACAGATTATGGGCCTGGCAGCAGCATGAGGAGTCGGTACGGGGGCCCATGGCAGATTACGGGCCTGGCAGCAGCATGAGGAGGCGGTACAGGGGCCCAAGGTAGAGTGGCGGAGCATAAGCAGCTAAAATTGAAGGCCATACAGAGGCCTATGTTAAAAAGTCCCCCCAGCAGCAGCGTGGGGAGACGACTATCAAGAGTCCAATGGCAGAGTGGCGGAGCAGAAGCAGCTTCAATTGAAGGCCATACACAGGCCTAGGTTAAAAAGCGGAAGCCGTCAGCAGCATGAGCAGACGACAGAGACACATGGCGCAGGGTGGCGGTGGATGCAGCAGTATTCGGAAGCCAAACACAGGCCTCGGTTAAAAAGCGGAAGCCGTCAGCAGCGTGAGCAGACGACAGAGGCACATGGCGCAGGGTGGCGGTGGAGGCAGCAGCAATGGAAGGCCATACAGCACCCTATCACAAAATGGAACCCACCAACAGTGTAAGGAGACCTGAAAGTGGCACATGGCGCAGGGTGGCGGTGGAGGCAGCAGTATTCGGAAGACATACACAGGACTAGTTTAAAAAGCGGAAGCCGTCAGCAGCGTGAGCAGACGACAGAGGCACATGGCGCAGGGTGGCGGTGGAGGCAGCAGTATTCGGAAGCCATACACAGGCCTAGGTTAAAAAGCGGAAGCCGTCAGCAGCGTGAGCAGACGACAGGGACACATGGCGCAGGGTGGCGGTGGATGCAGCAGTATTTGGAAGCCAAACACAGGCCTCGGTTAAAATGCGGAAGCCGTCAGCAGCGTGAGCAGACGACAGAGGCACATGGCGCAGGGTGGCGGTGGAGGCAGCAGCAATGGAAGGCCATACAGCACCCTATCACAAAATGGAACCCACCAACAGTGTAAGGAGACCTGAAAGTGGCACATGGCGCAGGGTGGCGGTGGAGGCAGCAGTATTCGGAAGACATACACAGGACTAGTTTAAAAAGCGGAAGCCGTCAGCAGCGTGAGCAGACGACAGAGGCACATGGCGCAGGGTGGCGGTGGAGGCAGCAGTATTCGGAAGCCATACACAGGCCTAGGTTTAAAACTGGAACCCAGCAGCGTGAGCAGACGACAAAGACGCACATGGCAGAGGATGGATCTGGCAGCAGTATGAGAAGGCGGTACAGGGGCCCGTGGCACAGTGTGGTGATGGGGGCTACAGCAACTGGATGCCAGAAAGTGGCCGATAGGGCTATATACTGCATGGAATTATAAAGTTGTAAAGACAGCGGCCTATTTGTCCCTAATAACATGTTTGGGGCATGATTCATGGCGGATTTAGTCAGTTGTGTCAGGAACTGGTGGTTTGAAATCCAGACTAATCCACGCCTGATTCATTTTCACAAACGTGATTCTCTCCACACTTTGGGTGGACAGTCGTGTCCTCCGCGGAGTTACAATACCTCCTGCCGCACTAAACACGCGCTCCGATGCCACGCTACTGGCCGGGCATGACAGCCTTTCAAGGGCAAATTCAGCTAGTTGGGGCCAAAGGTCAAGTTTCGTTGCCCAGTAGTCAAGGGGATTGTCTACCTCGGTTGGCAGGGTGCTGTCCAAGTAGGCCCAAGCCTGTTGTTTGAGGTCCTGCTCCAGGTCCACCTGATGCTGCTGCTGCTGCGGCTGGTTAGTAGTTTCCTCACTGCGCTGGTGAAGAAAGCTACTCATCATCGACTGCAGACTGAGGCAGCCGCTGCTGGTGGAGCTGCCACTGCTCCTACCTCCCCACCCCTCCCCTGCTGCTATGGCAGCGGAACGCGAGCGCACAGGGCCCACAGTGTCTGAGGATGGACGTTGGCGCAGAAAGGCAGAGACCAACTGACTACATAGGTGGTTTTTATAGTACTTTATTTTGGCCTCCCTCTCAGCAGGTGTGAAAAAGGCCACCATTTTTGAATGGTAGCGAGGGTCCAACAAGGTGGACAGCCAAAAGTCATCCCTCTGTCTGATGGTTATTATTCGGCTGTTGCTACGCAAGCAACCGAGCATGCTATGGGCCATTTGTGCCAAGGAATGCGAGGGACTCCCTGCCTCCATCTCCACAGCATACTGCCACGGTGCGTCTGGGTCCTCTGTCTCCTCCTCCTCCTCTACCAGATGCTCCTGCTCCTCCACTCCTGTCCGCTGAGTGGAAAAACCACCCATTTCACTCAATAATTCCTGAGCACCAATGTCCTCCTCTACCTCCTCCTCTTCTTCCTGTCCTGCCCCCACAGGGGTCATGTGGCGTTGAGATCTGTGCGCCACGTCTACCGCACCCTGACCAGCCATTGTTAACAGCATTTGTTCCAGGACGTGCAACAGAGGAATGACGTCGTTCATCCCATAGTCCTGCCGACTCACGAATAGCGTGGCCTCCTCAAAGGGCCTGAGCAAGCGGCAGGTGTCACGCATGAGCTGCCAATGGCTGACATCTAAGTTACACAGGGGAGTACCTTTATCCGCTTGTAACATCAGGAAATCGGTGATGGCCTTTCGCTGTTCGTAAAGGCGGTCTAACATATGTAGGGTTGAATTCCACCTTGTTGCAACGTCGCAGATCAGGCGATGCTGTGGAATTCCGTTCTGCCGCTGCAGCTCAAGGAGGGTGTGCTTTGCGGTGTAGGAATGGCTGAAATGCATGCAAAGTTTACGTGACATTTTAAGGATGTCTTGCAGTGGGATGGTGGATTTTAGGAACCGCTTGACAACCAGATTGAACACGTGAGCCATGCATGGTGCATGGCACAACCTTCCTTGACGCAGAGCAGACACCATGTTCTTTCCGTTGTCGGTCAACATGGTTCCGATTTTCAGTTTGCGCGGAGACAGCCATCTGTCGATTTCTCTGTTCATTACACTCAGAAGTTCCTCCCCTGTGTGACTACGTTCGCCAAGGCATACCAGGTGCAGCACAGCGTGACACCGTTGCGCCCTGCACATGTGATATGCCGGTCGGGTAATGGGACTTGGCACGGGGGTGGCGGCTGAGGACACGGCGGAAGAAGAGGTGGTAGAGGCGGACATCTTTGCTGGACCAAGGACGTGCAAACGTGGAGGCAAAAGCGGCGTGACCTGTCCAAGTTGCTGGTGCGGCTGTGCCGGCACCACGTTCACCCAGTGGGCCGTAAATGACATGTACTGTCCCTGACCGTAGTTACAGCTCCACACGTCGGCGCTGCCGTGCACTTTGGCAGAGACCGACATGCTCAAAGACTGGCCCACCATCTCTTCTACATGTGAATGCAGGGCTGGCACTGCCTTTTTGGCGAAGAAATGCCGGCTTGGCACTCTCCACCGCGGCTCGGCACAAGCCATCATTTCTCGGAAAGGTGCTGAGTCCACCACTTGGAAAGGGAGGGACTGCAGCACCAGCAACTTGGACAGGAGGACGTTCAGCTTCTGCACCGTCGGGTGCGTGCTCGCAAACTGTTGTCTCTTGGAAACGGATTCCAACAAAGACTGCTCACGGAATCCGTGAAGAGGAGTAGCAGGAGAAGGAGCATCTGAACGAGCGGATGATGCCAACGAGCGACAACTCCCCTCAGCAGAGGTGTTGGAGCCTTGACTGGCTGATAGAGGGCGATTGACGTCGGGTGACGGAGCAAGTAACGGAGCGGGTGATGGAGCGGGGGCTGGGGCAGGCAGAACCGCCGTATCTTTATCACGGTTTTCCCAGGCCACCGAATGGCGACGCTGCATATGCTGACGCAACGCTGTAGTCCCAACATTGGCCCCCTGGCCACGCTTGACTTTCTGGCCACATAGTCGACAAACGGCTACGTTTACTTCCTCGGGCGGCGTGACGAAAAATTGCCACACCGCCGAGTAGGAAACTTTGCCCCCGCTACTCCTCACTGGCTGACTGCTACTTCCTCCGTGCACACCGGCACCACTACTGGCCGTGGTGGTAGGCTGCAGTGGAGCTGGTGCTCTACTCCGTGGCCGTTTGGCTCCACTGACACTGCTGCGACCCTGCTGCCTCCTGGGCAACCCACCGACTGTTTTGCTCGCTGGCAAGCTGGCACCCTCTTTTCCTGATGATGCGGAAGCAATAGCCTGATGACGACGAGGCTGCCAAGTGCGATCAGCCTCATCATCATCAATTAGGGTCTCCGCGTCACTACTAGCCCCCTCGGCTGCGTGTGGGTCAGGAGACAGACCTGTCTCTAGACCGGCTACCGAGCCACTCTCCTCGCCAGTACTTCTTCGCCTGGCTGCTGAAGAGGCGGATGTCTCCCCCCGTTCCTGACCGCCCTCTGTTAGCTCTTCCTCACTGTACAGTGGGGCTGAGCCCACAGCATGCGATACTTTGCTTGGTGAGGGAACACCAAAGGACAGGGGCAGGTCGAGGACACGTGATTTCAGTGGGCTTGCTCCCGCGCCATGCCAACTAACGGTTGTGTCTGACGCACCGTTGGCTGTAGGTGTCAGAGGTGACCTGGGAAGAGGAAGACGACCGAGTCAACCAATCGATGATGGCAGGGTTGTCGGTGGAGACACGACCGCTGGATGACACCGGGAGCACTGGCCTCTGGCTGCGACTAGTGCTGCCTTGACCCCTTCCTCTGCTGCCACGTCTGCTCACTCCTGAAACATTGCCTCCTCTGCCACTCCTCTGCGTGTTGTCTGACATACTCTTTAATTCAATAAGCACCCCAAAAATAAAAACGGATTTAACTCTTTGAACGTACAATAGTGGTTGTGAAGCAGAAAGTCAGTTTATTTAGCACAATCGGTCAATTGCAGCTTGCCGTTGGCTGGAAACTGTACGTTTATGTCACTGGAATGCACTAATCACCCAAAAAATATTACCGCCACCCGGCGTGTAAATGGATCTAACTCTTTGAACGTACAATAGTGGTTGTGAAGCAGAAAGTCAGTTTATTTAGCACAATCGGTCAATTGCAGCTTGCCGTTGGCTGGAAACTGTACGTTTATGTCACTGGAATGCACTAATCACCCAAAAAATATTACCGCCACCCGGCGTGTAAATGGATCTAACTCTTTGAACGTACAATAGTGGTTGTGAAGCAGAAAGTCAGTTTATTGTACACAATCGGTCAATTGCAGCTTGCCGTTGGCTGGAAACTGTACGTTTATGTCACTGGAATGCACTAATCACCCAAAAAATATTACCGCCACCCGGCGTGTATATGGATTTAACTCTTTGAACGTACAATAGTGGTTGTGAAGCAGAAAGTCAGTTTATTGTACACAATCGGTCAATTGCAGCTTGTCGTTGGCTGGAAACTGTACGTTTATGTCACTGGAATGCACTAATCACCCAAAAAATATTACCGCCACCCGGCGTGTATATGGATTTAACTCTTTGAACGTACAATAGTGGTTGTGAAGCAGAAAGTCAGTTTATTGTACACAATCGGTCAATTGCAGCTTGCCGTTGGCTGGAAACTGTACGTTTCTGTCACTGGAATGCACTAATCACCCAAAAAATATTACCGCCACCCGGCGTGTAAATGGATCTAACTCTTTGAACGTACAATGGTGGTTGTGAAGCAGAAAGTCAGTTTATTGTACACAATCGGTCAATTGCAGCTTGCCGTTGGCTGGAAACTGTACGTTTCTGTCACTGGAATGCACTAATCACCCAAAAAATATTACCGCCACCCGGCGTGTAAATGGATCTAACTCTTTGAACGTACAATGGTGGTTGTAAAGCAGAAAGTCAGTTTATTGTACACAATCGGTCAATTGCAGCTTGCCGTTGGCTGGAAACTGTACGTTTCTGTCACTGGAATGCACTAATCACCCAAAAAATATTACCGCCAGCCGGCGTGTAAATGGATTTAACTCTTTGAACGTACAATAGTGGTTGTGAAGCAGAAAGTCAGTTTATTTAGCACAATCGGTCAATTGCAGCTTGCCGTTGGCTGGAAACTGTACGTTTATGTCACTGGAATGCACTAATCACCCAAAAAATATTACCGCCACCCGGCGTGTAAATGGATCTAACTCTTTGAACGTACAATGGTGGTTGTGAAGCAGAAAGTCAGTTTATTGTACACAATCGGTCAATTGCAGCTTGCCGTTGGCTGGAAACTGTACGTTTCTGTCACTGGAATGCACTAATCACCCAAAAAATATTACCGCCAGCCGGCGTGTAAATGGATTTAACTCTTTGAACGTACAATAGTGGTTGTGAAGCAGAAAGTCAGTTTATTTAGCACAATCGGTCAATTGCAGCTTGCCGTTGGCTGGAAACTGTACGTTTATGTCACTGGAATGCACTAATCACCCAAAAAATATTACCGCCACCCGGCGTGTAAATGGATCTAACTCTTTGAACGTACAATGGTGGTTGTGAAGCAGAAAGTCAGTTTATTGTACACAATCGGTCAATTGCAGCTTGCCGCTGGCTGGAAACTGTACGTTTGTGTCACTGGAATGCACTAATCACCCAAAAAATATTACCGACAGCCGGCGTGTAAATGGATTTAACTCTTTGAACGTACAATAGTGGTTGTGAAGCAGAAAGTCAGTTTATTTAGCACAATCGGTCAATTGCAGCTTGCCGTTGGCTGGAAACTGTATGTTTATGTCACTGGAATGCACTAATCACCCAAAAAATATTACCGCCACCCGGCGTGTAAATGGATCGAACTCTTTGAATGTACAATAGTGGTTGTGAAGCAGAAAGTCAGTTTATTTAGCACAATCGGTCAATTGCAGCTTGCCGTTGGCTGGAAACTGTACGTTTATGTCACTGGAATGCACTAATCACCCAAAAAATATTACCGCCACCTGGCGTGTATATGGATTTAACTCTTTGAACGTACAATAGTGGTTGCGAAGCAGAAAGTCAGTTTATTTAGCACAATCGGTCAATTGCAGCTTGCCGTTGGCTGGAAACTGTACGTTTATGTCACTGGAATGCACTAATCACCCAAAAAATATTACCGCCACCCGGCGTGTAAATGGATCTAACCCTTTGAACGTACAATAGTGGTTGTGAAGCAGAAAGTCAGTTTATTGTACACAATCGGTCAATTGCAGCTTGCCGTTGGCTGGAAACTGTACGTTTGTGTCACTGGAATGCACTAATCACCCAAAAAATATTACCGCCAGCCGGCGTGTAAATGGATTTAACTCTTTGAACGTACAATAGTGGTTGTGAAGCAGAAAGTCAGTTTATTTTGCACAATCTGCAAACTGCAGCACCAACTGTGCATGACAGCCACCAAAAAAAAAAAGGGTGTATGTCACTTTAAATTTTCGATTCTTTGATAGCTGTGTCCCTGAGTAACGATTCTGTGTCCCTGAGTAACAATTCTGTGTCCCTGAGTAACGATTCTGTGTCCCTGAGTAACGATTCTGTGTCCCTGAGTAACAATTCTGTGTCCCTGAGTAACGATTCTGTGTCCCTGAGTAACGATTCTGTGTTCCTGAGTAACGATTCTGTGTCCCTGAGTAACGATTCTGTGTCCCTGAGTAACGATTCTGTGTCCCTGAGTAACAATTCTGTGTCCCTGAGTAACGATTCTGTGTCCCTGAGTAACGATTCTGTGGCCCTGAGTAACGATTCTGTGGCCCTAAAGTCTCTGTGGCCCTAACTCTGTCCCTTAATACAGACAGGTCTGTCTCTCTTGAATGACCGGAGGCTAATGGAGAATTCTAAGATGGCCGCGATTTATAGCTCCACCATTACACAGTGCTGGCTGGCTGCTGATTGGCTAATGCGATCACATGTCATGATTCATGACTCATGAATGCATTATGGGTCAGCGCGCCTTGTCTGCGCGCCTTCCCAGAGATCCCCGCCCCATCTTCTCTGTCCATTTTCTCCTGTCGCCACACATGTCGCCGCCATTTTTGGGAAAATTCGATTCGTGCATCCGAAGTTTGCTAATCTTCGGATTCGTCGCGAATCGAATTTTTCCAAATCTTCGGAACAAATTCCACTTCGTCATGTTCGATTCGCTCATCTCTAGTGTCTACTCTAGAAATTACTTGTCAAAAGGAAACACCTTAGGACTTTCCAACTGAATGCAATAGCCCATTTTATGGCAACACAAATCGTGTGAATAAGTTTCCCTGAGAAAGATGGAGATCAGGAATACTGGTAAATAATAAGCAATTTTCTCAGGTCAAGTTCATCGGCATGCCAACCAATTTAATAGCAAAATTAAATACCTCAAGCCAGACTGGAGATAAATTCTCGTATTGCCAAAATATATGAAGAAAGGAGCCAAGTAGAGCACAATCATAGAAACAAGACTGAGGGACTTGTAGGTAGACAGGGGAGTTGATTTACTAAAATTGGAGAGTGCCAAATCTAGTGCAGCTGTGCATAGAAACCAATCAGCTTCCAGGTTATTTTGCCAAAACTTAATTGAACAAGATGCAATTAGAAGCTGATTGGATACCATGCACAGCTGCACCAGATTTTGCACTCTCCAGTTTTAGCAAATCAACCCCAGAGAGTAACTTAACTTGGTGTATAATATTATCTCGTGAAAAGTTTGAGTTTCGTTTCTCTAAACGTCACTAACTTAGTGCATTTCCATAGATTACACCATATGGTCTCGCATTCCTTATCCAAGAACTGTTCTGCAATCCCCTCCTCCAAACAGATCATATAGGGAAGTTTATTCATGGAGGCAACATCAGCAAGGCTATTTGTTATAAAGCATACAAATTAATCCTTTACCTCGAGGATTCTCGAGACAAATCTTTTTATAAATCGTACAAGGAGCAGATGGAGTGCAGGCATAATGAATAGTATAAAAATTTATAATTTGCAGATAATGAAAAAAATTTGTAGATGGTACTGATTTTGAACCTTGAAGCTAAGGAAAGGTCACAAAAGCAGAGCCCTCTCGGAAGTCTGAAAAAGTAGTCATAACATGGGATCTCCCCCAATGGAGATCACCAGGCTGAGAGAAGGCTTTTATAAATCTAGAATCCCTCAGATATGAGGTCCAAAGTAAAAGTTTTGAAATCAGAGAGAATCTGCCCCTGTAAAGATTGCAGAGCTCGAGAGACTGGGCTACTAAAAGAATTTGTGCTGCTATTTCTTTTACAGGAGTGGCATTAGACCAAAGCAGCCCAAGAAGAAAAAATGGAGAGAAATCTGAACTTGGAGGGCTCTAAACAAATACAGAAGTTTGGGAAGAATATTATATTTAATGGCAGTTGACCTGTCTAAAAATTAGATATGAAAAGAGGACCGTCATTTGAGCATATTATGAATTTTTGTTATAATTGGGGGGTAATTTTGTTGAAATAACGTTTGGATAGGAAGAGTAAGGTTGACACCTAAATAAGATATAGATAAGGTAGACCAGACAAAGCAGAAAGCAACCATGAGTGCTTCACACCGAGAGCAGGCTATACTAATGAGCAAGGCCAAAGACATAGGCTCCATGCACACTGGGCTTAAAAAAAAATGCAAGTTCCCTTGGAAGAAAAAAACGCTGATATAGAGTGTTTTTGTACACAGTTTAGACGAGTTTAGGAGAGTTTAGCGTTTTGTTTCTGCCAGAAAGCACCAATCAAAAATGCAAACCAGAGGGGATTTTTTTTTTCCTCTCAATGCTGAGCTTACAATATGCCTCTAATCACCCTAATGTGCATGGACACATAGGATAACACTGACCTGCTTCTACAGGCAAAACACAAAGCTCCTGTAGAAGCAGCAATTTTTAAGCCAGTGTGCATGGAGCCTTAGTGAGATTAACCATAAATCGTGATAGGGCTGCAAATTTAACATGGTCAAGAGATTTGGAAATAAAGTCAAGTGATAAACAAAAGCACATCATCAGCTTACATGTACAAATTAATAGTTGCTTGGCCCTTTGAATCGCCCATAATATCTGGGTAATGAGGAATGGCTGTGGTCACCAGTTCCATCACCAGAGCACATAGCAAGGGGTAAAACAATTGTTTGGTTTTCTAACAGTTAATAGGAATAACATGATAAATTGATGGTCATTTTCAACCAGTGAGCCAAAGAAATTGAAGGAGAAGGATGGAAAATGTTTTTAGTAACTTATCTAAATAAATTAAATTATAACAGTGCATGTGGTTCTCAGTCAGGAAAAAGTTATTTTAATATGCCTGTAGTATAAATCATGAGCAATCATTCAATTAATCAAATATGTATGGCACAGGAATGTATGAAAGAATAATGCAAACAAATATTTGTATATGCATAATTCGATGTAAAGGAAATTCTATTATTACTATTATTATATTATTTGTGCAGCGGTTTACAATGTGAAGGCATTACAGTTACAATTCAATTCAACACAGGAGGAATCAGAGGGCCCTGCTCGTTAGACTTTCCAATCTAAAAGTGATACAAAAGGTAATAACTGTGGGGGATGAGCTGATGGAGAAAATACATGTACAGCTGTTAGGTGGAGGTAAGATAGGCTTCTCTGAAGAGAAAATGTTTTCAGGGATCACCTAAAAGACGACAGAGAAGGAGATAATCGGACAGATTGGAGTATTATTATTATTATTATACAGTATTTATAAAGCGCCAATAGTTCACTCAGTGCTGTACATTACAAAGGGGGACAGAACATGTGACAGAACAATACCAATACAATGCAAAACATGAGGGGATCGAGGGCCCTGCTCTTTCGAGCTTACAATCTAGAAGGGATGGGATAGTGGTACAGGAGGAGATAGCTGTGGGGGATGGAGTGGTAGGAAGAGTGGAGGAGGTCAGCAAGTTAGCAGGGGGTGAGTATACTGCAATATATCCAGTATATCTGCCATAACCCATGGGTTTATATACTTAGAATGTAAATATGGATCTACTTAGAAATGTGCAATATACTTATAAATATAAACAAACTTTGGTTTGCAATATTCTTTCTATGATTTCATTAAGAGGAACAAAACTGTTAAAATGACCTGCTTGAAAACACTTGTATATATAGCCCCTCATATGACGTGACTCAATGTACAATTTGAACGACTCTGTAACACTCTTTTGTATTATAATAACCTTTTTAAAGGCTCCTTTATATGTTAGCATCTCATGTGATGTGACACAAATCATGCATCTGGCATTCCATTCAAGTAGCTGGTCATCCATTTAGGGAATGTACAATGTATGTGTCTGTGCTCTGACAAATGAGTTTTCAGAAACATGCATTAAAGTTCAATTGAAAATCTAACAGTATATGGCTAGCATGAACCCTTGTTCATGGACAAAGTTTTAATGATACGTATGAACAAATGTATCTCAAGATCCTAGAAAAAATAACTAATCTTCAAGCACTACTAACTATGCACAGTAAATCCATGATGAGATTACAACAGTTTACTGCCAAACCAAGTACTGCTCATGTTTCTGGGCTGAAAATTGCCCCTTTCCCAAGAACAAATGTGGTCATTTGCAACACATAGAGACACTCTTGTACAGAAAAGTATGCAGCTAATACAGTTATGTGACCCCCAAAATGTAGGAGCACAAACTTTAGGTGAACCAAGTAAACAGTTTGCAATAAACCTGAAATGATCATTCAGAGACTGTGAAATTGATTTACTAAAGGCCAATAGTCTGTTTACTTTGCAAGGGAATTTTCCTTTGCTTAGTAAATGAGGGGAAGCTCTGCTGATTTTGATCTTCCAATCATGTGCAAGCAAAATACTGTTTTTTAATATTTCTGTCATGTGATTGGGTATTATTTGCAACATGCATTTTTACCACATTCACTAAGCCACTGCAAAGTGCAAATTCCCTTGTAAAGTGCTTTTTTTCCTTTAGTCAAATAACCCCTTCTTATTAATTGACAGGTATATTCTGAACAAATTGCCCTCAAGTACAAGGAATATTAATAAGTCCAAGTGACTAAAATTGTAAGCTCTAATGAGCAGGGCCCACTGTTTCCTCATGTACCAAATTGTATTGTAACTGTTATGTCTCCCTTCATATTGTAAAGCACGGCGGAAACTGTTGGCGCTATATACATCCTGTATAATAATAATAATAACTAAAACACATTGCGTCCAGGGAAAAGAAGACCTGTGGACCTCTCTACCCCTCCTTCAGCAGCGCTTCATTGACTGGATCGTTGTGGGACTGGGACATGGAGCCAGGTAAGACACAGCAGCCTTCTGCCCGCCCCTGTACTAAGTGTCCCTTCCGTTGGAAGGGGGGAGGCGGCGGCACCGCGCAGCCCCCCCTCTAAAAAGTGCCGCCCTAGGCAAAGGCCTTGTTTGCCTCGTGGCAAATATGCCCCTGGTTGCAAGCCTCATTTTGGCACCCCTGTACCTTGGCGCCCTGGTACATATGTACCCCCCTGCCCCCCCTAGCTACACCTCTGGGTGATTTCATAGTATTTGAAGACGATGACTACAATTTGAAAGCCATGCTTGAAAGATTAAGGAGCAATGAAATCAATAATCCTCCACGTGTGTAGTGAAATAGAGACTCTGGTGCCCAGCACCACAAAAAACACACTGCTCCTTACCAAATAGTTAGACCCCAGATTATAGGTGGTCTAACAGAGCATGATGCTGAACATGTCTTGCTTGTAACACCCTAGATGGAAAAGAGGTGTCACAGACTTTGGTATCTCTCCTCATCTATTCCTCCCTTATTATGATCTGCTGTGTGATCGGTCAAAAAGGATAATGCTCCAGATAGTGTGATAATGGAAAAATTATTTATTAAAATAAATAAAAATCCACTTACAAACTTCAAAGACAAATGAGCATGTAAGTCATAAACGCCGCTGGTGCCGGCTCCAGACAGGAGTGGGTGACATCAGCACAATCTCCGCCCAGCGGGGCGTATTGGGGACATCCTCAATGGTGAAGAACCTTATTCACTACAACACTTTAAAGAGAAGCTACAATTGCCCTCCACAAAAATATTTAGGTGCAATTAAATATCTTTTATAAGATCTAAACCTAATTTACTAAACGAACCTCTCACACTTACGACCTTTGAACTGTCCTGTCAAGCTGGGGGCCTCCTGAGAGGGCGTATATCTGTGGTGTAGACCTCCCCCACTGATCCGACTATTAAACTTCCTTATATGACCCAGTGGGAATGGGACAAGACATCAAAAATATCTATTAACACTAAGCTGATAAGAGTCTAATTACAAAACGCTTTTAGGATGGTACTTGGTTCCCACGCAAATCGCTAAAATGCATCCCACTGCCTCTCCCACTTGTTTCCGACATTGTGGACAAATGGGGACTATGCACCACATTTGGTGGCAGTGTCTCATAGCATCCAGATTTTGGATTCGGATGTACAATTTTATCTATTCAAAGAAGGGAGTGAATACCCGCAGATCTCCAGAGGCTTCCCTCTTTCAGAAACTTCCTGACGAGGTCCCCAAAAAATCCACAAAATTGTATATGCATCTTTTTGGCCGCGAGAATTACTATTGCAAAATATTGGAAGAAGTCAGTGGTGACACTTAACTATGTCAAAAGTAAACTTAAAGTGCTACTAAACTCACAATAGTAAAATCAGTCTGTAAATGCAGTAAAGCATGCTTGTTATACTCACTGTGGAACCTAAGGGGTAATCCTCTGCATTGTTTAAAAATGCTGTTTGATCCTGACTTCCCCTTCTTCCAGTGTCTCCCTCTTATCTCCTGATAAGGCATATCATGTGGAGATACTCTGCACATGCCCAGTTTAGTGTGTATTGCTAGAGAGGTTTTTTTTTTTTTCTTGGGAGAGTGCCTGTGATCAGCACAGGGCCAATCAGCACTGTCCAGACAGAGATCAGGGGTTTTGCATCCTCCTATAGCAGAAAGAAAAGTCCTTCTACAAGTTTTAACATGTGCTTGGCTGGACACTGATAGAAGTCACAAGACTGCACTGACTGCTGATGAGAAAAGGTATTTAGCAGTTTATATGTACTAAAATAATTGCATTTCCATGTAGTGTGTACTGTGGGAGAACAGATATAGTGAATGCAGGGACCTGGGTTTAACACTTTAACTGGATTATGGTTAATGATAAACTTACATGCATCCTCCAAAATAACACTAAGTACTTTGATATAACATGGGATCTATGGATACAATAATTGTCTATACCTTAGCGAGTCCCTGGCTGACCCTCTTCTTTCTAGTCATTCCCCCTTTTTTTATTTCTTTATACCTGGTACTCTTCACCTATTTGAGACTTAATTACTATTACTTTGCCTTTACTATGGTGGTGTTCTCTAGAATTTATCTGTCAGTTAATCTTTCAACTACAACGACCACTATTAAAAAAAATGTTGTAAAATGTTAAGTTAACTAAGTTTATTGTAGGGCAAGTTTGTGTTTACTGATGTCCTGCAGATATCTGTTCACCATAACTATATTCTACAGTGTAAGCCAGAGGGACCTCTGGCATTGGGGCTTATATATTGAGGATTTTTTGATTTTCCTCTCTAGACGCTCTTGATGTATTTTCATTCTTATTGCTATGGCATCCTGAAAACCTTGTATTACTTTTTATGAGGCATTTTCCACTGTTATATTTCCGTTATTTTTCATAAAACCATTGAAATATGAAGCCATCAGCTTCCCCAGTTCTGTGGAGGTCTCTACCTTTGGGTGAGATCAGGGGTATTGACCGCTTAGCTTTCTATTTTGCTCTTGGAATGACTAGAGACTGGCAATAGCTGTAATGAGTCTTACCATTGTATTGATTATCGTTAATTATCATATGTTCCTGTACTCTTTTTATGAGGCCCTTTAGGGTCTTGCAAATGTTGTTTCTTCTTTCTGTACTTTTGAAAAATCTAATAAACAGATTGAAATATAAAGAAAGGAAACTGGTAATTTATGCCAAAATGTATTGCTGGAAGCAAATCCGCTATGACCAAATAGAAAAATAGACGCATACAATTTTATTTGGACAATCAAAAGTATGCCTGTTCTAGAATGGGAAAGGTTGGGGATATAATAAACAAAAAGATCTTGGGGCAATAAATGTTGGAGAATAAAAGTAATGGAATAGCAGCAGGTATTATGTGCAGAAGAGGATTGTAGTGGGCATGACAGTAGGCAGTATGTGCAGGAGAAAAGTGCAAGGGGTAGGACCAGGGGCGTAATTACTGCGAGGCAAACAAGGTGTTTGCTTTTGGGGTTATTTTTCTTGGGTGCATCGCTGCTCCCAGGCAAAATGGACACACATGGCAGGTGACAAAGGAAGGAGAAGCAGCCGAGACACTGCAGAAGCTCCTGAGGATGGTGTAGGGAAAATGAGTCTTCTCCGGAGACACCTCCCCACACAAGAGCCGTTCTGTTTGCAGCAGTCTCTGCTGGGATCCATGAAAGGGTGCAGGACGGTTTCAGATTCTCCCCCACGGACCTGATCATGGCTTCGGCGGTGCTCAATGGATGTAATTCTGTGAGCTGTGCCAGTGGTGGATGTCATTCTGTGAGCTGTGGCGGATTTCATTCTGTGAGCTGTGGCGGATGTCATTCTGTGAGCTGTGCCAGTGGCGGATGTCATTCTGTGAGCTGTGGCGGATGTCATTCTGTGAGCTGTGCCAGTGGCGGATGTCATTCCATGAGCTGTGGCGGATGTCATACTGTGAGCTGTGCCAGTGGCGGATGTCATTCTGTGAGCTGTGGTGGATGTCATTCTATGAGCTGTGCCAGTGGCGGAAGTCATTCCATGAGCTATGGCGGAAGTCATACTGTGATCTGTGCCAGTGACGGAAGTCATTCCATGAGCTGTGGCAGATGTCATTCTGTGAGCTGTGCCAGTGGCAGAAGTCATTCCATTAGCTGTGGTGGATGTCATTCTGTGCGCTGCCAGTGGCGGATGTCATTCCGTGAACTGTGGTGGATGTCATTCTGTGAGCTATGCCAGTGAGTGCTGGAGCCACTCTCTCTCGCTTCCTCTGTCTTCCCCATTCTCCCCCATCCATCCTTATGCCATCGCTTATGCCATGGCTCCAATTTGGATGGGGGGGGTGGTAAACAAGCCAAATTTTACAGCCCCTAATTTTGGACTTTACGTATGTGGAGATCCTCTCCCTTGGTAAGCCAAGCACTTTATAATTTTGTTTTTGTTCCTGACTTTGCTTATATGTCCTTGTTTGGCTCTATTCATTCACCTTGATAGACACCCTGTACTTTCCCAGGATAGTTTATGGCACATATCTGCATGCATACAGGGCTAGTGCAAGGATTTTTCTCTGCTCAGGTGAAGGTGCATTTTGCCTCCCCCCCCATAATCCTCCCACCACCCTCCTTGCCTCCACACTGGCAGTGTGTAATGAGGGGGAATTATGCATTCCCCGCTTCCCTTCACTGGCTACGGGCAGCTGGCAGGTGAGGCAAACTAAAACTTCCACGTAAGAAAGAGGGGACAGTAGGGACAAAAGACAGAAGGTATTGTACCAGTACATTTTTTGTGTTTACATGTTTTAAAAAACATTTTAGGCTTAAAGATTACTTAAAACTCCCAAAACAAAGAAGAAACCCTAGAGAATAAAATGTTTGTAGTTCCATTTTTTATGTTACACAATAGTTCAATGGTTTATGAAACACAAAATTTCAATAAAGAAATATAGTAAAGTAAATTTTTGGGCACATAAATTCAAATTATTACCCAGTTTTTGAGAAACTTTATTTTTTCATAGGCAATGCTTTAAAAGCCCCCATAGGTCATCAGTTTAAAGTTACGCAGCGATATGTAATATGTGTAGGGAAATCACCGGTTTTCTAATTAGGCATTAAACAAACTCATTTTTGTATGTGTGTGTGTGTGGGTGGTCTAAAACCTTTTTCATTTTTATTTTTGATGTGTCTTTTTAAATGTTTAAAACTTTCTTATTTTTTTATTTTTACATGAGTTTATTGCTATCACATAGAGTACCAATACCACCATATGTGATAGCATACAGGTGACAGGTTCTCTTTATGAGACATCCAGAGATCTATTAGACCCTGGATTTCTCCTCTGTATTCCACTGCAGCTGATGGAACACAGATTTTATTCCCTCAGCCACTTTCCCAAGCACTAATCCCCGTGATTGACAGCTCATGACCAGCAGTGACCTCATACACGTCATATCTTGGTCTGTGCACAGGAGAGCAGCTTAGCAGACGGAAGTCTACTGAGCTCCTGCCACCCTTCCTGGTGACACCCGCCAAGACAGCAAGTGGGACAACGGAGCTCAGCGAGCATGGCGGGGGGGATTGTGGGGAAGGGGGGGTCACATTGTGGCAGTGGTTGTGGAAGTTATAGGTGGCTTGTATCATTTCCACATGAAAGCTGATAGTTGGCTTTACTAAAGTAAACACAGTATAGCAGCCGGGAGTGTGTACAAAACCACGTCTTCAGAATAGTTAAAACCGCTTCTGCACCAGAAATACTGCTACAAGGCGACACGGGTGCACAAAATCACGTATATATACATGATTTTACAGTTCGCGTGCCCTACCTGCGCCGCCATTGGCTGTCAATCACTGGGTCCCTTCCAGTGATTTCTCACTGGCACCCGGTGATTGCCGAGTATTTCCAACGGGGGAGAGACCTGTGTATAAACAACACATATCTCTCCCCTGTCACCTCCTGCACACTGCTTATGCACAGCAGTGTGCTTACAGTGTAAAGCACTCACGCAGCACACAGTGAAACAGCACACAGTTAACCCTTTGATCGCCCCACATGTTAACCCCTTCCTGCCCAGTGCCATTAGTACAGTGTCAGTGCTTTTTATTAGCACTGATCAGTGTATTGGTGTCACTGGGGATATCAGTGACACCAAGTCAGTTCCTCGCAGTGTCAGAATGCCTGCCGCAGTCCCGCTATAAGTCACTGATTGCTGCCATTACTAGTGAAAAAAAAAATTCCAGTATATACCACCATTTGTAAAAACTATAACGTTCATGTAAACCAATTAATTTACTTGTACTGAGATTTTTTTTTAGCAAAGACATGTAGCAGAATACATTTTGGCCTAAATTTATGATACAATTTGATTTAAATTTTTTTTACTGGACATGTTTAATAGCAAAAAATATTGTCAAAAATATAGTTTTTTTCTCAAAATGTATTTATAGCGCAAAAAATAAAAAATGCACAGGCAATCAAATACCACCAAATGAAAGCACTATTTGTGGAGGAAAAAAAAGGCCATAAATCTCATTTGGGTGCAGCATTGCATGACATGCAATTGTCAGTTAAAGTAACACAGCGCTGTATTGCAAAAAATGGCCTGGTCAGGAAGGGGAGTAAATCCTCAGAAGGGCAAGTGGTTAAAGATCTGAATCTCCAGCAAGTGGCTGGGGATTCAGATTTTACCGTCCTCACTAGCTGGCGCCCTAAGGTGGCTGCTCAAGCCGCCTTATGGTTGGGACGGCCCTGCATGCATACATCATATTGTATTTTTTGGTATGTACATTATATAAATTAATGTTTTTATGTAAACATTCTGGTTGTATATGGTTGATAGCTTTATGAAGATTTAAAAAAGGCTTGAATTCTTTAAAAAAAGATCTGGATTATTTCTTAGATACACAGAATATAACTGGATACTAACATTTATACGTTCGTAAAGTTGATCAAGAGAATATCCGATTGTCTCTCTGGGGATCAGGAAGGAATTTTTTTCCCCTGCAGGAGCAAATTGGATCATGCTTTGCTGGGTTTTTTTGCCTTCCTCTGGATCAACTGTGGGTATAGCATTATAGCTTTTCTTTTAATGGTTAATAATGTTCTGGAATGGTTAATAATGTTTTCCATCATAGATTTATTGTATGCTATTGCTATTATACTATGATGATTTGTAAAAACTGTAATTAACTACTTGAGTTCCTTCATCCTGAAGAAGCAGGGATCACCGGGAAAATGCATCAAGAAATGGGACTTTGGTTGTGTGTGTACTAGACCATATATCTTGTTTGCAAGAGTTTCAAACCTCCCGTATAAATCTTTATATTTGTCAGCAGTATGGCCAAGGGATGAGGTTTTGAACAAATCCTGAACCATACTATGTAACATACAAGTTTTTTTTATGAATGTATGAACATGGTAATTCCCAGTTTGTATTCTATAAATACAGTAAAATCAAGGTTCTTTTACGTCAGTTTTGTTTCTCTTTTTTTGGGTACTGCGAATGATAACTGACTAACTCAGTTTTTGTACAGTTCTTTGAATATGACAGAGGACAGTATGTAAAGGAGTGCAAAGGGTATGTCAGGGGGATATGTGCAGGAGAGGATTGCAGAGGTAATGTTGGGGGATATGAGTAGGAGAGGGGAGCAGAGGGTATTACAGGGGGGTATGTGTAGGAGAGGAGTGCAGTGGGTATGACGGGGTGATCTGTGCAGGAGAGGAGAGCAGAGGTAAAATTGGGGAATATGTGCAGAAAAGGGGTGCAGAGGGTATGGCAGGGTGATATGTGCAGGAGAGGGGTGCAGAGGTAAAATTGGGGGATATGTGCAGGAGAGGGGTGCAGAGGGTATGATAGGGTGATATGTCCGGAAGAGGAGTGCAGAGGTTATGGCAGGGTGATATGTCCAGAAGACCAGAAGAGGAGTACAGAGGGTATGACAGGTGGATATGTGCAGGAGAGGAGTGCAGAGGGTTTGACAGGGAGGTATGTGTTGTATTTAGTGTCAAGGGGGAGGGGGTGTGACAGGGGCAATAGGTGTATTAGAGGAGTGCAAGGGGGCATGAAATTAGACAGTATGTGCAGGAGAGAAGTTTGGAGGGTAAGACTGACTTGAAAATGGTGGGTACTGATCTTTTCATAATAGGCAACCAAATCATTAAAGTATATGGTCATATGAATTGAATATGCATTTAAATACCCATTCACAACATTGACTAATTATAAAATAGCTGCATAATCTCCAAGCTCTTCACACAAGGGGTTTTACAGAGAAACAACAAGGCCAAAATGAGAGTCCAGGAAGCTGATATACTGCAGAGTGATCACTAATGGGTTAAAACACGTACTCTACTGATGTAAGGTCTAGTTCACACAGGCGCTGATAGGAAAATTAATATTTAATGCCTATAACCAGCTTATGATGCTGTGCTGGAAATTCTTAGAATGCAGTTGATGTGATCAAGAACCAATATGAGCTGTCCAGTTTTTACAGAAGAACACATCCTGGTAACATTGTGGTAAGTCAATTGTTAAATAATACCTATTTTACTAGTTAATTCTAGGCTGCATATTTTAAATTTGGGTAGCATAATTTTGTGTTTTATTGCTATTAGGGAAATTTCTTTTCACTTCTCCCACATGCACACAGAGAAAAACCAAAAACAAATATTTAGTAGATTAGAAAAAAATTGGGAAGTCATAAAATGCTATATTATTATACTATTGTATCATTTGTGTGCAGGTTTTTGACAATAGGTGAAACCTTACCTTACCAACAATCCTGATTCCTACTGGGCAAAGTCACTATATACCCCATTTTGCATGTTGACATAATTAGGAGACCACTAAAGGGTATTGTAATACTGATTCCAACAAAAGACTACAAAAAAACAAACAAAAAAGAACAGCAACTTTCCACACTGTATTGGAGCATTGGACTGCAAGCAATTTTACATTCAAATGCCCACAAATAGTAGCTTTAAATTTTAGAACTACAAGGAATATTTCCCCATTGTGCTGATGACCATTGTGGAAAGCAATTATAATTTTGTTACTATATATGCTGGTGCCTGTGGAAGCTGAGATGTCTCTCACGTTTTAAGAAAATCCCCTATGGGAAAGAGGATATTGAAAGAAAGGTTTACCATTCCAAGTCCAAGACCTTTAAATGAAAATGGTTATCCCTTTCCATATGTGGAAGTGGCATGATGCATTTGATCTGTCAACATCCATAATGAAGCCTTTTCCAAAACAAGGCCTCAATATGAAAAAAGATTTTCAATTATTGTCTGACAAGGGCTTAGGAATATGTGGAGTGCACCTTTGGTATACTTGTTAATAAATGAGAATTTTTAGAGGTGCTATTTTACCAGTCTACAATAACGTATAACCAAATGTATGAATTCTTGCATTGCTGTAAGTTATGCTTTATGGTGGACTGGTTCTGCCATAATTCAAAAGTTACAGAATTGTAGCAATGTGTGATTCTGGTACAATGGGTCTGTCATGTCTCATAAGTAACAGAATTGCAGTAAGCTATGAGTTATGGTAGAATGGTTCTGATGGTGAGGTGGACAAGGTGACAAGAGTGGGGTATGTCAGTGGAATATGATGAAGGGGTCCCTAATGTGGTGTATGTTGGGTATGTTTGGAAGTGTTCTATATGTGGCCATGGAGGAGTGCGAGTGTATGTAGGATTATGTGGGTATGGCAGCAGTGAGTATTATGTTGAGGA
This sequence comes from Staurois parvus, assembly GCF_062004578.1. NCBI lineage: Eukaryota > Metazoa > Chordata > Amphibia > Anura > Ranidae > Staurois > Staurois parvus. Next base: position 705,876 of record NW_028318393.1, read on the forward strand.
GTAATTGTATGTTTGCTGATGACGAGGCAATGGAATTCATACTCCATTGGGCATTGAAAACTAGTGATGTTGTCCTCTTTTCCTTGTTCTTCTCTGCGACTAGACTCATGGATTTCCTGGCTCATCTTTCCCAACATGGTCATTATTTCTGATGACGCTTTCTATTTATCTGGGTTTTTTCAGCAGAATTTTGGATTTTGACACAAGACTTTTCCCAGCCTTTCTCATTCTACAACCCTCGCCAGTGCTTGAGTGCTTGAGGTTGGTACGGAGGTGATGGCTGATCAGAGTGAAAAGTCTCTCCTCTTCATTGGAGACACTCATACGATCTTTACTGTCTGCATGGTTTCCTGTTATTTTAAACCTGATAGAATACATATTTTAATTGATTGTTAAGTGCTTGCTGAGATTTTTTTTGTTGTTTCCTGTACTGACAGGAAGTGAAAAAACTCCCCAACAGCAACTCAGATAGCAGTAAAGCACAATAGATGCTAAAATTAAAGGGGAAAGTACCCATTGCCTCATTTTCATGATAATCTGCAAAAAAAAAGACCTTGGCTTTGAAAGTGTTTGCTGAGCTTTAATAATGTGGATCAAGTGCCTGTTATTTACCCCCCTGTGAAATAGGCCTATAACTGGATAGGGAGCTCTGTGTACTGGAGCAACATCTCACTATACTAGGGAGTGAGAGCAGGACACAGAGGAAAGACACCATCCTGGATTATACACACAATCTATGATTACTCAGTAGCAATGATAGACTTTACTACTGCAAAAATTGTGAAGTTTGCAGATGCTACTGCTTAACTGAGCTATACTCGGTGTGCTGAGTCTCCAAACTGGCTTGGGTTCAATGTAATGGTAAGGACATGAACAGTGTTTAATATGCAGTTTGTTTGGTGGGAGTGTGTGACTGTAGTCTGCAGAGGGGGAGTACAGGGGGAGAAACTAGAGAGTGTGTGCTGGAGGAGTGAAAGACCAACCTGTGTGCTGGAGGAGGAATCTCATTGGGGAAAGACCAATCTGTGTGCTGGAGGGGGAGGGGCAATCCTACTGGAGGAAGACTGCTCTGTGTACTGGAATGGGGATCCTACTGGGGAAAGACTGATGTGGCTGTAGGAAGAGGGAGAAACTGGAGAATGTGTGCTATTGAAAGGATATGGTGAAAGACCAATGTGTGTGCTGTAGGTGAGATCCCACTGGGGAATGACCAATCTTTGTACTGGAAGAGAGATCCTACTGGGGAAAAACTGATCTGGGTGCTGGATTTCACTGGGGAATTATCAGGCAGAATTCCCCAGTGGCAAAATTAAACTCTAACCTAAAGTGGTAGTAAAGTCACTTTGTATATTTTTACCTACAGGTAAGTTCAAACTAAAGCTTGCCTGTAGGTAAAATGAATAGCTCCTAAATATTCACAGTTTAGGAGATATTCTATAGAGCAGCAGCCGGTAACAATACGGGCGCATGCGCGCTGAAGCAATGGCATACCCGTGCTGTTCCTTCAGAGCTGCGTGCCATGGCAGAAACACCTGCAGGCATGCCCTGGAGTGATGTTATCGATGGTTTAGCCATTCAAGCAGCCGCAGCCCACGAACCCGGAGGCAAGATCAGGTGAAGATGGAAGCCTTCTGCAGCAGTGACAGCGTGCTGCTGGAGGGCTTTCTTCTAAGGTAAGTCTTTCATAATGTGCTAGTATGCAATGCATACTTAGCACATCATGATATTACCATGCAGCATGAAACTTTTTTTTTTACTACCACTTTAAGTATCTTCCTGAATTGGAAAGTGGAAAGTTAAACTATGCTGTGAAAAGGAAATAGGTATTAAATTATTAAGAATAAAAACTCATACGTTAGATTTTTGCATCTGCTTCAGTTTGTTTAAAAATATTATTATTATTATACAGGATTTATATAACGCCAACAGTTTGCTCAGCACTTTACAAAATAAAGGGAGACAATACAGCAACAATACAGTTCAACACAAGATGGTTAGGAGGGCCCTGCTCTTTAGAGCTTACAATCTAAAATATGATCTAATACACACAAAGTTAGGACAAAACCTAGGAACTTGACACCAGTTGCCTATACCCTAAGCAGATTGCCACTCAACAGCAAGAGCCTTACTGATAAGGCATTTAAAACATTAACTATATCCAGTTTTCCCATTTTAAAAAACAAGAACCCTTAAATTAAAATTCCAGGATAAAGCTAACTAATCTTAAAAATGCTCTCCCCCCTCCTAACCTAACACGTATTCTGACTAACATGAAAAAAAAAATCTGTATACTTACCTATTTTACCTATATCCGGTCATGTGATCTCCCCTGTGTCAGCCAGTGCCAACTGCAGGGGAGAGTGCTCCACAATGGCTGGAAATGCCTGGGAGCAGTGACGTCACCCAGAGGGCTTACTATGGCTCATCTGTTGTTGGTGCTCTCCCCTCTTTCCTGCAGCTGCCACTGGCTTACACAGTGAAGCTAGATCACACGAATGGACCAAAACGGTCTGAAAATAGGTAAGTATACAGATCTTTCTTACACAGGTTAGTCAGAATAGGTATTAGGAGGATGGAGGGAGCATTTCTAACATTAGTTAACTTTATCTTGGAATTCTGCTTTAAAGACAGCAGAGAAAATTAACTTTGACTGTTAGCACTACAACATCCTAATGGTTGACCAAAGGTAAAGTGTTCAAGTCTTTCAAAAGCTGAAAACAGAAGAGCTGACTGTTATGAATGATCTGATCCGTAAAGGTGAAAGACTGATTGTTCCCAATCCATGAGAGCTGAATTGATCAAATAAATGAACTAGAGAGTTTAGAAATGTAGCAGAGCCAAGGATATGTTTGCCAGTCCATCACATATTCTATTGACCATAAATGAAAGTTTAAATTGAGGAAATGTTTTTCAAATATCCACTTTGGTTGCAACATTTTTGAATCGAATACAAAGGAACCAATATACAATAATCTAATGACAATATCAAACAGTTTCATCATTTCATCAGTTTTTTATGCTACGCAAACTATATTTTGGTTGTAATGTATTAAGGTAAACGTTTTGTTTAATAGAACTTAAAAAAAAATCTTAATATTCACTATCTGTGAAAAATGGGAAATCTTTTTTAGATATTGAATTTCAGAATAATATGTATCAGAGAATAGTCCTCTGTTTGCTTCAAACTGATCTTAGATGTGTTTCATTCTCAGCATAAAACATCAAGTCCTAGCTCTCACCAATTAAAACTCAGGTATTGAACTGTTCAAAACAATGAATCATTTGCAAAGCAAAGAGAAGTAGATCCATACACTGCTGTACTAAAGTATAGGAATACAACAATTAATTTTAATTATTCAAAACAAACTCACCCATCCATCCATCCATGTCTCCGTGGTTTATTTTGCTGAGAAAATATTTTGAAAAATACCCCTAGCAATTCTGACCGTGGCCATCTTAACTAAGGGCAGATGTCTCATGTAGCATTTACTTCCTGGAATCTATCTGCCCTCAGCTCAGGCATGTAGGCAGGAGGGTGTGCTTAGCTGAGAAAACCCCTCCTCCCCTCTTAAAGATACCTGGGATGTATGACATAATTTGCCTAGGTCTGAAAACAAGGAATTGCATAAATGTAAAACAAAAACATTTAAAACAAGTAAATATAAACTACTTTCCTATCTATTAAATAATATGCTAGTACCTTAAAGATTAAAAATAGTCAATTTTGACTGAGAGAGTGACGTTCCAATTTATGTAAGTACTACACTCTCCCTATAACAATCAACCAGCTGTAACCATGGGTTAATTATGCTTCACTAGCTTGACAAACAGGCAGGTTAAGAAACAAATGTAAGTTAAATACTAAAGCAGGACTGCAAGACCAATCATTGATCGACTGCAGAAATAGTGGATCATTATTAAGATAAGATGAGGGCCACAGCCTGAGTAAAGAAAATTACATGGATACATCACTTCTACAAGTGTGCCCTCGTGCACCAGAAATGAACACAAATGTATATATAATGTATATACTACCCAGATAAGGACCATAAAAAGCAGTCTGCAATCTTCAATATCTGGTAGTAGGGAACCTCCTGCAACATCCTGATTTAAACAGGCACCTCATTGTGGTTACTAATGTTTCTAAAACTTAATTCACTTTTTGAATATGCTCTTGAAAATTGAGGATTCAAAATACTGTGGTGAACATTAGGTAGTATCACAACAGTTAAATAATATATAGGACTGACTTGTATTGTTACTAATTGGTAGGGATGAGCTCAGGTTTGATCTGAACTTGGGATCTGACTGAACTCAAAAGGAAACCCATTCAACTGTGGCCAGGGAACTCCCCATTCCACAGCTGCACATACTGTACCCAAATGTACACAGAGGAGCATCCCTGTTCCTTTTTGTATTGCAGCTGTGGAACATGGAATGCTTTGGGCACAGTTGCTTGGCCAGTAATTAGCAGGAGTGACAGCTTCCATGGGTTTGGATAGAAGCCAAGTTTGGACCAAGCTCAAGTTCATCCCTACCTAATGGTTCAGAGTATGGCTTAAGCAAACTTGTTCCTGCGAGATGTCAAATATACAGTGATTGTCTTCTGAATATCTCTAGATGCTAAACACAGACATAATAAAAGAACAATACATTGAACTTGCTCCTTCGTTTGACAGTAAAGATAGACCATAGCCAATAGTAATGTGTATTAAATTCTATATTAGAAGCCTATGGCTTCCAATAAGATATTAAATGTAGAAAGTATCCATAAGAAATCCTTGATAAAGGGCATTTTACAAGTAAAATCTATCAGAATAAGTGGTTGTAAACCCTTACATATACCAAGTGACGTGATTGGCCTCAGGTGATACACAGAGATGACACAAATCTTCCTACATAAATTGTACCTGTTTATCTGAAATCTTCTCTTCTCTACATCTCTTCAAAGTCCAAAATTTAGAATACTTGTCTGAGCTTTCAGAAAACGGGGCGAAGAGCTGAAGCTACACACATTAGAGCTTAGTGAGGAGATCTCTGAGAGCTGATATGAGGGAAGAGACAACCCCCCCTTCACACAGCACACAGGAACAGAGCTGAGGCTGTCAATATTCTAGACATGCCTCCCCTGTCACCTTTTTTGTCTTGGTGTCACTTAGTGCTCTGGATTAAGTCCAGTACACACTATAGATGGATATGCTTTGTTTATATTTTATGTCTGAGGTTTACAACCATTGTAATTATGATTTTGAGAGGACAGCAAAACGACTGTAAAGAATTTGTGGATTCTGGTTACAGTCAGAGGAATCTGACTCAAGCCTATAACAAGGCCAAAGCAAAACTGAGGGATGAGATCTTATATAAACATATGAAAAAGTACTCAGAAAGAAGTACTTTTGTTTATTACACAGTATGACATGTTATAACAACATTTCTCCCCCGAAGCCTATCAGTTTTATAAAGTGGCACACCAGGTAAGTAAATTCATGATATTTTCATAAGATTACTAACTAAAAAGAAGACAATTACCAGGTGTTTAAATGATGCGTGGCCTCCCCATAAATATAAGCACTCTTATAGGGAGGCCATGCACCATTTGAGCACCTGTCATTTGTGGTAGTTGCTTGTCTGACTGGTCATTGTTGTACACTGGCGCTGCTGCCCATAAATATCAGGTCCAACATGGCCTCCTCTATGGCCTGATGAAGGAGCATGCATGCTCTGAACACCCACCACTGTTAGCTCCAGGAAGTGATGTAATCTCCACTTGCCCCGTGTACCCACCAGGAAGTGTTGGGAGCCACCAGCACAACTGAGGACAGTGCTAGAGGTGCCGATATATAGCAGGAGCGGACCAGGGTGATCATAGTAGTGACAGATGCTTAATAAGCGCTTTTACTGATTTATATGAGAGTTGCCAAACTTTATGTCAATAAATTGCTGGCTTTAATACTACATTCAGATGCCGCTGCATCCCTCTTTCCCTTTCTTGTCTACATGCAGAGTTGCTTCCACTGGGTCAAGTTATTATGTTCACATTTGGACTTATAATAAGGACCTAATTTTGCCAGCATTATTGAGACTTCTTTTGGGTCCTCTTTCTTGGTGTGCCAAAACCTCTTCCATTTCTTTAACTTAAGTTATTATGCACCTTCAATGATTCATATTGTTTTTTGTTCTTTTTTAAATGTTTATATTTTAATGCATTCCAAGACTAGGCAAATTAATGAACTGGGCTGAAAGATTAGTTTAAACACTGGGGGCTATATGATTTATAATAACACATTAGGATGCAATGAACAATAAGTTAATTACTTAGCAAAAACTAATCAGAATATTGTTACCTTTTAAAGCATATTGGCATTTTTGTCATTAGAAATGTGGCCTTCCATCACGTAATTTGTACATTGATTCTTTTTTTTTTTTTTTTACATGACTCGGACACTTTAGAGAAGACCTAACAGACAGCTATTTTATTAAAACTGGAGAGTGCAAAATCTGGTGCAAAAAAGCACAGAAACCAATCGGCTTCAAGGTTTTATTGGGCAGCACAGTGGCTAAATGGTTAACACTTCTGCCTGGCAGTACTAGGGTCGTTGGTTCGAATCCCAGCCATGGCACCACCTGCCTGGAGTTTGCATGTTCTCCCTGTGCCTGCATGGGTTTCCTCCCGAAGACATGCTGGTAAGTTAATTGGATCCTGTCTAAATTGTCCCTAGTATGTGTATGTATGAATGTGAGTTAGGGACCTTAGATTGTACACCCCTTGAGGGTTAGGGATTGATGTGAATGTACAATATATATGTATAAAGCGCTGTGTAAATTGACGGTGCTATATAAGTACCTGAAATAAATAAAAATAAGTAAAAAAACAAAGCTTAAATAAACAAGCTGCAATAATTGGCTACCATGCACAGCTGCACCAGATTCTGAGTGCTCCAGTTTTTGTAAATCTTCCCCATTATATTTTATGCTAAGTACATGCATGCAAAATGTTGTAAACTGTAAGTTTAAAGTGTCGCTAAACCCACATCATAAAAAAAACTATCAATAAATGCTGTATTACATGCTGTTCATACTCAGTCACTATGGGATTCATTTTCTGTATTCTACAAAAAACCTGGTTGATCCTGCTGTTCTCCATCTCCAGCTTCAGTTCATGTCCCCAATGCAGTTGGGGATTAAGCAGAGCAATGTTGGCAGCTACTGCACATTATTATTATTATACAGGATTTATATAGCGCCAACAGTTTGCGCAGTGCTTCACAAAATGAAGGTAGATATTACAGTTACAATACAATTTGGTACAAGAGGAAACAGAGGGCCCTGCTCATTAGAGCTTACAATCTAGGAACATGCTCAGTGTTTAGTTTCTATGCTGAGCATTTCCTCCCTATCACATCAGAGCAGCCCATGTGACTATAGAGTCAAACATGTGTGTGTATACACAGTGGCAAATGACAGCTCACTCCCTCTCCTTCTCTATGGCCACTAACCAGCTAAACACAATATTACATCTTGGTTGATGGAGGCATCACCTCCCTGTTATTCTAAGACAGGCTGGAGGGTTGTGACACAGTCTGTGACTGGCAGAAATCCGCCCACGCCATGTTATTGGCAAAAAATAATAAAGGTTTTATTTCAAATATATATTTGTGTGATGATTTAAAACAGTTTATTGATATGAATTATTTATTTTTACTCGGTGTGCCAAAGGATGTTTTTTTTTTTAACATGTGACTAGCAGCAGAAGACTAGAAGCTCCTTCTGCCACTGTTTCCCTGCAAACAGGCTGCGAAAGAGCTGAGTCATGTGACAGCTGTATACTGATTAGGAAAAAAATTTACAGATTTTTTTATTTAAAATAATTACAGTGCCATCACCCACATACAGAAAGAGAAGAGACAATGAAAATAAACAATGTGTGCTTAGTTTCGCTTTCATACCTCTCATAGAGATTACATATAAAACCTTCATGTGCTTTTTTGCATATGCAGGTGTCTGTGCAGTTCTTGGCTGTGCTCACAAGCGTCTAACACAGATCAACCCTCACTGAAGCCTCTCAACTTGTGTCATGCTGCAAAGTTAGGGCCTATTCACACATGATTTGGTCTCTAAAGAGCAAAGTGCGTTCAGATCACTCTTCAGTGAGCATTTGGCAGGCAGTGAGTTGTATTGCCTCTTGATCACCTGTTTTAACCCCATTGGAACCTGCACCAGCATGTCTCAACTACATGCAATGCACACAGTTGTGGGGTGCTTGCAGAGCAGCCCCATTCACTTGAAAGGGATGGGTAGAATTTCTGCTACCGCAATGACATTTGTATACCACCGGCTGTTACCTCTGCAGCTAAAGGGGTAGTGATTGGGGGGGGGTAACCCCCCCCTCTGGAGCTCAAGGGCTGCGTTTTAGTAATAAAAGGTACAGCCTTTTAAGAAACGTCTGTTGCTGTATAATTGTGACATGTCAGCAATGTAATAATGCAGACTTGCAAAGTTTCTATAATGTCCAGTTTAAGTAGATCTCCATAATGTGTCAGGTGGAGTTTAAAATAGATGTAAACCCTAATTGAATTACATCCAGTTTGCCAAAACACTGTGTATCAAATACACATATATAGCTGTATACAGGTACCCAGAGATGGCTGCAAGTACCTAGACAAGGACCTTCATTGCATGGTCACCTGGCATTATTTAAGTGAACGCTTCTGATATTAATATTGGAAAATTCTAAAAAAACTAAAGTTGGGTTTGGGTCTACATAATGTGGCAGGTGATGTGCTCTGAAATTAGCTCTATGGTAGGAAAACACAGCCTCTTTGAGGGATTACTGGTTCCACATTTATTTTCATGTACAAAATTACCAGGAAACTGCTTCACTTCAGTAGTAAAACGAAAAAACAAAGTATTGCTTCATTCAGCAAATACATCAGAGTCCATAAATTAGGCATTTGCAAAGGCTAAACAACTCACACAGTCTGATAGGTGAATCCTCCAAGCGCTCTTGCACAGAAAAACAGTCTGTCATTCACTATCCAAAGAGTTTAAAAATCCATATTTCCTGGACCAACAGCCTCTGGTGTAATTACTTATAAATGGTAATAGCCAGTTATATTCTGTGCATTTAGGAATGCATCAAGCTTTTTTTAAACAATCAACTGAGCTGGCTAGAATTAACTCCTGAGGGCATTTATTCTGTATTTTCACAACTCTACAAAAAAAAAAAGTCTTCCCACATGGGTAGGATAAATCCCTTTTCTTCCAAATGCAAACAGTGCCCCCTTGTCTTTTATGACTTTAATGAAGGAATAGCTTTGCATCATGTTTGCTTTACGGGCCATTTATATATTTATACATGGTGATCATATCCTTCTTTGAACCCTTCTTCTCAATTGAGAATAAATTCCTCACAGCTTAGCTCCTCTATGCTTATGAGTTTAGTGCACTTATCTGCTTTCTCTTCAGTTCCTAAACATCCTTTTTTAACTGGTGCTCAAACTAGAACTGCATATTCTAGAAGAGTTTATTTATTACAGGTACTTATATAGTGCTGTCAATTTATGTAATGCTTTACATATATATTGTACATTCACATCAGTCCCTTGTCATCAAGGGGCGTACAATCTAAGGTCCCTAACTCACATTCATACATACACATACTAGGGCCAATTTAGACAGGACCCAATTAACCTACCAGCATGTCTTTGGAGTGTGGGAGGAAACCCATGCAAGCACAGGGAGAACATGCAAACTCCAGACAGGTGGTGCCATGGTTGGGATTAGAACCAACAACCCTAGTACTACCAGGCGGATGTGTTAACCATTTTGCCACTGTGTTGCCCAAATTCAACCTAATGATTTCTACAGGGGCAAAATAGTGTGGTTTATTAACTTAAGGCAAACAGACTGTGCACTTTGCAAGTACAGTTGCACTCTACAAGGGCATTTGCTCCACAGCTTAGTAAATGAACAATATAGAAACCCACAAGTGGTCAAACGGGTGGCAGGAGCCTCATGGGTACAAAATACATCACAGCATGTTTGTATAAAAGACCATAGTACAAAACTTTATTTAAACATCAATAAAAAAAACACATATTTAGGCCATTAAATATGCATACATAAAAACATATTAGGGATCATTGTAGATTGATGTTATGCATAATAGTATCATTGGTCAGACCCTCCCTTTCTGGAGGACATAGAATCAAATTACAAACAATTTTTACTGCTTGGAGCTGATGCATTTCAAGACTTTGCTCTTCTTCAGAGACTACACAGTGAACCTTTATAAAGAGTAAACAGATCACGAGCCACATGCTGTAAATACACCACATTTTTTCACTTGCCCATATTTAATTTGCCTACATACATATCATGTGGTCAATTACAACTGACCTGAACTAGAACTGGGATAGAAGCATAGGTGGTGCATGTGGTCAGTCCAACTATCCCAAGGGGAGTAAAGCAGAGAACTGGACGTTCACAGAGATCCCCCAGAAGCACTTTCAACAAAAACATAATGTGAAAAACACATATGAAAAAACTACAAAAAAAAACAAACAAAAAAAGACCCCAAAAGAAGTTCAGCCAAACAAAAACTAAAAAAGAGAAGTAATTATAAAACATTTTTTCTTTTTTTTTGCCTAGTTTTATAATTATTTTTCTTTTCTTAAGCTTACTAAATGAGTGGAGGCTTCACCTTGAAAAGAATACCCAATCACATGCAGGGAAATAAAAAAAAAATAATGAAAACCACAATTTTGCTTGCACATGATTGAATGATGGAAGTCAGCAGAGCTTTCCCTCATTTACTCAAACTCTCTTTGAGTCATTTTGCAAAGGGTCTACATGTTCAGACCTAATCTTTTTACTATTAATATATCTAAAGAATTTTGGGGACCCCAAATCCTCTGCTCCGGCTGATTGATGGGGAGGGAGGATGACCACCTCCTCTCCTGAACTGGGTAACTGCCACTGGGGAGAGGAGCCAGCTGCTCCATCTCCTGGATTTCAGGACTCCCGTTGTGGAGCGAGGATGACTGCCTGCACTCCTGAGTCACTACACTGCCACTGGGGATGGAGGATAACCACCTCCTCTCCCAGACTGTAGAACTGCTGCTGGGGAGGGAGGATGACCACCTCCTCTCCCTGGGGCCCTGGAACTGCTGTGGATGTGGGGCAGAGGTCTTGGACTCTCTTTCCTGTCCCAGCTCTTCTGCTGGGACTGTGTATGGGTACAGGCTGGCATTACTCTGCCCCGCTGCCAGCGCTTCAGCTGGGGTTAGGAGTTCCACTGTATCAGCCTGCTGTTGTGGTGAGGGGCTGCACACCTCACTGGAGCTCTGGAAGTGCTGGACAAAGGTCAGTAGTGCTCTGCCCGTATGCCAGATCTTCCACTGGAGGCTCACTGGTGTGTTCCTTCTTAGCAGAAAAGTCTATTAAATCCCCAGTCTCTGGAATTGCTGAAAATCCAGGGCACTTGGGCCCAGTGCCAGTGCTTCAACGTTTAACTCATAATCCATAACATCCATGGGTGCTCGGGCATACTGTTGAGCTTTGTCGAACAGTCATTTATATGCTTGTTTCAGCTCCCATTTTTGTGTAACTTTAAAGTCCAGTTCAGGGCTCAATCTGAGCTTACTGGGAAGTTCCAACTACCTAACATCTCGAATGTCCTCCCATCTCTAATCCGCTGCACTACCGAAATATAGATCTTTCTGAAGCATCTCAATTATCAATCCCAGGACTCCGAAGTCGTAGCCTTCTAGGGGATTGCTGTTCTTCAGTGAAGGACACACTTGGGTAGCATACCATTACAGTGCCCGAAACCCATCGTCCAGCACCACTTCTGTGTGGACCAGCCTATACAGCTCCATAATCCATTCCTCCCAAGGATGCTCTCCTAGGAATGGTATATGCAAGTCCAACTGCAGTCAGTACCTATCCAGGAATGTAGGGAGAATCTTTCCATAATAGTCTTGCTCCACTTGGAGAGCCTCTATCTGGAGCTTTCTGCAGATCGCGTCTTTCAATTCCAGCATGTCCTGGGCAGAACCAGGCTCTCCATACTGGGCAATATTCTCTTGCATTTGCAAATGGAACTCTGCGTCCATGGCGGCCGGCTCCTGGAACACTTCTTCAATATCACCCGACACTGGGTCCCGTTGGTGGTTTGGATGTCCCAGACTGAAGGACGCATCCCACCACTTGCCACCAAATGTGATTGAACACCTGTAACACTGATTGGGTGATTCCATCAGAGAACTGCTTCCTAGCCACTATGACACAGGACCAAGGTATTATAGCTGGGTATTGCACCCAAGACTAGATGAGACTAGCTTAGATGCCAAACTGGAACTACTTTATTGAACAGAAATCAAAGGTTTTTATATACTTCACAAATAGGACAGTCCCCACATGAACATTAACCACAAATACTATATTATATATATATATATATATATATATATATTGTGACAGTGTGGCGATCTGTCACCCAGGATTCTCAAGAAGGCAGGTTGAGGGGCTCCAGGGTAAGTGTTTGATACGGAGGAAAGTGGCTTTTCACTTTCCTCCTTGTTTGTAAGGTCCATTTTGGGATCTGGAGCCTGGAGATTTCAAAGAGATCTGGGAGGGATGAAATCTCCAATCCTGGGACCAGGTTTTGGGAATGGCCAGGAGACTGATTGCACAGGTGTGTGCGGGCCTTTTTATAGGAGTCAGGAGGGCTCCACCCCGGCAGATAGGAGTCAGGAGGGCTCCACCTAGGAGAGGTGGAAGCCAAAAGCAGCAAGGGGCTGATAGAGACTAGCTGTGTGCTAGTGGCCAGCTGTGTGCGAGAGCCATAATTCTTCAAGAAGTCTGCAGGAGACAGACATCAAGCTGAGTATAAGCCAGGAGGCTGAATCATTGTTTTGTTTGATGGTGGATACCCCTGCGTGGGAAGCTTTATGTTATGGGACATTTGTTTAAATAAAATTGGGCAAAAAGGCCCTTAAAGAAGTGAGTCGCTGTGTGCTTTAAATGAAAAGCTCTACCACTTTGAAGCAAGTTCCCACAATATATATATATATATATATATATTACAATAAACAACCCACACTGATTAGATAACGAGGTGAAGCTGACATCAGACTAATCTCATCATGCAGGAGCTTCCAAGAGGACTTGCCAACAGACAAACAATAGGTGACTCAACTCAATTAACAATGGAATGCCCACCTAGGTAGCACACAATGAGAGAAAGACAGTAAATGCATAACACCTTAATAAACAGATTACATCAAGAGTCCTCAGCATCAGGTTTGTTTTAAGCTGATTATATTAACATCTTCTTAGAGTCTCTGAAACTAAGAAGGGGGGGTTAAAGCAGTCAATGGTGGTTTGGACACAGAGACCCCAAATCTGAATACTGGTCCTTTAGTTCTAAGAGTCTGTGTGTTTTGGGGAGACATGGACTTGAATACACAGTACACTACTCCAAAGGTTCCACAATTTGATACACACCAAAGAATACAGCCCCCTCAGATGCCAGGGCCATGGTCAGTAGGCAATAGGCTAGCCTGCAGTCCCCTCCTAAAGCCCCTGTCCAGGTTGGGTCTGTCACAAGAGGTGTTTGTCTACATCAAAGATTCTTGCTGGGAGCAACTAAGACCTGTTTTATACACAGTGCACCTAGGCTTTTAGTCAACTGCTGTGGCCACTCCTTGATAGCTCCCATCGTTGTTGTTTAATAAGACCCCTGTCTATGACATACGCCAAATACTGCTAAGAGGACCAGGTACAACTTTATTCCAATGAAAGTCCAATAAAAGTCAGGGGGAAAAAACAAAAAATATCCAATGTGTTTTGGGGTTCCAAGAGAGCCCCCTTCATCAAGGCTTGAATGACAACAATGTGAATAGACTAGACGTGAATATAACCTTTAATGTTAGTAGTTGCAAGCACAGGCTTTGCCAGCAACTGATTTTGCACCCAAAGGGGGCACTCTTGGACCGCAGAAATTAGTTGAGTACTTTTGGATTGTCCCCCTGACTTTTACTAGAATAAAGTTCTATCTGGAACTCTTAGCAATGGTGTGACCCTTCAACTTCCATTGTTGTTACATTACGCTACAAGCCAAGGAGACCGTGGAGATCCTCTGGGGTGTAGAAGCTGTCCAGGAACCAGATCATTACATTAACATTAACAGATATTTACATTAACATCAATACTTTAAGATAGCAGTACCAGTGAGAAAGGACTACTGCTCCAGTGCTATTTTTCCACTTTCCTCAACATACCCCAAAAATACTGGGCTTTCTCCATAGCAATAGCACATTTTTTGGATTGGCTGTCAACCCTGCCTTTTGTATGGCATTCCGGACAGCCTGAACTCTGGGGAGATGATTTTTAAGGTCTGTACTAAAAATGACTGTATTGTCTCAATTCGCTGTTATTTATTTCTGGTGTGGCCGAAGGGTCTTCTTCACAACCCATTGAAAGGTTATGGGGCCCTTTGAAAACCAAACAGCATGTGGACCCTTTGGAATAAACCTTCTGGAGTGGGAAAAAAGTGGTATTTTCTTTGATGCAGTCAGTGAGGAGAATTTGCCAGGACCCTTAGTCAGGTCCAAGGTGAAATGAACTGGACTGGACCTAGCCTCTCTGTTAATTCTTCTGCCTAGGGAGCAGGATGCGCATTAAACCTAAACACTTAATTTAAATTTCTAAATTCATTGTGGAAGAAGACTGAGTTGTACGATTTGGGAACAAGCACTAAAGGGCGATACCACTGAGTCTTGAACTTCTCAATTTCTCCAAGATCCAGCATTTTCTGCACTTCATCTGCTATATACTGTCCCTGAGCTTCCGGTATTCGATAAGGCTTTAACTGGACACAGACCTGGGGTTCTGTGATTATGCCTTCTTTTACTCATGAAGGTGTATTCTAGGAAATCTGAGAAGATCTGATTTCACTGCAAGAACCCATTCAATTAATTTTTTTAGCTTTTTATAAGGTGTCAGCATGCTTGTGATACAAAAAATAAAATGCTGGCAGAGGGCTAGCTAGAGCCAGCACTACTCACTATTCTTCTGCGATTTACTTATAACTTACCCCTCCAACTCAAAAAAGGTCTTAGGCTTGCTTTGATACTGAGGCAGAAATGAGCTTTTCACAATAGGGACCAACACCAAGATCCTATTTCTAGGTTGAAAGGTGCCCTTGCCAACCTATTGTAAATTCTAGTTTGATCCTGCTGGGCTTTTTGTATTATCTCAGGAAGCAAATGCACGATGACCACAATTCATCCTGCTTCTGAGATATACTATATTGCCAAAAGTATTGGAACAACTGCCTTTACACACACATGAATGTTAATAGCATCCAAGTCTTAGTTCATAGGGTTCAATACTGAGTTGGCCCACCCTTTGCAGCTATAACAGCTTCAATTCTACTGGCAAGGCTGTCCACAAGGTTTAGGAGTGTGTCTATGGGAATGTTTGACCATTCTTCTAGAAGCACATTTGTGAGGTCAGGCATTGATGTTGGACGAGAAGGCTTGGCTCGCAGTCTCCGCTCTAATTAATCCCAAAGGTGTTATATCAGGTTGAGGTCAGGACCTTGTGCAGGCCAATCAAATTCCTCTATCCCAAACTCGCTCATCCATGTCTGAAAAACAACCTCACACCATAATCCCCCCTCCACCAAACTTTACACTTGGCACAATGCAGTCAGGAAAGTACCATTCTCCTGGCAACCACCAAACCCAGACACGTCCATTGGATTGCCAGACAGAGAAGCGTGATTCATCACTCCATAGAATACGTCTCTACTGCTCTACAGTCCAGTGGCAGAGTGCTTTACACCACTGCTTCCAACACTTTGCATTGCACTTAGTGATGTAAGGCTTGGATGCAGCTGCTCAGCTATGAAAAGCCATTCCATGAAGCTCTGTACATACTGTTGTGCTAATCTGAAGGCCACATGACAGTTGGCGACTTCTGCGCACTGTGCGCTTCAGAATCAGCTGACCGTTTTACGTGGTCTACCACTTCGTGGCTGAGTTGCTGTTGTTCCCAGTTGCTTTCACTTTGTTATAATACCACTAACAGTTGATTGTGGAATAATTTCACAGATAGACTTACTGCACAGGCGGTAATCTATCACGGTACCACACTTGAATTCAATGAGCTTCTGAGAGTGACCCATTCTTTCACAAATGTTTGCAGAAGCAGTCTGTATGCCTAGGTGCTTGATGTGGCCATGGAGGTGATTGGAACACCTGAATCTAATTATTTGGAGGGGGTGTCCCAATACTTTTCTCAATATAGTGTATATTCAATTACGCTCCTGTGTGACGAAGCTTCTTGTTCCCCAATCTCATTCCCAATATCCAGCAGGCCCCAGGGTCATCTACCATACAGCAACTGAAAGGAGTAAAACCTATTGGTAGACTACAAACCTAGCACACTGTGAACATGATATATTGAAGACAACCCTGTCCTACCCATTTTTGCCAACAAAAACAGGGCAAAATGGCACATGAAAGGATTAATTAAGAAAATGTTCGTTAGTAACTAAAAACAATATCTTCTCACATGATCAGTATCTAAAGGTATGCACAATAACAACATATCAGCACTGCCAGTGGGTAAAGACAAAATGAAATGAAAGCCTGCAATCTGTCACTCCTTTAGATGGTACTGGTGAGTTGGACCTACTGTCTAATAAGCGGTGTCTGCATCAGCTGAAGGTACACAGATGGAGAAAGGGAATCACTTGGGATAGCAGGCAATGTGTTTCAGGCCTTGAAAAAGGGACATGTCCCTAAGATGTGTTGCCTGCTATCCCCATTGATTTTGCAGGCACTGCTTACTTTGACAGGTAAGTGGGTTAATTGCAATTCTTTTTGCATAACAAAGACTCAGTAGTAAGCATGACAGACATATCATTTACAGCGTGGCCCCTGAACACCCCATCAGGGGACACCACCTTTCTGACACCATTACAACCTTGGGAATTTGGTGGTTTCCCCACTTGGGTCTTAGCATCTGACTACATACTGATCATCTCGGGAAAGGTCCAGTGATCCAGTGGTTTTGTTGGCTTCCGGCACATTGCAGAGCTTGCAGAGTGGCCAAGAGCAATTTCTTGATAGTGAGATTCCATTCAGCACCCGCCATCAGTTACTGCTGTTTTGAGGTCAGCGCAAACAACCCACTGCTGAAATTCTGTGGCAAGGACCACTGACAACAGCTCAGGTTTCACTCCATAATAAGATGTGCAAGCTGAGTCAAGGTAAAAGTGTGCTTGGTGAGCATCTCCAGAATGAAATGCTGTCAAGTTACCTGTCCACTGCTCCCCGGGTAAATGTTTCTTGTCTGTGATCCTCCCAAAGTGTAAAGCAAGGCCTCCACATTTCTGTGTGGGGTCAGCTTTGGGGGAAATGACTAGCCCATACACCTCCACTGTAGCTAGGGCTGCCTACATCTGCCGTAGGGTTCCATCACTAAAGCCTCTTTATGTAAGGCTTCCTAGATCTTTTAAGCACACCATGTATGCTGGCAGGTGCACTTGTGGACCAGGGTGACCAGGCTGGGAACCCACTTAAGTTCTATTGCAGCCCAACAGATGAATGGAGAGAATGACTTTTTTCCTCACCAGGCCTCCCAGGAGCCCATGACCACCTCAACCCATATTCCAGGCGACAAATATTGCAGTTTGTCACAATATACTTTGAGTGATATCCTATATTGCATTATGTTCTATAATAACGTTTGTTATTAGGAATGAAAGTTTTAGAAGCATGCTTTTTCACCAGGTATTATATCATCTTTTTAAAGTTTACGCCTTAAATAATTTATGTTAGCCAATAAATGCTATTAGTTATGAGTCCAAAATTCTGCATTGATCAATGGCTAGTATGATAAAATACTCAACTAATGCAGGTGAGATAAAGAGATATACATGAACACACCTACCATAAGGAAATCAGTCCAGGAGAAACAGTTAGTGAATAAATTACATACCTTTCCAAAATCCAAATATTAAAGGCAAAACATTAAACCTAAGAAAATCTGAAGTTATAAATCCGGAAAACCACAAACGACAGCACATACAAGTAATGTTCTAAAGCTCTGTGATTGTGGTCATAAAACTGGGCATACAGTGGTGCAAAAAAGTTTTTAGTCAGCCACCAATTGTGCAAGTTCTCCCACTTAAAAAAGATGAGAGAAGCCTGTAATTGGCATCATAGGTAGACCTCAACTAGGAGAGACAAAATGAGAAAAAAAATCCAGACAATCACATTGGCTGATTTGGAAAGAATTTATTTGCAAATTATGGTGGAAAATAAGTATTTGGTCACCTACAAACAAACAAGATTTCTGGCTCTCACAGACCTGTACCTTCTTCTTTAAGAGGCTCCTCTGTCCTGCACTCATTACCTGTATCAATGGCACCTGTTTGAACTTGTTATCAGTATAAAAGACACCTGTCCACAACCTCAAACAGTCACACTCCAAACTCCACTATGGTGAAGACCAAAGAGCTGTCGAAGGACACCAGAAACAAAATTGTAGACCTGCACCAGGCTGGGAAGACTGAATCTGCAATAGGCAAGCAGCTTGGTGTGAACAAATCAACTGTGGGAGCAATAATTAGAAAATGGAAGACATACAAGACCACTGATAATCTCCCTCGATCTGGGGCTCCATGCAAGATCTCACTCCGTGGGGTCAAAATGATCACAAGAACGGTGAGCAAAAATCCCAGGATCACACGGGGGGACCTAGTGAATGACCTGCAGAGAGCTGGGACCAACATAACAAAGGCTACCATCAGTAAGACACTATGCCGCCAGGGACTCAGATCCTGCAGTGCCAGACATGTCCCCCTGCTTAAGCCAGTACATGTCCGGGCCCGTCTGAAGTTTGCTAGAGAGCATTTGGATGATCCAGAAGAGGATTGGGAGAATGTCATATGGTCAGATGAAACCAAAATAGAACTGTTTGGTAGAAACCCAACTCGTCGTGTTCGGAGGAGAGAGAATGCTGAGTTGAGAAGGAGTGGCTTCGTAAGAAGCATTTCAAGGTCCTGGAGTGGCCTAGCCAGTCTCCAGATCTCAACCCCATAGAAAACCTTTGGAGGGAGTTGAAAGTCCCAGCGACAGCCCCAAAACATCACTGCTCTAGAGGAGATCTGCATGGAGGAATGGGCCAACATACCAGCAACAGTGTGTGACAACCTTGTGAAGACTTACAGGAAACGTTTGACCTCTGTCATTGCCAACAAAGGATATATAACAAAGTATTGAGATGAACTTTTGATATTGACCAAATACTTATTTTCCACCATAATTTGCAAATAAATTCTTTCCAAATTAGCCAATGTGATTGTCTGGATTTTTTTTCTTATTTTGTCTCTCCTAGTTGATGTCTACCTATGATGCCAATTACAGGCCTCTCTCATCTTTTTAAGTGGGAGAACTTGCACAATTGGTGGCTGACTAAATACTTTTTTGCCCCACTGTATACAATTCAGTGCTTGTTAAATGACTTAAAGCAGAACTATACTTACCTCTGTGTAAGAACCAGTTGTTTCTAAAAAATTAGGGCACCCTGCATTGCCACAAGGATGTGGAGTCATGCACCTGATAATACATGACAAATGACAAATACCAGTCATGCTTTGTAACCATGCATTCAAGGCACTTTGCCATATGAGGTAAAGTGTGACTTCTACACTATTTAAGTGACCACATCTGCAGGCTAAATGTCCCTTGCCCTAGAAAAATGTAAGTTGTTTATTAGTGGGAGGATCTATTGCACTCTTTACCAGTCTGTCCCTTAATGTTTTCTTTATATGAACTGGAATCACTGTCACCAGATATTTATCCATTTTTAGGATAAGCCAATGTTTTTTAACTATTTCAACTTTTTTATTTTGCATATTATAATTTAGTATGATTGCAGTTTGAAACTCATTACTTTGTTGAGTTTTCTTTTTTTTTCTTTTATAAGATCATTTCTATTCAAATAATGGACTCTTTCCATCTCCTTTCTAATAAATTCTTTTTCATATCTTTTGTTGACAAACATGTCTCCCAATGTTTTGTTTTTTCATTATAATCTGTAATTGTTGTGCAATTTCTTCTTATTAGCATAAATTGCCCCCCTGGGTATATTTACCAACCATGGGTGATGATGACAACTATTATTCAGAATATAACTATTCCTAGCCATACTTTTATATTTCCATGGTTTTTATTAACTTTTTAAAACAATTTAACAAAGAAAGACTAGAGCAAAAGACATGCCCACGCAGGGCCTATCAATGGCACATAAAAAATAAAGAGAACAGTGCTATAACACCAGCAATGCAAAATGTGCACCAACATAGGGGCTGTCAATGGCATATAAAATACAAAAACAGTGATATAACACCAACAAATATTCCAGCCAAAGGCAAGCATCTACTGCCTCACAGGATCAAACAGGAAATAAAGAAGAAAAAAGAGTAAAGAAGGAAGAAAACAAGACCAGAAGCAGGGATCAGGGAACGCCAATACCGTACAGCACCATAAACCCAGATTAGCTGGGGGGAGCATGGGATAAGCATATGTCAACCATGGCTCCCATATTTTTAAACATTTTCGTTGGGAGTCATTACGGATACTCAACATCTGTTCCTTGAGCATCAGAGTGGTCATATGGTCCTGCACCCCCTGAAGAGGGACAGATGGGCCTTTCCAGGCCTGAACACTTATTCTAGTGGCTCATTGTCCGCTATTGGACAATGAAGCAAAGCATACCAAGCCTTCCAGCGTATGGAGAGATGGAACAAAGTGTAAAGATGGCCAAATACACGAGACCAAAAATGAACCAGTCTCGGGCATGACCGCCATATATGCAACACATTTCCATGATGGCCGCAACCCCGAACTATCGCCTGGGCTATATGAGCCAATACCAACAAAACAGTACTTTGTATGCCGCCTCCAGCATGGCTGAATTAAATGAACATTTAGCTATAAACAACCAGGCCTTATTCCAGTCCTCCAGATCCACGAACGCCCCCAAGTCATGCTCCCACTGGGCAACATATGATAGAGAAGTATGCCGCAATTGAAGGTAACGGACATCCCGTGATTCCCGAAGAGAGTTCCGGGTGGGGAAGGATCTAGATGTCAGAAAGTGTCGCACCTGCAAAAAACCATTGACCACCCACCAAGAGAATGCCCCTGGCTGATCCAAACCTGGCGGAAAAAGAGGATTATTGACAATAGGGAGCAAGGGTAGGAAGGGCGACATCAAGCCACTTGAACAGTGTACCGAATCCCACACTCATAGGCCATGGAGCAGAATAGGCCTCAATGTCCTCGGGCGTTGGGCAGGGGGGAACCATAAAAGTGTCAATGTAGCAATGGGCGCACAATTAGGTAGTTCCAAAAGGACCCAGAGTGGGACATTAGAGGAAGCGTGCAACATAGAGAGGGGGGTAATCTGGCTTGCCTGGTAATACTTAGCTACATTAGGTACCCCAAGACCTCCCTTCAGTCTATGGGCAAAAAGCGTGTTTCTGGAGACTCTGGGGCATCTGTCAGCCCATATAAATCGCATTATCCTCGCCTGGATCAACCAGAGAAAATGAGGAGGAATGATTTAGGCAGGATAGTCATTTTCACCGAATTAACCCCATACTATCCAGGACAGGGTCAGGAATTGCCAAGACTGCATAAGGGAGGACACAGAGCGAAGCACTTGATAATAATTCACAGCAAACAATGAGCAATAGGTGGGGGTCAGGATAATGCCCAAGTATTCCAGTGAAGAGGAAGTCCATTTATAAGGGAAGTGGGATTGCAGGCGCAAAACCATATCCGAGGCAAAAATAATATTGAGAGCGATAGTCTTATCCAAATTAATATGGAGACCTGAAATCCATGAAAAATGCACAAGAAACTGTTGTAAGTTTGGGAGCCTCATCAAAGGATTAGTGAGAGTCAAGAGGGCATTGTCCGCAAAAAGATTCAACTTAAATTCCTGTCCCACCTAAGGGACACCCGATATATTACAATCAGCCCTGGGCCAAAGCCAGCAGCTCAAGCACCAAGACAAAGAGTGCTGGAGACAAGGGGCATCCCTGTCATGTCCCTCACCAAATGGGATTATTTATTTCAGCATCCTATATTCAAAGGATATCAGTTAAGGGGTGGCTCTACCACCGAACGCAAGGCTACAAGTGAATACATCAAAAACATAGACCCCCAGGGGGCAAGGAGGCAACAAACATAACATAACATAATGAGGTCCCAGATTAGTAAATATATGAGTCCCCAGGAATTGGGTCACACCCATGAAACCCCCTCCCAGGAAGCCCAGTTAAGCTTTGGGGCCCAATCCCTTCCGGGAAGATGACTACAGGCCACAACGGAACCCAACACCACAGCCCAGATAGTCCCCTATCACAGCTCCCCAGCACGGCCATCATCCTAGCACCGAACAAGGCCCCACTCAAGCCAACTGCCCCCCCCAGAGCCCGAGGGAACCCTCGGCCCGCTCAACCAACATGAACCTAGCCACTGCCACCAAGACCCATGCCATTCGACAGTGGCAAAAAGTCACAGACATCAAGTCCAGGAAGGACCCTCTACGCATAGACGGAACCCCAAGGAAGCAGGGCCCAATCACAGAACATTATCAATATTGGGGATGCGTAAAAGGCCAAACTCACGTCGCGTCAAAGGATGCAGTGGTGAAGTACATTGGAGAAAGTCTTGGATACAATTTAATCCTGCGGAAGAACAGGTTGGACTTGATCGTAGGGGAGTCCGAGAGAGGACCCTCTTCTGGTTGTGTGCCTTCTCCCAGAGGCGGCCCAGAGAAAGCGGCCCCACCTGAGATCCAGATGTGCCGGACTTCCTCTGGTGTAACAACGGAGTGGCTACGGCCCTGGTAGTCGAAGGTGAGGTGGGACGGAAAGCCCCATGCGGACTTGATTCTGTGATTTACCAGGACCGAGGTGAAGGGTTCTGTAGCAATTGTGCATACAGAGATGGACGCGGTCATCCATCTCGCTAACGATCCTCCATCTTGTATAATTCTCTCTCTCCCTCCAATCCCCCTCCCTTAGGAATGTGGTCTGTATGTACAGGTGAAACTCAAAAAATTTGAATATCGTGCAAAAGTTAATTTATTTCAGTAATGCAACTTAAAAGGTGAAACTAATATATGAGATAGACTCATTACATGCAAAGCAAGATAGTTCAAGCTGTGATTTGTCATAATTGTGATGAATATGGCTTACAGCTCATGAAAAACCAAAATCCACAATCTCAGAAAATTAGAATATTGTGAAAAGGTGCAATATTCTAGGCTCAAAGTGTCCCACTCTAATCAGCTAATTAAGCCATAACACCTGCAAAGGGTTCCTGAGCCTTGAAATGGTCTCTCAGTCTGGTTCAGTAGGAATCACAATCATGGGAAAGACTGCTGACCTGATAGTTGTGCAGAAAACCATCATTGACACCCTCCATAAGCAGGGAAAGCCTCAAAAGGTAATTGCAAGTTGGATGTTCCCAAAGTGCTGTATCAAAGCACATTAATAGAATGTTATGTGGAAGGAAAAAGTGTGGAAGAAAGAGATGCACAAGCAGCAGGGATTGTCAGGAAAACGCCATTCAAAAGTGTTGGGGACTTTCACAAGGAGTGGACTGAGGCTGGAGTCAGTGCATCAAGAGCCACCACACACAGACAGATCCTGGACATGGGCTTCAAATGTTGTATTCCTCTTGTCAAGCCGCTCCTGAACAACAAACAACGTCAGAAGCGTCTTACCTGGGCTAAAGAAAAACAGACCTGGTCTGTTGCTCTGTGGTCCAAAGTCCTCTTTTCTGATGAGAGCAACTTTTGCATCTCATTTGGAAACCAAGGACCCAGAGTATGGAGGAAGAATGGAGAGGCACACACTGCAAGATGCTTGAAGTCCAGTGTGAAGTTTCCACAGTCTGTGTTGATTTGGGGAGCCATGTCATCTGCTGGTGTTGGTCCACTGTGCTTCATTAAGTCCAATGCAGCGGTCTACCAGGAGATTTTGGAGCACTTCATGCTTCCTTCTGCAGACGAGCTTTATGGGGATGCTGACTTCATTTTCCAGCAGGACATGGCACCTGCCCACACTGCCAAAAGCACCAAAACCTGGTTCAATGACCGTGGGATTACTGTGCTTGATTGGCCAGCAAACTCGCCTGACCAGAAGCCCATAGAGAATCTATGGGGCATTGCCAAGAGAAAGATGAGAGACATGAGACCGAACAATGCAGAAGAGCTGAAGGCCGCTATTGAAGCATCCTTGTCTTCCATAACACCTCAGCATTGCCACAGGCTGATAGCTTCCATGCCACACCGCATTGAGGCAGTAATTGCTGCAAAAGGGTCCCAAACCAAGTACTGAGTACATATGCATGCTTATACTTTTCAGAGGTCCGATATTGTTCTATGTACAATCCTTTTTTGATTGATCGCATGTATTATTCTAATTTTCTGAGATTGTGGATTTGGGGTTTTCATGAGCTGTAAGCCATAATCATCACAATTATGACAAATCACAGCTTGAACTATCTTGCTTTGCATGTAATGAGTCTATCTCATATATTAGTATCACCTTTTAAGTTGCATTACTGAAATAAATTAACTTTTGCAAGATATTCAAATTTTTTGAGTTTCACCTGTATGCTGTGATAACAGGCATCAGGCACAGCGGGATAGCTTCATGGTTATAAACCCCAATTAGCCTGGGCCCAGTATTTCTGTGAGACTTGCAGATGATCGTAAAATTTTAAACCAGTCCTTCACTGGACTTCAAACGCATTCCAAGATAGCCGTAAAGCAGACATCACATTTAAAACCCACTTTTCTATATAATTTCATATCTTAAGCTAGGAAATAATTACAATGAAGCAAAGCAAATATTTGGATAGCTCAGTTTAATGGGAGTCGCCTGATATCTTACACCCCTAGTTGAAGTCTACAGGAGAGCAGAGAGCCATATAGTTCTAGCTGAAATAGTGAGATATGGCATATTTGATGTCGGGACGTTCAGGATATCATTCTGCATATTAATTTACTAGTGGCTAGGCTGCTACATGTCCCTATGGAAGGTTGTTGACCATGATATAAACTGCAAGGGATCTGGTCATAGCCTGAGTTCCCCCGCCTAAACACCCCTCCCCAAATGAGGCGATTGGTTTTCTGCTGTAAGGAGACACCCTGCTGGGTTCCTAGAAAAAGGCTGTTATGCTTGGAGCAGTAAGATGAAGAATTCTCCCTTTTTAACATCAGGAACCAACTTTGGGAGAAAAGGCACCCTTTTGCTCTGACACTTGAACGCTGCTTAAACCAAGGCTGACGGCAAGTATTCTACCTCTCTAAACTTCTTTCTGTTATCTCTCTGTTGTGGTATTGCTCTCTGTGTTTTTATATATATATATATATATATATATATATATATATATATATATATATATTGGCTACATCTTTTTCTGTAAATACTTTTATTGCACCATTTTGACCTTTTTAGTACTAAATCTTATTTTCTGAAAAGTGTTGAACTGTTTCTAAAGCTCTTTAATGCAAACTAAGAATTCCTGTGTCTGAAGAGTGCTACTGTGTGTTTTAAACCTCTATATACATCTGCCTGCGGTGACAGTGTGTATACAGACGATTATTCAAACATCATAGTGTTACTGCTAAGATTGACGAGTTTCCTCATCCGTACAAAAAGACGGTGGTGGCAGTGTGAAGGGTTAATTGCGTAATTAACCTGACAAAGTAACAATCACTCTCAGGCTGCAGTACAGAGATTGTGGTCCATTAGCTGGAAAATCTTTGTGCAGGGTGCAGCTGAGCATGGTATTGTTACGCACGTGACAGCGCGGTTTTAGATTAGCTAGTCCTTCAGTCACGAGTTGGTGAGAAGGGCTGGGGGTCTGACACCGCGTCCATCACAGGTTCAACTGACAAAGCTTCTGCAGAGTAATCTGGGAGAGGTCTGAGAACAGCTGATAATGATGCCCCTGGAAACTGAGGTCTGGGTTGTTCCTGGCCACCAAAAGAATGGTTTCCTCAGTGCAATAATTGGTGAATTTGATGATAATGTCTCCTGGGGGCCCCTCCGGCTGTCTTGGACCCAATACACGATGTATGTGGTCAAATTCGAAACGATCAAGGGGAATGGCGGGGGTCAGCTCCTGATACAGGGCAGTAGTGGTTGAGGTGAGATCCGTAATGGATTACGGAAAACCCTGTAAGTGCAAGTTGCCACAGAAGCGGTTCTCGAAATCTTCAAGTCGGAGCAGCGTGTCCGCCAATTCTTTCTTAAGGTTGCACAGATCCTGCTCATGGCTTTCAATGACCATGGCTGCAGTGTCCATTGTATCCTCAAGATCGTTCGTCCGATTGTCAGGCTAATTTCTCATGAGAGACGTTCTACCAGCTTGGAAGTAGCGGAGACAATTCCGTCTGCAGCATCGACTTGAAGCGATCCAGAAGCTCAGCATCCCACAGGGCTGGTGCAGGGGGTTTCAGGGGTGCCTCTGGCTTCGTGCCCATCTCAACAGCAGTGCACCCGCAGCCGGCCCGAAATCAAGGCCGAGGATGTAGAAGCGGCCTCCGGCAGGTAGGCTGCAAATCCCAGTGTGGCTTGCCAAGTGCTGGAGGCGTGGCAAGCCCCTGTTTTTTTCCCCATCAGGGCAGTCGGGGAGGCAGCAATCTGGGGGGAATTGGTGGGCAGCTGGGTGCTGGCGAATTGGCCGCTGTGTTCGGTGGGCGAGGAGCGCTTCTACCGAGCAGCCATTTTGGACGCTGCTTACGAGTGCCCCCCCATCCATACTTTTAAAGTACATTGTAGTTCTCACTATATTTTGTCTTAAAAAATTGACCCTAAGATTAAAAATGTTATTATTGTTTAATTTCTCCATAAATTGTTGCATACTATCCATATCCCTTTCTCATACTACCAACAGGTCATCTATGAATCTCTTTATATAATTGCAACTGCTTTGGTGTCTGTTTAGGAAAAAAATTCTTCCTTCTATTTTGCCATATAAATATTTGCTATACTGGGTGCGAATTTGGCTCCAGTAGCGGCTCTATTTATCGGTTTATAATACTGTTTTTCATGCTGAAAGTAATTGTGCTGTAATCAGAACTCCAAGCACTTTAACAAACATTTCTTTTATTTACTTCCCATCTTACCATTCGTATTTAATGCCCATTTTGCTGAGTCTAAGTTTCCATCATGATTAATTATCATATATGAGGCAACATCAACTTTTTCATTGTATTAACAAGGATATTTAAGATAAAAGAACACATATTATCATAATTTTCTGAATCTTAATATGTAGATATTTGATTACAATGTTCAATGTAAATTTAAAGGCCTATGCATAGCTCTGCATATTTTATTTGAGGCAGTGCATTTTTCATCTTACATGTGCTTTAAATATAGAACCACTAATCCCTATGAAAGATACACCACAATCGTAGAAAACAGGATTTAAGAAAAAAAAAAAAATAGCAACCCTAAATTCCAGTTTAAATACAGACATTAAGCTGGATGTAAATACTAGTTAAAAAGATCATCACAGATAAGAAATAATTCTGTTTCCTATAACAGAAAAAATCTAGCTTGAAATTTAAGGGCGTCTCAAATACATTTTTTTAATTGTTTGTACTGTTTTGATGAACAAATATTTTAATCGTATGCTGGTAACAATTATACTTATACTATCTGTACATAAATATTATTATTGATAGAAATGATTGGTACATTTTAAGTTATGATACATTGCAAACTGTATCTGGGCAGTATCTGGAAAAAAGATTTTTTCACATCAAATCAACTAAATTTTTTGTTACTTCAACACTTATTCTTATTAAATTATTAGGCAGACATGTTTAGGTTTAAAGAGTTAGATTACATTAGGTTTATTGATAGGTTCGTATTTAATTGATTAGGGTCTAATTATAGAAGACAAGAACGGGTTTATAGGTTAACCCTGAAACTAATTTTGTTAATAGATTGATCTACAAATGTATTTAGGTATGTAATCATTTAATTAGGTTGTTTAGCTTTAACAATTTAATACTGGTACAACTGGTAGCTAATTAATTAACTGACAGTATATTGATATGCTTTATAATGTAATAGTTTATTTGCTTGTTGGTTGCAATTGTTGATTATCATTTAACTTAATTTATTGAATATGTACTAATATTCTGTCAGTAATTTGTTGATTAGTTTTGTTATTAGATGACTATATTTTTGTGTGAGGAGGATGTCTGTCTAGTATTAAGCTGTGTTAGTGTTGGAGTAAATTTAAAATTACAATTTGTGTGTAAAACATACCCAATAAATAAAACTTAAATAAAAACAATACTTTTTGTTGTCATCTTCCACTAAAATTCAGAAAAAAAGACTAGTAATGATTTTATGAAAAAGTGGGATGTCTATTTTTTCCACATTATTTAAAAAAAGTCTAAACAAAATTAAAAATATAAAGTAACACAGAATTAGGATGGCTATCAGTACACATGTAATTATAATGACATCATCTATATAGCTACAAATAAAACAATTTAAAGATAAAGGGGAAATAAACAAAAGAAAGAAAAGAAGAAGGAGGATAAAATAGTATTCTATAAGGAACACTTAAATAACTAAACAACTACTCACTAAATATGTAAATGAATACATAAATAATATATTACAAACAATATTGTTTAATGTACCCAAGGTCTGGTATAAAATTTGAGGGCCTCATACTGCTTTTTTTTGAAGGTTCTTAAAATTCATACAACACCCGAATGACCGTGTTTGTGCGTGGATCCCCCATTAACATCTATATCAGATCCTCATCTAGGATAAGGGTCTAGTAAAGATGAAAAAAATCCCTGGCCATGTATACAAAGAAGCTAGGGATAGTTTTAAAAAATTATGAGTGAGTTCCCCCATAATTCATCCCAAGCACTTTAGGTCTGTACTACATTTTAAAGGGGGCCCGCCAAAAACACACACAAAAAAGGTATGAGGTCCCCCAAAAGTTCTGCATGCAGAACTTTTGGTGTGATTTCAGAAAATGCACGTAAACTGCCTGTTCTAATGGAAGTCTATGGCAAAGCACAGGTAACCCGCACAAAAAACCACAGGTACACTGCACTGCACCCACGCTGGACAGAAACTGCAGCAGATCAGTGTGAAAGCAGCCAGGGTCTGGTAAAGATGAATGGCTGTTTATTTATGAATAGAACAAAGCTGCTGGAGCTGTCGTTTTGCTGGCAATTTAAACACACTTTTTTCTTTTTAAATGTCAGTGTTGTTGTATTAGGTTGTATACATCACACAGAAGTGTCACTTCACAGGCAGGTCAGGGTTAGAGCATCCCCCAGGCATGTTATTTAATGGAGTTTGCATTTTTAATGTTTTGCTTAAAACGTTACTAAAATCTTTACTCACAGGCAAACACCATTTTTAAAACTGTTTTATTGCCTTGGTGTATGTTTTAACCCAGAAAATGGCTAGAACTGTTTTTTAAAGGATAAATTCACCTTGCATAACATGTTACATATTCATGTTACATATTCAGTGTGTAATATGTTATGAAAGTACTGGCTGATGCTCCTCCCTGCTCCCCCGCTAGCAGGATCTTCTCCTCCTGCTAGCTGTCAAAATCTAAAAAAAAGTCCTCTGTGAATGAAAAACCTTAGCGTCTGTCAGCTTGTAGTTCTCAATGAACTACCATGGTGCTGTGAGCGCTGTGGTAGTTCATTGACTCTTCCTGTCAGTATATCTGCCTGCCTGTACATCCCAGCTGGGCAACCAGATATACTGACAGGTCTGCAGGAGACCTGCATGGCACCAGCGATCTGCTGATCACTGGTGCAATGCTTTACAGGCTTCTGCAACAAAAATAATAAATGCACATTTTTTTACCTGTCAAAAGGGGAACTTGTGCTTTAACATTTGACTTTAATGGGGTTCAAATTCAACACCTAAACTTTACTCAAGTTCGCCAAACCCGGCCCATAGGTTAAGCACTGGAGATTATTTTTACTAGATATACAGTATATAGACTGATAATTTTTTTATGTAGACTGATACTTTTTTTTCAAGTTTATACACATTTATACAGGATAGATACTGTATATATATATGTATATATATATATATATACTGTATTTTTTTAATTATGTTTTTATTCACCCTGATGAAGGGGGCATTTGTGTGGCCCCTGAAACACATTGGCTCCATTCCAAAGTCATCTATTCTAAATTATATTGGAATACATTTATACTTGAATAATTAACTCTTGGTGTGAAACTTTAATCTTAGATCCATTCAACCCCTCCTGAGGGTCACTGTTTCCTTAATAAAGAGGTCTTTAATGGCCCCAAAAAACTGCATTTTCTTTTTTGACAACACATATTCTCCTGATGAACTACTCCCCATCTTGACTTTCAATGCTACACTGTATGACGTGTGTTGAGTACCCATCTAAAAAGGGATTGATCATTTAATACATTGTTAGTGGCAGTTCCATATAAAGTAAAAACAGACTTTGGCGTCACAGGAAATATGGTGGGGGACTGTTGCTGGATAGCAAATATATATAGAAATTTGGTAAAATAGGAATCTTGACATGTAATTCTTCTTACCTATGAAATCTTATAGTTTGCCTATTTCTGCAGAAGTTGCTTTTTCATGTTAAAAAGGGGGGAGTTTTGACTATATAATGAAAAAAAGGTGTATAAACTACCTAAAGTGTTCAGGCTTGTCTGTTTACAGTTTGTATACAAATTGGGGGATGTGGTATGTGAATTGGTAACATCTTAGATTTGTATAATCCTAGAGGCAAGAAGTTCTAAAAATTTTGACAAGTAAAAAAGACAATGGGCACTGATTTCTAGTGCTGCTTGATATCTGTATTCTGGGTACTGGGCCAAAGGGAAAATTTAGAGAGAATGCTGGGTTTGAATACAAGGATTTAATTGCTTTAATAAAGCTGAAAGCCAGTGGTTTGCAGAACGGACAACATAAATACCCATCTCGGTCTCTGAAAGGCTTTATCTACATCCAAGCTCAACAAAACAATGAAGAATTTTATTGCTTAGCAAAGTCAGTTAAGGAGATTGCCTGCCTATTGTTATCTAATAGATATCAACCTGGAACAAATGCTACATAGTCCCTATGTATTAGAGCTGGGAGGATGCAATAGGAAAGGAGATTACCAAAAATCTTTCAATCAGAGTGATATTGGGAGGTGATTTGCATAGTTCGGGGCCATTCCTTGTATAGATATATTATCTAGGATTTTAAGGATAGATAGGGAAAAAATATTTTAAAGGGACACTATTTTGTGTTGTATGATATTATGAAACGTTTATTACATTCCCATATAGAACCATATGCTTTTGCTGTTTTCCACTTGCATATGGTTTTTTGCATAATTTCAGACAAACAATCCATGTTGCCACCATCCCTGTAGTTAATATACATCCACACAGGAAACCTCTGCTGGAACTTTAAAGGCAAAACCTTAATTATATAAAATCTTCACTTTTATTATACATATTAAAATTTGACTAAATATAACAGTAAAAAGCATTGATTTGTTTTACAGAACAATCTCCCAAAACATGTTGGCTGAGCCATGTATACATTCACATAGGTGGTAATCCCATTCCAACCCAGATCAAACTTGTAACATGTAGTTACAATTTCTATATACATAAAAATCAATTTTCTGGGTCTCCCTCTTTATTCTAATGATTAAATTATTGTCTGCTATACTTCAACTATACCATGCTAGTTACAGTATCTTGTTCAAATGTTTTTGTATGAGGAAATTAATATGTTGTCATAATCTTTTGTGGCTTGGTCAAATCTATTGGTTGAACTAGATGGATTTGTGTATTTTTTCAACCTGACCAATTAAGTAACTATGAATCGACGCTATAAATATTACATTGTTACCAAGGTCATATTATTTCAGAGCACTCTCAATCTAAATCCCCAGGAGGAACATAGATAATTTTCAGTCTAAAGAGATACAGTTTATATGAGGCACCAAATGTAAAAGAATTTCATGCAGAACCTTGACACTTAACATGCACTCCAAACACTTATTTTAGGAAGGCTCAAATGGATATATGACCATAAATATATTACTTATTTGGTAATTATTGAAGAGGAAGCTTATGGGTCACTTTTGATTGTATTATTAATGTGGATGAACTCCAGAGAATGCCTAGAAATTTTATCTCCTACCTTATCTCACCTGCCATGGGATCCTGGCTCCATAATGTAAAAATTCATATTTCCCCCCAGTTTACAGCTATTAGCTTTCCAATGGCAGATATATTAAAGTCTTAAGCAGACAGGTCATTTCCTACATAGAGATGGCATATGCTCAGCATAATGTTTTACAGTCAAGTTCCATTGAAGTCTTTCACATGCACCAAATCTTAC
The DNA here is from genome assembly GCF_062004578.1 of Staurois parvus. NCBI lineage: Eukaryota > Metazoa > Chordata > Amphibia > Anura > Ranidae > Staurois > Staurois parvus. The sequence goes on from NW_028318393.1 coordinate 738,391, forward strand.
ACTTTATTAAAAGCTTTAAAGCAGAACTAAACCATCCTAGCCTTTACAGCCAAGGAAGCTGCCGTGTTAGCCTCTGATCTGTAATTGCCACGGTGTTGGACATGCAATCACTTGACACCAGCCTTTTGATGGCTTGACAGTTTGGCTAAGAGCAGAAGCAGCCATGACACAGCATGCCTTGAATATAACTGTTTTCAGAAACAGATAAATCGTTGGGTTTAGCTCTGCTTTAAAGATGAACAGATATATAACAACTTATACAGCCTATGAGAAATGGCGTCTCTCCACTACTGCACAAAAGGAGTGATTTTCTTGCTGTATAACCAACTTAGTAATTCAAACCATAATTGATCATAGCTTGGGAGAGGGAGCTGAAACTGGATATGGAGTTGTAGATATTATTAAACTGGATGACCCATGTTTTTAGGGGAATATTACGTAAACCTATCCAAGGTATCCTAGGACATACAAAAATGTATCCTCTATATTTACCTTGTGGCTAAAGCATCTATAGTAAGTTCATGAAAAACAGATATAAGAGATATTTTTTTTAACTAAATCAGAGATAATGTGGATTATTATTATTGAAACATTAACCAGCATAGTAATAATTTAAAAAAAGATTTCAAGATGTCCTAGGACCCATAGCATCTGTATAACCATAAATCAGAATGGGGTTCTCTGTTTCTAAATATTACATATACAACAGATTGCTGTTAATTACCCCTCCCCCCCACCTTCCTTTCACCACCAACATGTTTTCTTCTTGGTAACATTACCTTCTTTTTGGTTATCTATATGGTTAAAGGTCAAAGGGTCATCCCTATGGCTAAATGTCAAATGTTATTGTAAGATGTATCCTTACATTAATATTGCTCTGGTAAAAGTAATACAATATATATAATCTCCTTGTAGCTGGCATTACATGTTACCAGACTTAACAGTAAGCGATTTACATGACAAAGATACATTAACCCATGTCACTGTATTTTTATTCTTTCCTCAAGTGTACCTGATGGATATGTAACATTATTGTGACCACAATGTTCAATTTTCCTACGAAATTCAATAAAAATATTTTTTAAATAGTGTAAACAGTATATTATGACTACTGCTCATGATACACTATGCTTTAGTAAACTGACATTATACAGTTAGGTTTTAGATATACTATAGAGAAAACCTATATCTTGCCCATAAAAAGCCAAAGGTTCACTAGGAGCCACAATGGCATTCCTTAGCTCTGTCTCTTCATTTGGTTGTCATGCACTAAGAAATATACCTGCCACTTCCACTACTACTCACTCCGCTCCCATGTGACAGCACTGTTGCTTGGCCGACAAGCACCTAGCCCTTTCACATGGCAGTGGGGAGAGTGTCCTCTGTCCTGTGTACACTCCAAGTCTTTTTCAGAAGCCAAAAAAAAGCAGTAACCATACTATGGAAAAGGAAGCATGTGCAGTTGGTTTTAGCTTTAAAGCAAACTTGTTGCTTTGCCCTGCTTGTAATATTTAAACTGCTTGGTTTAGGCAATTAAGCAAAGTCCATCTCAGTTTTGTTGCTGATTAAACCTTTTGTTTACAATGGAGAAGTTAAATCACCCTATAATATATTATTAGACCTCTAAAATGAGTTGACCTATACGTATGATGCAGTAATTAGGAGGGGAGGATACGACTGAGAGTGGTTGCTGAACATATGCTCAAAACGTGTCCAGCATGGATAGCAAACATTAACTTAATTTAACTTCATAATTATCAAATTCTATCCAAGGTTGGTGGCAACTTGAAAACAACTTTGTAAAATGATCTTGACGACCTTGTCCTATTTAAGGAACAGGCTGCATAGTGCAGCAGAAAGCCTGGATTCCAACTTTGGAAGCACTGGAGACAGCGGTCTTGAAAAACAGGCAAGTCAGAGCTATAGAATCCTTGTCAAGAAAAACAGCAGAAAATACATCAAAATGAGCACAGAGTAGTTCTCAAGGCCGAAAGTCTTCAACAACGTTTTTGTATTAAATTCTTATAATAGTTTGTTCCCCAACTGCCTTGCTTATGGAACCATTGTGTTATCTGCTTTCATGTCACTCTGTACTCGAATTTGACGTATACACTTCGAACTCATTTGGGTAGGTGCCATTCAGAGGGTGTGGCACCATTTATTACTGCACTAGGTACACATGTTACACTTAGCCCTTTTAGCATTTTTGGTGCAAAACTCTCTAATCTAAAATTACTCAACCTCTCCAGAGGGAGCATTGAGACTCCTGCTTGGATGGTAATGCATCACCCACCCTCGTGGAGGTAAGCAGTGCCTATACGCAAGAGCTGGTCCCCTTGTGTGTCATCTGAGATTCTACATTTGCTGGTATAGCAACAGGTGTAGGCTGTTCCCCTCTGCAGAACCAGCATGTCCTGTATGGCAGAACAATATTTGTCACCTCAGACATGAGCTTTCACAATCACCAACTGCCATGCCATCAACTTGCCAGGCTCTAGCCTCAAGATTCACCCCTACCAAGCCAAGAATCTCTGATGCATAATTTATACACACGCCATGCAAGCTGCCTTAACCTGGCTAGTCAATCTGGCCTGCAAAGGGGGCTTGTTGCTACTAAAATCTAAATAACACTAGACTATATACTTCCAGTTGATTCTTCAGTGTTGGAGCTATGTCCCATTGTGCTGTCACTAAACTACAGTCATTTTACTGTTTGGATGCACAACATCTTAATGTTTACTAACACATTGCCTGAAGATTTGGACACTCACAAACTATAATTTGTATGGAACTGCCCCCCCCAAACAAAAACCAAAACAGTTGCTGGCATCTATCTTAATCCAGTACAGATTCCATGCTAGTTCAAATATCCTTAATATAGATAAAGTTTATAAAACTGTGTTTAATTTTTCTTTGCCATCAGTTACTTACAGGACTGCACCCAGTATTAGTATTAGTATTAGACCATGGTGTTATGTGCTGTAATAAGAAAATGTTTAAAATGTTTTCCAGTTTTTCTTCCAATATCGACCAACAATTCTTCTTTATACATTTTTTATAGTTTGGGCCATACATTCAGCTTGTTTATTTGAAGATAGATGAAATGAGGCTGAGGTTGTAATACGCTACAAAATGTCTGACTATAAAACATCTTCAGTTGGCTCATGGCATGTAGATTGGCATGGAACACAGTTCTACCTTTGAAACAATAAGTTTGATGACTTTTTGTAAAACTATATTTCAAGGCAAAACTAATAATAAAAAATATTACTACATCTGTGCAATGCATGCACATGTCCCCATAATTTGCACACACTGTAAGTACAGCAAAATCATTTTTGATATGCTGAGGGCTTTTCTCTCAGAGAATAGGTGCAGGAACTCCCCCTTCTTAGTCACCATCTACCTAGCCTACTACCACCTCCGAGCACCGTTCTTTGGTTCCACCCCTTACACAGCTCCCGCACTTTTTAGAGAGTACAGAGCCAAGTATCATTTTGTGATTCTAAGTAACCTGTGTGGAATTTGTTAATGATAACAAGAAAAGCATTACTGCTTTTCTTGTTATCATTAACAAATTCCACAATAGACCCCCTGCAGCTAGCAGCAATAGCCCCCCCAGCAACAATGGACCGCCACAACAAAATACCACCCCAGCAACAACAGATCCCCAGCAGCAACAACAGATCCCCCAGCAGCAATGCCAGTCACAATGGACCCTTCCAGCAACAGTAGATCCCTTCAAGCAACAATAGCTCCCACAACAGCAAAACAGACCACCAAACAAAAACAGATCCCCCAGCAGCCAGCATTAACAGACCTTCTAGCAAACAACTGACCCCCAGCAACAATAGATCCCACACCAGCAACTATAGACCACCAACCAAAAATAGATGCCCCAGCAGCCAGCATCAACACACCTTCCAGCACACCCCAGCATCCCTAGCTATTACATACATTCAGTGCTGAAGGTGCCAGAACTGTGTTCCCCCACGTTCCTGCTGAAAAAAAGCCCTGCATGTGCCAGAAATATAGCAAACCATTACCTTCTTCTTTGACATGACAACAGATGAAATATGGGGTGTCTAATGCCACTTTGGACTTTAGATATTACTGGAGTTGATCTGCATATTGTAGATTTGCTTTGCCATATAAAGAAAGCAACTTGCTATTAGTGTTTGGCCAAGACTGTGTTAGAAATCACTAAAAAAAAAGATAAAGAATCCAAGGAAGAATGTAAGAGATATCTAGTCGGTTTTCCATCCATTAAGCTGTTTATGTAGTGTGTCTAGATTATAATAATAGACCAAGAAAAACCCTGCCTAGGAATGTACTAGGATAACCTGGTGCAAAGTCAACAATACCTTAGACTAGTAGGTCTAGAGTGTGTGTGTGTGGGGGGGTAAAAATAAAAGAACAAAAAAACCCTCATCCAATGTCCAAGTAGAGCATTTAGAGTCCATATGAGTTTATGGAAGTTTATATAGAGATTCACACTTTTTTCAGCAATCTCTCTTCCAAATGGAATCTGAGAACTTTCCCACCAATACCATGTAAATAAAAAAGAAAAAACACAGGAGAGAAAGTGCCACTGTTAAGTGTGGCATGTATATCATGAAAGATGAAAGCAAAAAGGTAAGGTAATCACATACAAGTACTTGGATACAGCATTTTGATAAGTATTCTACAGGATGAGAACCTGGGGGAAACTTTTCTGCAGGTAAATTAAAAAAAATATTCAGCGACGGGGCTCTCCCAGGTTTGATGAGTATGGATGGAGAAAGCACAAGAAAAGAGAGTGCACCACTCTGAGTATAGCATTTATTAAATCACCATGTATCTGGTGATTTAATAAATGCTACACTGAAAGTGGTGCACTCTCTTTTCTTGTGCTGTCTCCATCCACTAAAGTTTAAACACTTCTTCTGTGGTAATGGCAAAAGTGTAGATAATATAGAAATATTCCAGAATAAAAAAACCCTAAAAATGTAGATGTCGTTAACACACAATCAATCAATCTTTGGATAGCTTTATTATTTAATTAATTTAAAGTGTTACTAAACCCAGGACCCTGCATTCACTATGTCTAGTCTCCCACAGTACACACAACATGGAAATGCAATTATTTTAGGAAATAAAAAACTGCTAAATACCTTTTCTCATCAGCAGTTAGAGCAGTCTTGTGACTTCAGCAGAGCACTGGTTAAAGTTTATAGGAGGAGTTTTCTTTCTGCTCTAGGAGGATGTGAAACCTCTCACCCTCTGTCTGAACAGTTCTGATTGGCCCTGTGCTGATCACACACACCCTCCCAAGGAAAAAAAAAACTCTCTAGCAATACACACCTGAGCATGTGCATGTGACCACGGGATCAGTCTATATCAAGTGGTCATTTTAACAAGAGGAGGGGCAGAGAAGTCAAGATCAAACAGCCTTTTTACACAATGCAGAGGATTAGCCCCTTAGGTTCCACAGTGAGTATAACAAACATGCTTTACTGCAGGGGTCCTCAAACATTTTAAACAGGGGGCCAGTTCACTGTCCCTCAGACCGTTGGAGGGCTGGACTATAGTTTAAAAAAAAAAAAAAATATGAACAAATACGGACACAGTACAGGAGATGACCAGAGACTGCGGACATACAACAGCGGCGGGAATACTGGGCCGGCCGCTCCATAAGACGCACAGACATTTCCCCCCAAGTGTGTCTTATGGAGCGAAATAGTGCCCTATCATTGGTGTCAGTGGGAGGAATAGTGCCCCATCATTGGTGTCAGTGGGAAGAATCGTGCCCCATCATTAGTGTCAGTGGGAGGAATAGTGTCCCATCATTGGTGTCAGTGGGAAGAATAGTGCCCCATCTTTGGTGTCAGTGGGAGGAATAGTACGTCATTGTGTCAGTGGAGGGGAATAGTGCCCCTTCATTAGTGTCAGTGGGGGAGATAGTGTACCAACGTTGGTGTCAGTGGGAGGAATAGTGTTCCATCGTTGGTGTCAGTGGGGGGGATAGTGTCCCATCATTGGTGTCAGTGGGGGGTGGAATAGTGCCCCATCGTTGGTGTCAGTGGGGGGGAGGAATAGTGCCCCATCATTGGAGTCAGTGGGGGGGAGGAATAGTGCCCCATCGTTGGTGTCAGTGGGGGGGAGGAATAGTGCCCCATCGATGGTGTCAGTGGGGGGTGGAATAGTGCCCCATTGTTGGTGTCAGTGGAGGGTGGAATAGTGCTCCATCATTAGTATCAGTGACACCAATGATGGGGCACTATTCCTCCTACTGACAACAATGACACATAACTTGCTGACCCCTGCTCCAGCATGGTGCTGCTGCAGTCAGCATACCTGGTTGAACCAGCACCATCAGCACGGCACACTTACCTGTCAGCTGTCCTTCTTCACTCTGGCCTCTCTCTCACTCGATGTTCGCGGGGCCGCTCGGCTCCGCCTCCTCGCAGGTGATTGGCCACCTGTGTGCCTTTCCTGAGCTACAGTTCTGGCGCCCAATCACCGGTGAGGAGGCGGAGCCGAGCGGCAGGAGTGAGGGAGTGGCCGGAGTGAATGAAGGAGCAGCGCTTCCTGGACTGGATCGTCGTGGGACTGGGACCGGAGCCAGGTAAGGTACAGCAGCCCCCTGCCCGCCCCTGTACTTAGTGTCCCGCCCCTGCCGGTGGGCCGGATAAATGGCCTCAGCGGGCCGCATGTGGCCCGTGGGCCGTAGTTTGAGGACCCCTGCTTTACTGCATATACTGACTGATTTTACTGTTGTGGGTTTTCAGAGGAGTCCCAGCTGAAAAAAAAAATATAAGTCAGCAGCTAAAAAACTGTAGCTGCTGACTTTTAAAATACAGCCACTTACCTGTCCCTCGGTCCAGCGGTGTCCTCACCACGGCTGGTTTCACCAACCGTCCTCCTTCTCTGGCGCCAGTATCTTCAGTGTGGGCACCCGGCTGTGACAGCTTGCGGCTTCACAGCCGGGTGCCCACTGCTCATGCACGAGAAATGCTGCACTTTGTGAATGACCCCGTAGTTTTCTGGGACCGTAGTCTTCTGTCACGTGTCCCAGAAGACTATGGGGAGGAAGGGGGGGGTCGCGATCGCAGCGGAAGTGGGAGTGGGTACCTGTCAATCCTGGGTACCCGCTGCACCCCTTGCACCCCAAAGGTGCAAATCCTTAATGGGGAATGGGGGACAAAGACTTAAAGCGGAACTTCCCCTTTTGGGTGGAGCTCCACTGCATAGAAATGTTCTTTCATTCAATCAATACTTGAATATTCATAATGGAAGGCATTATTCAGTCATGTCCAAACTTTGGAATTATTACCCTTATCCCCTCAAAGAAAGCCAACACTTGGAGACAGTTCATGCTAGCAGATATTAAAGGGCCTGAGAGTATTAGGATACTTGACCACCCCTCTACACCTGATTCAAAACGTTGCATAAAATAACATGTAATAAGGCACGTAAAGTTGAATTCCAAAAGAAATAAAGCTGAAGATATGGTTGGAACTCCAGACTCAGCATTTGATAACTCATTTTTAACATAAACGGGATGTAGGACCATTCTTTTAATATCGTCTCTAAGTACTTAGAAATTGTGGCTTTTCAGTTATGGGTTTCTCTAAATCATAATGCCCTATCAAGCACCAAATAAAACATTTTTTGGCGGCTAAACATTTTGTCCTGAGCTGATAACCATTTCCAGGTTACACTTTTACACTTTTTCTTTTGTTTTTTTGTACACTTTTCTCCAACAGTCTATGAAGAGGTTTAGTGATAACTTTATTTTGCTGAAAGCAATAGTAAAAATAAAGGTGAACTTTCCTGAACAGGCAGATATAAAAATACCAATTAAAGCAGTATTTATTAAAAAATTACTGTATTTTTAAATACAACTTGTGTAAATATTATACAATAATTCAGACAAAATTACATGCCATTTGGTGGTTAAAATAGGTCCCACGGAAATATTTCTACTGTGTCTTTAGCCTTTTCCCATTAGTTCAGCTTTCAGAAGTCTCAGGAAAGCCTGTAGCTTCTGTTTATTCTTAGAAACTGGATCTCCCTTACTGACCTTCGCTTCTACATCTGTTAGGTGAATGTCATCTTCATCAACTTAACACATTACAAACTGAACTGTGAAAACTCCAAAACTTTTTTTAATTTAGGATTTTATTGACTGAAAGATTTGTTATAGACAAGCAAGTGCACCTTGTCTGACAAAATCATGTTCAATATACAGTGACAGAGCACAAGTTGAAATAACAATGGCAACCTTCAATAAAATTTGTAACAAAGATGTCAGAATATCACACATGGTCTGTCACACTGCTGTTTGAGGAACTTTCTAAAACCATTATTGTTTGTAATCAAAAGTACATTCAACGGGGGGAAGGTATAGAGCAAGGAAAGAGATGGCAAGGAAATAAGAAATGGGGTTGATTTACTAAAGGCAAATAGGTTTCTCGCTTTTCAATGGAAGTTGCACTTTGTAAGGAAGGTTGCCCCAGACCTTGGTGAATGGGGTAACGCTCTGCTGAACCCCATCATCCAAATGCTGTTTTATGTTTTCTGCCTTGCCTGTAGAGGAGGAAAGTATAATTGCCAGATATTCTCTCGGCGATCCAGATGGTAATGTAGAGAATGAGATATCTTTCTATTGGTATACTAGCAGTTCAAAACAAGGTCACACAAGCAATGATCCATGCCAAAATTGAGCCTGCCATTTTAGATTCGTTCCCTAAGTTTCTGTCAACCTGGACCCCATGGGTGGAATGTTTCCTCCCACTAAACTTCAATGACTCGCTGCTCCTTCCCTGATGTCCTCTAATCCCACATCGTGATAGTCCTAAGAGCCACATCTTGCATTGTCCTGATCCCGAGATTTTCTATTCTCTTCTGGAAGTCACACGCCCTTTCCCTCTCTCTTCCACTCTCTCCATCAGTCTCTCCTAATTCCCCCCCCCCACCCAACTTTTTTCTTTTTCTTCTTTCTGTTCATTTTTGTCTCCCTCCTCATGCCTCATACGGAACCCCCAAATGGTCATTGGGAACAGTGCTCCTTTTCAGTTGCTCATTCTGGTCTCATCTTTCCTTGTCCCACTGTGCCCCTTTATGTTTTCCTATGGTTCCTCGCAACAAGTCTTTTATGCAATAATCCTCCTTCTCTGTAGGACACCATGTTTTCTTTTTGTTTCATTTATATCTGTACATGTTAATGGACTGTCCTACGCCTGTTTCCTTTTCATGTATCTGAAATTAATAAAAAGTTTGAACAAGAGATATCTTTCTATCGTTTAGGTTCAATATAATTTTTATAGCAAAGGGACACAGGTGAGCAGGCATGGGTTTTCCAGTGAGAAGATCTAGCTGTAATAAGGATAGATTGAACAAAAATATTGCTTGGAACTGAACATATGTTTATGGGTTACATGTTAAAAACTTTTTATAAAACGTATTTTTTTTATATTTAAAGTTGAACTCCAAGCAAACACAAATTAACCCCGGGCATTTAACCCACCACTGCCCCCACCACCAACTCTCCTTCCCCCAGTATTTCTGATCTTAAAAAATAAACAAAAAACATTACCATACCTTTTCCCTGCAGCTTCAAACCAGTTTTATCACTCCAACAGCAGGCAAGCATTCTTCCTAGACTGAGCAGCCCTGTCGTGATGATGTGTGAGTGCTGGAGTATTGTGAGTCCAGTCTGCGTGATGTTGCACCCCTAGGGGGAATGTAAACAACAGGCTGAGCTCACAGAAAATAACACAAATGTTGTTCTGCCCAAAATTGGACCTCCAGCGCTGGACCAAGGGGGCAGCCAAGGACAGCTCGGGAGTGTGGCGAGTGGAATGTGAAGATGGAGCTCCACTTTAATGCAGCTCTATATTCATTTTTGGCCAGAGCCCAGACTGAGAGAAGGAGAAGCAGCACAAGGTGCCAATCAGTTTTGCTGCAGTGTTCATGTGCTAACATGCAGCATGCTGACAGTACAGGGAGCATACTGTGTAGAAAATGGGTTAATCAGCCTGCTGCTTCTCTTTTCACTGTCCAGTTACATAATGAAGAAGAGCAAGATCTGTAATTGTTACTTAATTGCTGCAAAGAACAGACGTGTCTTTTGCCTTTCCAGAGGAGGTTGTGCTCTATGGCAGGGCTGTGTAAATCTCAGGATTGGATTGATAGAAATACAAATTCTTTGTCAGGTAAATTGGCTCCCTATTTATATTTTATTTGTGCATTTAGCTGTTTGCATGGAGTAGAGCTTTAAGTCTTCTAGCAAATGGGATCTGCGTATGATCACTTTTATGGACATCTAAGAATGATGGGGGTCTTTTACAAACCCATTTATCTTGTATATCCACAGCTAGAAACCTTGTCTATATGCTTATAAGCACATACTCTAAGGCACTAATTAGGAGTATTCCTTAAGGACAAAATCTTTGAGGAAAATTTGCTCAACTGATAATGATCTTTAGAAAGTGGGGGTCCTTCTTAGATCTTGTTTAGAGGAAAAAGGTTAAAGGGAAAAAAATTCTAACATGTATTAAGATAATTAAGTACAGAAATTCTATGATACCCTTCCCTATGCCAATAAAATAATATTAACAAAACAGTATATAATCCGAACATCTATGGGCTACACTAGCCAAGCTGTGACTATCTTGTTTAGGGATAGCACTATTAAATTCCCTCTCTCTGTCTCTCTCTCTCTCTATCTATCTATCTATCTATATATATATATATATATATATATATAGTATTTCACAAAAGTGAGTACACCCCTCACATTTTTGTAAATATTCTATCTTTTCATGTGACAACACTGAAGATATGACACTTTGCTACAATGTAAAGTAGTGAATGTACAGCTTGTATAACAGTGTAAACTTGCTGTCCCCTCAAAATAACTCAACACACAGCCATTAATGTCTAAATTGCTGGCAACAAAAGTGAGTACACCCCTAAGTGAAAATGTCCAAATTGGGCCCAATTAGCTATTTTCCCTCCCCAATGTCATGTGACTCGTTAGTGTAACAAGGTCTCAGGTGTGAATGGGGAGCAGGTGTGTTAAATTTGATGTTATCGCTCTCACTCTCTCACACTGGTCACTGGAAGTTCAACATGGCACTTTATGGCAAACAACTCTCTGAGGATCTGAAAAAAAGAATTGTTGCTCTACATAAAGATAGCCTAGACTATAAGAAGATTGCCAAGACCCTAAAACTGAGCTTCAGCACGGTGGCCAAGACCATACAGTGGTTTAACAGGAGAGGTTCCATCAGAACAGGCCTTGCCATGGTCATCCAAGGAAGTTGAGTGAATATGCTCAGTATCATATCGAGAGGTTGTCTTTGGGAAATAGACATATGAGTGCTGCCAGCATTGCTGCAGAGGTTGAAGGGGTGGGGGGTCAGCCTGTCAGTGCTCAGACCATACTCCGCACACTGCATCAAATTGGTCTGCATGGCTGTCATCCCGGAAGGAAACCTCTTCTAAAGATGATGCACACGAAAGCCCGCAAATAGTTTGCTGAAGATAAGCAGACTAAGGACATGAATTACTGGAACCATGTCCTGTGGTCTTATGAGACCAAGAGAAACTTATTTGGTTCAGATGGTGTCAAGCATGTGTGGCGGCAACCAGGTGAGGAGTACAAAGACAAGTGTGTCTTGCTTACAGTCAAGCATGGTGGTGGGAGTGTCATGGTCCAGGGCTTCCAGCACTGGGGAGCTACAGTTCATTGAGGGAATCATAAATGCCCATGTACTGTGACATACTGAAGCAGAGCATGATCCCCTCCCTTCGGAGACTGGGCCGCAGGGCAGTATTCCAACATGATAACGACCCAAAACATGCCTCCAAGATGACCACTGCCTTGCTAAAGAAGCTGAGGGTAAAAGTGATGGACTGGCCAAGCATGTCTCCATTCCTAAACCCTATTGAGCATCTGTGGGGCATCCTCAAACGGAAGGTGGAGAGCAAGGTCTCTAACATCCACCAGCTCTGTGATGTCTTCATGGAGGAGTGGAAGAGGACTCCAGTGGCAACCTGTGAAGTTCTGGTGAACTCCATGCCCAAGAGGGTTAAGGCAGTGCTGGAAAATAATGGTAGCCACACAAAATATTGACACTTTGGGCCTAATTTGGACATTTTCACTTAGGGTGTACTCACTTTTGTTGCCAGTGGTTTAGACATTGATGGCTGTGTGTTGAGTTATTTTGAAGGGGACAGCAAATGTACACTGTTATACAAGCTGTACACTCACTACTTTACATTGTAGCAAAGTGTCATTTCTTCAGTATTGTCACATGAAAAGATATAATAAAATATTTACAAAAATGTGAGGGGTGTACTCACTTCTGTGAGATACTGTATTTCAAAGAGGTGGATAAGAATGATTACATTTCAACAAGAAGTTGCCATCATTCTGGATGGATCAGGGCCATAGCAACGGGTCAATTCATTCACATTAAGCAAAATTGTGATGAGGATGGTGACTTCATATCCCGAACAGATAAGTTAATACAAAGATCTGTGCAGAAGGGATATAGGGAATGTGACTTGTTGAGAACTCGGGATGAAGTAGGTGAACTCAATAGGTGCGTTGCCACATTACCGCAAGGCCATAGCATGAACAGGACCTTAGTATAAATCATATACATCTCAATGTTTGTAAAAGAAAAAAAAAAACCTTAATTCAATCTTGATTGTTCTGTATTGTTATCCAAAAAACTGCAGAAGCTGATGTTCAATATCTTCATAGAGATTACTAAGAATTATGAATTATTAAAGCCCAACTCCAGCCAATTTGTTTGAATACAGTGGAGAAGAATTCGAGCTGGAGTTTGGGTTCATTGAGTAGTTTTCTCTGTCAGATTCTATATGATGTCTGTGTTTATAACAGCTTTCTTAGACAACTGTAAATTCCTGATAATAGTTAAAACTTTCTCAGACTAAATCTCAGACATGAAATGTAAACATAGCACATCCTTCTATACTATGTACTCTCTATCCAAAGCACTGAGTGTGATTTTTGTGTGCTGCCTTGTTCCAATGTTATCAGCATGAGTCACATTTGACAGGTTTTCTTGACACCAAGAGTTAAAAAGGTGACAGGGAAGGAGAGCTCCAGCACACGTATTCATATCCACAGCTCTGCATGTTTTCTGTGTATTGTGTGAAGGGAGCTGTGTCCCTCCTCTCCAATCAGGGCTCAGAGCTCCCCTCCCTGATATCTTCACTGTGAAACTTCAGATCCCCACCCCCTGCTACTAGAGCTGACAAAAAATCCTTTGATCTGTGTGCTTTTATAATGATCTACAGAAGAGAAGTTGCAGATAAACAGGTACATCTTTATGTTGGAGTAATTATTTTATCTCTTTGTACCATGTAAGGCTAGTCGCTTCACTAGTTATATGTGAGGGTTTTCATCCTCTGTAAGTTGGAGTAGGGCCTACGCAGACCAATATATGAACACTGGATAATATGTTTGGCTATTTCTTTACTGAATAATAGATCTAGATGCATGGATTTCAGCATAGACAGAAAAAATTATCTCTACTTTCCACCCTCAATTCTGATTGTAAAAAAATGCCATCAAATTTGTCATTCATGTATATATGTTGGGCAGCACAGTGGCTAAATGGTTAGCACTTCTGACTGGCAGTACTAGGGTTGTTGGTTCAAATTCCAACCATGGCACCACCTGCCTGGAGTTTGCATGTTCTGTGCCTGTGTGGGTTTCCTCCAGTTACTCTGGTTTCCTCCCACCCTCCAAAGACATGCTGGTAGGTCAGGGGTTGGCAACCTGCAGCTCTCCAGCTGATGCAGGACTACAAGTTCCATCAGTTTTGTAATGTTGCAATGCCTCATGGGAAATGTAGTTCCACAACAGTTAGGGAGCCACAGGTTGCCTATCCCTGTGGTAGGTGAATTGGCTCCTGTCTAAATTAGCCCTAGTATGTGCATGTATGAATGTTAGGGACCTTAGATTGTACGCCCCTTGAGGGTTAAGGACTGATATGAATGTACAATATATGTAAAGCGCTGTGTAAATTGACAGCACTATATAAGTACCTGAAATAAATAAATAAATATGTAGAATATTCTGTTTTAAGAACGCAGAGGTTATAATTAAAGGGGAAAAACTAGGTTCTTGAACACAACACCATCAGAGCAAGCAAAATACCAATAGTCCAGTACAATGCTTGCAATGATTGGATTTGAGGATGACTATGGAGAACGGCTTCTAACCTCCAATATTGCAGTTCATTATAGATGAACTCCCATTAGACAGCTAATACACATGCGTAAACTCTCTGCCAAAAGATCTGTAATTTGATTCATCCACATTTGTAAATCATACACCTCTGGCAGACAGCACACCCAAGGGGGTGACACCACTTTCTCTGTTACAGTGAAGGAATACAAAGATGTCTCCTCCCTGCCCCCAGTCTGCTGACTAGACAGTAAAGAAACAAACGTATTGATAAATCATCAAGTCTGCTCACTCATCCTGCCTGGATGTTCTCTGTCAACACACTTGCATGCAGCTGAACCTGATTAGCTCCTAGTGCTGTCCCTCCCTCTGCTGTAGTGCAAGGGGTGACAGGAGGGGGGTATGAATGGAGATTTAGATACCTCTGCTACTTTTATGTCAAATATATTTCATTCTTTTTAAATGAATACTCAACAGCATTCCAATGTGTTTTAATGCCTGTGCTTTGCATTAAAAAGGTGCTGCTTTTGAAGTTAGAAGGCACATTGGCAGACCTGTAGTGACACCAGACCACCGACATATAGGTGAACACTATTTTCTGTGATCTAAATGAATCATCTAGTTCCTGCGCGCCATCTCTGGGCTTCCTGAAATATACTGTAAGCATTCAGGAAAGCCCCGTGATCCATCAAAACTCTTGATGAATGATCATATTTCAAAACATGGCCATTTCTAAAATTCCTGCCTTCCTGCATCAACCATTGGCACAACCAATAATATTGTGTTCCCAGGAAATGTTTTCGTTAATACCTTTAACCACTTGCCCTCCAGAGATTTACCCCCCTTCCTGACTAGGCCATTTTTTGCGATACAGTGCTGCGTTACTTTAACTGACAATTGTGCGATCATGCAATGCTACAGCCAAATGAAATTTATGGCCCTTTTGCCCACAAATAGAGCTTTCTATCGGTGCTATTTGTTCGCCTGTGCGTTTTTATTTTTTGCACTATAAACAAACAAAGACCAACAATTTTGAAAGAAAAAACTATATTTTTGACTTTTTGCTATAAAACATATCCAGTAAAAAAAATTTAAAAAATCAAGTTTCGTCATCAGTTTAAGCCAAAATGTATTCTGCTACATATCTTTGCTAAAGAAAATCCCAAAACACGCAAAAGTAATTGGTTTATGTGAACATTACAGCATCTACAAATGGCGGTTATAGATACTGGAATTTTTTTGTTTTTTTATACTAGTAATGTCGGCAATCAGGGACTGCAGGACTGCGGCAGGCATTATGACACTGGGGGGAACTGACTAACTGCCAGTGACATCCCAATGACACTAATACAGTGATCAGTGGTAATAAAAAGCAATGACACTGTATTAATGACACTGGACAGGAAGGGGTTAACACATGGAGCAATCAAAGGGTTAACTGTGTGCTGTGTGCTCTTTTACTGTGTGTGCTGTGTGTGTTTTACTAGGGAGACATGCTGTGCAGAGAAATACAAAGCAGTATGTTCTTGCTGGGAGGAGACAGACCTGTGTTGTTTACACACAGGTCTCTCCCCTGTCAGTTCCACACGGCAATTGCCGGGTGCCGATGGGGAATCTCCAGCCAGGACCCGGTGATTGACATCCGTACCCGCTGTAAACATGCTGCTTTGTATTGCTCTGCTATGCAGAGCAATACAAAGCGGCATGTTGGTGCTTACAGGGTAGAGATTTGTGCTGTTTACACACAGCCCTCTTCCCTGTCACTGTTCCTCGGCGATCGCCTGGTTCCGGCGGGGAATCTCTGGCCAGGATCTGGTGATCGACAGCTGTAGCTGCCAACGGCGGCGCGGGTAGGGCGGCGCACGCACGTCCCCTACTTGGAAATGCAAAATCACACATATATATATATATATATATATATAGGTAATTTTGCGCAGACCTGCTGCCTTGTAGCAGTAGTTCTACTATACGCCAGTGGGGAACCGGTTAAATGAACATTTTCTACCCCATTTACTGCAATTCTGTATGCAGTGGCTGCTTCTGTCTTCCACAAAGTGTCTGATAGGCTGAATTGGATTTACTGTATGTCAATGTTTTAAGGTGGAGTGAATTTGCTGCCTTACAATACATAATCCCATATGACACTTCCTAAACTTGTACTTCCATGGTCCTTCAAACCTCTGGTCAGTTAAAATACAAAGGAGAGGGAGACTCTTTTAATGGCTATTCAGCAGGAAGGGACTGTGCTAACAAAGAAGGAGGGAATACTGCCATTAACGTGCTCTTGGTCCCAAAGGTGCAGGTAATGGATTTCACTGCCTGGCTCTCTCCTTGAAAAGCAGGGGGAGGGAAGAGTTCTGTAGAGATGCATTAAAGCACTAATCCATTACTGGAACACATTAAGGGGAGCCCAAAGATGAGAAGAAACTCAGCCTGTCAGCAAATTTTATTTCCCCTGCAAGATGTGCTTTATCTTGAGCACGGCTGTGATGCTCGGCATCTCTCCAAGTAACTAGGGCACAGCATTCTGTGAATAAACATTCTGATACTAATTTTAAAAAAACAAGGAAAATCAGAGGAATAGAACGTAGGCATGACGTTACTGATTATTTATTGTCTAGATGTTTTCAATGATATATCCTACACAATCATACTGTTCAATGGTCCAACATGATAAAACACATTTCTCTGCATTGTCATGGGATTGCACTTCCAAAAAAAGAGCCATTGAACTACTAAGCATTTTCATTGCTTTGGAGAACACCAAATGAATATTTTACATGTTCAAATTATAGTATTCATTATAAGAAATCCCAGAGCAACATCGTAGAAAACTGTAATAAACATAACAGAAAACATTTTAAATCAACCCATAAAACATTAGTGCTCATTCACACTTTGTCTGTTGAGCTGTGTTAATCTGCATAGATGAACTCAGGCTCCATGCAAGGGTACATATAAACAGCGATGCTCTATGTGCTCCATCTCCACCATTCATTTGCAGTGGTGTGCACAGTGTAGTAATGCAGCATTTCTAGAAGAATGTGGCAATGCATTGTGGTGCGTAGAATTGAATGAAATCTCATTTTATGACATTTCAATAAAGGTAAAAGTAAAAAAGGTAAAGAGCGCATTGCACCACCCTTACACAACGTACACTAAACCAAAGTCGTCTTATGCTTTAATTTAAAGGGTTACGAAACCCAGGACCCTGCATTCACTATATCTGGTCTCCCACAGTACACACTACATGGAAATGCAATTATTTTAGGAAATCTAAACGACTAAATACCTTTTCTCATCAGCAGTTAGAGCAGTCTTGTGACTTCAGCAGAGCACTGGTTGAAGCATGTAGGAGGCGTTTTCTTTCTGCTCTAGGAAGATGTGAAACCCCTGACCCTTTGTATGGACAGTGCTGATTGGCCCTGTGCTGATCACATGCACTCTTCCAAGAAAAAAAAAACTTCACTTGCAATACACACCAGGGGCGGACTGACAACTTATGGGGCCCCCGGGCAATAGGGGATCATGGGGCCCCTGTGCCCTTGCCCAAACTCAAAAAAGCCTATGAAAAAGGTACCAGGGGCATCTCATGGGGCCCCCTACTGACCCCGGACCCTCTGGCAGTGACTGAGTTTCTAAATGGTCAGTCCTCCCCTGATGCACACCAAACTGAGCATGTGCACATGACTACAGATTCAGTCTGTATCAGGTGGTCATTTCAACAATTGGAGGGGCAGCGAAGAAAGGCACAAATAGCCTTTTTACACAATGCAGAGGATTAACCCCTTAGGTTCCACAGTGAGTATAACAAGCATGCTTTACTGCATATACTGACTGATGTTACTGTTGTGGGTTTAGTAACACCTTTTTCCATTCTTTGCAAGGAAACTCCATAGGTAAATTCAATTAAATAATGGCAGTGGGGGTGAGTTACTAAAGAAGATGAGAATCTTCACTCAAAAAAGTGTGAATATTAATTTCAATTATCCAATTGTGAGAAAAGCATATTTCTGTGCAGATGCTTTCCACATGATTGGATAAAGTAAATATTTCACAACTGTTTACGGGCCAGTTCACACCACATGCAGTGCAGTGCTTTTTTATCTGCATCAAAAAAGTAAGTAGGTTATATGACACAGTTCACACCTGTGTAGTGTGTTCCAGTGCTTTTCAGTTCCAGAAAAAAATACAACATGTGGCTTTTTTCCTGCACAGAACTGTACTGGAACGCATTAAAAGCACCAAAGATGCAACAAAAAAGCATTGGACCCCAGTACAGTGAAAAAAAAAAAACAGGAAAAGGAAGCAAAGGAAAAGCATTGTCTTGATGAAAGTAAAGCAATTGCAATTGAAGTGACCCAAAAAAGTGGACAAAACATCTGGTACAAATCTGGAAACACATAAAAAATGCACTGGAATGTATTAAAAAAGTGTAAAAAAGCACAAGCAGAAATGCCTCCAGAACATGAGTGTAGTTAAAAAACCCCCCACAATATAAAGTTTTGTTCTAGGGCCAGTTCACACCATAGAAACACAGTCCGGATGTGTTTCTGCATGCGCGTTTTTACACTTCAGGTGCGTTTTTGATGCGTTCCGGTTCATTTTTTTCTCCTTTCTTTTTCTTCAACTTAATAAGTGCATTCCGGCATGTTTTTGGTACATTTTCAATGCGTTTTACAGTGTCCCTGTATAGTTCAGTGCAGAAAAATGCAACATGTTCTACTTTTTTTTTGGAACTGTAACACACTGGAGCTGACCGCACTGGTGTGAACTATGCCACTGGAAACCATGCAGCCTACTATCATTGTGTTGTTGATGCAGAAAAAAAACACACTGGACTGCATGCGGTGTGAACTGGCCCTACGTGAGGTACACTGTATAGGCTCAAGGTTTTTAACTTCATGTATTTTATGACTGAAAGTAAAAGACCTGTGTGCAGCAGTGCCCCCTAAAACTTACCTGAGCATGATCCCGATGCAGCAATGTAGCATGAGAGGCTCAGTTCCCTCGGGTCTCTTCCTCCTAACTTTCTGATACAGCAGTAGTCATTGGCTCCTACTATTGCCAGTCAAAGCTAGTGAGCAAATGAGGAGAGAGTGGGGGTAGGGCCGGGCCGTGCTCTGTGTGTGAATGGACAGCGGTTTGGGAGCAAGCCTGCTTGGGTGCCCCTATAGCAAGCTGCTTGTTATGGGGGCACTAGCAGGAGGGAGGGGCCAGGAGCGCTTGCAGGGGACCCCAGAAGAGGAGGATCGGGGCTGTTCTGTGCAAAACCACTGCACAGAGCAGGTAAGTATAACATGTTTGTCATTTTTAAACAAAAACAACTGCCTTTAATATCACTTTAAGTTATCAATTTAAATAATATACTGTATGTGCTAGCATATGGATGAAATGTGAAAATGTAAGCATTTTGCATTTGCTATTTGCATCAAAATAAGGAAAACTTCTATATTTGTGTAAAAAGTATATATATTTTTTCTGCAGAGCACCCTGTCTACAAAATTAGCTTTAGATTGGTTATGTTGCAGGCCATTTAATGAGAAGTAATCGATGATTGCTGATACACACCCCTAGTACAACCACAAAATATTGAGGCCCAATACCCTCTCTTGCACTGCAGTTCATTGTGGTCACCGCAGTGAATGGTAAGTCATGTGGCATGTGTCAGTGTGTCACAGTGCCATTTATACTAAATCACCTCAACCAGGGGCGGACTGACCATTTGGAAACTCGGGCACTGCCCGAGGGCCCGGGGTCAGTAGGGGGCCCCATGAGATGCCCCTGGTACCTTTTTCATAGGCTTTTTTGAGTTTGGGCAAGGACACAGGGGCCCCATGATCCCCTATTGCCCGGGGGCCCCATGAGTTGTCAGTCCGCCCCTGACCTCAACTCATTCATTCTTTCCGTCACATGTCCTTGCTAACTTATATTTCGACCAAAAAGTATAGAAACATCAGCAAAAAATGGTGCGTTTCTGATTTTTGGTTCTCTTCGGGTGCACTGTCAGCCCATTTATTTGAATGAGCTGCCTTAATGCATTAATGATTAAATAAATGCAATGCCCCAGGCAGAAAAAAGCAGTCACTGTTCCCAGCCAGTCTTTTCATTTACTTTGTTAAAGGAGAAGTGCGGAAAGTGAAAAAACAAACATACATACTCACCTATATGGCTGCAGCATCAGTCTGAAGCTGCAGGTATTCCTTGCTGGCTTCAAGCCTGAGAACTGAGTGATCACATGACTGCTGACTGCTTAGTTCTCGTGTCCACTCTGAGCACAGAGCGGTGACTGTCAGTTGTGGAGGGTTTGGGAGCGGCTGGCTCAGGCTCTCAGTGGCATCTGGGTGGATTCCGACATTATTGTCAGGATGCATCAAAAGACTGGAGCGGTTCTGTGACATTAGCCGACAGAGGACTTTAGCTGCTGTTGGCTCATTCTGGATCACAGGAGTGTAAAAATAAGTGCATTCCTGTGATCCACATGAAAAGAATGACCAGACAAGCTTAGGCCATACTTTTCTTTTAATATCTGAGGTTATATGTTTCACTTACGAAATACAGTTTTGGAAACAATGTTTGCTGTGCAGCAAAACAATTCAAACAGAATAATACAATTAATATAAACAACTTTATGAGACAAAGGCAATAAACAATATTTCCATGATTAAGACCCCGGTCACACAGGTGCGACTTGACATGCTATTTGCAAACTTGCACATTTTTGTACCGCTCTCCAGCCCTCCAGTGAACAAACTGCCTCCTGCTACAGCCAAATGTTTCAAGTTTTGACTCATCAGTCCAGAACACCTGCTGCCATTTTTTTGCATTGACCAAAATTACCCAAGTCATTTCTCCATTGTACCTTATGCCGATACCTTCTTCCCTGACACCCCGGTCACATCGGGTGAGACTTGACATGTGATTTGTATGCCGTGTGACTTGCAAATCGCATGCCAAGTCGCACATTATTTTCCGCAATTACAGTGGTCGTATCGATACAGTTCTGACTTGATAGAGGCGCATGCACTACTTTTGGTCAGATTTTCAAAAATATCTGGATCAGATGTCTTGCAAATCGCACCTGAAATCAGCGGGTCCCCCGACTACAAAATCATGCGACTTCCCTGTAAGTCACACGATTTCAAAGTCAGGCTTGATGTGACTGGGGTATAATGCTTTGTAACCCGAAACACGTTAGCATCTTGTTGCAATCTTGTTGAATAACGGTTCTGCGATTTCTGTATGAATTCTCGAGGTGATACTTTTCTGTACCAAGAGGAAAGGGCTGACAAGAGCCTAACTGGGAGCCTGACACCTGTTGCAGGAGGTAGTGTTGTGAAATTCTACATATGCATCAATATTATAGGCAAAGGTATCTCAACAGAGATTTTGCAGGGATCCCAAATTAACATCTTCCAATATGTGCCCACTACCCAATGTCTTCTTGGCTTTATATATCCTGAACACCATATTTTCTAACCCTGTGGATCTTGGATTGACAAGTGGGAATGTGGGATGATATAAATGCCTCCTTGGTTTCCATATATTTCTTAACTTCCCACCTATCAGATTGCTCTTCAGGAATTCAAACTATTTTGGAAGAAAAGATTTGGCTCTGGATGTCTCATTTTTTTTCTTGGGGTCTATAGCAGGAGATCCTTTTGAATTTACTGTCTGAGCCAAAATGTGAAACAGATATTGCAGTCAACATTTGGCCATGTTGGGGATAAGATATGTTAATCTGTCTCCTATTGTGGGTTTTCCTGGATCCTCAAAGCAGTATTAAACCCAAAAGCACACATTTATTAAATTGCAGTTTACTAATTCTTATATGTCATGGCTGTATTAGTTTCCTTTTTTAGGCTTTTTTCTATTTTCATCCAGCGAGTAAGTGTGTTTTCAACAGAAAAGCTCTCTTGCAGTTACAGGGAAGTGACAGGCCATATAACGCTGACAGGGGGGCTTAAAATGATCACCTTTTATTTATTTATGTAACTCTTTTATTTTAAATGGAAAAACTGTTTGCTGTAGCAACTATAAATTAGTAGCAGTGATAAAGTATTAGCAGTTCAGCTTTAATTTATTACTGTATTTAAATCTGCTAGTACACCTGACACTCCTCTACCCCCCAGACTGACAATGCTGCTGTCCAAAGGTGCCCCCCCTCTCCACCGTGTGCCTTCATCCAGAGTGGGGGCACTCTAATACAGGAGGTGTGTTGCTGGCCAGATCACCAAGGGAAAACAGATGGGAAAAACTAAAAAAAGAAAACTAATATAGCCGCCACATCTAATCATTTGCAGGCTGCAATATATTAAATTTTTGGTTTTGGGTTTTTACAGCTTTCAATTCTCTATTAAAATAGTCTAGGTGGCTTTACCTTTTATGTATCAACGGTTCATATAACAAAAGAAGATATACCCACATAAGTATACATCTATAGAGGTCTTCATTAACATTCCTGATAACACACATAATACCTACATTCACTCTTCACCCCCTGACATGTCTGAACAATATTTATGTACATACACTCACCGGCCACTTTATAAGGTACACAGGTTTAATTGCTTGGTAACACAAATTGCTAATCAGCCAATCAGATGGCAGCAACTCAATGAATTTTGGTATCTAGATGTGGTGAAGACGACTTGCTGAAATTCAAACCGAGCATCAGAATGGGGAAGAAAGGAGATTTAAGTGACTTTACACGTGGCATGGTTGTTGGTGCCTGACAGGCTGGTTTGAGTATTTCAAAAACTGCTGATCTGCTGGGATTTTCACAGACAACCATCTCTGGGGTTTATGGAGAATGGACCGAAAAAGAGAAACTATCCAGTGAGCGGCAGTTTTGTGTACGGAAATGCCTTGCTGATGTCAGAGGTCAGAGGAGAATGAGCAGACTGGTTGCTGCAGTATTCAGATGGTATGGTCAGAATTTGGCATAAACAACATGAAAGCATGGATCCATCCTGCCTTTCCACATGGAAGAAAAATATATATTTTCGAAATATATTTTAAATATATTCTTCCCAAATATATTGACATATATTTGAAATACAATTTTGGCTATACTCAATATATTTCAAAGTATATTCAATGTAGGTTTGTATATTTAAAGACATACAGTATATTTGAAATGTATTTTTAAAAATATATTTTGTAATAAAAACGCATTTCAACATACAGTGTATTTATATATATTTATTTATTGAAATATATTTTGAAATACATTGAATATGGACAAAATTGTAGTATTTCAAATATATGTCAATATATTTGGGTAGAGTATTTTTAAAATATATTTCAAATATATATTTTCTTCCATATGGGTTGTATCAGGCTGGTGGCGGTGGTGTAATGGTGTGGGCGATATTTTCTTGGCATTAGCAAGGTGTACCTAATAAAGTGGCCAATGAGTGTATGAAAATGGACACTTTATCATGTAACTTCATTCATATGGGTTGTCTGACTGCTGATGTGTACCATTGTGGCAGCTATTTGAGCTGAAAACCTGCCCTGTTGTTGCCACTGGGCATATTATTTATTTATATATTGCAATCACAAACTGTATTGTCATGATATATTTTTGATTGTATAGTATAAATCATGCACGTAATTCACAGAAAAAGATAATAAGAATTCAGAGTTTATATGTAAGTCCAATCCCACGATAAAAGTAGCATAAAAGCATTCATGTTCATGCTACCTGCCTGGAGGTGGCCTGTTCTCCCTGTGCCTAAGTGGGTTTCCTCCGGGTACTCCAGTTTCCTCCCACATTCCAAAGACATGCTGGCAGGTTAATTGGTCCCTGTCTAAATTGGCCCTAGTATGTGTATACGTGCATGTGAGTTAGGGACCTTAGATTGTAAGCTCCTTGAGGGCAGGGACTGATGTGAATGTACAATATCTATTTGCATAACTTGTTGGCGCTATATAAGTACCTGTAAGAAATTATTATTATCATTATTAATATTATTATACAGGATTTATATAGCGCCAACAGTTAGCTCAGCATTTTACAATATAAAGGGAGACAATACAGCAACGATACAGTTCAATACAAGAGGGTTAGGAGGGCCCTGCTCCTTGGAGCTTACAATCTAAGAGATAAAATAAATAAAAATGTTATACATCAATTTCTAACTAAGATCTAAAGGGGTAATTTTATTGTTGGGCAGTATGGCAGTGCTGTATTTTTCCTCCCTTTACAACTTTGGGGATTTTTTAAATTAAACATTATTACATAGGTATAATAATCTCTAGAAATCACCCTATAATATAGATTTTCCCAATTGTCACCTGAAGAAAACACATCCAGAAATTGCCAGCAGCACATTTAATATATATATATATATATATATATATATATATATATATACAGTGGGGATCGAAAGTTTGGGCACCCCAGCTAACAATTTGTATTAATGTGCATAAAGAAGCCAAGGAAAGATGGAAAAATCTCCAAAAGGCATCAAATTACAGATTAGACATTCTTATAATATGTCAACAAAAGTTAGATTTTATTTCCATCATTTACACTTTCAAAATAACAGAAAACAAAAAAATGGCATCTGCAAAAGTTTGTTCTTTAAGGAATTTTCTCATCATCACACTAGCACATGAAGTAAGCTGTCTCATCCTAAAGTGGGCCAAGGATGGATAGAATTTTGAACAAAAATTCTTATAAAAGGCTCTAAGAAAGTTTGTTCATTTTGCTAATCGTTAGTGGGTCAAATTGATGTTCATTTTCAACAGAAGTAAAGAGAAGATTCAAAGACGAGGGATAGAAATTTTTTCTTGAGTGATTACATTTCTAACAGTGTATGTGGTTTTCGTTTAGTAATATCTGTTCATTCCAAAATTGATTGTTAAAAGCAAACCTCATGAAATCTAATGAAAAGTACCACCATCAAGCAAAGTAATGAGAGACAATTAATATATTTAAAAATATAAAGTCAGTATAAAGATCTGGCTAGTTACTTTTAAATACCAATGACTGCACAAGGGAAAGGTGATAAGTATCACTTATGCAGAACGGTTATTTATACTTTACATTCTAATAACTGGTACACACATTCATTTTTTTTTCATTCAATCAAGCGAGGTGAACAAAAAAAAAGATATTGCTGTATTAACACAAGCAATGTTAGTGCAGTGGTCTCTCCTGTTGTGCCTTTGTGTTCTGATGGGTGGCCATTGGCTGCGAGCGCTGATCAGATGCTGTTTTTCTAGCATGTCCCTTTGACATAAGCCAGTCTTTAGACCGGCTTCTGTCGGAAGGACAGCTGTACACATGGTCTGAATGTCGGCCAGCTCCTGCTGAACCAACCAATATTTGGACTGTGTATACCTAGCCTAAATGGTATGCTCCTTTGCCTAACTTGAAAGAAAGCAGTATTGTACAAATGGTACTAACATCTTATTTGTTTGTAAAATGACTCAAGATATAAACAGAGAAAGAAGGAAAGGAAGACAAAAAAGTTAAACACTAAAAGAGTACAGAATTGTCTTCCTAAAATAGGAGAAACTTGTCAGTTAGGTTAAGGTGAAATAGGCAAACCCCCCCCCCCCAAAAAAAAAACCCCACTGCCAAAATATTGGGAATGAAAGCATTTCTATTGTAAAATAGAATCTATTTAAATGCAATCACTACCATGACAAATTAAGTTTACCCTCTATTTATACTAAATATATAGTGGTTGTATATATACTGTATATTTTCTTTCTTTCTTTGGGTAAGTATGATATTTTGGATATGGATATTGTGTATAACCATTTCTAAGCATCACCTGGAGTTCTAGCCCCCTTTTCCCTGTTTACTAGGCCTGATTACCTATGTTACTGAAAAAAATTCCTAATTGTTACAAAGGTCAATATCTAAAACTGAAATTTTCACCTACAACTGAATGATGCCGGGAAGTAACTCATCCCCTTCTTTGTTGTTTAACCACTTCCCGACCACCCTATAGCAGAGATACTGCTACAGGGCAGCAAGGGTGCGCAAAATCACATATATATATATGCATTTCTGGGTAGAGGGCATGCACAAGCCGTGCTTGCACCCTACCCACGCCAACATTCGCAGCTGTCAATTACCAGGTCCCGGACGGTAATTACTCACCGATACCCAGTAATTTCCGAAGATCTCCAATGGGAGGGAGGACTGTTTTGTTTGCAAACAGTTCTCCTCCCTATCAGCACAGGAACACTGCTCTGGATGGCTGTGCACTGCACAGCCATTCAGAGCAGTGTGATTACAGTGAAGCACACAAACACCGCCCCTAGTAAAACTCACTCTGCACACAGTTAACCCTTTGATCACCCCTCATATTAACCCCTTCCTGCCCAGTGCCATTAGTACAGTCTCAGTGCTTTTTTTTAGCACTGGTCACTATATTGGTGTCACTGGGGAGGTCAGTGACTCCAAGTCAGTTCCCCTCTCAGTGTCAGAATGCCCGCTGCAGTCCCGCTATAAGTCGCTGATCACCACCATTACTTGTAAAAATAAAAAAAAAATCCAGTATATATACCGCCTTTGTAAATGTTAAAACTTTCAAGCAAACCAATTAATTTACACGTATTGGGATTTTTTTTTGCAAAGACATGTAGCAGAATACATTTTGGTGTAAATTTATGACGAAATTAGATTTTTAAATTTTTTTTACTGGACATCTTTAATAGCAAAAAGTCAAAAATATAGTTTTTTTTCTCAAAATTGTCGGTCTTTATTTTTTATAGCACAAAAAATAAAAACCGCACAGGCAATCAAATATCACCAAAATAAATCTCTATTCATGGGGAAAAAAGGACATAAATTTCATTTGGGTGTAGCATTGCATGACCGTGCAATTGTCAGTTAAAATAACGCAGCGCCTTAACGCAAAAAATGGCCTGGCCAGGAAGGGGGGTAAATCCTCAGGAGGGCACGTGGTTAATCAGCGAGAGAGAAACAGAGCAAAGGGAGAAATAGATTTTGAAAGTAAACAGCTTTTGTAGTTCAGTCTCTTTAGAGTCATCATAATGCCTTGTTTACAAAGAAGGTGGTCACAAAACAAAAGTTTGCTATATATTTAAAAATGGATTACGTTGACCAAACCATTACAGTCTTTGTCAAAGTATAATAGGCAGTGCTATGCAAATTCTTTCTTAACACTACAATAGACAGTTGTGTTCCCAGAATATGTATTGTGCACTGATATTGGGACTGCACCACCAACCATTTAAGATCATTAAAATGACGGATTCAAGATTTCATACCTACTTTACCATTCCACGGTAATAAGTAAAGTCTTCCCTTGCAGGAGTATATAAACAGTAATTCAAACACTTGGCCTCCCAGCTAGCAGTCTCTCGCTTAGACACAAAGACCTGAATAACTAAAATGTGAAGTGCAATGAAGTGAATTGAAGAGCGGAGTGTTTAAATTGTAGGTGTACTTATAGCACAATGTTTGGGATTTAAACAGTACAGGAGTGTAGTGCTTGGAAAAAACATTCATAAATATTTCATGTAGCCTAATAATGTTATTAGAGCTTTAATTCTGTGGCAGGGTGTAACTATAGATCATGGGGCCCCATAACAAAATTTTAATGGATCTCCCTCCCCAGTGACTTCCCTACTGGTATTGATCTTAAAGCAGAACTTCACTCTCCCAAGCTCTCCCAAGCTACATTGGCAATTTTAATCCTTATGCTGATAGCATTATTAACCACTTACCCTCCTGAGGATTTACCCCCCCTTCCTGACCAGGCCATTTTTTGCGATACGGCACTGCATTACTTTATACTGACAATTGTGCGGTCATGCAACGCTGTACATATATGAAATGTATGTCCTTTTTTCCCATAAATAGAGCTTTCCTTCGGTGGTATTTGATCACCTGTGCATTTTTTTTTTTTTGCGCTATAAACAAAAACAGACCAACAATTTTGAAAAAAAAAACAATATTTTCGACTTTTTGCTATAAAAAATATCCAGTAAAAAAATAAAAAAAAATCTAATGTTTTCATAGCATAGCATCTGCAAATAGTGGTATATATACTGGAATTTTTATTTAATTTTTTTTATATAGTAATGGCAGCGATCAACAACTTATGGCGGGACTGCGGCGGGCATTCTGACACTGGGTGGGAAATGACAAACTGCCACTGACATCCCCAATGACACTAATACAGTGATCAGTGGTAATAAAGAGCACTGACACTGTACTAATGACATAGGCAATCAAAGGGTTAACAGTGTGCTGTCTTCTGTTTTACATGATGTGCTGTGTGTGTTTTACCACAGAGACATGCTGCTGTGTATTTCTCTGCTGTGCAGAGAAATACACAGCAGCATGTCCTTGCTGGCAAGAGAGAGACCTGTGTTGTTTACACACAGGTCTCTCCCCTGTCAGCTTAGCCCGACCATCGCCGGATGCCGGCGGGGAATTCTCGGCTGGGAGCCGGTGATTGACATCCCTAGCCGCCAATGGTGCAGCGGGTAGGGCGGCAAGCATGCCCCCTACCTAGTAATGTAAATCACTTTTATACAAGTGATTTTGTGCAGCCCTGCTACCCTGTAGCGGTAGTTCTACTATAGGGCCCCGGAAAAATGGTTAAATAGATAAGAAGGTATACCATAATTACTTCCCTTAAACATTTTTTTTATTTCTTCAGTTACTTCCTGGCTTCCAAGCCTAGGCAAATAATGTCATACATCCTTGGAGACTTCAGGAGGGAAAAAGGGGTTTTCTCAGTTAAGCACACCCTCCTGCCTTTATGCCTGAGCTAAGAGCAGATGAATTCCAGGAAGTATATGCTACTTGATTCACCAGACTTTACTCAAGATGGCCACAGCCAGAAATGCTAAGGGGGGTGTTTTTCAGAATGATTAACAAAATAAAGCATGGAGACCTAGATGGATGGGCGAGTTTGCTTTGAATATTAAACATTATTTAAATAGCATTTTCGGTTTGTGGTGCTCAGATACAGTGTAAATCCACTTTACTATAAAATATGTAGAAATCAAGGACAGATGTCAGGAGAGCTGTTAGCATAGTCAGCATAGTACTAGGGACCAGTGCTGTAGATAGAAATTGTCACTGAATGAGGGGCTTTGGTGTCGGGAATTTACCTAAAACATTCATTTTCCAAGTAGTCTCTGTCCTTTGTAGTAGCTCAGTAGCTCAACTGTCATTTCAGCATGTCCAAGCCCTCCCATCCCTTTCACTGCCACAGCAAGCAAGTGCTGAAGGGGCAGTCTAGTAGCCAGTAAAAAAAGAAAGAAAAATGCATATCATCACATAACATCATTAGTACTCCTGCACACAATTACTTTATAACCCCACCTAATCCAGACTTCGTTAATCTGTAGGGATTTTTTTTCAGGACTACAAACAGCTGTCAGTTTTTAGCCGAGGAGACACTCTGGAATGTTTGCAGCCATGCAAGACTGCGCTAGGCATTCAGGGTTAATGTCAGTGCTGGCCAGGATGGCTAGAAGCTATATGGGCAATAAATATACACTGCTAAGACAAGTAAACAATTTGTCCTTACTGCATAGCCTGCAAAGGGGGATCGATTTTGATGTCTTGTCCTGTACATCTGATGTCAGCTCTTCTTGACTGGAAATGACACAGGGGGTAAAGGGTGCAGGGCAACAACATCTGCAGTCCATAATAATACAGTTATAGTTATGTGTTATCTTCAAATGCATACAGATTTTTACATTTAAAGAACCTTAACAATCCCCGTAATGGGGCTCCCTTCCACCCCAACCCCCATAACAGCTCTGTGTCCCTGTTTGGCTTTTAATTTTCCACTTGGTTTTAGCCAATTTTTAAATTGACTTTTGATGAGCTGAGTGGTGCTTGCTGCGCTGCTGGCAGCTACAATTTCAACCAATTCAGCAAGAATCAGCCAAAATTCAAGATGCCTATGGGGGACTTTAAGGAAAAATAGCAGTAAAAAAAACACTTGTGGGTTTTACCACTATTGTATTTATATTGATTATTTGTGCTGAAATGTCCTCTATCTTGTCTCAGAGAAATGGTATGGAAAGTTTACGCAGAACTTGGGGGGGGGGGAGTACATACTATGGATGGGTAGACAAAGAGGTAAAAAGAGTATAGTAGGTGGACAGAGTATCACCCCAACCACCTAAGGTTAGGTTCACACTTGTGCAATTCCCCTCTTGCTGAGTTGCCTGTGCACAGTAGCCTGCTGTATCCACTGCAACCCTCAACTGTCAGGCGATCCCAACTTTATGACTCTGCATTTTCCAATACAGTCAAAATGTATATATATAAAAAAAACTCATTGCTTTTAATTGATGTATAGCAATGGATTGGGAAACCCTGCATGCTGCCTTTTCCCATGCAATGTGTGGTAATGAACGCATACAGTATACAGTATGTATAGTAATGTAAACCAAGGCTGCACAGATCCCATTATAGTTTCCCTTTAAAAGGATAGCTTATTTCACACCCTGGTTGCCCTTGGTAGTGTTAAATAACTTGTAGGTACAATTCTGTTTGATGTTCTCTGATTGAATTTATTACTGACCCTACTTGTTTGACCTCATGTGTATTCCGCTTGTCCTGAGCCTATTGTAGCCTTCATTCCTTGGTACACGTGGTTGGTTTTGACCCCTTGGCATTGCAAAACTGACCTCAACCACCTGCTAGTCCTTGTCTGTTCCCCACTACTCCTCAAACGGCATAAATAAACATACCAGGAAGGTCACTGCTATGTAAGAGTGGTGCAGCTGTGGTTATATAGCACTGACATCTACTTTACAGTATATTTGAATACAATTAAATACTAAATTGCACGAGTATAGAGGTAATGCAGACTAGAAAATTGCTATTTATGACAAACATCCTGAACTATGTCCCTAAACTTATAAGTATGCATTATTTTCAAGAGAAAAACACTGCTCTGGCAGCAAGATACTACACATTCAGGGAATACCTACTACATAACAGTCAACAAGACAATTTGTAATAAAAGCACATATATTTTCTATATAGTAATATTGTAAAGGAAAACATTTCCATGGAAAGTCAATAAAGATAATGAAACTGAGAAGGACATTCCTGGTTTACCAGGCAACACGTTATGCTGATAGTGAACTAAAAACTTTTTAGGATTGAGCACTTCTCGGCTCACTCAAAGCCACTAAAAGGTGGCTCAGGTCACCTTTACAGTCAGCAGAGAGTCCAGGCTTTAATGTTTGAACCCTTTGATTGCGATACAGTGTAACATACATTATTGGCTGCTTAGAACAGAGTACAGGCATGCCAAATGTAAAATGTTCTTTGTAGACAAAACTTTAGGTAACAATCCAAATCACAAGTGCAATCAAGAAACTACTCATGCATTCCAGCTCACTGCATACGTAATTTCTGCCGAAACGCATCGGGTGTGTGGCTAAGACGTGACGTCACCACACAGTGCCCAGCATGGCTGTTTCAGGGTGCTATTTTGGAAATGGTACTAGCAGTTAGTTATATTTTGGGCTGCTTTTATTTGATTATTTTTGGTTGAATAAAGCCAGGTTTTACATACTTCACGATGGATCTGTACTCATTTTTATTTCAGTAGTGGCTTCCAATGGTGGTGGAGAGGATCTGAGTGGAGGACGGGTTACAGACCGGGACACCAGGTGGTGTCAGACAAGCTTGAACACTATCTGACCATTTATAACCAATGGTCGACTTTGTCTAGTAAGAGGCTCCTTGAATGGTTACACATGGTGGTAGAAGCACTTTATGTTAACAGAAAGTAAAAGTATAGGGACACCTTCAGTTTATCCTATGAACTGTCACATGAGGATTGCAACAGTTCATGGATTCTTGACGTGCACGTGCACTTTAATAACTTTTTTTTCACAATCATGTTTATTGATTTGTAATTTAATGCACTGTGAATGATTTATTACTTTGTGAATTGGGTGCTGGCTTTGATTATACAGTATATTTTAATTGTTTTAATGATTAGTATCACAATTGTATGGTGGCTGCTTATACTTTTTAGTTATTTGACCTGTTAAAGCAGACTTCATTATTATTTACACTGCATACATGCTCAAATCAGAAAATGTACATATTTTATCTTAATTTGAGTTTTCTGTAATCCACAACATCCACAGCACACACAGACCACCTCCTAGGATCAGTAGGAGTATACATCTTGAAGGCTACATAGTTAACATCCTCTTTCTTAGCTTCCTGCACCAGAAATAGCATTCAAATGTTCAAGGCAGATTCAAATCTTTTGGCTGTGGGAAACATCTTAGTACTGACATTTTTAATATCAGGCTTTCTGTATGTAAGAGGCAGCAAGGAAGGTATTCCAGCATCTGATATCACAAACAATTTTATATTAAGATCTCCAGATTACAGAGAAAAGGGAACGGAATGGAATGGTGGACTAAAGAAACAGCTGGATGACAAACTGAAGTACTGAGCAGGTATTCTGTTCTCCCTGAAAGCATCTCAAGGCTATATTTTAAAATCCGGTTTGGCCTTTCCCTTTTAATCTCAAGTCTATATTTTGCTATGTAGGGGTGAATGAAATGTATGAATTTAAAACTCATTTATATATTTTAATAAAATGTTAATTCTTTAAAGTTCTTAATGGATATTTTGTATAAATTGCTGTTGTCCCAACCTCTGGCTGGGAAGTGAAGTGGAGTAATGAAACTCCAAGGAGGTGATGATATCAGGACTATTTTCTAGACTGACAAATACTGGCCTGGGCACCAAGAGCAAGAGAGGCAACAGCCAACAGAACGTTGAAAGGTAAGGAATGAAAAATACTGTGCCCCCAAAAATGCCTTTTAGTAAAAAAAAATTAAAACAAAAAAGTGGGAGACAGTATTCTAATCAATCCTTTATCTGTGATGTCTGTGATGTGAAGTATCAAGTCAGACTTCGAATCAAGATCTGAAGATATGGTATTAGTCATCCCTTGTACACCCTCACCTTTTCAGCTCCTATATTTGTTACTTTTTTCCACTTTTACCTATCATTTTTCTTATTTCTGAACACATTGAAAACACCGGACTCTTTTACAAGGACACTAGGAGATAGAATTTTCTCAATTTTTTTTTGGTAACAAGCTATACAGATAGATATTTTTTTAATCAGAGAATAACTTTTTTTTTTTAAAAAAAAAGATAAACAAAAATTAAAAAGCATTAAACAGTGTATCACACAGAGCATGTCCAATAAATACAAGAAAGAAGGTGCAGGTCACTTAGTTTATGAAATGTGAGGTTTTATTTTGCAGAGAATACCCAATCATGTGCAAGGAAAGTGAAAAAAATAATAATTTTTACTTGCACATGATTAGATGGTGAAAGTTGCGACAGCTTTAACCTCATTTACTAAACTAAGAGGAAATTCCCTTGCCAGGTGAACAGCCTATTTGCCTTTAGTAAATCAACATCACAACCTATATCACAAATTTTACCACTTAAACATATCAGAACAATATTCATGCAGTGACAGCATAGTAAACATATTTCTTAGAGTTAAGCACTTAGGAGTTCAATATCATATTATAACTTTGTATAGGGTTGAGGTAGGGAGATGGCATGAGGGTTTTAAAATGAAAACTATATTGGCCGTTGCTATAGATGATGGGAGGTTTCCAATGCAGAGTGCTTGATTAAATACCTCCACAAATCCTGTGTGTCTCTCCAGTGCTGATACAGCTAGTTAAAGGTCTGCATATTTTATAAGCAAACCAAATGCAGATGAAACACACCAGTGGTAGCACCTTTCATGCTATCCTATATTTCTATGCAGGGCTGGTAAATCAGAACTATGATGTTGGGACTTCCTTCTATTAAAGCCAACAAGTGCTACGATGGCTTACTTATAAGATATGCAAGGATTTGCCAGCTTTATCAAGACGGAAGAAATACACAGGAATAATGGATACAGGAATAATGGAAACTCCCATGGCTTTAAGTACCATCTCTATGCTGATGACACACAAATCTATCTTTCTACTCCTCACCTCACCCCTTCAGTCTCCTCTCGCATTACTAACCTACTAAGTGACATATTGGCATGGATGTCACTCCACTCCTCAAACTCAATCTTTCTAAAACTGAGCTCTTACTATTCCCTCCAGCCCATGCCCCTTCCCCTGACTTCTCCATCAAGATCAATTACACAACCATCAGTCCCTCCCCTCTTGCCAGGGTGCTAGGTGTACTCCTAGACTCCCATCTGTCCTTTCATCCCCAAATCCAATCACTGTCCAAATCTTGTAGACTTCACCTCCTGCAACATCTCCAAGATATGCCCGTTCTTAACCTCTGAAACCACTAAGCAACTTATTCACTCCCTGGTTATCTCTTGCCTTGACTATTGTAACTCCCTCCTCATCGGCCTACCTCATCGCAGGCTATCCCCTCTACAGTCCATCATGAATGCTGCTGCCAGGCTCATCCACCTTACTAACCGTTCCATATCTGCCACCCCTCTCTGCCAATCCCTCCACTGGCTTCCCATTGCCCAACGGATAAAATTCAAAACATTAACAATAACATATAAAGCCATTTATAACTCTTCCCCAAATTACATCACCGATCTTGTCTCCAACTATCACCCAAACCGTACTCTCCGCACCTCGCAAGACCTCCTACTCTCTAGCTCCCTTGTCTCCTCCTCCCTTCCTCCCATGCTCATCTCCAGGACTTCTCCAGATCTTCCCCCATCCTCTGGAACTCTCTACCACAATTTAACAGACTATCACCTACTCTGCCCACTTTTAGGCGATCTCTGAAAACCTATCTCTTCAGGGAAGCCTATCCTGCCCTCAGCTAATAATGGAATCTTCTATTCCTTCTACCAGTCCATCCCCCACAGTTATTACCTTTCGTACCACTAGCCCCTCCCTCTTAGATTGTAAGCTCCAAGGAGGAGGGCCCTCCTAACCCTCTTGTATTGAACTGTATTGTTGCTGTATTGTCTCCCATTATATTGTAAAGCGCTGAGCAAACTGTTGGTGCAATATAAATCCTGAATAATAATAATACATTTCCTTACATATATAGTACGCTTATGGATACGGTCCCTGGGAGGTAAGTGGCAATGAGCATAGTGGATGGTAATTTCACTAACAGCTTTTCACCAAATTGATTGGGACTCTGCCACTATTAGCAGTTGCAAGCATGGTTGCTTATACCTGTGATGCAGTGTCCACAAGTGCCAATTACAGGCAAGCTTTAAACTGCAGTTATTGAATGGCAATTACCTGTGGTTTTACATGTTTCAATCAGCATGCTCAACATGATAGATGTATCAGCTATTTCCAGAGACTGTGACCTTTATGAGGTGCAAAGTGTCTAGCAGTATTACAGGCCCTACTACTTTGTCATGTGTTACAGTTGTATTAAGGCAGCCCATTTCTTTAAATGTGGTGCCTAACGCACCAAAAAAGGTGCATGCAGCATTTGTGGCCAGAACACTGCAGCACAGTGGTGCCTTGATGGAAGTTGCACTGTGCTACACCACACATCTGTCAGTATGGTGTATTGCAGTGTCATTCAGAATGAAAGTCAATGCAGTGCACCATCCCACATAGTGTGCATTACTGCACATTGCTGTAATATGTGTTACACGTTTTTAATGCCTGGAGTTGTCCTTTAACATGTGTTTTGCCTTAAGGCTGCCCATTCATTTGGGTTTTCTAATGCAAATATACACAGCAAAAAAGGTGCATGTAGCATTTCTGGCAGCAAACAACAAAGCACATTAGACCCTTCACACAAACATTCTGATTAGGTTTGCCTGTTAGGTTTTCAGATGGACCAGATCGGAACTTCCATTAACCTTGATGTGTGTCTGTTTACACCCACCTACATCCAGTCCAATTGAATCCACCAAAACAGATGAATTGGGTTCCGTCCCCTTCCTTCCAATGGATCAGACCAGATGGCAGTTGTGTATAAATGGACAGGTAGTCTGTTTACATCTGACTGCCCACAGTGGAGAGAGGACTGCGTCCGTGTCCGCTCTGCATTAGCGGAACAGTCATGGACCTGTAATCCGCCTGCTCAGCAGGGGATCTGTCCGCCGATCCCTCGCTGAGCGAATGGATGACAGGTGTAGTCTGCCCCATGTGAAAGCCTTAGTTGGTTGTACAAAGCACATTAGTTAGCAAGGTGCATTGGAGTACCAATCAGTACTGCAACACAGAAAAGTGAATCTGACCTAAAGCAGAGCATCAGTGTGATGGTCTTAACATGTGTAATAGTACTTTTATTTGCAAGGAACTGTGATTCAAATTATACACAACAATATACTAAAACAGAAGCTGAATATCTGTGTACCTGCCATTTTCTGCCAATCAGTGAATTTACATTATTGTTACATTTGCACAACTGGTTACATGTTATCAGTTACTCCATCTGAATAGCACTAAACCACGGGTGTCAAACTGGCGGCCATCCAGCTGCTGCCAAACTACAAGTCCCATGAGGTATTGCAAGATTGACAGTTGCAAGCATGACTCCCAAAGGCAGAGGC
This sequence comes from Staurois parvus, assembly GCF_062004578.1. Classification (NCBI taxonomy): domain Eukaryota; kingdom Metazoa; phylum Chordata; class Amphibia; order Anura; family Ranidae; genus Staurois; species Staurois parvus. The sequence goes on from NW_028318393.1 coordinate 775,137, forward strand.
ATGATGGGACTTGTAGTTCTGCAACAGCTGGAGGGCCACCAATTTGACACCCCTGCACTAAACTGAAAGAGAAGCTGATTAACTCTGTATCTTCTGTTTTCTGTGAAACGGATTATTACATCTGTACACCAGTTACATGCTACAAGGAATCAGTGCTATGACAGTTGTTCATTGTGGAGAGAACTTAACTATCTTCTCACTCTATTTGCTGTGAAGCTCCTAAGTCCCCCAAATCTTGCAACTGCGTAATTATCCTTGTATTCCGCATAATATATGGCTACTATAAACTTGTTGTGACAAGACTTTGATCTTAATTTAACCTGATCCATGATCGCTTACTATAAGGCCCCTTTCACACAGGGCAGATCCGATTTACTCAGCAGAGGATCTGTCCGCTGATCCCCTGATGAACACAGCAGAGCGGGTAGATGACAGGTCTATGTCTGCTCAGTTTCTGCAGAGTGGACACGGACTGAGCCCACTCTGCCCTATGAGTGGTCAGGTGTACACCCGACTACCTCCAATCCGATCCATCTACACGGAGGAGAACAGATCCCTTCCGTTTTGTTTTTAGCAGACCATATTGGATGTACACAAGTCCATTTACACCCACCGCTCCATAGGGATGAAAGGATCGTCCTATCAGGTCTGCCTGAAAAACTGACAGGCAGACCTGATTGGAAAGGTTGTGTAAAAGAAGACTGGTTTTGATACAGAGCTAATCCTGGCTGAAATATCTGCAGTAGAAGGTTTTGGGGTTTAATGTACTGTGCTCAGCATAAATGAGTACACCCCAACAAATTTGTCAGAAACCTTTACTTTCCTTTCAGAATCAACATTTTCTAGGGAACACTATACTACAAAATACTTCCACAATGCGGGCCATAGATTGCAAACAATGTTTGTTAATTTGCACACACAAAAAAGGATTTTTCCTAACAAATTCATTCAAGCCCATGTTGCAAAAATGAATACACCCCAATGAAAGCTAAATTTTAGACAGCAAAATCCTAATTAAGAAGAATTCAACTACTGGTGAGTCTAACTATCCAGCAGACAGTTGATTATAAAAGGGCGTTACTTAACAAAGAAAACCCCTTTCCATTTCAAGCTGTCAGCAATAACATCGCATGGAAGAGAAATGTCACAAGGCCTGAGAAAGAAAATAATTTCTTTACACAAGAAAGGTGAAGGATACAAGAAGTTTGGCAAATCTTTACTTATCAGTCAGAATACTGTAGCAAAAGTGATACAAAAATTTAACAAAGATGGAACTGTAACAATCTCACAGAGTGGTCCAGGCCATCCACGGAATTTAACACCTTGACAGGAGCATCTTCTGATGAGAAGGGTTGAAGAAACTCGCCGTGCAAGTTCATTGAAATTAGCTAAAGAAGTAGAAAGGCAAACTGGAGTGATTGTTTCCCATGACACAATATGGCATACACTGCAGAGGAATGGCATGCATGGGTTTTGTCCACAAAGGAAGCCTCTTCTAAAGCCCATGCACAAAAAAAGCACACCTAGAATTTGCCAGGGCCCAAGCTGAAAAAGAAGAAGACTATTGGGAATCTGTACTCTGGAGTGATGAGATCAAGATAAAATGTTTTTGAAACTGATGGCTTCAAAACTGTATGGAGTCGCAAAGGTTGAGGAGTACAAAGAAAAATGCATGGTGCCTACAGTGCGACATGGTGGTGGCAGTGTCCTTCTGTGGGGCTTCATGAGTGCTCTGGTGTCAGGGAGCTGCATTTCATTGATGGTATCACAAATTCACAGATGTACTGCTGTATATTGAAAGAGCAGATGCTACCATCACTCATGACGATGATCCAAAACACACATCTAAGGCCACTGTTGTGTTTATGAAGAAGAACAGAGTGAAACTGGTTCAGTGGCCAAGTATGTCTCCTGATCTGAACCCAACTGAACACCTATGGGGAACTCTGAACAGACAAGTTGAGCATCACTCTCCATCCAGCATCCAGGCTCTAAAAGAGGTCATTCTTGAAGAATGGAAAAAGATAGATGTTGCAAAATGTCGCCAACTTGTTCATTCCATGCCTAGAAGACTTGGTGCTGTCCTTACAAATCAAGGAGGTCATACAAAATACTAGATGCACAGTAGTAGTTTTTGTTGTGGGGTGTATTCATTTTTGCATCAACTAATTTGAGTAAAATTGAAGATTTTGTAATCTAAGTCATATTATTAACCTTACTGTCATGTAATGAGCTAAACAAATGTTCTATAAAACTCAGTTTTGTCAAAATTTTGGAAATTTTATTGTGTTCATTGAGATATTGATTAAAATCTTACTTTTCAAAAGAGGTGTACTCATTTATTCTGAGCACTGTAAAATATAGGCAATGTTATCTTATTTTTATTCTAAACATATGAGTTTATGTGATGGAGGTCATGGCTTTGCACATTAATTTTAATAATAATTAATAAAGACTTTTTGTAATGTATATTTATCCCTAAGATTGTATATACCCTTTTTCTGTATATAATTTTGTTTTAAGAATGCCAATTTAAAATCGGTGATATATATATATATATATATATATATATATATATATATATATATATATAATATAAAAACTGACAGCTAGATTACTGGTTTTAAGTATTTCTTTTTTCAGTGGTTATCAGGTTATTTGACTATATAATGAGGTCTGAAATTTTTGCTGGGGTCGAGACTTAAAAGAATATTTGACTTGATGAAAGGAAGGAACATAAATCAGAGAGGGATAGATGGAAATTGAAGAGCAAAAATGCTTGCTATAAGTATTTTAATAGGCCGTTATAACTGTATGTTGTTTGTTGCACTTAAGATTTGACCTTGATCTTATTTTTATCTTCTTTTTGCTGTTTGCATTTTAATGGCCTATCATTCTATAATATCATTTTATGTACAATTGCTCTATTTTCTTGATGATCACTTTAGAACGTACAGGAGAGTGTAAATAATTTGGTGGTTGCAGGTGCTAGGTGTTATGTTTGGCAGAAGGGCATACAGAGGTGGATTTACTAAAGGCAAATAGACTTTGCAAGTGTAGTTGCATTCTGCATTGCAGTCATACACCTTTTCCCCAGAGCTTAGTAAATGCGGTTAAACTCTGCTGATTTCCATCATCCAATCTCATGCAAGCAAAAATGCTGTTTTTTTTTCATTTTCCTTGCACCTGGATTGGGTATTCTTTACAAAATAAAGCTTTACCACATTTACATTTACCAAGGAAAATGAGTGTAACTACACTTGCAAAGTGCACAGTCTGTTTGCCTTTAGTAAATCCACCCCAACATTTTACATACTAAATGTGCTGGTCAATACTGTGCAAGTTGAGAGAAGCGAGAGTTCTTGTTCTATTGTGTGTGAGAGTGTATTTTCCATATTATGATGTCTTCCAGTTACTGAGATAAAGCTGTGCATCATAGCAAGTTTGCTTGCCAAGTATCCAAGCATCAGAAGCAGAAATCGAATCATCTTATATAACCTTATTTACACACCTAAAATATTCCAGGCTGGGTAAGGACCAGTAAAACAAGAAAATGTTCTGTGAAAAAGAATTGAGGGAGGGTTTAATTGTGTGCCAAGGGTTGTATGCCTATAGTTCTGGTGTCCATCCTGCGGCCTGAGGGCCACAAGCGGACCTTTTCTACTCTTTTGTGTGGCCCTTGCACCCAAATCTGCAGTGGCAGAATTCATTTGTTAGGTCTTAGCTTAATATAACATACTTCCAGTCTCTCACTGTCTTCTGCAGCATGCCTTCAACCTCAACAGGGGTACCGGGGCAATCTACCCATCAATAGAAAGGACACTGACGGGTAGATCACCTTCCCACTGCTGACTCTCCCCTATCACTATTCCTGCATGTAGAGCACTGCAGGTAAACAAAGAGTGTCTCTGCTCTTCCTCACTGGCCCCTCCCCCTCTCCTGTCCATCCCAAGTGCTTGTATATGATAGGATGGACAAGAGAGGAGGGGCCGGCAGGGAAGAGCTCACCAGAGCCAGGACTACCACAGCTGTGTACCTCTGCATGAAAGGAAGCCACTACTCCTCTGTTCCCGTGTAATCGTGTGCCCTGTTCGCGTGTAATCGTGTGCCCTGCTCACGTGTAATCATGTGCCCTGTTCCCGTGTAATCATGTGCCCTGCTCCCATGTAATCGTGTGCCCTGCTCCCATGTAATCGTGTGCCCTGTTCCCGTGTAATCATGTGCCCTGTTCCCGTGTAATCGTGTGCCCTGTTACGATGTAATCGTGTGCCCTGCTCCCATGTAATCGTGTGCCCTGTTCCCGTGTAATCGTGTGCCCTGTTCCCGTGTAATCGTGTGCCCTGTTACGATGTAATCGTGTGCCCTGTTCCCGTGTAATCGTGTGCCCTGTTCCCGTGTAATCGTGTGCCCTGTTACGATGTAATCGTGTGCCCTGTTCCCATGTAATCGTGTGCCCTGTTACGATGTAATTGTGTGCCCTGCTCCCATGTAATCGTGTGCCCTGTTACGATGTAATCGTGTGCCCTGCTCCCATGTAATCGTGTGCCCTGTTACGATGTAATCGTGTGCCCTGCTCCCATGTAATCGTGTGCCCTGTTCCCGTGTAATCGTGTGCCCTGTTCCCGTGTAATCGTGTGCCCTGCTCCCATGTAATCGTGTGCCCTGTTACGATGTAATCGTGTGCCCTGCTCCCATGTAATCGTGTGCCCTGTTACGATGTAATCGTGTGCCCTGCTCCCATGTAATCGTGTGCCCTGTTACGATGTAATCATGTGCCCTGCTCCCATGTAATCGTGTGCCCTGTTCCCGTGTAATCGTGTGCCCTGTTCCCGTGTAATCGTGTGCCCTGCTCCCATGTAATCGTGTGCCCTGTTCCCATGTAATCGTGTGCCCTGTTACAATGTAATCGTGTGCCCTGCTCCCATGTAATCGTGTGCCCTGTTACGATGTAATCGTGTGCCCTGCTCCCATGTAATCGTGTGCCCTGTTACAATGTAATCGTGTGCCCTGCTCCCATGTAATCGTGTGCCCTGTTACGATGTAATCGTGTGCCCTGCTCCCATGTAATCGTGTGCCCTGTTCCCATGTAATCGTGTGCCCTGTTCCCGTGTAATCGTGTGCCCTGTTCCCGTGTAATCGTGTGCCCTGTTACGATGTAATCGTGTGCCCTGTTCCCATGTAATTGTGTGCCCTGTTACAATGTAATCGTGTGCCCTGTTTCCATGTAATCGTGTGCCCTGCTCCCATGTAATCGTGTGCCCTGTTCCCATGTAATCGTGTGCCCTGTTATGATGTAATCATGCATCCTGCTCTCGTGTAATTACTTGCCCTGTTCCCATGTAATCGTGTGCCCTGTTATGATGTAATCATGCATCCTGCTCTTGTGTAATTACTTGCCCTGTTCCCATGTAATTATGTGCCCTGTTCCCATGTAAGAATGTGCCCTGTTCCCGTGTAATCAAGTGCCCGCCTCTCATGTAATCATCTACCCTGTTCCTATATAATTATGTGCCCTGCTCTCATGTAATCATGTTCCCTGTTTCTATGTAAGAATGTGCCCTGCTCCCATGTAAAAATGTGACCTGTTCCCATGTAATCATGTGCCCTGCTCCCATGTAATCATGTGCCCTGCGTCCATGTAATAATATGCCCTGCTCCCATGTAATCATGTGCCCTGCTCCCATGAAAAAATGTGCCCTGCTCCCTTGTAAGAATGTGCCCTGCTTTCATGTAATCATGTGCCCTGCGTCCATGTAATAATGTGCCCTGCTCTCATGTAATCACGTGCCCTGTTCCCATGGCAGTATATGCCCTGCTCTCTTGCAATCACGTGCCCTCCTTCCATGTAAGAATGCGCCCTGCTCCAATGTAAAAGTGCACCCTGTTCCCATGAAAAAATGTGCCCTGTTTACATGTAATCGTGTGCCCTTCTCCCCTGTAATCATGTGCCCTGTTCCCATGTAATCACATGCCCTGCTCCCATGTAATTATGTGCTCTGTTCCCATGTAATCATGTACCCTGCTGCCATGTAATCATGTGCCCTGTTCCCATGTAATCATGTACCCTGCTGCCATGTAATAATGTACCCTGCTCTCATATAATCATGTGACCTGTTGCCATTATTATTATACAGTATTTTTAAAGCACCAATAGTTCGCTCAGCGCTGTACATTACAAAGGGGGACAGAACATGTGACAGAACAATAACAATACAATGCAAAACATGAGGGGATCGAGGGCCCTGCTCTTTCAAGCTTACAATCTAGGAGGGAGGGGATAGTGGTACAGGAGGAGATAGCTGTGGGGGATGGAGTGGTAGGAAGAGTGGAGGAGGTCGGCAAGTTAGCAGGGGATGGGGTAGGCTTCCCTGAAGAGATGGGTTTTCAGGGTGCGCCTAAAGGAGAGGAGAGTAGGTGATAATCTGATGGGTTGGGGCAGGGAGTTCCAGAGGATGGGTGACACCCTGGAGAAGTCCGGGAGGCGGGCATGGGAGGAGGAGACCAGAGAACTAGAGAGAAGGAGGTCTTGTGAGGAGCGGAGTGTGCGTGCTGGGCGGTACTTGGATATTAGGTCAGTGATGTAGTTCGGGGCAGTATGGTGGACAGCTTTGTACGTCAGTGTTAGGATTTTGAATTTGATCCGTTGCGCAATCGGAAGCCAGTGGAGGGATTGGCAGAGGGGGGTGGCGGAAATGGAGCGGTTGGAAAGATGAATGAGTCTGGCAGCCGTATTCAGGATCGACTGAAGCGGGGATAGCCAGCGGCGAGGCAGGCCAGTGAGGAGGGAGTTGCAGTAGTCGAGTCGTGATATGATGAGGGAGTGGATGAGCTGTTTAGTGTTTTCTGGGGTTAGGAACGTGCGTATTTTGGCGATGTTGCGGAGGTGGAGTCTGCACGAGTTTGTTAAAGATTGGACTTGGGGCTGGAAGGATAGGTTGGAGTCCAGAATGACACCAAGTACTCTGGCCTGCGGGGCGGGTTTGATGGTGGCGTTGTTCGATGTGATGGAGAAGTCAATGGGGGGTGGTGTCCGGGCTGGGGGGAAGACAAGAAACTCAGTTTTGGAGAGGTTCAGTTTAAGGAAGTGGAGCGACATCCAGTCTGATATGTCGCTCAGTAGGTGTGTGATTCGGGCGGCAACCGAGGGGGTGAGGTGGGGGGTTGAGAGATAGATTTGTGTGTCATCGGCATAGAGGTGATAGTTGAAGCCGTGAGAATGTATGAGTTGGCCAAGAGAGGAGGTGTAGATGGAGAAGAGAAGGGGCCCAAGGACAGAGCCTTGAGGGACCCTAACAGAGAGGGGGAGTGAGGGGGAGGTGGTAGCATTATAGGTAACGCTGAAGGAGCGTTGTGACAGGTAGGATGAGAGCCAGGAGAGAGCAGAATCTCTGAGGCCGAGGGAGTGTAGTTTTTTGAGGAGGAGGGTGTGGTTGACTGTGTCGAAGGCCGCAGAGAGGTCAAGGAGTAGGAGCACTGAATAGTGGCCATTAGCTTTGGCGGTTAGCAGGTCAATGGAGAGTTTGAGTAAGGCAGATTCGGTGGAGTGTAGGGGACGGAAGCCGGACTGTAGGGGATCGAGGAGGTGGTTGTCGTTGAGGTGAGAGCATAGGCGGGTGTAGACGAGGCGCTCGAAGAGTTTAGATGTAAATGGGAGCAGGGAGATGGGTCTGAGGTTGTTCGGGTCATTGGGGTCCAGGGAGGGCTTTTTAAGTATGGGGGTGATGTGTGCATGTTTCAGAGGGGAGGGGAAAGTGCCTGAGGAGAGGGAGAGATTGAAGATGTGGGTGAGGGAGCGTAGGATGGAGGGGGAGGGAGGTCGTAGGAGTTGTGAGGGAATAGGGTCGAGGGGGCAGGTGGTGGGGCGGGCATCAGAGAGGATCTTGGAGACTTCCTTGATGGTAGTAAGGTCAAAGGTGCGGATTGTTGGGGGAGCTTCAGTATGAGGAATGTAGGGTGGGGTGGAGGTCAGAGCAGTGGTGGGGCCATGGGAGAGGGGTGATGAGGGGGTAGCTGAGTGAGGGGGAACGGGGTTGGAGGGAGTTTGAGCAGCGACGAAGTCCCTGCGGGTTATGTCGAGGGAGAGGGGGGATGAGGGGGTAGCTGTGTGAGAGGGGACGGGTTGAGAGGGCGTGTGAGTTGCGGCAATGTCCTTGCGAATTGTGTCAATCTTGTTTTTGAAGTGATAGGCAATCTCAAGTGCGGTGAGTGAGGTGCTGGGTGGAGGTGGGGGTGGAGAGAGTAGAGAGTTGAAGGTGGAGAAGAGTCGGCGAGGATTGGAGGAGAGGGTCTTGATGAGGGTCAGGAAGTAGGCTTGTTTGGCTGCGTGGAGGGAGGAGGTGTAGGTGTGGAAGGCAGATTTGTAGCGGGTGAAGGCTTGTTAGGATTTTGTTTTGCGCCATAGCCGCTCCAGGACACGACTGTGTTGTTTGAGGGTTTTGGTGTGATCAGTCTGCCAGGGCTGGAGCGGTCGGGGTCTGATGTTGCGTGTGGTTAAAGGCGCTAGTGAGTCAAGGGCTGTTGACAGTGCATTGTTGTAAGCAGTCATAGCCAAGTCGGGGCAGGACAGGGGGAGGATGCTGCCATGGAGTTGATCAGCTGCAGAGTGGAGGGAGGCAGGGTTAAGGTTGCCGAGGTTACGGCTGGTGGTAGTGGAGGTGTTCAGGTCAGTGGGAGAGTGGAGTAATAGGAGGAGGTGGTGGGTGCCGTAGAGGGACGAAGGAAGTAGTGAGGACACAATATACAATTGTTTGGAAGTGGATATAGTGAATGGATTTTGGGAATGGAGGAGAGGAAAATGAGAAGGAGGAGTGGAAGAGGCATTTTGGGGAGGTGATGAGAGCAGTAGTAGGGAGATGATAGCAATGAGGGGGAGATGTACAAGTTTTCGGGTGGAGCAGAGGGGTAAAGAAATGAGATTTGGGAACAGAGGATAGTAATATGATAAGGAGAAGAGGGGGCGTATTATATAAAGGTACGCGGAGTGGGACTCAGGTATGTAAGAGATGTTTCCCAGGGTGTTTGCTTGCAGTCTGTCCAGCATGCAGTAGAGTTTCTTGCTGTTGTTGTGTCTTCCTGCTGCTTAAGTTCTCCTGCTTTAATTCAACTGTTGTGTTTAACTGCTTCGCACTCGTTCAGCGCAGCACTCAATCAGAAGCAGCACCCCCATCAGAGACTGTGCCCCCCATCAGTGATCTCCCCCATAAGCTGATCTAAATTTATAGGGAGATGCTCAAATGAGCATTCAACTCCACCCCAATTAGAAGCTGATAAGGATCACATAAATAGTGGGGGATGTTTCATTGGGAACAGGCTACAGTCATAAACCTGAGTGCAGCTGGAGGTGAGGACTGGTCAACATATACACAAATATAAATACACCATTTGTTCTGAATGTGGCCTGCTGCCATGTAATCATGTACCCTGCTGTCTTGTAATAATGTACCCTGCTGCCATGTAATCATGTGCCCTGCTCTCATGTAATAATGCACCCTGCTGCCATGTAATCATGTGCCCTGTTGCCATGTAATCATGTACCCTGCTGCCATGTAATCATGTACCCTGCTGCCATGTAATCATGTGCCCTGCTCTCATGTAACAATGTGCTCTGCTGCCATGTAATCATGTACCCTGCTGCCATGTATTCATGTACCCTGCTGCCATGTAATCATGTGCCCTGCTCTCATGTAATAATGTACCCTGCTGCCATGTAATTATGTGCCCTGCTCTCATGTAATAATGTGCCCTGCTCTCTTGTAATAATGTACCCTGCTGCCATGTAATGATGTGCCCTGCTCTCATGTAATAATGTGCCCTGCTCTCTTGTAATAATGTACCCTGCTGCCATGTAATGATGTGCCCTGCTCTCATGTAATAATGTATCCTGCTGCCATGTAATCATGTGCCCTGTTGCCATGTAATCATGTGCCCTGTTGCCATGTAATCATGTGCCCTGCTGATATGCACTGTGCCCTCCTGTCCTGTGTACTGTGCTATGTTTACCCCATCTACTCTACCCACCTGGCCCCCTGTACCTCACCCTTCTGCTGTCCTCCTGTACACTGCTTATATATCAAGTTGGACCCAGAATCGAGCAGCTGTGCAGAAAAAAGCAAGTTCAAGTTTCACATTAAACAGGTATGTTATAATATTTCTTCTACTATTAAACGCTATTTTTAAAAATAATTGTTGTTGCAGTATATTAATATCAGCTAACTGATCACAACGATGCTCCCATGGGCTGTAGATATAAAAATTATTTCAGGGTTTCCCCGAGATTTCAAACTTTTTGCTAAGGGTTCATCCAAGGTATAAAGGTTGAGAAACACTGCTGTAGCATGTCCACAGTCCCTGGCCATTTCCTTTTGTATGCCTCCAGTCTTCAACAACCTTCTCTAGCATTACATATACTAAACATTATGTGTGGCTCTTTGATGTTGTCACAAAGCCACATTTGTGGCCCCCTTTTCCTCATAAATTGACTGTCATTGGCCTGCCCACACAATGTATGTAGGGAAAGGGCTTTTGTAAAATGTACTGTAGCTCTGGAGAAGATGAACACTGTGGACCCAGCAACTGCTGAGACGATGGTTTTACAAGTCAAGTGGTGGTGTCACAAGGACTGAAAGAACCTTTTTATTATTACAGGAACATCTTGTCTTTCTTTAAATCGTTGATTTTGTCTTATGTACTCCTGTACCTTGTGTGTGTGCCAGTTCTTTTAAAAATTGCTGTAAAATTTAACATTTCACTGGGCTTGATGAGTTAAAAAACCATATAAAAGAAGACCTATCGAAGCATACTCACATGTTAAGGAACCTAGGTATAACAACGATCAAAATCTAGATCACGTGTCCCATTCAAAGTTTTAAAGGCTAAAAAGGACTTTATAGAGGCTAAAAATAAGGAAGAGAATTTTGAGTAAGACACATTTTGGGGATAGTGCAAAAGGAAAATCATGGTAAATTCCTGAAGTTGAATTGGTCAGAAGGAAGTAATCAAGCCTTTGTAAATCTCTCACAGAAAGGCATAATTAAATGTTAACCACTTGCCCTCCAGAGGATTTACCCCCCCCCCTTCCTGACCAGGCCTTTTTTTGCGATACAGCACTGTGTTACTTTAACTGACAATTACGCGATCATGCAACCCTACACCCAAATGAAATTTACATCCTTTTTTCCCCATCCAAAAAAGCTTTCTTTTGGTGGTATTTGATCACTTTTTTTATTTTTTGCACTATAAAAAAAAAAGGCTGACAATTTTGAGAAAAAAACAATATTTTTGACTTTATGCTATTAAACGTCCAGTAAAAAAATTAAAAAAATCAAATTTTGTCATAAATTTATGCCAAAATTTATTCTGCTACATGTCTTTGCTAAACAAAATCCATATACGTGTAAATTAATTGGTTTACGTTAAAAGGAGGTATATATACTGGGATTTTTTTTCTAAAGTTTTTACTAGTAATGGCGGCGATCAGCGACTTATAGCGGGACTGCGGCGGGCATTCTTACACTAGGGGGAACTGACTTGGTGTCACTGACATCCCCAGTGACACCATTACAGTGATCAGTGCTAATAAAAAGCACTGACACTGTACTAAACGCACTGGGCAGGAGGGAGTTGACATGTGGAGCGATCAAAGGGCTAACTGTGTGCTGTTTTACAGTATGCTGTGTTAGTGCTTTCCATACAAAGCAGTGTGCAGTAGCTGACAGGGGAGAGATCTGTGTTGATTATACACAGGTCGCTCCCCCCCCCCAATGAGAAGGCAGAAACCCGGAACAACCAAAGCTGTTGCGCATATAGATGGATCGCGATGGGGCTCAGGTAAGTATTGAGGGGGCTGGGGGCACTGCTGCACACAGAAGGTATTTTACCTTCATGCATAGAATGCATGATGGTAAAAAACCTTGAGCCTTTACCACCACTTGAAGTGTCATCACTTTGAACAAGTGTCTAGCAGGCTTTCAACATGCTCCACTTAGTGCTGCTCTCGTACAACCTGAAGCCCATGTGTCTAGAAGGCTTTGTAGACAAATGGTATCAATAATGTATATGTAAAAATGTATGTATTTAGGGTAAAGATTTGTAGTCATTGTTATAGGTGTGTAAATTGTACCAAGGTACTTGGTCCATGTCTCTTAGTAATGTCACATATGAACAGATGTCCTTGATTTAAGGTAATGTAAGTTTAAACAGATAACTTTTATGTCCCAACCACGGCACCACCTGCCTGGAGTTTGCATGTTCTCCCTGTGCCTGCATGGATTTCCTCCGGGTACTCCGGTTTCCTCCCACACACCAAAGACATCTTGATAGGTTAACTGGCTCATGTCTAAATTGGCCCTAGTATGTGTATGTATGAATGTAAGTTAGGAACTTTAGATTGTATGCCCCTTGAGGGTTAGGGACTGATGTGAATGTACAACATATATGTAAAGCACTGCGTAAATTGACGGCGATATATAAGTACCTGCAAAAAATAATAAATAAATGTTAAAACTCCCCAATACATAAATAAACCAATCTTTTCTTAAAAGGATTGCTTGTTAGTTTGCAAGATTTGTCCAAGAATCAATATGTTTGAGGTAAGCATTTGTTGTAAACAGGCATCTCTTTGTTTATAATCCCATACAAATGAATTCATGGTGATGGTGGTTATTTACTTAGAACATAAAGACCTGAGAGAATTAAGAGGGGTGTGTGTGTGTGTGGGGGGGTATATGAATGTATAATGAGGGCTTACATATTGGAGGAGAGATTTGGGCAGAAGGAACTGGAAACAAAGAGAGATGAATTGAACTTCGAAGGCAAGCATATTTGGTAATATACTGGGTAGCTACAGTATATTTGCATATTGTCTCTCTCTAGATTTGGCCTTGACTGTGTTCTTATTTGTTTCTTTGTGTTTTAATGTAATGGCACTATTTAACAGTGCCTACATTCATGTTCTTATGTACTACAGATTTTTGATACACTGTTGTTTTTTTCTCTTTTGACAATGACCAATGTAGACTTTACAGAAGAAATGTATTGCAGTTTCATATTAATATTATTTATTGTGTATTATAATTTTTTTTTACATGTTTTTAAAAATTATCTTCAGTAATAACAGTTAAAATTAATATTTGTGTATTTCCATTTATTCAGTTAAATATGGAACATTGCACGGCAGCAAAAATGTGCTTAGATAATTTAGAGCTTTGGCTTTAGCCCTGGTTCACACCCGTGTGGCTTTGAAGTTGCGCTACTTCAGTGCTATCAGTGCAATTTCATGTGCAGCTTGTTGACATCTGTGAGACTTCATCTAACAGATGTCAATGCAAGTTGCAATAAAGTTGCACAGAAATAGCGCAGGAAGCTTTTTCAAAGTCACTGAGACTTGAATCACAGCAATTTGAACGGTTCCATTGCCGCAAATGGGGTGCGGATTGTCATGCGACTCTGAACGTTCAAGCCACATGACAATTCGCACTGGTGTGAACCAGGGCATACAGTAAATAGCACAAGCATGCATAGGAAAAAATAGAATGGTAATTCACATCAATCAGCCATACCATTGTGACCACTTACAGCTAAAGTGAATACCACCGATTTTCTCGTAACAGTCTGAAAGTTGGTGGTATATATTGTGCAGCAAGTAAACATTTTGTCCCTGAAGTTGATGTGTTAAAAGCAGAAAAAAATTGGGCATGTATAAGGAATTGAACGACTTTGATAAGGGCCAAATTGTAATGGTCGAGGTTTATCCTGTCACAGGAGCACGTCAGAAATATCCGCAATTCATTAGTTGTACCGGCTCTGTGGGAATCACCCGTCCATATCCCATGCTCCTAAATATATTGGGGTATGGATGTGGACTGGATTTTAGCACTTGGCCAGTCAACCCTGGGGGTGGTCCACTTCCCAGCCCACAAGATGGTTCTGTGTTCTGAAGTTATCAGAGCTGAACGGGCCAGAAATGGTTCTCATGGTTGGGTCGGGGATAGGATTTCCCACACCAGCGCATCAGTCCAATTGCGAGAGTGCTAATCACTGCCTGGCTGTCGCAATCAGGCACCATATAATGGTGTTGGGTGTTTCTTCTGGATTCTAAATGCACTACAAATACAGTGTTACATGTACTTGTAGCCCAAAATGTGTACAATCAGAAGCAATTATTTTAATCTCTCTGCAACTAATATTTTAGTTTTTATGAGAGATAAAATAGATTCCTCTGACCCGTTGATATAAATCAAAGCTGACAGACAGTTCGGGGCCTTCTCCCTGTCCCCTGCTGGTTCTTGTTGCAGAAATGACTAGGGTTCTTCTTTTGAGGTTCAGGAAGGGGAGAAATCTATGTCTACATGGATGGGATAGTTTTATTGGCATGTACAGTAGGTGTCAACTCTAGCCTAAAAGCTTGTGCTGTCCTTTTCAAATGATAATTGAAGAACATATGTCTATGACTGATTAATGATTAAGGGAATACTGTATCTTTGATATCACAGAATTAAACTATATCTGCAATGACACTACTTCTACAGGTCATGTCACATCTCAGCTACTGATGAAATCAGTCTATTTTTACATGTATGTTACACATACCTTCACAGGTCTAGTGGAGTCTATGCCTCGACAGGTTATGATGGGTATTGCTGATCGGCGTAGAGAGGCATTAGGTACAGTAGTGGTGAGAGATGCTACAGTTTATATGCATGCTAGAAACGTTAGGGCTGCATTTACTTCTCTGCATTTATCATGGTGTACAGCTGTAACAGTGCATTTTACATGGGGTTGAAAAGTGATAGCTTTCATTCCTATGACAGGTGTATTATAATGGAAGTACAGCAGAGATGGACCAAGTGGATACATGCTTAAATGCAGAGGTTAGGTACTTCTAAAATGTGCTATTTAATACTTAGCAACTTGAAGGCTCCATTTTTTGTAAATGCACTGCACTGACCACAAAAATTTGGAGAAGGGACATGTGCACCTAAAGATGTGACTGCAGGGTCCACTGCTGAGAGATCAATTCGAAAAGAAAAAAAGAAGGATGGTGACCAGGTTTTGAGAACTGAAACATGGCAACTTATGCACAGTGAGCACTTTCTTCATTTTACAGTGTAAGAGTATGTGAAATATCACAGTGACCCTCCTGGCTGACAAACAGTGAAAAGAAGCTGTGAAATACAGACAGTATCACCGTAAGATGAGAAGAATATTGACAGAAAATGGCAGTACAATATTCTCTCTTAAATGATACAAACACTGAAAGCAATGTCCCTGTGCAGAATTAGGACCTCATTTTGCAGAGGCATCACATGCAGTATGTACTGTTTGTACTGATTACCTGGACCACCTGATCAGCCATGTTACATAGTTACATAGTTTTATTGCAATGAAATGAGCAGCGCTAAAGTGCCATTCCACTGCCATTCCACAAAAAAAAAAAAATAAACACAATATTACATAAAGAAATCTCATTCCAGTGATAGTATGTTTCATAAAAATAGTCCCATACTCAAAAACAATATATAATGTCCAACACCAATGTCCGTGAAATAAGCCAAAGCAAAAAAAAATAATATTTGGTATGATAAATAGGTGCAGTTGGGAATTAGGGGCCTCCATGCCAAATCTTCCACCAAGAGAAATATCCTCCAGCAGACACCATATTTACTTGGTAGAGACTTTGACCCCTTTTTAAATACAGGCACTGTGACGGACGTAACAATGCGTAACAATGCCACACTCAGCTGCGCCCTGCACAATGATTGTCCAGCTAATGGAACGCAATCGATGCACTGGCAGCCTGAATTACTGGGTCGGGTTAATTACGCAACTAACCGTTCACTGCCACCACCCCTTTTTGTACAGAGAAAGGGGAAACTCTCTTTATCCAATATACACTGTAATGGTTGAAAAGTCGCCTGTCCAATACGGTCACCCCAGGCCGATTGGGCAGAGGATTAAACAAACACAGTAGCGTCTCTTCAAAAGGCCGGAATTCGTGAATTGCAAGTAAGCACTTAGAAACAGTTTAACACTTTCAGGAAGAAAGATTTATTGCTAAGAGTCAAACAGGTGCATTAAAATATTTACAAAAAAATGTAACTAAGATATATATTTATATATGCATAGAAAACAGCACAGCACAGCAAAGAGATAACAGGGAGAAGTTAAAAGGTTAAGTTACTTGCCATGTTCAGCCTTAAGGTAAGCAGATCCAAGTTGCAGAGCGAAGGGTCTTTGATCTCCTGCTGTTACGATGTTAAAATTGGGAGATGTGTTTAGCTTCCTTTTTAGGCTTGCCAGCCTGTCTTTTAAAATCCCCCTGCAGGGGGGGTGGCTGAGTACTGGCCAATATGCTGTTTTGGGCAGGATCGTCGAAAGGACTCTTCATTAAAACTGTCAGCTTCATAATCCATGATATGAAACATAGGTGACAGCTGACCTGAGGAATGTTCATTTAACTTCTGTCATCTGGCTGGTAGAGTTTATGAGGTTCCAACTTCTTTCAAGTCCAGGGAAAAAACTACCTTATCTTGGTTAGGAGGTGTGAGTTTACACAGGCCTTGGGACAGAGAGTCTGCTGTCTCTATGGGGGGCTTTGTAGCGCTGGGCCCCCTGCTGCTCCAGCCTGTCAGCAACTTTTAACACTTACACATCTGTCCCTGTGCCTCTCAAGAAGGGAGGGGGTAGGGAATAAAGGATTGAGGAATACTTCTAATAAAAAAAGGGAACTCCGCGTCCATCTCTGATGAGCAAGTTTGCTACAGGCACCATATTGGCCTTACATCAATCCAGTGGTACTATGCCAGTCATTAAAGATTCCAAAAAAATTTGAAACAAAGGCTTTGAAACGACAAAGCTCAATTCTTTTAGGACCCGTGGGTGTATGCCATCTGGTCCAGGTGCTTTATTCACCTTTATAATATTAAATATTTCTGGAACATATCTATTTTGAGCCATTATGGATCATTTGGAGCTGTGTCAATATCATTCCTAATATTTACATTATCTCCCCCATACTCCTTTGTATACACAGAGCTGAAGAAGGTATTAAATAAATTTCTCTTTGTCCCCAGTCACCCACTCTAGATTATTTAGTAAAGGGCCTACATGCTTGGACCGGACCTTTTTACTATTAATATATTTGAAGAATTTTTGGGGGTTTATCCTACTATCTTTTGCAATATGTATCTTGCTTGAATTTTTGTACCTGATTTCCTTTTTACATATTCTGTTATATTCCTTGTAACAATTAAATGATGATAATGTTCCTTCATTTTTATATTTTTTAAAAACTTCTTTCTTATTATTTATAGATTTTTTAACTTTGGCCACAAGCCACATATTTATTTTTAGCCTGTTGCCTATGGGAATATATTTAGAATTTTTGAAGAATTCCCATTACTGTTTTGTGTACATCAATGCCCTCATCCTTGGAAAATTTGCTCTCCTAAATTTTAGTGTTTTTATCTTTCCAGTATGTGCTTGTTGTTCACAGCTAACATTAGATGAGCTCATGTTATGGTCACTGCTACCCAGATGTTTTTTTATATGAACATTAGTAATAAATGTGTGGTTTGAGATTACCAGGACCAGCAGAGCATCATTCCTAGTTGGGGCCTCTATGAACGGTACCATAAAATTGTCTTGTAATAGGTTTATATATTTTTGCCCTTTAACTGTTCCTGCAGTACCATTACTCCACCCAATTTGAGAGTAGTTAAAATCCCCCATTATTATCACCGTGCAGCCCTTGCAATCTGTGCAAGGAGCTGAGTCTCCACCTCCTTATTAACACTGGGTGGCTATAACAAACTCCAATAACTACCTTTGTAGTACACACCTCCATGTGCAGTTCCACCCATAATGCTTCAGCCTCATCACACTCTCCATCAACTAGGTCCTCTCACATAGAGACAGACACCACCACCTTTCCTTTTTCCCCTGTCTGTCTGAAAGAGAGCATAGCAAGGAATACTAATAGTCCTGTCATGTGGGGAATGAAGCCAAGATTCAGCAATACCAATTAAATCATAGTTCTCTACATGCACCAAAGCTTCCAATTCCCCTATTTTGCTTGGCAGACTTCTGGCATTGGTGAACACTTTAATTCATTGTCACATTTTGCACATGCATTTTGCATATTTTTTTTAGTACAAAGCGTACCATTTTCAATAGTTTGTAACATGGGAACCTTCTTATCACTTGCCATAGCCCTCCCCCCATCTGTTCCCATTCCATCCACCAATAGGGACTGACCCCTGACTGATCTGTCTACCCCATTATAATCTAATTCTCCCTCCCCCCTCAATCCTAGTTTAAATACTCCTCCAGCCTTCCCATAAACCTCTCCCCCAGCAAACCAGAACCCCTTCCATTTAGGTGCAATCCATCTTTAGCATATAGGCTGCACCCCAATGAAAAGTCAACCCAGTGCTCTAGAAACCCAAATCCTTCCCTCTTTTACTAAGTCTTTAGCCATGCATTCAGTTCTCTAATCTCCCCGTCTTTCCTGTGTTGTGCATGGCAGAGGCAGTAATTCAGTTGATCAGATGTAGTGGCCAGCCTTTGGACAAAATGTTCTGATGCAAGACTCTTGTCTACTCTGTTGTAGCTTGTGACACCCATGTGCAGGTGAAAATTAGTCTGATGACAAAACCAGCTGCTGGGAAGAAGAGCTTAGCAACGGTTTTATATTTTTGTCCACTGGGCCCTTAAAGGATACAGACTTGATAACAAAGATAACTGTTGTCTTGTTAAAATAATATATATTTGGGTTCTATGACTGTGTCACTGTCCATTTCACCAATATTCAAGAGAAGTGCTAGAAGGCATTTTGGAGAAAAAAATCTCTATCTCTATGTTTCCATGTTGTCAATATATTAGACAAAATGCAAAAGATTTGTGTCTGTGAAAATCTAGCTGTTCAACAGCAGAACTCTCAGAGATGCATCCTTTGACACATTTGACACTTTCCCTTTGCTAACCCAAGAAAGGGGTCTGTATGTAAACCACCTGCAGAGACTGAATTACTTAGAAACACAGGTAAGACCACTTAAGAATCACAAAAGCCTCTGTGGTGGGATTGATTGTGCTGTGGATTGGTCTAATACCTTAGAACTTGGACAGAAAGGAATCCAGCATGATGGGTAACTGCGGAGAATCAGATAAACAAGCAGTAGCCACACCTGAAGGATCCACCAAGAGATATGCTATAGGAACTGACTTGGTTAGCACAAAATATTTTTTAAAGCATCATAGGATGACACCTGACCCTTATCGAAGATAAGGCAGCACGAAGCATATAAAATCTGTAAACTAGGTATGGAAAGTCTGCCATTAGCAAGATCACTCTTTTCTGGTGTGAAACATGCTGTCATAAAAATGCTGTTGCTGCTGAAATGTAATTTGGTGCCCTTAAAGCACAGTTCCACCCACAAGTGGAAGCTCCGCTTATCTACCTCCTTCCCCCCTCTGCTGCCACATTTGGCACCTTTTGGGGGAGAGCAGGTACCTGGTTTTGACAGGTGCTCGCTCCCACTTTAGGCTCAGTTTGCCGCGGTGAACTGAGTCGGAAGTTCGGGCCCCTCGCAACCCTCTGAGACATTTCACAGGTCCCAGAGAACTGTGGCCCATTCACAAAGTGCAGAGCGCTTCGCGTATGAGCAGCAGGAAACCAGATGTGAAGCCACAAGGCTTCGCTGCCGGTTTCCCTTAGTCAAGATGGCTTTGAGGAATCAACAGCCAATTGAGGAATAAGTGAGGATACCGCTGGATCCCTGGATAGGTAAGAGCCTTAATATTAAAAGTCAGCAACTACAGTATTTGTATTTTTTGCGGGGGGCCGGAACTCCGCTTTAAGGAGACTCCTACACCATGGGAAACAAAAGGCTGGCAAGTCATCCTTGTCAGAACCTCACAATAGGGTAGAATCACTAGAAGTCCCAGAAGTGTGGAACCATGGTTTGCTGTCTCCAAATGAACTGCAGAGTCAACCGGGAAAGAAAGCAGAGTGCAACTTGTATGATCTTTCCATACTGTAGAAATTGTTCTTGCATGAGTTCTGCCCACTTCTTGGAGAGGTGCACCAGAAATGTGCCATCCGGGAAACAAAATAATAAACAAAGGCCCCTACAAACAGGAACAAAGGTTCCTAGTCTGTTAAAACAGCAATTGTTTTTAGGGAAAAGCAAGTACAGTAGACTGACTGCAGCTCCAACAACAAGGTTAGTTAGCCACAATAAAATGACTTTGGAAACTATTCCACACCCTTCTAAGCAGTCTCTGAATCTAGGAGTCCGGTATAGATGATCATGCAGAATTGTGAAAAAACCTTTAGCTTTAGTATCTTGATCAATGTGAGCTGGAGAAAGTTGTCCTACTTCCTAAGTATGCTCTACTAAACTGGGCTTACTCAGTGTGCATAGGGAGTATAGCTGCTAGAAGAGCTGTGAGTTTGATTTGTCTAGTGTCCAACTTCTTTTGCTAGGGGAAACACATTTTTCCTGTGTTGGCCCTGAAACAATATAGGATCAGCACAGAATCATGAAAAATGTATAATTTCTTACTTATTGTAAACCTGGCACACTTTTAAATGAACATTTAGCTTTCAAGTGGTATAAAAAATATTCCCTTGCATTTATTTGCAAAAAAACAAATGAGTAAATATTGAGTGATTTCTGTAGGTGGATGAATTTGTGCTTCACTGTCTAAGCATACGAGTGGCACAACACATTGATTTGTGAGCAGAGAGCACCGTTAGAACATCTACTATAGGTCAAACCATGATACTCTTCATACATATCACTATGTACTACATTATTACATGCCTGTCACAATATCAGGGTTTACTGAACTATCAATCTTGGGGGTCAGAGACAGTCAGTTTTTTTTTTGTGGGGGGGGGGGAGATACATTGTCATATGTTATGTGTTAGACAAATGGGAAGCAATTTGTCTCATTAGGAGACATTCTGTGTGTGGCTCTCACAGGCAGCCAGTATTCTAGGTGGTTCTAGCATGTGGTGAGTGGGCATGTGTTCCTGGTTATTTTTTGGGTGGTCATAAGCCTGTTAGTAGGGGTTAGGTGTGAATGGGTGGCCATGAGCTTGGGAGGGCTAGATGGCTAATCAGAAGTCCAAAGGCTGCTTGAATATTCATGAGTCCTGAAGAAGCATGACTGTGATCAGGGTAAATTTTCAGTGGAGATCGGGGGTGGGGTGGGAGGTTGTGGTTGACTGTGATAGGTGCTGGTTGCATCACAGGTCGGCAGTGGCACTGTATAGTACTGCGTTCCTTCCAGATCTGTAGTTTATAAGGATAATAAAGGGAGGGCTTGTACAACCAGTATGGTGATGCATATCTCATGCATGTCCAAAATTTATTTTTACGCAGTGAATAAATAAATGTACAATTGTAGGCTAACAGCTTAATGCATGGCTACATATACAGGTATGAACTGTTTTACCTTTGAAAGGATTTGTGTCTGATGAACTGCAATTACAGCAATGCAACTTGGTGACTTTGAGTGGACAGAGAAGGAACAGCAACTCACTAATAGGCTCATCTCTGCGTTCTCTCCTTTTACCAGACAGCTCTGTTTGTTAGATTCAAAACTCTATGCGATGTACTGTACTTTAGTGATTTCATCATTTTCATCACTGAGTGTATGATATGTTCACTTGAGTGTATACTTGATTTATGCAGCTAGCACTGGTACATACAGTCATGGCCAAAAATATTGGCACTCCTGCATTTCTGTCAAATAATGCACCGCTTTGCCCAGAAAATTGTTGCAATTACAAATGTTTAGGCATTCTCGGGTTTATTTCTTTTGTTTTTTATTGGTATGACACAAAAAGTAGAGAAACAAAAAGCCAAATCTGACACATTCCACTCAAAATCCAAAAAATGGATTGGACAAAATTATTGGCACCTTCTCAATATTGTAAGAAATAAATGCATTCCAAGATTGTGATGCTCCTGTAATTTGTAATTAAACTCACCTGTATCAATTAACAGGTGCTGACAATATAGAAATCACAATGGCAACCTTTCTGTTGTGTGTCTCTGTGTGCCTCATGGAGCATGGAGAAGAGAAAGAGCAGCGAAGAATTGTCTGAGGATTTCAGAATTATCTGAAGATTTGAGAAAAAATTTTGAAAAAGCCTGGACAATATCAAAGTTTCAAATCCATCTCCAGAGATCTTAATGTTCCTGTGTCCACTGTGCACAACATTGTAAAGAGGTTTACAGCCCATGGCACTGTATCTAATCTCCCTGGACGTGGACGAAAGAGAAAAATTGATCAAAGATTGCAACAAAGTATTGTTCGAATAATGGATAGAGAACCTGATCAACTTCCAGACAAATTCAAGCTGACCTTTAGGCATATGTTACAACTGTGTCAGCTCACACTATACGTCGCCATCTGAATGAAAAGGGACACCATGGTAGGAGACCCAGGAGGACCCCACTGCTGACACAGATACATAAAAAAGCCAGATTGTAGTTTGCCAAAACTTATCTGAGGAAGCCAAAATCCTTTTGGGAGAATGTGCTGTGGACAGGTGAAACAAAATTACAGCTTTTTGGTAAAGCCCATCATTCTACTGTTTTTAGAAAAAGAAATGAGGCTTTTAAAGAAAAGAATACAGTTCCTACAGTCAAACATGGTGGAGGTTCACTGATGTTTTGGGGTTGCTTTGCTGCTTCAGGTACAGGATGTCTTGATTGTGTGCATGGCATTATGAAATCTGAAAACTACCAAAGAATTCTGGGGTGCAATGTCAGAAAGTTGGGTCTCTGTAAGAGGTCATGGGTCTTACAGCAGGACAATAACCCAAGACACACGTCAAAAAGCACCCAGAAATGGTTTAAGACAAAGCGCTAGAGAGTACTGAACTGGCCAGCAATGAGTCCAGATCACAATCCCATAGAGCACTTGTGGAGAGATCTCAAAACAGCATTGGGGAAAAGGAACCCTTCCAATCTGAGAGACTTGGAGCAGTTGGTGAAAGAAGAGTGGTCCAAAATATCAGTTGAGAGGTGCAAGAAACTCATTGATGGTTACAGGAAGTTATTGATTTCAGTTATTTTTCCCAAGCGGTGTGCTACCAAATATTAAATTGAGGGTGCCGATAATTTTGTCCAATCATTTTTGGGGGTTTTGTATGGAATGTGTCAGATTTGGCTTTTTGTGTTTTCACTTTTTTGAGTCATACCAATACAAACAAAAGAAATAAACATGAGAACGCCTAAACATCCGTAATTGCAATAATTTTCAGAGCGAAGTGGTGCATTATTTGACAGAAATGCAAGGGTGCCAATATTTTTGGCCATGACCATATGTGGTTAGATTGAAGGACACTAGGGGGTGTTTACATTTCACCAGCAGCTGGTAAAAAGAATTAAAAATGGAGGGATTTAAGATCTTTCAGGGTTTATGATTATTGTTGTTTAGAAACAGTAAAGCCTGACTGACTAAGACAGTCCATAGATCAGTCATTTTTTTTGTTCAACCAGCGGTTTGAAAGAAAAAAAAAGACTCAGTTCCCCCATCCAAACATTCAAGGTGGATCGAGGAATCCTTCATTCTGCACTATTGGATTTTGGATTTTCCCTGCTCAATACTAGTGTATTCTGAGGGTGGGAAAGTCTCCCTGCTGTTGGAATATAATAGTGCAGTAGGAAGGATTCCCCCATCTACCTTGAGTGCCAGCTATAGCCAGCAGCGATGATTGAGCAGGGAAAATCCAACAGGTTGGCTGTACAGATGTAGATCGTTAGATTCACTTCTGTATAGCCTCCCTGCCCATACATGGATTGAAATTTGGCCAGTCCCTGCTGAACAGATTGAATTTCAATCCATGTATGTTTTGGCTTCAGTTTGAATGCTGATGTGTAGGGATTCCTGGAAAATAAAGTACCTTGAGAAGTGTTCATACCCCAGGTGGACTCTATTTAATAATTAGGTGACTTCTGAAGGCAATTGGTCCCACTAGATTTTAGTTAGGGATATCAGAGTAAAGGGGGATGAATACAAATTCACGCCACACTTTTCAGATATTTATTTGTAAAAAATGTAAAAACTATTTATCATTTTGCTTCCACTTCCCAATTATGTGCCACTTTGTGTTGGTCTATCACATAAAATCCTAATAAAATACATTTACGTTTGTGGTCGTAATATGAAAAAATGTGGAAAATTTCATGGGGTATGAATACTTTTTCAAGGCACTGTAGTATCAAAACTTTTATATTCTATTTTATAACACAATTAAACTAAACCTATGATTAATGAAATATGGAGGCTAACCCCTCCTTTAGAAATGCTAGTTTCCAGGCTGTCATGTTTTTCTTCAATACTTTGAGTCACTGACCTGGAGCAAGTATACCAATCAGGCCTTCTAACATTTCTATTTTTTTCTGATCTGCATAATTTTTCTGGGTCAGTGACACAGAAGGTATTACAGCCAATGGATCAGCATAATAGCAGGGCAACAAATATTTTCAGAAGTAGGTCAGAAATGGTTGCCCTCCTGTTTCTCCTTTAAGTATTTTTCATTAGATACCTAGATTAAATTGGGGTCTATATCTGCCTACGCTTACACTAATACATAAACAATTCATCATTTAGATGGGAGCCCATATCATATAGAAACGTAATATAAAAACAGTTACATCGGATAACTGAATGTCTTTGGGGGAAGGAGGAGGGGGAGGGGGCTCCATTCGATGATGTGTGGGTGTAAGGCAGGAGGGATCCTCAACATGGACTAAACTATCAATCTGTATATGTGGGATAATTTGCAGGAACCCACACAGATTCTAATCATGTATCTCTTAGGAAATGGCTCTAGCAGCAAATAGCTCTTTACATGGACCTGACTGCCTTCATTTCCATTTACGTGTAATAGAATCAATATCGTACTACATTTTAATAATTATGAAATTCACCAAAGAGCCACATACTGCTTTCAATCTGCGTAGCTGTAATATTTCATAAAAAGCCTATTTTAAATATCTTCTCGGTTCTGCATATTGTTAAGAGGGAAATTAGGCACCATTATCTCTCTATGTACATCTCTGAAAGATGCCAAAAAAGGCTAACTGTAAATATTCCTAAACAAATATACCCATAATTATCATATCTGAGTCTACAATGTTTAATTTCAATACAGATCTGTTTAGATTAGATGTAATTTTGATAGGACAGTGTAGAAATTCCAATAAGCCAATCATTCTTTCACAGATCAACACTATACTCCTATGCACACATTTAAACAGCATCAAACCCCTCTGCATCCTTTACCCAAAGATATGATGCTTACTTTTCTGTTTAATTAGGTTATCTGTCTGCTGATCTTCAGATTTATGGTGCTGTAAGGAGACTCCCTGCTCTGGCAGAGACAGGCTGCTGAGACTGCAGAAAGTAATACGCTAACCTGAATACAGATGAGCAGGGAAATGGGAGGCAGTGAGGAAAGGCTTACATATATCTATAGACAGAATTACTGACATGCAGACATGTAAGGAATACTGCAGAGATCTGCTGGAGAAAAAACCGAACAGATCTTCTGTGAATGAAAACAGAACAAACTATAGAAAATCAATAAGCACCATTTTGCAATATTTGACAAACAGTACTTTTCCACCTATCTCTGGTGCATCTGAGTGTGTATGTCGTATTTAAATATGTCCTCCCATGCACCGCGCTGCAGTTACTCCCAGGTAACCTGCAGAAAGGATGATAACTGTCCTGTCTATATTGGTCCTGGTATGTGTGTGCATTTCAGATAAGGACCTTACACTATAAGCTCACTGACGGCAGTATGTATAACGCCGTGTAGTGATGGTGCTATATATATTACTACAATAAAATGTATGTTTATTTATTTCTGGTACTTATGTAGTGCCGTCAATTTATGCAGTGCTTTACATATACAGTGGGGATCGAAAGTTTGGGCACCCCAGCTAAAAATTTGTATTAATGTGCATAAAGAAGCCAAGGAAAGATGGAAAAATCTCCAAAAGGCATCAAATTACAGATTAGACATTCTTATAATATGTCAACAAAAGTTAGATTTTATTTCCATCATTTACACTTTCAAAATAACAGAAAACAAAAAAATGCTGTCTGCAAAAGTTTGGGCACCCTGCAGAATTTATAGCATGCACTGCCCCCTTTGCAAAGCTGAGACCTGCCAGTGTCATGGATTGTTCTCAATCATCGTCTGGGAAGACCAGGTGATGTCAATCTCAAAGGTTTTAAATGCCCAGACTCATCTGACCTTGCCCCAACAATCAGCACCATGGGTTCTTCTAAGCAGTTGTCTAGAAAACTGAAACTGAAAATAGTTGACGCTCACAAAGCTGGAGAAGGCTATAAGAAGATAGCAAAGCGTTTTCAGATGTCAATATCCTCTGTTCGGAATGTAATTAAGAAATGGCAGTCATCAGGAACAGTGGAAGTTAAAGCAAGATCTGGAAGACCAAGAAAAATATCAGACAGAACAGCTCGCAGGATTGTGAGAAAAACAATTCAAAACCCACGTTTGACTGCACGATCCCTCCAGAAAGATCTGGCAGACACTGGAGTTGTGGTACACTATTCCACTATAAAGAGATACTTGTACAAATATGGTCTTCATGGAAGAGTCATCAGAAGAAAACCTCTTCTACGTCCTCACCACAAAAATCATCATTTGAACTTTGCAAATGAACATATAGACAAGCCTGATGCATTTTGGAAACAAGTTCTGTGGACCGATGAGGTTAAAATTGAACTTTTTGGCCGGAATGAGCAGAATGGGCTTTGGAGAAGAAGGGGCACAGAATTTAATGAAAAGAACCTCTGTCCAACTGTTAAGCATGGGGTTGGATCAATCATGCTTTGGGGTTGTGTTGCAGCCAGTGGCACAGGGAACATCTCACGAATAGAAGGAAAAATGGATTCAATAAAATTTCAGCAAATTTTGGATGGTAACTTGATGCCATCTGTGAAAAAGCTGAAGTTAAAGAGAGGATGGCTTCTACAAAAGAATAATGATCCTAAACACACCTCGAAATCCACGGGGGATTACATCAAGAGGCGTAAACTGAAGGTTTTGCCATGGCCTTCACAATCTCCTGACCTCAACATAATTGAAAATCTATGGATAGACCTTAAAAGAGCAGTGCGTGACAGACAGCCCAGAAATCTCAAAGAACTGGAAGACTTTTGTAAGGAAGAATGGGCAAAGATACCTCAAACAAGAATTGAAAGACTCTTGGCTGGCTACAAAAAGCGTTTACAAGCTGTGATACTTGCCAAAGGGGGCAGTACAAGATATTAACTCTGCAGGGTGCCCAAACTTTTGCAGACTCCATTTTTTTGTTTTCTGTTATTTTGAAAGTGTAAATGATGGAAATAAAATCTAACTTTTGTTGACATATTATAAGAATGTCTAATCTGTAATTTGATGCCTTTTGGAGATTTTTCCATCTTTCCTTGGCTTCTTTATGCACATTAATACAAATTTTTAGCTGGGGTGCCCAAACTTTCGATCCCCACTGTATATTGTACATTCACATCAGTCCCTAATCCTCAAGGGGTATACAATCTAAGGTCCCTAACTCACATTCATACATACACATACTAGGGCCAATTTAGACAGGATCCAATTAACCCACCAGCATTTCTTTAGCGTGTGGGAGGAAATCGGAGTACCCAGAGGAAACCCACACAGGCACAGGGAGAACATGCAAACTCCAGGCAGGTGGTGTTGTGGTTGGGATTCAAACTAACGAACCAAGTACTGCCAGGCAGAAGTGCTAACCATTTAGCCACTGTGCTACCCATATAAATAAAATACAAACCTCAGAGCTGTGTATGCTTGTTTTGTCGTTTATACAATCACTGCTATTACCCCTGCTATCTTGGGGTATTAATTTCTGTCATCTATGGCTGTTTATACATTTGTTTTACTGAAAGAGTAGTTGATGCTTGGAATAAACTTCCAGCAGAGGTAGTGAGCCAGTCAATAGTAAATAGCTTCAAACATGTGTAGTGACAAGCATAGATCTATACTTAAACCAAAAAAAACATAAAAAAAACCCCACAAAAAAACAAAAAAAACGTGCAGACTCGATGGACCACTCGGTCTTTTTCTGCCGTCACTTTTTTTTTTTATATAAGAACCTAGCTAAACATGAGACCAATATGAGCTTTCCTAATAATACTTCAAGTGGTTGTAAAGCCTAAACATTTTTTACCTGAATGCATTCCCTGCATTAAGGTAAACATTGTTCAGGTAACAGTATCGCTCCTTCACCTCCTCCTAGCATAATTTGAGCCTTCACTCGATCCAGTACTGTGCCCTTCTGGAACGGTTCTCACTGCTCTCACAGGCTGTTGCACTCAGCAAAGCTGTTTGTGACTATGGATTCAGGCAGCACAGCTTGGGATTGAGCCCACAGGAGTGCCACCATAGGAAGCAGCTTCTTTACAATCACTTTACAGTGGTTGTACATCTTTACATATACCTTATGTGATACACAGAAATGAAGCAAATTCTCCTACATATGTTTTTTCTGCACTTTGAACATTCATTCAAAGTGCAGAATTTATACTGTTTGTTATTATTATACAGTATTTATATAGCGCCAAAAAGTTTGCTCAGCGCTGTACAATATAGTGGGGGACAGTACATGAGACAATACAGTAACAAAACAATACAAAAGGGGTTTGAGGGCCCTGCTCTTTTTCGAGCTTACAATCTAGGAGGGAGGGGATAGTGGTACAGGAGGGGAGCAGGGAGCGGGAAGCTGAAGTTACAATCTGCAGAGCTAAGTGAGAACTGATTGGAGGGAAGGGACATCCCCACTACCTTCACATGGCACACAGAAACAGAGCTCAGGCTGTCAATCACAGGCTCGGTTTTGGAGGTCCCTCCCTGTCACCATTTTTCTCTTGGTGTCAGGAAAACTTGCCAGAGGAAAGAAGCAGCAGAACACTTATTGCTCTGCATTGACACAAGTACACACTATAGGGGGATACGCTTTGTTCATATTTCATATCCAAGGTGTACAACCTCTTTAAATAATACAGGAGACATAGCTGAGCTCAGGTCACACAAGAAGTGGCAGTGTTGTGTAGCTTGAGCACATCTTAGACACTCTGCCCTCAGCAATTTATTTCTGAAAACCCCTGAGTGTCACTACTTGATGAAATGCATTGGGGCAGAACCAGACATGCCCAGGTCACCATGTACTGCAATTACTACTGAATGGGATTCAGAATGTTTGTACTGATTAGCGCTATGATACATTCGCATATGTAAGTGTTTTTAATAAAAATGGTTTTAACTGGTGTAAACTATTGGAGTATTTTGGTTCCCTTTTATATATATATATCAATCCTTGGGAGAGATGGTAACGTGAAAGGTGGAGGAGCCTGTGACTGAGCCTGGAGGAGGGAAAACTTGTGTTACTTTGCTATACAGTTGTGTTCAAAATAAGCAGTGTGTTGAAAAAAGTGAATAAAGCTCAAACTCCTTCTAATAGCTTTTATTTCCATACACACAAATGCATTGGGAACACTACACATTCTATTCCAAATCAAAACATGAAGAGAAATATATCAAATTTGTGTTGTTTCTCTAAAAAAATTGAAGAAAAGTGAATTTTAGACTGTTCAAAAAAATAGCAGTGTTTGTATTCTTCTTTACAAACTCAAACATTCACTATATAAACTGAAAAATGTTTGAAGATTTTGCTTTCCTTTGAATCACTTAATTAATATTTAGTTGTATAAGCACTGTTTCTGAGAACTGCTGTACATCTGTGTTGCATGGAGTCAACCAACTTCTGGCACCTGTGAACAGGTATTCCAGCCCAGGATGATTGGACTACATTCCACAGTTCTTCTTTATTTCTTGGTTTTGCCTCAGAAACTGCATTTTTAATGTCACCCCACAAGTTTTCTATTGGATTAAGATTAAGCCACTCCATAACGTCAATCTTGTTGGTCTGGAATCAAGATGTTGCACGTTTACTGGTGTGTTTGGGGTCGATGTCTTGTTGGAACATCCATTTCAAGGGCATTTCCTCTTCAGCATAAGGCAGCATGACCTCTTCAAGTATTCTGATGTATTCAAACTGATCCATGATCCCTGGTATGCGATAAATAGGCCCAACACCGTAGAGAAACATCCCCATATCATGATGCTTGTGCAACCATGCATCACTGTCTTCACAGTGTACTGTGGCTTGAATTCAGTGTTTGGGGGTCGTCTGACAAACTGTCTCAGGCCACTAGACCAGGGGTGGGCAAACTTTTTGACTTGAGGGCCGCAATGGGTTCATATATTGGACCCGGGGGCCGGACCAAGAGTAGATGAATGATATGTATGTGTCATCCATAGTAAGTATAGTAATATTCCCCCATAGTAAGCATAGTAATTAATCCCCCATATAGTAATTCATCCCCCATAGTAATTCATCCCCCATATTAATTCATCCCCCATATAGTAATTCATCCCCCATAGTAATTCATCCCCCATATAGTAATTCGTCCCCCATAGTAATTCATCCCCCCTATAGTAATTCATCCCCCCTATAGTAATTCATCCCCCATATAGTAATTCATCCCCCCTATAGTAATTCATCCCCCCTATAGTAATTCATCCCCCATATAGTAATTCATCCCCCATAGTAATTCATCCCCCATAGTAATTCATCCCCCATATAGTAATTCGTCCCCCATAGTAATTCATCCCCCATAGTAATTCATCCCCCATATAGTAATTCATCCCCCATAGTAATTCATCCCCCATATAGTAATTCATCCCCCATAGTAATTCATCCCCCATAGTAATTCATCCCCCATAGTAATTCATCCCCCATAGTAATTCATCCCCCATATAGTAATTCATCCCCCATAGTAATTCATCCCCCATATAGTAATTCATCCCCCATAGTAATTCATCCCCCATATAGTAATTCATCCCCCATAGTAATTCATCCCCCATATAGTAATTCATCCCCCATAGTAATTCATCCCCCATATAGTAATTCATCCCCCCTATAGTAATTCATCCCCCATATTAATTCATCCCCCATATTAAGTCCCCAAGTCCCCCCTGTGTCAATTCACTTACCTTTGCTCCGCGCTTTCCTCTCGCCTTGTTCCCGCGCCGTTCCGGTGTAGCATGAAAATCTGTCTCCTATGAGGATCTGTCCCCCTCGACGTATCTGCGCATGTGCCAGTTTCAGGCATTAGCAGCTGATCGGCGATCTCCGGCACATGTGCAGATACGTCAAGGGGGACAGATCCTCATAGGAGACAGATTTTCATGCTATACCGGTCTTCAGGGCGGACTGTGAGAGGAGCCTAGCGGGAGCCTAGCGGGAGCCTAGGTCTGCGGGCCGGATTAAAAGGTCCGCCGGGCCGTATACGGCCCGCGGGCCGTAGTTTGCCCATTGCTGCACTAGACCCAAAAAGAACAATCTTACTTTCATCAGTCCACAAAATGTTGCGCCATTTCTCTTTAGGCCAGTCAATGTGCTCTTTGGCAAATTGTAACCTCTTCAGCACATGTCTTTTTTTCAACAGTGAGACTTTGTGGGGGCTTCTTGCAGATAGCTTGGCTTCACATAGGCGTCTTCTAATTGTAACAGTACTCACAGGTAACTTTAGACCTTCTTTGATCTTCCTGGAGCTGATTGTTGGCTGAGTCCTTGCCATTTTGGCTATTCCTCTATCCATTCGAATGGTAGTTTTTCGCTTTCTTCCACGTCTTTCAGGTTTTGGTTGCCATTTTAAAGCATTTGCGATCATTTTAGCTGAGCAGCCTATCATTTTCTGCACTTCTTTATATGTTTTCCTCTCTCCAATCAACTTTTTAATCAAGGTACACGGTTCTTCTGAACAATGTCTGGAACGACCCATTTTCCTCAGAATTTCAGAGAGAAATGCACTGTAACCAGCATGTACAACATTTGCTGCCTTCCTTCCTTAACCTCCCTGGCGGTTTTCCCGAGTGTAGCTCGGGGTAAAATTTCTATACCACAAGCGGTAACCCCGAGCTACACTCGGGCTTACCATGCGGCGCTGCTCTGGGGGTCCCTGCAGCACTTACCTTGTCATTTGTTCCCACGATGTGTCCCCTGCAGTGTCCCCGGCCATCTCCTCCGGCCGATGCCGGCATCCGGCTTCTGTGTTCCGGTCCCCGTGACGTCGGGACGTACGGGCGCCGGCGGGAAATTTAAAAAATTAAATTTTTTTTTTTTTTCAATTTTAAATAGTAAAACATTGCTGTTTCATCCCATTTCACATACATTTTGTCCCGAGTGCTTTGTCCTGTGCCCTGCCTGCATTTTGTCTGTTCTTTCTGCCTGGAAACTTAGAAAAGTCCATGGCGTCCAAAAAGCATCCCTTTACGTCAAAAGCGGTTTTAGACCGGCTAGAGAACAGCGATAGTAAATCAGAACCACTTACAGAATTGAGTGATAATGATTTGTGGGGAAATTTTCCTAAAAATTACAGCCTACAATAAAAAACTATTTCCATGCAAAAAAATGGTACCGCTTTCAGCACAAAAAATCGGAAGGAATCATACCGCCAAGGAGGTTAATTTCCACCTGTTTTTCAAAGAATGAATGACCTCACTAATAGAACTTCACACTGCTATTATTTTGAACATGCCCCTTTCAATTAGTGATTCAATTACGCAGAATCAGCAGCATGCATGTCATGACTGTTGGGTCTGTTGGATTTCTATTACT
The DNA here is from genome assembly GCF_062004578.1 of Staurois parvus. Taxonomy (NCBI): domain Eukaryota; kingdom Metazoa; phylum Chordata; class Amphibia; order Anura; family Ranidae; genus Staurois; species Staurois parvus. Next base: position 807,896 of record NW_028318393.1, read on the forward strand.
CTACTACACCTGCTAGTAAATTATTTGCCATGTAGAAATATCATCTCTACCAAAAACAGTGATTGATCAGGTTAGTGATGTCTGACTGCTATTATTTTGAACACAACTGTATATGACCATTCAGTCTTTTTGGGGCCATTCGCCTCCAGTAAGCGCTCTTTGATGACACTATGGTGGTGTGTATTGACTGGGAGGATTGTGCTTACTAAAAGAGGACACAGAGGTTTCACTGGCACTTCATGGGACTTTGATTTGTGTTTTGTGATTTTTGATTCACTGTATGCTAGTATGATGTAAACATGTATGTGTTTTATATATATTTTAAATGCACTGAGTGGAACATTTCTGGACACTGATTTCATTTTTTTTATATGGTCTCATATAGTTTATTTATTTATTATTATTTAGAAATAGTGCTGCACATTTAGTTTTGACTTTGTCCCAAAACAGCAGCTGTGAACAGAAATTGAGATAATACTCTTGGCAAATTCTATATGGTCATGGACATGATTTAGAGCTAGTTCACACTAGATGCAGTTCAGTGCGTTTTTTTTTTCTGCATCAAAAATGCATGCACAGTGTTTTCCATGTATTCCAATGGCCCTGGTTCACACCAGTGCATGCAATTCCAGTCAGTTTCCGGTGCAGAAAAAAAAGTAGAACATGCTGCATTTTTTCTGCACAGAACCATACTGGAACATAGCAAACTGCATCAAAACTGCACCAGAACAGAGTGTGGTGTGAACTGTGAGCAAAAACTTATCCGGAATGCATCCGAAGTACATTTTTGTGGTGTGAACTGGCCCTAAGGGTTAGTTCACCTTAATGACAAACTTGTGCTTCCTAGGGGCATCTCCAGGGTATAATGTATTGTACAGTCACATGAAATTCTCATAAAAATAAAACTAATGAAATGGGGCATGTGTAAGAGTATTAATAAACCCAGATTTGGAAAACAAATAATTGCAAGCTGCTAACCTTTGCAGGTGGCCAGGAAAAGTATAAAGTAAAACAAAGAGAGTGCTCCCGATGAAGCAGCTATTGTACTAAGGTAACCAGAAAAAACCTCTGCCAGATAGTAAACAAGGAGTGCAGCACTAAATTCAAATGAAGGTTAAACCAGTAACATGTATAAATGACAAATAAAATTCAAAAGTTCATAAAAGTTCATAAATAAATAATGGTGATATAAGATCCCAACCGCAGCGATATTCAAGTGCTTGTGCTTGGAAGGTATAGTAAAAATGCGTACTCACCAGATGCTCACTGAATATGCGCATATAAATATATCCAACACGGTCCACTTTAGGGAACGGGATATACCAGGCGTGTGGTAAACTTCCTTCAGGGTGTTAAACAGCACAGCAGAATCTCTTGGGCTGGGTAATTGGTCAGCTCATCCAGAGGTCCCCTTTAAGGATGGATGGGTCTGCAGTCTGTGTTACAGGGATTCCCTCCTCTGGGTGCTTGAATGGGCCAGGCTCACAAGAAGGCTCTATAATTCAATAGCTCCATATCGGAGTCAAACAAAAGGTGCCCATAGTGTAGTAGTATGAAAATAATGTGTTTATTCCATGGAGATTTAAAATATATAAAAGTGACAGTTTTGCAGAGTTAACGCAGCACTGACCAAAAACAAAGATGGCAGCCGGACCTGCACAAGGCTCCGGCAGCGTGACGTCACAGCGTGTTGGTTCCTTCTAAAGCTTTTTGTGCCACGCACATCCTCAGAGGGGAGACCAACACCGCCATGACATGCACCGATTCATTATATAGGAGAAATGGCGCATGCGCACTACGTTGCTGCCATTATGGCGAAGAACGCGAAGTGCACATGCGCTCAATCTAGGCGCCATTTTGCCATGGATCAAGGTCACAAAAACAACTATTAATGTTGTTCAGGACACAACTCATTTAAATTAATGAATATATACCAAAAAAGAGGCAACTTATATGACAATAGTTAACCCTAATAACATGTTATGGATAAACAAATAAATTAAGCCTTAGAAATATGCATAATTAAATTTCAAATGATGACAAACTGAGGGGCACAATTCTAAATGAGCATAAACTTAATCTCAAAATCAAAATTATGAATAAATATATAGATAGCTGAAAACACGCTGGTCGTTGGTATAATACCGGAGTTATTTTGATCATGCTCAAGATTGGTGGCCAGGAAAACACAAATTGTATATCATGACAAACATTTTTGGGTTTTAATTATCCACATTATTTATATTCCAAAATGCATTCATTGTGATCTTCAGTCGCTAGTTGATAAAAGGATATAACATCTAAAGTGTTATTAAACCCCTGACCCTGCATTTACTATATCTGGTCTCCCACAGTAAACAGAACATGGCAATGCAATTATTTTAGTAAATATAAACTGCTAAATACCTTTTCTCATCAGCAGTTAGAGCAGTCTTGTGACTTCTATCAGTGTCCAGCCAGGCACTGGTTAAAGCTTGTAGGAGGAGTTTTCTTTTTGCTCTAGGTAGGAGGATGCAGAACCCCTGACCTCTGCCCTGACAGTGCTGATTGGCCCTGTGCTGATCACACGCACTCTCCCAAGGAAAAAAAAACCCAAAACCTCTCTAGCAATACACACCAAACTGAGCATGTGCAGAGTGTCTCCACATGATATGTCTTATCAGGAGATAAGAGGGGGACACTGGAAGAAGAGGAGGATCAGAGAAGTTAGGATCAAACAGCATTTTTACACAATGCAGAGGATTAACCCCTTAGGTTCCACAGTGAGTATATCAAACAAGCTTTACTGCATATACAGACTGATTTTACTGTTGTGGGTTTAGTAACACTTTAAGTTACAAAGGGGTTTATTTACTAAAACTGGAGAGTGCAAAGTCTGGTCCAGCTATGCATAGAAACCAATCAGCTTCCAGCTTAACTGAACAAGCTAAAATTAGAAGCTGATTGGCTACCATGCACAGCTGCACCAGATTTTGCACTCTCCAGTATTAGTAAATTGACTCCATATAGCTACATAAATAAAATATACAAGTTCATCTAGTTAATCCAATTGACACAAATAAATAAAAAAATACAATAAATACATAGCCTTCTTATACACAGTCCCAGGGGTGGACTGACAACTCATGGGGCCCCCGGGCAATAGGGGATCATGGGGTCCCTGTGTCCTTGCCCAAACTCAAAAAAGCCTATGAAAAAGGTACCAGAGGCATCTCATAGGGCCCCCTACTGAGCAGTGCCCGAGTTTCCAAATGGTCAGTCCGCCCCTGCACAGTCCTATACCCACAGTTGATTTATCAGAAGGCAAAAAAATCCTATATAAAGCACGATCCAAGCTGCTCCAGCAGGAAAAAAATAAATTCCTTTCTGATCCCCCAAAAGGCAATAGGACATTCCCTGGATAGACAATCCCTGGTATTATTACATACATATGTTACTATCCAGTTTTATTTTACTGATCACTCCTAATGAACACGGGGGCTTTGTTACTTAGGAGCAGCATTGGCTCCATTTTTTATGTTTATAAGGATGGTGCAAGCACTCTTTGTTCATTCTACCCATTGTTTAGCATTGCTGAGTAGTGTAATTGGTACAGATATTTTGAAAACATACTCAAAAGTGAACTAAGTCTTTAGGTCCCCTTTCATATGGCAAGTTCGATCAGGTCTGCATGTCAGTTTTTCAGATGGACTTGATTGGATGGTCCTGACCGGACAGGTTGTTTTTGTTTACACCCGCCTACCTCTGGGTCCGATCTGGTCCGCTAATGAAAAAAAAAAACAAAAAACAGAGGGGGATCCATTCTCTTCCGTTTAACCAGTTGCCGACCACAGATAGCTGAATGACCGTTACACTGCGGCCGGCCAGTTCTGGGAGGGCGTCATATGACGTCCTGGCAGAACGCGCTCTCAGGGGGCGCACCCGGCGATCTCTGTGATCGCTGTGTCCTACGGACACAGCTGATCACGTGATGTGGTAAAAGGCCAATCACAGCGGCTTTTTACCACGTGATCAGCCGTGTCCAATGACACGCTGATCACAGGGAAATGAAATTGCCGGTTCTCGGCTGCACTTTCCTCACACTGTCAGAACGTGGGGAAAGTACTGCCGAGAACCGGCAGTTGTCAGAGCAGGGATTGGCACCGATCATCAGGGCACTGATGATCAGTGCCCTGATGATCGGTGCCCAGCAGTGCCACACACCAGTTCCACCCACCTGTGCCCAGTAGTGCCGCCCAGCAGTGCCACCCACCTGTGCCCAGCAGTGCCACCCATCTGTGCCCATCAGTGCCACCCATTTGTGTCACACACCTGTGCCCATCAGTGCCACCCATCTGTGTCACCCACCTCTGCCCATCAGTGCCACCCACCTCTGCCCATCAGTGCTGCCAGTCAGTGCCCAGCAGTTGTGCCAGTCAGTGCCCAGCAGTTGCGCCAGTCAATGCCCATCAGTGCCGCCAGTCAGTGCCCAGCAGTGCCGCCTATCAGTGTTGACTATCAGTACCCTTCATCAGTGCAACCTATCTGTTCCACCTATCCGTGCCACCTCATTAGTGCTGCCTATCAGTGCCCATCAGTGCTGCCTATCAGTGCAGCCTCATCAACGCACATCAGTGAAGGAGAAAAATTACCTGTTTGCAAAATTTTATAGTAGAAACAAAGAAACCTTTTTTTTCAAATTTTTTGCTTTTTTTGTTTATAGCGCAAAAAGTAAAACACCTAGCGGGGAGTACATACCACCAAAAGAAAGCTCTATTTGTGATAAAAAAATGATAAAAATGTCATATGGGTACAATGTTGCATGACCGCGCAATTGTCATTCAAAGTGCGACAGCGCTGAAAGCAGAAAATTGGCCTGGTAAGGAAGGGGGTATAAGTGACCGGTAGGCAAGTGGTTAAGCAGTTCGGATCGGAGGGTACTCGGGTTTAAACGGACAGCTGAATCGATTTATACCCAGCCACCCATACAGCAGAGTGGGCTCTCTCTGTGTCCGGTCTACATCCGCCACCATCCTCCCGCTCTGCTCTGATCAGCAGGGGATCTACAAGTGGATCCCCTGCTGGTGACCAGGACGGAGGCTGCCCCATCTGAAAGGGGACTAACCCTCTATTTATACTTCTGTTCTTCTCTGCTGTAAACTGAAATGTGCACCTCAGGTGTACCGAAAGCAATTGGTATAGATCACATTCCTGTGTAGAAAACCTTCATTGCTGCATTTTGTGCATATATCTGCACGTGGTTCCCATAAATAGCAAAGAAAGACAAAACAATGTTTTTCCTCATTAGATGGGCATGATCAGCACGCTTTTGGCACCCTTCTGAGTTCTTCTAAGATCATTCAGAATTTCTTGTAGGTGCATTTAACATTCAATTGACCTGCTTCAGTTGCTTTTGCATTTCCCTAGACTTGTATGGAGAGAAAAGCAGTTGCGAAGTGAACCCAATTTTGGTCAGCATTGGTCCCGAGGGGACAAAGTGCATAAAATACTGAATTCTGAATAGACTGTATTGTAATTGGTTTCAAGAGATCAATCCTAACCAAAACTTAAAGTGCCACAAAAATGTAATCCTACGAAGAGTTCATACTTCCCAATCGGCTTGGAGCTGAATAGAGATAGGGAAGGCAATGAGTGAACTGATGGTGAGGGAGGCTATGTGGCAAGAAGGAGGCTGCACAGCCTAGACCAGGGGTCTCCAAACTTTCTCAACAAAGGGCCGGTTTACTGTCCATCACACCTTAGGGAGTCATTGGTGTCAGTGGGAGGAATAGTGCCCCATCATTGATGTCAGTGGGAGGAATAGTGCTCAGTCATTGGTGTCAGTGGGAGGAATAGTGCCCAATTGTTGGTTTCAGTGGGAGGAATAGTGCCCCATTGTTGGTGTTAGTGGGAGGAATGGTGCCCATTCATTGGTAGTAGGAAGAATAGTGCTCAATTGTTGGTTTCAGTGGGAGGAATGGTGCCCAAACGTTGGTGTCAGTGGGAGGAATAGTGCCCCATCATTGGTGTCAGTGGGAGAAATAGTGCCCCATTGTTGGTGTTAGTAGGAGGAATGGTGCCCATTCATTGGTAGTGGGAAGAATAGTGCTCAATTGTTGGTTTCAGTGGGAGGAATGGTGCCCAAACGTTGGTGTCAGTGGGAGGAATAGTGCCCCATCATTGGTGTCAGTGGGAGAAATAGTGCCCCATTGTTGGTGTTAGTAGGAGGAATGGTGCCCATTCATTGGTAGTGGGAAGAATAGTGCTCAATTGTTGGTTTCAGTGGGAGGAATGGTGCCCAATCGTTGGTGTCAGTGGGAGGAATAGTGCCCAATCATTGGTGTCAGTAGAAGGAATAGTGCCCAATCATTGGTGTCAGTAGAAGGAATAGTGCCCAATCGGTGTCAGTGGGAGGAATGGTGCCCCTTTGTTGCTGTTAGTGGAAGGAATATTGTGTCTTTTGAGTAAAAGGAACAGTGCCCCAAGGGCCAGATAGAGGCAAGCAAAGGGCTACGTTTGGCCTCTTGGCCACAGTTTGGAGACCACAGGCCTAGACCTTGCTGAACTAAGGACAAATGAGTGTGAGACTGTGGCAGGGGGAGTTGGTGGGTTAAAACAATAAACGTAACAACACTGAATTGCAATTACTCATGTAAGTATACATACAGAAAAACTTTTTTAGGGTAATTATACAGTATATAAATTGAAGTTTTTTTATATTTGTTTTAAGTGGACAGGTTGGAACTCTTGTCAGGTTTCTTTGTTCCTGTTTTTTTGTTGTTGTTTTTGTTCCCCACATGTGGAGATTCATCATTTTTCTTTGTCCTACTTAACATTATTTCCAGGACATAAAGTAATACTAAATTCAAACTGTTTACAGGTATCACTGAAACAGGAATACAGGGGAAATCTTCCAATGGGAGCACTTTCTGCATTTACATATACAGTATCTTACAGTAAAGAGGTACTAAAAGTGGTTCAAAAGGCTTAAGGTTTTTTACCTTAATGCATTCTCTGTGTTACCGTAAAAGGCCATCTGTTGACAGGATTCCACCCAGCCCTATCTGAGCCCAATCTCAATCCAGCACTGTGTCCGGAAATAGCATCTCTTTCTGCCTTCTCTCTCCTCACAGGGCAGAGAGGACAGATTTCTGTGACACGGGAGTGAGGGCTGAGCCACACTGTGTGTGTCTATGGACGCAGGCAGAGCAGCTTGAGACTGAGCCAACATGAAGGCCCTTCATAAGAAGTGGCCGCACTTGCCATAGAGGAGGAGCCTGGAGTATGGGTGCAGGACCCCAGAAGAAGAGGTTCAGGGCTGCACTGTGCAAAACCTATGCACAGACCAGTTAAGTATGACATGTTTTTATTTAAGAAAAGAGAAGAAAAGGTTTAGAGAGGTAAATATGCTGTGATATGCAACATAACTAGGTGAGGGTAGCGTTACAATCCTTCCAGCAAAATCCCAAGAACACTAAGGATGTCAAATCTCAAGAAAAGACACCCCTGAACTGTGCTGAAAAACGCTTCCAAGAGCGCCCCAGAAGGATTGCGACATTGCTCTCTCCAGTGCGGAAACCAAGGTAAAGCACATATATTTCTTTTCTTTTAATGGGTGTTTTTTTTTTGTTTTACTTTTTTGAATTTTTTTTGCAGGTAATAGGTGGTGGTTTGTAAAGAGTATGCCTGATGTAATAATTAGATGTTTCCTTTTAGTGTAAGATGCACTTTAATACTCTGGAGAGGTTAAGCAAGTAAAGAAATTTTTTATTAACACACAAGCCTGTCAGATATGACAAACTATTCATCATTTTTTACTTAATTTACTTTTACTTTGACTACAGTGGATCTCAACAGGCAGTTAAATTAACTGATCAGGGAAAGCTTCAATAACCTTCCCACATTTTTTTATGAGCAGTTCAGTTTTTTTTTTTGGGGGGGGGGGGGGGAATCTACAGGTATGTGAACAGATAGTAAGCTCCAGAGCAATCTTCACATTTCAGCTACCTAATCTGCAATAATTGTACACATTTTTTTTGGCCAGGCTACACTTCTTTTTGGTGCTATCGTTCTCTGAGAGATATGTTATTCTTTATATACTTTGAATGCAAAAAAAATAATAAAAGTAAGAAAAACAATGCATTTTTTCAATTTTTAGTTGTATTAAAGGTTATCTCAGTTGAAGCACTGACCACTGTGTATACATGCTCACGTTGCTCCCTAACTTACGTAGGAAAAGCCATCAACCTTTTCAAGAAACAGTACAAAAAATATTGTGTCATTACACTAGCCATAGAACTAAATGCATAATCACCAAGTCCACAAACGCTATGGTGATTGAACAGGTCAAGAAACCACATTAGGATGCACATTGTGATAACTATCTATTCTACTCAGACATTAGGCATTTTGGATATACACTTTAAACACTAACTATCTGAGAGGCCTCAACAATACCTTTATGTTTTCACATTTCCTCCATGGCTACTTGCCTGATCTCCAAAATTCTGTGGACTTTGGTAGGTTTTTTTTTTTTTCATATAAGCAAGCTTTTTTTTCTGATATTTTTTTGATTGTTCTAATGTGATATGCCATATCATGTCATTCATGCTGCACCAGAATCTCTGTACTGACATTAACATTCTCCACTTGTATGCAGCCTTTCCTGCCTAGGCACATATACATGTGAGTGTGGTGTAATTGTTAGGTTTATATGATTTAATAAAGTCAGCATCTTTGCGCAATGAACCCTTTCCCCGATACTGTTTTTTGAGTGGCGATGTAATGCATGGAAATAAATCACAATTCCTGGAACATGTGAATGGTCAAGTTGGTGACAAGACACACAGTGGGTCCAACCAAAAAAAGTGCAGTGACACCTAACTAGTAATAGAAGGTCCATCCAATGTGGTGAGTGCAAATCCATGTGCGCCCACCTGGAAGTGGTCACCTGTTTTTTGTTACTAATGACACCAGCACCTGTTCACCTATCTTTTGACTTTCAAGCAACTATTATTTGAATGGGATTTACTGATACATTGGTCATATTTGTATTTTCTTGTGCTGTCCATTTATATATTTTTTTTCCATTTTCTACATTTTCACATGTGGCAAATTGTTAAGTAATTTTGGTTCACATTTTTGACATTGCAGTCTAGATACACATTTATAGGGCTTTTCTGCCATTGCATGTTCTCAGTCATGGCTCTCTGCTCAGAGCAGAAGGGGAGAATTGAGCGATCAAACACCACTGATCCGGCAGGGGACAGATGCAGCATCAGATTGATGCTTGAAGGAAAGGAATAGAGGAAATTTGAAAGAGGATAGACCAAGACCACCAGGAAAGCAAGAGAAAAAAAGGGACTGTCCAGATCCCCCCATCTATGTCTAATGAGCTCACTCTGTGCATACAGTATGTGCATATTAATAGTAATTAAGATTCAGGTATGGCTTCATGTGAGGGAGCCAGGGGAGTCTGGTCTCTACAGAAAAACTATGGTCTCCATGTTTGTCAGTATATGTTGTCGTGCTCACTCTTATAGCTATGGTAAGTTGCATTTTGCTGATCCTAGCTTGCCACTGTGAAACAGTTGATGGTGTGCTCAGTTTCCACATTGCTGGATAACAGGCTTCTGCAGCATTAAGAAGATGTTTCAGTAGCGATCCTTTCTGTACATTTTGTGTGTATTTTCTTTATAGATAGCAGAGTATCATGCAGAAAATATGCTGCTGGCTTTCTTTCTACAACTACTGTATATCTGTAAAGGCCTTGATTGTGAGTTCTACAGAATCCCAGAATTCCTTCAGCTTCAGGCACTCCCAGAAAATATGTAAGACAGTTCCCTCTCCCCTAAACAGCTCCAGCATTGGTTTGACACTTGCGAAAACATTTGGTGAAAAACACTGAGAGTGCTGTACCATCTGGTTAGTAGTTTGCAGCTATTTTCTAGTATGTACAGGCAATGAAGGCCTTGTGTACAAAAAGGACTATGTGTTCTTTTTGTGCTTGGGAAAACTTTACACCCAAGTCATCTTTCCAATGTTTTAGAAACTGCAGTTCGCTCTTTATCTTTTTCAGACAGAAAAAAATAAAAAGCAAAAGGGAATGTCTCACAGGGCAGAGTTGTTCAAAATAGGTGGGAGCCCTTATAGGCTTACGATACCTAGGAAGGTCATATATAAAGTTACTCAGTTGGGCCTGTCATAGAAAATCTAGGTGGGGTGAAAAGTTAGTCTGTAACTGACTTCATCAGTCATGTGATCTGTGACATAACATGCAGGTTGGAGCCAGGTGACATCATCTGCGTGTACCAGAAGTAAGCTGTGGAAACCAATCTTATGATCTGTGAGCCCTTGGTATAGGCACAATTGAATTTTTGATGCTGTAAGTGCATTTTTTAATAACAATTGTTGGTTTTTTTAAATACTTCACTATGGCAGCTCTACTTGTATTGTGTTTCTTCTATGAACCTACCCATTGAGTGATGTAGTGTAACAGTGGTGGGACTCCGATCTCTTAAAGGGATATGCGCGGCTCTATGTGCAAGTGCCAGAGAGAGGGAGAGGAATACTTTTGACAACAGGATATCTTTCCCTGCATACGTACCCATGTGCTTTATGATCTGAATCATGCAAGTCATATGCTGAAGGTGAGGCTATAACATGAGAACGATGGTGGAGTAAGTGTGATTTATTAAGGTGGTTTACAGCACTAGAGTTTTGAGCAAAACTTTATCAACCATAAAAGAATATTTGATTGAACAATAACCCTGGCACAGGTGGCTTTAAAATACACTGATTATAAAGGCACTATATTTAAATAAGTGCATTGTGTGTTAAAGTGTTACTAAACCCACAACAGTAAAATCAGTCTGTATATGCAGTAAAGCATGCTTGTTATACTCACTGTGGAATCCAAGGAGTTAATCCTCTGCATTGTGTAAAAATACTGTTTGGTGTGTATTGCTAGAGAGGTTTTTTGTTTTTTTTTTCTTAGGAGAGTGCATGTGATCAGCACAGGGCCAATCAGCACTGTCCAGACATAGGTCAGGGGTTCTGCAACCTCCTAGAGCAGAAAGAAAACTTCTCCAACAAGACTGCTCTAACTGCTGATGAGAAAAGGTATTTAGCAGTTTATATTTACTAAATAATTGCATTTCTATGCAGTGTGGTGTGTGCATGTACTTTGGGAGACCAGATAGAGTGAATGCAGGGTCCTGGGTTTAGTAACACTTTAATTGTGTAGTAATATTGGTTTATTTGATGTTTATGTTATGTTAGATGAGACAGCAGTATGGTATTAATTATTAATTTTTTGTCAATTTTATGGATGAACGTATTTAAATGCTAACAGCAGATGAAATAATAATATTTCACAAATAATAGTTCATTTATAAAACCTGATGTCTTTTGAAATGTTAAAACACCTTTATGGATTTAACCAATATATTGCTAAAGCGAAGGGTGAAGAATATTTTAAAACATAGTAAAGAAACATAAAAATCCCATTCCTAAGAAAGCATTATAGGTATTAGTAATCCATGATAAAACAGTTAAGGGTTGTATCTACCGTATATTTATACCATACAAGGCTACTGTGTCCAGTTCATATATCCGAGTTTCATTTTTCAAAAAATATTTTTTAAGGTTGGATCCTCTCCAGTGTTTACTTACTTTATGAATAGTATAAAAAACTAGGTGACTAGGATATCTATTGTGGGCTACCCTAAAATTGTTGTGAACACTATGTTTGTGGTAGCCCTTCCGAACATTATTCATATGCTCATTTATTCAAACCAAAAGCTTCCTGGTATTCCTTCCTCCTTACTGGAGGCCACATGGGCACTCCAGTACATACATGATGTGAAAGCTATCGCAAGAAATACATTTCTCAATATTATTATACTGCTTGCCAGTGTGGTTAGACTGAAATTCTGGTACATGGTGAGGGAGTGTGGTGGTAGCATTCTAAAGATTGCTTGTTGAAGACACACACTAGACACCTAGTCACTTGCATGAATTATTTGTGTGTTGGCACTTATTGAGCACTTATGCACTTTAACTATAATTGCGAGTATGAAAGACATTGATTTATTTATATCATGTATGAATTTTTTTTGGCAACATATTAATATTGAGTAGATTTTTTTGTGGCGTTATATATGATTTATAACACACAGCAGCACTTTATTGGTCACAGCAGCACTTTGTATTTAAGAAGTTTATAATACATTGGGTAAGCGCAGCACCATTTTAAATATTTTATTTCACCTCTTTCTATAATTACATACATAGCTGGGAGCGCCAGCTATCCACAGCATATTTATGGCTTTGTTGTTTATTGCACTTTACACGGGTGTTTATATGGTTTTAAATCCTTTCCCAGAGAGACAATAGGAAGTTAAAGAAAATCTCCCAAAGTGAGGGGAATTCCCCTTTTAGGCAGGCCATACATGATGCGATTTTCTTTCCTGCAACCAATGAAAATCTCTGGATTCGCCCATCAACACTGACTGTTGAAGCTATTGTGTTCTCCTGGTGGAAGGAGCTTTACCCAATGGGAGATCACAGTAATTGCTGCTAATTGGTATACTAGCCACTAGCAATAATCACATGTAAAATCCGACAGGCTGGTTGTACCTAAGTCATACAACAATCAACTTGGGTACATTAATCCTGTGCATAGATGGTTCAAATTTTGGCCAGTCTCTGCTGAACCGGCTGAGATTAGAACCATTTATGGCTGGCTTTAGACTGTTGTCCCTAAACAGGTGGGTGTCCCTGTTGGAAGATTTCCTCTTACCTACTGTCCTGGAAGCAATTCTATAATTTTGGATTTCTCCTTTCTTTCTCAGAGACAATGGTCACCAGGGCATACAGAATTTTACCAGTGCAGGTATGGACAGCAATAAAAATTTAACAATGATCAGTGTCATGGTACAAGATACAGAGAGTTGCCATATTGCAAGAACTAGAAACAGTTAGCTAAGGCAGTGTCATCCTTTATAATTAGAAGGCGGAGGAGATACACTATGGAGAAGGGAGGTGGAGGAGAGGAAATTACAATATGGAAAAGGGAGGCAGGGGTGATGAATGATGCAAAGAAATTAGAAGAAAAGATGAGCATCACTATGCTAGAGGGGAGGAAGAGTAAATGAGAGTCCCTATGGAGAGAAGGGACGTAAAGGCTGAGCTTCGCTATGGTACTGTCAAAGTGAAACTTTTGTCAGAAAATGAAGTCCTGATAGATCACTTTAGCCTGGCCCATTTTACAGGTATAGCTATGTAAAACATTAAAAATAACTGCCTCTACTGTTTAAAATCCAGTAATACACTGTCTCACTCTGCCCTGCCCAAGCTTAGTTGCTCTCTATTATTTGGCATTGTGTCTAAAATCAGAGCAACTATGGGTGATCTGCTGACAGCCTAAAGATTTATTGCTGCTCAAGGGCTAAGGGGTGGAGAAACAGGCAGTATTACGTACCCTAATTCCCTGCTCCAAGAGGCTTTGGCACTGTTCTCTTCTTCCTGAAGCTCTGGCAATGGGTGGTCCCTTGGTGTTAATATGTACAATACAGGACTACATTGCATGTAGAGGGTGAGAGCATGTAACTGGGAGCCAGGAATGAGGTAAGTATTTATCCTCCCATGAGCACTGCTATGGAGAGATGAGGAATTGTACTCTGGTGAGAGTAGGCAGAGGAACTACATCCTGCCTTTAAGAGGAAAGGAAGAGCAGATGAGCAGCATTATGGAAAGATGAGAAGGACAAGAGGAACAATGATGTGGAGAGGAAAGGTGTAGAAGATGAACCCTGTTATGGAGAAAGAAGGTCCAAGAGATAAGTAGTGCTTTGGAAAGGGGAGGTGGAAGAGAGGTATGATAGTAGATGGAGGAGATAAGTGACTCTACTATGAAAGAAGGAAGAGTGGATGAACAGCGTAAGGGAGAAGGGAGGTGGAGGAGAAGGCCTATGGAGAGGAGAGTGGCATTGGATGCAAGCTGCTGGCAGATACAGATGGCACTTCTTTTATTAGGAAACGTGACAGGTTTTCTGACTTGCCTAAGGAAATGCACTTTCAACACATTGAATAAATAACAAGGAGCAATTAAGGTCTACAGGACAAGTGCACCTTAAAGTAAATAAATAAAAAGGTAGTTATGAACATCTGTCAGCATCTACATTTGGATTTTCACATATTATTTTAGTTACATAAAACCTCACTTATTATTCACAAGTGAACTCAGGGCACATCAAAAATTGAATTGTTCATTCTGTGTATTATACTTACACTTCTGCTCAACTGGTACACAATACTATAGACATACACACACAATAGAACACACACACAGTCCTACATTTTATATATAAACATACATAATCAGCATTTTGCATTATATAAAAAATATGCACACAATCTACATACTGAATGCATATATACACTGTTCACAAAATTAAAGGAACACTTTGAAAACACATCAGATCTCAATGGGGAAAAATATCATGCTGGATATCTATACTGATATGGACTGGGTAATGTGTTAGGAACGTAAGGATGTCCCATTGTTTGATGGAAATGACAATTATCAACCTACAGAGGACTGAATTCAAAGACACCCTGAAAATCAAAGTGAAAAAATGATGCAGCAGGCTAGTCCATTTTGCTTAAATTTCATTGCAGCAACTCAAAATGGCACACAGTAGTTTTTATGACCCCCCACGTGCTTTTATGCATGCCTGACAATGTCAGGGCATGCTCCTAATGAGTCGACGGATGGTGTCCTGCGGTGTTTCCTTCCAGATCTGAACCAGGGCATCAGTGAGCTCCTGGACAGTCTGAGGCAAGCGTGGGGGCCATTCAATGGTATCACTTCTTCATCCTCCAGGAACTGCCTGCATACTCTCGCCACATGAGGCCGAGCATTGTCATGCACCAGGAGGAACCCAGGGCCCACTGCACTAGCGTAGGATCTGACAATGGGTCCAAGGATTTAATCCCGATACCTAATGGCAGTCAGGGTGCCATTGTCTAGCTTGTAGAGGTCTGTGCGTCCCTCCATGGATATGCCTCCTCAGACCATCATTGACCCTCCACCAAAACGGTCATGCTGAACAATGTTACATGCAGTATAACGTTCTCCACAGCTTCTCCAGACCCTTTCACATCTGTCACATGTGCGCAGGGTGAACCTGCTATCATCTGTGAAAAGCACAGGGCACCAGCGGCAGACTTGGCAATTCTGGTGTTCAATGGCAAATGCCAATTGAGCTCTATGGTGCCAGGCAGTGAACACAGGGCCCACTAGAGGACATCGGGCCCTCAAGCCACCCTCATGAAGTCTGTTTCTGGTTGTTTGGCAAGGAACATTCACACCAGTGGCCTGCTGGAGGTCAGTTAGTAGGGCTCTGGCAGTGCTCATCCTGTTCCTCTTTGCACAAAGGAGCAGATACCAGTGCTGCTGATGGGTTAAGGATCTTCTACAGCCCTGACCAGCTCTCCTAGAGTAACTGCCTGTCTACTGGAATCTCCTTCATGCTCTTGAGACTGTGCTGGGAGACACAGCAAACCTTCTGGCAATGGCACGTATTGATGTGCCATCCTGGAGGAGTTGGACTGCCTGTGCAACCTCTGTAGGATCCAGGTATCGCCTCATGCTATCAGTAGTGACACTGACTATAGCACATTGCAAAACTAGTGAAAAACTGTCAGAAAAGATGAGTAAGGAAAAAATGTCAGTGGCCTCCACCTGTAAAACCATTCCTGTTTCGGAGGTCATCTCATTGTTGCCCATCGAGTGCACATGTTGTTAATTTCATTAACACCAAAGCAGCTGAAACTGATTAACAACCCCCTCGCCCCACTTAACTGAACAGATCAATATCCCAGCAGTTTAATTGGCTTGATGCTATACTCTGATTAAAAAGTGTTCCTTTAATTTTTTGGAGCAATGTTTATAGCCCTACACTAAAATCCAAAGATTATACACTTTACACACAAACATAAACACAATTTGCACATTGCACACTAGCATACACATAGCTCTACACTATATTCCCAAGCAAACATGCAATGAAGGAGATTTACTAAAACTGGAGCACTCAGAATCTGGTGCAGCTGTGCATGGTAGCCAATCAGCTTCTAAATTCAGCTTGTTAAATTAAGCTTTGACAAAAAAAAAAAACGTGGAAGCTGATTGGTTTCTATGCAGATCTGCACCAGATTTTGCACTCTCCAGTTTTATTAAATCTTCCCCACTCTGTACTATATACACAATCTGCACATTGCACACAAAGATACACATAGACGTACACAGTAATCACAAGCACACACATAAATGGTACTCCTGTACATACAATCACAAGTCAGACTGCCCTGATCAACAGTGCAGTGGTGCAAAAAATTCCGTCATTCAGACCTCTTGATCTTTGCAACCTAACTGTACTGAAATACAAATGAGGCTCTAGCATTTGCATAGTTAGTCAGGTTGAAAAAAACCCATCTAGATCAACCAACAGAAAAAAAAAATAAAAACCTCTATATACACAATCCTATACCTACAGTTGATACAGAAGAGGGCAAAAAAAACAATAAAAAAAATCCTTCCTGATCATCTAGAAGGCAATGGGATATTTCTGGGATCAACTACCCCTGGTGTTATTACATATAGGTGTTAGTATCCATTTATATTTTGTGCATATATGAATGCATCCAATTCTTTTTTTAATACAATCTACTGAGTGGGGCAAAAACTAGTTCTTGAGTCTATTCAACTTTTTCACAGCTCCTACTATGAAGAAGCCTTTCCATATGTGGAGGTTAAATCTCCTTTCCTCCAAATTTAAAGAGTGCCCCTGGTCCTTTATAATGAAAGTGAAAAATGCAACACCATGTTCACTATATGGACCACTTGTGTATTAAAGAAATGGTGATGATATTAGGACTTTTAATGTGATTGTAAAGCTTGTTTTTTTAATAACAAACATGTTACACTTACCTGCTCTATGCAATGGTTTTGCACAGAGCAGCCCCAATCCTGCTCTTCTGGGGTCCCCTGCTAGCACTCAGGGCTGCACCCATCCCCCCTGCCGGGTGACCCCAAAGCAAGTTGCTGGCTTTGGGGGCACTTATGCATGCTCACTCCTAAGCCCTGCTCTGTGTGTCCTTAAAAGATACACAACATAGGGCTCGCCCACCGTCAATGGCTCTGATTGAGAAGAGCAGGAGCAAGTGTCTCCTGCTGCTGTATATGAGCCAATGAGGAGCGAGAGCCTTGGTTTAATGTGCACATCTCTGGATCGAGATCGGGCTCAGGTATGTATTTAGGGGAAGCTGAGAATGCATAGAATACAGTAAGCTAAAAAACCTTCTGCCTTTATAAACACCTTGAGCAGTTCTTCTCAAGAGAGATTCAAGTCAGTGCAGATAGCCTTTTTGTGAACAAGTGCCCAAAACTTAACTGCATATTCCAGATGAGGTATTATAATTTGTACAGAAGCAAAATGATGTCTCTTTTCATTTCTAGTCATAGGGGGTCTCACTTCTTTTAGCTGTTTGTCTTTTTATTAACTAAGTTCATTATATATCACAAATAATTTTTCATCAAAGCATCCAAATCATAACCTAAAATATAAATGGTTACATTTCCACATGAAATATTTAACCAGTGAAAGGTTTTGTTTCTTAGGAATTTGAACTTCAGTAGTAATACAAACAAAAATGGAATTCCCTGACCTGAACCTACAGATCAACTATATACAAATCAACTATATTTGGGATACAGTCTGCAAAGTGGGTAAGTTTGGTTAAAGGAATTTTAAAATGGGGGAATGATGCTGCAGAAACCAGGACACTTAACATGTTAGCCATATGTGTCTTCTTTGTATAAGGAGTTGTTCATCTAATCAAAATGTACTAAGCAGGAGGAGGTACCAAACATCCATTGTCATCAATGTTTCAGTCTGCTGCTTTTTTTGTGTACCGTTGGAAAACTGCCATAGGCAATTGTCATCAATATTGTAAAAGCACATGCAATCAAAATTCTGGTTCTGTAACAAAATACAGTGCATACATTCAGTATAATAGGTATTCACTATTATAGACAGCCTGTGAGTAATTTTGACAGGTAAACAAAGGACAATTTTGTACAGCAGATCTGGGTGGAAGTTTATCAGATTTAACTCTTAATACTGAAAAAACCTGTGCTGCGATAAACAAAATGATAATAATGCACAGACAAAATTTTAATAAAAGCTAAACTTGCACTTACAGAAAAAAGGCAAATACAGTACTGTATAGTCACATCACCCTGAGAGACACATCCAAATTGTGATGATGTCACATGTGTGGGCGAGACTTTGTGGTCGCGTGTCTGCATAGTAAAATATGGGGAAGCAACATTTAAAGTGTCACTAAAGGCAATTTTTTTTTGTTAGTTTTGAATACAGTGGAGAAGGGATTAGAACAACTTTCATGGTCTATCCTCTCTATTTGTCCTGTTTACAGTTATGATCGAAAGTGAAAGTAAAAGAAAATCCCAAATTTTGGGTTGACAGCGGCACAAGAATAAAGAAATAGTCCAATGGAGACATTCTGGTGACACACTGGGAATTCTTTCATTTTCAATTGATTTCCTCTCGCTTACTGTTTTGGCTATGGGACAGGAAGTGAAAGAAAATCTCCCCAATGGGACACAGATAGCAAAAAAACGTAAAAGGAGTTATAATTCTCCCGTACTCTATCCAAAATTAAAACATATTTTTCTGCTAGTGACATTTTAACAGGTCAGTTATAGTGTAGTCTTTCCATCTACTTTAAACTAGTTTGACTGAACTTCAGCAGACTGTGGAAGTGATTGGGTTGATTTACAAGTACTCAAATCCCTTCCACCTGAAAGTCCATCACCTCCTGAACAAATTTAAACACAATCCTGTGTTGAAAATCACTGTCTACCAGCTGCCATAAATAAACTGTCTAGAGACATTAAAAAAAATGATGATCTCAAATGAGGCACAGGTTAAGGCCTCTATGTTCACCTCTTGAGTAACATGCATGTTGCAACTGAAACAAAGTAACATCACTCTAATGGGTTGAAAGCACAACTAAAGTAACTTTTTTTATGCCAGCGCTCTAAAAATACATGTAAAAATGTGCAAATCTGTGTTACCTTTTGCATTATCCATACTTCATATTATCCATATGAAATCTTGTCTAGTCTGTTGCTTAGTATTAGTGTTAGGTGATGAAGGGATACTACCAACTCAGGCAAGTACCCCACATTCTTTATGTTCTTTTTTATACTAAGGTCAGCAACTTACTATTCACTCTAATGCCTTGTGGGCTGTAGTAATCATTATTAGCAGGAATTCCTTAGACCTGAAAGTTATTTCAAAAGTTCCTCCACATACAAAGATTGAGAAAGACTGGGTTAGGCTATTGAGATAGATTGTTCCTTGTGTTAATCCATGGTTAAAACGGTAAAGTCTCTACTACTACTTAACTACCAAATCACTGAGCCATTATGTGTTTCATATCTAATACTTTGACTCAGTGCTCCTCCATGTGCTCACTATATCCATCCACCTGTCACCCCATTTTTTGTTTAGAATAGAATGGTTTGTTCATATGTGCCAGCTGTCCTTGTCTCTCTCCAGATATCAACATTAGAACAGTTGCCTGATTTAACCCTTTAATTTTTATGTTTAGCCTCCCATTTTGAACATCCACAGGCCAAACTATTATTCTATTATTTTTCAAATTTACCAATAAAATGAACAGACTTGAAAGTTGGAAAAAGACTCTATAAATATTAAAGGATATCACTGTTAATTTTACATGCTCCATGACATTTATGCAGGTGTTCATCTAAATGTTATTATTCAAAATGTTTTAATAATAATTTTAGAGCAAAAACACAACATAATCACTGAAGTCCCTACTCAACATAAAACCCAAATCTGTGTTGAGTTAATAGATAACAAATACAGCTAAATAAGCATTTTATAAAACACTGAAAATCATACATAATTCATACTGTATATAAGTGACATACAGCATACACCCGAACTTCTTCCCCAATTTAGTTTTATACTTAAGTGATATCCTTAAAATGACATAGCCTTCTCAACTAGGGCTACTCCAAGGGTTGCTCGGGGTTCTGCGAGCCATGGTAGATTGATTTCCCACTCAAAAGTGCGTGCATAGTTCCAGCACGAACATCATTTGGCAGAGTCAATTCAGCCTCTTCTCGTCTCTCAGGTGAACAATGACACCAATGATCATTTTAGTTGCAGCATTTTTTCCATTGACCATCTATTAGATACTACCTGAAATACTTTTTTTGTGCACACCTGCTAGCTTGTTCATGTTAACAGCAGGATAACAAAAATCTTAACTATACATTAACAAAATAAAAGGTAAAGTCTATCTCCAGCAAAAACAATGTATTCAGTTATGAAAAGGGCAGAAAAGGCTTAAGAATTCTGTCAGTTTTATATTGCTGTCTATGCCACTGACCACAGATGTAAGAGGGCACTTCTATACTGCACACACTACACTGCAAGGGACCACTTTTATACTGACCACCAAGGCAAGAGAGCGCTATACTGACCACCAATATAAATGCACTGTATTCCACCTGTCACCATTGTAAATGGGCACCATATTCATGGTAAACAAGGTAAAGGGGATATCACTTCCCACCACTTCCTGAATGTAAGGTGATAAAATTGGTGTCTGTGGATAAAAAGCTGTCATAGGACACAATAGGTATTTAACATAACTCAAAAGCACGGTCTATAAACCAGTCAAAAAGTGGTATTAAAGGTTAATCTCTTAAAAAAACAACAAACATGTCATACTCACCTGCTCTGTGAAGCGGTTTTGCAGTGGTTTTGCAACGGCACGCCTGGCTCCTCCCCATTGACAAGTGCCCCCAATAGCTTGCTAAGGGGGCACTGGTGCTTGCAAGCTCTCGAGCCTGGCTGTATGCGTCCATAGGACACGTAGAGCCGTGGCTCGGCCCCACCCCCCTCTCTCTCCTCATTGTCCCACTGTCTGATTGACAGCAGTTGGCTCCCGCAGCTGTCTCAGCCAATGAGGACAGGGAGTCCTGGGTCAGCCAAGGCTCTTGTGCACATCGCTGGATTGAGAGGGGGATCAGATAAGTATTAGGGGTGGCTGTGGGGGGAGCAGCACACTGAAGGTTTTTTTTTACTTTCCTGCTTAGAATGCATGAAGGTAAAACACCTTCTGCCTTTACAACCACTTTAGAACATAAAAAGCAATTAAATATGTGAAGTGCGAAAATAATAAAATGTAGCAGTCATTTAGTTCCTCATATATCAAATGTATCAGAGACAGCATAAGATTTACATATAAAAAATGTAGCAATGAGGGAGTCTTTAAAATATCAAACATACCTGAGAAGGCATCAAATAATATATAAATTCTTATAATAAATGTAGCCACAAAACACATTTTATTTGGTGAAATAAAGTAATAGGATATTTTACTAAAGCAGATGACTCATACCTATCTTTTGAACAACCACATCAGGCGCCTCTGCCAATCAAACTACACAAGGCCTTCGTTCACCCTCCTGAGAACCTTCAAAAAGCACCAAGGATGGGAATGCCCAAGGCATAGAGAGCAACCCCACTGACCCTGTGTGGAGACAGGTTTTCTCCACCTGAGCAGTCCATTATGACCATGTGGCAGCACTCAATTCTTGTTTTTGAATTCATCTAACGCACTATAAGGGCCCTCCTGCCTCCCTTTTCTTTTCGGTGGGAAATCTGAGCTTTACCAGAAACCCCTGGCCAGCTCCTAAGGATCCTTCAGTCTGCGATCTACCACCAAACCCTAGACCATATCTAGTTTCCCTGTCTGTATTTCTTTTATGACCAATATAATATCTATTTTCACTTCAATATTATTACTAAAAAAAGTTTGCTCAGAGCTGGGGAGCTGTGTCAAATCATTATGCCACATTGGCTATTATCTTATGATTACTATTTTTATTATACATTCTGATCACATTAATGTGCCTTGGGCTGCAGATAAGATCATTTTAGCAGGGCCTACATGACACTTGGAACTAGATGCAGATTAGGAGTTCTAACTTTGTTTTGACTTGATTAAAGCCTAAGTTTAGTCAAAAAAGATTTTTTTAAAAATCAGCACAAGAGACATTACTTGCAGTCAATGCAATATGTCCCTTGTGTTGATGGCTGCCCACGAAAAACAATGAATGGAGGAGACATACATTTCACTCAGCTGCCTGTCCTCCATTCATAGATCAACTGTCATGTACAGAAACTGTAGTACAGTGTCTGTGAATGGAGAAGGGAGGTGAAAAGTGCCATCATAGTTGGCACTCCTGGCCAGGTTCCCTGGCTTGATTAACCCCCACCACAATGGAAGAATATGGTGGCGGGCATAGGGGAGATCATAGGATGGAAAATTTCAGCTAATTCTGCAGTACAAGGGACAATCACCATGACTGTAAGCAGGGGTGTGGATAAGGGGGTACCACCAGTCCTCCTGTATGAGGCCCAGGCCAGCAGGGGGGCCCAGGCAGCTAGGTGAATTGGATATGGGTAGGGAGGGTGATCAGCATGGCGTGTGTGTGTGTGTGTGTGTGGGGGGGGGAATGCTGCAACTGATCCCCTGTATGGCGCTTGCTGCAGCAGCTGAAAGCTGGATTCTTCTCCTCTCCCTCCCAGCTGCTACAGATATAGCCATACAGGGAATTGGTTCCAATTACCCCCTAACCACCCCCACCCCCACTGCGCCCATCACCCTTCCTGTGCACCATACATTACCCTTGGCTGCCCAGGCCCCCTGTGTGTTCCCGCCCCTGCAGAGCTGCTGGTTTACCTCCTCTGCCTCCCACCAGCAGCTGCAAGCGTACAATAGGATCCTTCAGAATGGAGAGTGGGGGAAAAGGTTCCGGTAAATATGTTACATTTACCAGCACCTTTCCTTCCTGAATGAACACAATGAGTGATTGGTACTGATCACTCACTGTGTTCATTCATAACTGATGCATAGTAAACTTTTTTTTTTTCTGGAGGGGGCCCCTGTCAGGTTGGCTGTATGGGGCCCCGTGGTTTCTAACAGAAGCCTTGACTGTAAGTAATGTCAATTGTGCTGATTTTTTAAAATACCTTTTTTGACTAAACATAGTCTTTAATGGATCTGATTAATGGATCTAATTGCAAATTACAAGTCAATGTCTCAAGGAGTACTGAAACCAGAGACAATCAGACAGCTAGCATTTCAGGAGGCCAGCAAGTGTAGTAGCTTTTTGCTTTAACATTTTACAAATACTTTTACTTTATTATTGGCACAAATGTCCAAAAACAGGGTTAAGCCGAAGATGTAACTAAGGAATCAGAACTTCAGCTGCAATTTTTTTCCCATAATCCCCAATCATGATGTATGGAACATACACTATGGTGTCCGTTTATGACACAGAGAATAGCTGCGATTCAACAGATCTCAGCTATTCTCTGGTCATTCACAGTTTATGACACTCAGGAGATCATGTCAGCCCTTCTCTGGAGATCTGTGTTCTCCCTCCAGATTCTCCAGCCCAGAGCTGGAGAATCAGAGGGACCGAAACCTAAGCAGAGATAATTTACCTCTGCTTAGTAAACTGATCTTTTACTGTAATCTCGCGAGATTATAGTAAAATGAGCCGTTTTCCAGAGTTTGTAGACCGTTCTCTAGTGTTTGGAGACCGTTCTCCCTTCGTTTGGAGAACTGCTTCATAAACTGCATTCACAGGAGAACTGTGTTCTCCGAGAATGCCGGAGAACTGAGCAGCGATCTATTACCGCTGGTTCACAAACGGACACCTATATTGCCAAGAGTATTGGGACACCCCTTCAAATCATTGGATTCAGGTTTTCCAATCACCTCCATGGCCACAAGTGTAAAAAATCAAGCACCTAGACATGCAAACTGCTTCTACAAACATTTGTGAAGGAATGGGTCACTGTCAGGAGCTCAGTGAATTCAAGCGTGGTACCATGATAGGTTGCCACTTGTGCCATAAGTCCATCCGTGAAATTTCCTTGCTACTAAATATTCCACGGTCAATTGTTAGTGGTATTATAACAAAATGGAACCAACTGGGAACAGCAACAACTCAGCCATGAAGTGGTAGGTCACATAAAATGACAGAGCGGGGTCAGCGCATGCTGAAGCGTACATTGCGCAGAAGTCACCAACTGTCTGCAGAGTCAATAGCTAAAGACCTCCAAACGTTGTGTGGCCTTCAGATTAGCACAACAACAGTGCGTAGAGCTTCATGCAATGTGTTTCCATGGCTGAGCATCTGCATCCAAGCCTTACATCACCAAGTGCAATGCAAAGCGTCAGATGCAGTGGTGTAAAGCACGCCGCCACTGGACTGTAGAGCAATGGAGATGTGTTCTCTGGAGTAACGAATCACGCTTCTCTGTCTGGCAATCTGATGGACGTGTCTGGGTTTGACGGTTGCCAGAACGGTACTTGCCTGACTGCATTGTGCCAAGTGTAAAGTTTGGTGGTGGGTGGGGGGGGGGTTGTTTTTTAGGGTTTGGGCTTGGTCCCTTAGTTCCAGTGAAGGGAACTCGTAAGGCCTCAGCATATCAATACATTTTGGATAATTTAATTCTCTCAAAATTGTGGGAAGAGTTTGGGGATGGCCCCTTCCTGTTCTAACATGACTGCGCACCAGTGCACAAAGGAAGGTCCATAAGGACATGAATGAGCGAGTTTTGGGTGGAGGAACTTGACTGGCCTGCAGAGAGTCCTGACCTCAACCCGAAAGAACACTTTTGGGATGAATTAGAGCGGAGAATGTGAGTCAGGCCTTCTCGTCCAACATCAGTGCTTGACCTCACAAATGTGCTTCTGGAAGAATGGTCAAACATTCCCATAGACACACTCCTAAACCTTGTGGACAGCCTTCCCGGAAGATTTGAAGCTGTTATAGCTGCAAAAGGGTAGGCCAACTCAATATTGAACCCTATGGACTAAGACTGGGATGCCATTAACGTTCATGTGCATGTGAAGGCAGGTGTCCCAATACTTTTGGCAATATAGTGTATCATTAGCAGTTCAGCGGTTAAAGAAAACAATCTGTGTGTAATATGGAGTTCTGTGTGGTCCACAAACACATAGTGTGCTTGGTAAACATTCTCTATTTTATCCTAGCATATTGCATAACTAAAAAGTAACACTTTACATTTAACAGAATTTACCAAGTTAATGGTGAAGAAAATGCAAAGCACAAAATACTAAAAAAAGCATTTTACATGTTACAAAATATGTAAGAAAGAAGAAGCTACCACCCAGCAGCAGAAGTGATGGGATATAGTTATAGTTTTGGCTGTACTGACTTAGTATATATCCTCTTTTATGTTTTATATCCACCACGTCACCAAATGTGAACAGCAATAAAAAATGTTGTATTTCATATAAAACTTTCTAATTCAAATATATTTTGTTCCCTTTTGCATACTTTTTATTGCAGCTATCATTCATCTACAAAGACCGTGTTTATGCATACTGCTATTTGTTACTGTCAGCTAGGTGTTTTTAACCATATAAAGAATATCCTGTGTATAGGGAGTAGTACAAGAAGTTACATTATCACAGTGTCAGCTGTATCCAAATGCACTGCAGTGCGTTTGGATGCGTTTGCCTTGAAAACATTTATCATTAGAAAATAGGTCAGTATGTACTTATAAAAAGAAGGCTGAATGAAAGGTTACTAGGTAAATATACAGACAGAAACATATACATCATAGTCAGGGAGAACTACATGTAACGTGACCAGATTTCTCCAATAGAAATTACAGGCAATGTAGTACACAGGTAACAAATACGATTTTCATATTACCATCTGATATTCTCTTTCAGAATCCGTTCGTAAAAAAGTCCTATTGTGTATGCATGAGATTAATCGCATTACATAATGCGGCTCATCTTGCGCATGCGGTGTACATCATTACATTAATCTGTTTGCAAAAAAAAGCCTTCGAGATATTGCAAGATTTCAGGAGAAGGCGTTTTTACACAGATGAATGTTATGTCGTGTGGTGCGCAAGATGAGCCGCATGTCGTTATGCATTCCATCTTGTGCATGAGCAGTACAATACTGTGAGATCTTGTGAAATCTTGCAAGATCTCGCATACAGATGTGCTCAAATGTTTGCATACCCTGGCAGAAATCATGAAATTTTGGCATTGATTTTGAAAATATTACTGATCATGCCACAAAACTGTCTTTTATTTAAGGATAGTGATCATATGAAGCCATTTATTATTATATTACAAATTACATAATTGATTGGCTCCTTTTTAAATCATAATGATAACAGAAATCACCCAAACAGCCCTGATCAAAAATTTTCATACCCTGGAATGTTTGGTCTTGGTTACCTCAGGAGAAATACCGTCTTTGGAAAAAAACAGTGTAGTTGTTTCAAGGAGCACAACATTTTTTATTTATTTCAGGTACTTATATAGTGCTGTCAATTTACACAGTGCTTTACATATATATATTGTACATTCACATCAGGGGTTTACAATCTAAGATCCCTGACTCACATTCATATCCCAATTTACCTACCTGCATGTCTTTGGGATGTGGGAGGAAACCAGAGTACCTGGAGATAACCCATGCAGGGACAGGGAGAACATACAAACTACAGGCAGGTGGTGCTGAGGTTGGGATTTGAACCAGCATCCCTAGTATTGCCAGGCAGAAGGGCTAACCATTTGGCCACTGTGCTATATGATATGATGATATTGAACAAAAATGAGCTGCACAGTCAAGTTGCCAGAAAGAAGCTTATTTACTGTGCCAATGCCACAAAAAAGACCAGTGAAAACATGCCCAACAACACCTTGACATGCCTTTCTGGGTTTTTTTTGTGGCGTTGGGGCAGTAAAGGCATCTTTCTGATAACTCGGTCAGGCACAATTAAGGAAAGTAAATAAGACTTAAAAAAACACAAGTTTTAGATGATTTCACATCAGTGTGCAGAGATGTATGCTGATGTGAATTTTAGTCAAACTGCTTTAAGTTATGTATTTATTTTTATATTATACTTGTGATGGTTTATGCATGTCTAAGAGCGCTACTTAACTGCTTGCCGACTGCCCTATAGCAGAAATACTACTACAGGGCAGCAGCGGTGTGCAAAATCACACACACATATATATATATATATATATATATATATATATATATATGTGGTTTTGCATTTCCGGGTAGGGGGCGCGTGCACAGCCATCCACAGCAGTGTGATTACAATGAATCCCACACACATCGCCCCCTAGTAAAACACTCCCAGCACACAGTTAACTCTTTCATCGCCCCTCATGTTAACCCCTTCTGGCTCAGTGCCATTAGTACAGTGTCAGTGCTTTTTTTTTTTAGCACTGATCACTGTATTGGTGTCACTGGGGATGTCAGTGACACCAAGTCAGTTCCCCCCAGTGTCAGAATGTCCGCTGCAGTCCCGCTATAAGTCGCTGATCACCGCCATTACTAGTAAAAATTATAAAAAAATCCCAGTATCTATACCATCATTTATAAACGCTATGACTTTCACGCAAACCAATTACTTTACACGTATTGGGATTTTTTTTTTAGCAAAGACATGCAGCAGAATACATTTTGGCCTAACTTTATGATGAAATTTGATTTTTTTTATTTTTTTTACTGAACATGTTTAATAGCAAAAAGTCAAAAATATTGTTTTTTTTTTCTCAAAATTGTCTGTCTTTTTTTGTTTATACCACAAAAAATAAAAAAACGCACAGGCAATCAAATACCACCAAAAGAAAGCTCTATTTATGGGAAAAAAACAACGTAAATTTCATTTTGGTGAAGCATTGCATGACCGCGCAATTGTCATATAAAGTAACGCAGCGCCATAACGCAAAAAATGGCCTGGTCAGGAAGGGGGGTAAATCCTCAGGAGAGCAAGTGGTTAAGGAAACTTTGGGTGGGAAAAATGGCAAAATTCTGCAGGTTGGACAGAAGGTGCGCATACCTGCTGCAGTCTTCCAAACTTTGTGTCACAGCTGAACCTCAGGAGGTTCTGATAAGCACAGCTTAGGCACTTCCTGACAGTGACATAGCTTACCATCCTCTTACATAGTTACATAGTTTGGCTGGAAAAAGACAAAAGTCCACCCAGTTCAACCATTAAAAAAAGTTATAATCCTATACCCACAGTTGATTCAGAGGAAGGTAATTGATCCAATTTTCTCCTGCTGGGAATAAAATTCCTTCCTGATCCTCCGAGAGGCAATCTGATATTCCCTGGATCAACTTTACCTATAAACCTACCTCTTGATTCCTTGATGCATTCCTATTTTAGTGAGGCTCCCCTCCAGGGATTTGGTGACAAGTCCTGACACTACTACTACTAGAGTTGGAGCTCTTGTCAGAATGGCCTGGTATTCAGCATTGCCAGAAAGATCTAGAAGGTTGCTGCAGGTACGTACGGGCACCTCTAAGTGCCTTCACTATATATCTTCAGCAGTTTCTACCCGGTGACAGAATCTCCATAAAATTTGAAGTGCATCTACAATCATTTTAGCACATAATAAGCAATATAAGAAATAGAGTGCCCAATAGTTGTCACAAAGTCAGCATATTTAGACCTGGGACACACCGCTTGGGACAATGAGACTCGGTTTGTGTTGGCAGCCTTTCCTAGCCTGTTTCAGCTTGCCTGTCAGTTATCTGTACCTTCTACTACTCTATTTTTGTCCTTATTGCTTTTGATTGCCTTAATGCTATGTTTTACTTGCTTCGCTTGCTACCTTATTTCCTCTGCCTCTGCTGGCCCTTCTTTTACATAACCAAACTCCTTGCTCTTGCCATTGTGTTACATTCAAAGGAGCAGTATGCCACTACAGACAGCAAGCACGGCAGGCAAAAAATTCGTGACCATTACTGCTTCAAAACTGTGTGTTAGAAATTCTTTTATTGCACATATAATGTTCATTTTTTCATCAGACACATTTTTATTTACAACCAGAAATATTTCTAGCAAACTTGAAATAATACTCACAGCATTTACCAAATGTCAACCATATCCATGGTAGTTATTAAAAATAAAAAAGGCCTACATTTTAAAAATATCAGTTTTCTCTCTACATGGTAAAGAAAAACAAAAAGGCCTATGGATAAAAATATATTAGGTCTCATGCAAATTGGTTTTGACACTCATCCTGTGTGATGATCTTCTGTTTTCTACATCTGCATCCATCCTTGAGCTGGAAGCAGACAGAGCAGCTGCATGGACACACCCACATGTCAAAATCTGAGATGTGTACAGGAGTGAGTGCGCAAATCTGAATACACAGATTTTGCATTGGTATATGTGCACCTGCTCACATGTCAAATTTTGACATACAGCTGTCTGTGCAGCTGCTGATTCTGCATGCGTGTCTATAGGTTGCCTGTGTGAAGCTCCAAGGCAGATGCAGAAAACAGCGGCACAGCACGCAGGTCAGGTGTCAGCACCTGTCTGAATTGTCACTTAAAGGAGACATATTACTGTGAACTGGCCTCTTTCAGTCACTGATCTGTAACATAAATGCTTAGTCTTGGTTCACACCTATGCGTTTTCCGCTGTGTTTTGCAGAAACGCACTACAGTCCATTTAACATGATTTCCTAAGGGACAGGTTCACATCTCCACGTTTCACCTGGTGCGTTTTTCGGAAAGGGTCAGGGACTTTTTAATTTTTTTTTTATATCTTTATAAAAAATTTTTTTTATACAAATCCATTTTAAACCAACAACATACAATATAAAAATCCATATTTAATTACAGTCCCCCTCCCCGTGTTTACCCTCCCGCCCCCTCCTTTTGTCTTCTTGATCCTACCAATTACTTCTTGTTCTTCTTTTGTTAATCTATCTCACTATTTCCCCTCCTTTTCTTTTTCCTCTATCTTTCCTTTCATTTTCAAATTCTTGTTTATTTTCTTTTTTCCCTTATCCTCCAACCGCTTCTAGAAATCTTTTTGATTTTTTAAAATTGTACCATCCCTCCCAGATCTTCTTAAATTTTTCCATTTTATCCTCCTCTATATGATATAATTCTTCCATTCTATTTATATACTCCACCCTATCCATCCAATCTTTTATTTTTGGGGATTCTGATATTTGCCAATATTTAAGGATAAGGCTTTTGGCTGCATTTAAAAGATGGAACAAAATTGTATTTTTATATTGCTTCACCGAAAGCTCTGATTTAAAAAATAAACAAGCCCCCGGGTTTATCGATAAACTAATCAGGGACTTTTTTAAATGCAAAACGTTGCGTTTGTGGTTCTATAGACTTCAATGGAGACGCTGCAGAAAAGCATGTAGTGTGTTTTTAATGCATTTTGCATTTTAATCTGCCTAGAAAGAAGAAAAAAAGCAAAATGCATCAAAAACTCATGTGCGAAAACATAAAACGCACTGCATAATGGATCAAACGCAAACTGCATAGGTGTGAACCTAGCCTTAGTCTGTTAATTAATGCAAGAGGGTCAGCACAACAGCCACCAATGGAAGCTGCATGTTTCCTCTCAGTTTTACTTAAAAGTTGAACTCCAGGTATAATCTTAATTTCATACTCACCTACTGTAGGTGCAGCTTAAACCAATCTAAGTATGCATGTCATACCTGAGAGCCTGCTGGGGAAGGTGACAATTACTATAGTAGTGGGTGCTGCTACAGTGATCTTCCAGGTCCTGTGCCAAGCAGCTTCCCTTCTGCACACTGACCACAGGAGGTGGATCACTCAGAACTGCCACCATTCACAGAACGCATAGTATTTTCTTCAATTAATACAAAGCGTTCTCTAATTGAACAAGGTGGAATACGTTACCTCACTGCCCGTTCCTCTTCACCTTGTTCATTTTGTTTTTTTTAAATGCATGGTGAAAAATACATAAACACACAACAGTTAGCATAATAGAAGGAGCTGGATGCAGTTACAAACTATATCTATAACTGGTTTTTGCAGCGAGGAGCACATGGAAGGGCAATGCATGTCCAACAACAACACAGAAAACTTCCCAGCTCAACTTACCAACCAGTCTGCAACCAACCAAATTGTCCTGTCTAACAGTTCACGTTAAAAACAGGGGTTTAGTTAGCACACATTTGAAATGCATGCGTAAGCTGCAGAGCCTCTTCACGACATCCCAGTATTTTCTGCAGTCCTAACTCTATACTTTATGAGAGCCTCCATAGTAGATGCAGATGCATAATAATGGATAGACTGAGGGCAGGTAAGCCTTGAGGGAGCCCACCCTCCTTAAAGGCACAGGGGCACCTAGGGGCCTAGTTAACACCTTGCAGCCAGAAAGACCATAGTTACATAGTTAGTCTGGTTGAAAAAATACACAAGACCATCTAGTTCAGCCAATAAAAAGGACTCTGGCTCAAATGTAGGAGGGTGCCCCTCATGGGATTACACTGTTTTTTTGAAAAATAAAAGTAGCATTGACAAGTGCAAGCCATTTATCCAGTGCTGGAGGAAAGGTGGACAACCAACATACTGCTATCGTATGCATTCGCAACAGGACAGCTCCAAAACAAATGGTAGAAAGTGGCATGTCTATGACCTGATTGAGTCTGGTAGAAGTTCTGCTAAGATTTTTACATAAGTAGTTAATAGGAACATTGACCGCACTCACCAGATGGAGGTGAGTAATAAGCCTCATAGGATATAAGGGATCCTATAGCCCCTCAGGAGGAACTCAAATCGCCTTCACCCTGCTTAGATACAGCAATCGACTCCACTCTACTTCTCCATGGAATCCTCAATAATGTGCAAGGAAAGAAAGGCTACATAGTGTAATACTGCCACTCAATACCATATAAATCCATAGAATAAGGACACTCACATGTTTCAATAAAATAACAGGCCTTGTTTAATAGCCTCAAAGGCTTCAAAGGAACAAGTTTCCAAATTGTAAATATAGGGATCTCACGCTTTAAGGATCACTGTAGAGGATGACCAGCTTTCCACCTCAAAAATGGCTGCTTGAACCGCAAAAGTCGGCGTGCGTTCCAAATACCGGAAGTGACGTAGGCCAAGAAGACGGCAGACCGGAAGTGCGTCAACGCGTTTCGCCCCACCCACAGGGCGTTTTCAAGACCTTGATTGGTCTGCAAGTATTCTGGGACCTACGAAGTGTCCCAGAAGATAGAGAGGAAGAAGGGGGGTCGAACTTACGGCTCACATTGCCGCGGCAAACTGAGCCGGAAGTGGGAGCGGGTACCTGTCAAAACCAGGTATCTGCTCCCCCCAAAAAATGCCAAATCAGGCAGTGGAGGGGAGGAGGAGGCAAACAAGTGGAGCTTCCACTTTTTTGTGGAACTCCGCTTTAAAACAGTAATGCTACAGGATAGACCCAGGATCTAACCCCGCTTAAAGTGTATTTCAACTTTTACAGCCAAATTGGGATAACACTTTATATTTGTTACATGTCCCCATTCCATAGCATAACTTAAAAAAAAACATTAAAAATTGCAGCTTGCCTTTCTTAGATACTCTATTCTGGACCCTCCAGCAAGGAAAATCCTATTTAGTTCTCTTTGTTTGAGGGGCTCAGCATCTGTGTTTGGCATATTTAAACCTGCCTGCACTGTGCAGGCAGATTTATATTATTTTATTTATTTCAGGTACCTATATAGTGCTGTCAATTTACGCAGTGCTTTACACATATAGTACATTCACATCAGTCCCTAACCCTCAAGGGGCGTACAATCTAAGGTCCCTAACTTACATTCATACACATAATAGGGCCAATTTAGGCAGGATCCAATTAACCTACCAGCATGTCTTTGGGTGTGGAAGGAAACTAGAGTACCAGAGGAAACCCACGCAAGCACAGGGAGAACATGCAAACTCCAGGCAGACAGGTGGTGCAGTGGTTGGGATTCAAACCAACAACCCCAGGTGGAAGTGCTAACCATTTAGCCACTGTGCAGATCTTGAATATCTATTGAAATTTTATTTGAACAATGCCTGTCTTAAAAAAGAGTTAAAGGTTTAAAGGCTGGGCTTCTTGCATTGTATGTTAATGAAGACAGACTTAGGAAAGACTATGACAGTGTTCAAAAAACCTTGCAGTCAGCCATGACACCTGTTTCTAATAAACATCAAAAAGATAAGAAATATTTGGAAAAAAATTTTTTGTAAATATGTTGTGTGAATGGGAACACATAACAAATATATAGTGGGGTTTTCTCAAATTTAATTGCAAAACTAGAAATGGACTTTAATGCTGTCTTTTCTGCCCTCTGCATTGAATGACCCTGAAAGTCCTCAATGCTAAAACTCTCTCACTGCTTAACAAAACTGTATAGCACATGTGCTACCTCCATATTTAAATAGCACTGAGAAGAAAAATATTATTGAGGAATGCACAAAATATGCCATTTATTATTACAGGTATTTATATAGAGCTGTCAATTTACACAGTGCTTTTACATATATATTTTACATTCACATCAGTCCCTAACCCTCAAGGGGTATACAATCTAAGATCCCTAACTTACAGGCATACATAAACATGGTCAATTTACTTACCAGCATGTCTTTGGAGTGTGGAAGGAAACTGGAGTAAACACACACGGGGAGAGCATGCAAACTCCAGGCAGGTGGTGCTGTGATTGGGATTTGAACCAATGACCCTAGTACTGCCAGGTGGAAGGGCTAACCATTTAGCCACCATGCTGCCCATTTATTGACAATGCTACCAAACATGCAATTCAACATTCCATGTGACTGACTGATCCTGTATTTGAAGACATCCTTTAAAGTTGTGAGTCCTCTTTGTGATATTAGGAGCTCTGCTGATACAATCACCTCATCATCCACAAAAACAAAGGTCAGTCATAGTTCTACTGTCTCTGATAGTGGGCAGTTCTCAGAGTCTCCATGTGTTCTCCTAAAGCAGCTTCATGATGTAAAATGGCTAAAAATGCTGAAATTGGAACAACTGCCATTGGAGCCTACGGTATATCAATATAAGGAGGCAGTAGATTGTATCAGTAACTCCCACTGAAATAAATCTCTTTCATTTACTGAATTTTCTGCTGCTGAAGAGGAACAAATATTATGTCTTTTTCATCTGTTACTACTAAGCAATTAATCATATTGACAAAAGTAGTCAGCAATTCTTTTCCACAGATCTTTGTCTATTTTTTTTTATTACTTGATCTGTGGGTTATTCCAAATTGCAAAACAAGCATAGTGATTAGGTATAGTGGAGAGTCATAAAAAATATTATCTGACAAGGTTCATGAAGCAAAAAAAAAAAAATAAAAATGTTGTGATATTTAGTGGATTAGGATCACAGCAAACACTTGGAAGATTGCAGGCTTTAAAACACAGTCCAGTTTGTGCTTAAATTAAACAAGAGTTTGGCCTCATGCACACAAATGTTTACATGCTCTCGAGTCATGAGAAATGCATTGGAACCCCATCCCTGGTTCGTAAGCCCTGTACTATTTGGACTTGTATTTATATTTAGGAAAGTACCTTTTTTTATAGTGTTTGCGCTGCAGACAAATCCTTCATATATGTCAAAGTTTAATTTGGTGAAAGTAAAGGCCATGCACATGGACATTTACGGGCTCTTGAGTCTTGAAGAGTAAATTTTTCGGTGCTTTCCAGCAATGAGGATCCAGATTTTTAACAACTCTCAAATACTCAACAAGTCTTCTATTAATGCACTTTCTGCTCCTATTAACCCCATGGGATCCTGTATATATGTATGTTGTAGCTGAAGCCCTTAAAACAAGGAAAAGCCTGAAAAATTGTTTTACAAAATATCAAAAACAGCAGCAAGAACAGCACAGAGGATCAGCAGGTGGTTCTGTACTGGAGTATGTGAATGCCAAGGAATCAGATTCCTATTATAGAAATTTGCAAATATAGTGACATGTACATAACATAGAGTAATTAGAAATCTGTGCACCTCTTTCCACTAAACATGCAATGTTTTGTGCATAATTCTTACAACACGGGAAAGAGCTGGGATGTCAGTCATCATCATAAAGACAACAAAGAGGTTGAAAACTCCGCAAAGCAAGCCCAGTCTAAGGCTGTAGGGGAATATGAACAGCAAGTAGAAACCATTGCAGCCACTAATGTTCCCATCTCCAGAACTTGGTCTGGAACACAAACACTTGCTCACTTGAAGGTTTGTGCAAATTTAGTCCCCATAATGAGGTTTGTAGCTGATAAATGTGTTGGTAGTATGTCATCTACAGCATATTTTGCATTAAGCCTGAACGGGTTAATCAAGAGGGCATCAGAATGAACACAATTCCAATGCGCTGGAATTCTGATTTTTTTTTTTAAATGCTACTGTATGTACCTCCACTCCGCCACAACTTTTGCACACCCATATTATCCCAAAGCTTCAGCTGAACCCATATTATACACAGCAATCTTACTTTAATCAGTATCCATAGTTGTCCGTCCCATATCAACCCCCGTTCTCCTCTTCCTAGTACTTTATTATTTATTATGGAAATGGTTTTTGTAGAGTTAGGTTTTATATCAATTTATTTATTAAACAAATACTTGTCATGTATTTCAAGGGTCTATTTCTCCTGAGAGTTTAGCTTCAATTTCATCTAGTCTGAAAATGTAATTCTTGGCATAGACCTTTTTTTCCCATCAAATTCTTTACTTTCTGCTCACACTGGGGCACTAGTAGTGAACTGCGGAGTGCAGAGAAAGACATAAAGGATTGCAGGAGACAGATCTACTAAAGAGGAAGCAACAGACTGACAGCAAGTTTCGGGAAGGACAGCAGGACCCAGGGAGACAGGTGGAACAACAGCATTAATAAAGGGAGACTCAACAGGGGGGGCTTAGTCAAGAAAACTCATTACCAGCAGAGCGGCCAATGCCTGACTGTGTGACAACTGGTGAACATGTTGCAGAAGAATGCCAAGCCCAAAGCAGGTATACAAGATTTGCTATATGTTGCTAACATTTTTTTTACAATATTTACATAGATGATGGTTAAATTGGAAAGATCTTGCTCGAAGGTACTAGCCATTTTGCAAAGCTGTGTTTCCGAAAGGCTTAAATGTGTTTGCTTAATTAATATGGTCATTAATATTTTTCCGTAGACCATCTTTTTATTTTGTGTTCTTAACATAAGTAAAGGTCCTGCTGTGCCCAAAGGAATTTAATTGTGCTTTTTTTAAATTCATGCCCTTTTCTAAAGTAGGAATCACATGATACAGTATATAGTATGCTTCTAGCTGTTATACACAAGGCTCCTTGTTATTCCTTTTTCCTTCTGAGATGCTAACTGAATAATGCTTTCCCCAAAAGTGGCCTTATGAGGATCTCATAGTGTTACTAGGGAAGATACCAAAGGAGGGTTAAATAATACTACATGGTATTATAGATTCTCATCCATGGTGGTTTGGATCGCTCAAAAATAGGTGGTTAGTATCTATTTTATTTCAATAGGTTTAGTTACTAAATTTCTAAGGTTCTAAGTTTTAACAGGTTGAATATATGAAAAACCTGCAATGGAGGCTTTTTTTCCAACAGTCAATAAGCATAGTGTTCAAATAAAGTGCAGCGCTCAAAACATTTCAATAATGATATGTGAAAAATAATGGATAATCACAAAGCGTTCATAGATAAAACCATCAAATGGTGAAATCAGAACAGATCAGTAACCCAAATGCCGTGATGAGATCATTAGACTTCCAAAGATAGCCAATGTGGCACCATCCACTCACATGCAAGGTTTACCAGAAGGTATGTGACCCCCTGCTAAGAGTGGTCAGTCTACAATTTATGGGATATCATTTATGACATCAAGGGCAAAAAAATTCCTCCTTTGGACACACAAGGAAATGACAGATAATCCTCTAATCCAGTGGTCACTAAATGGCGGACCACAGTCTGGAACCGGACCGAGGGACAGTCCTGTCCAGACCACAGCGACGCCACCACTGGATGCTCTCCCTCGGGGCTTAAGATGACCAGGCCCCACAGCGGGAGGTAAGCGGTGACCACGGTCTGGACGGGGCTAGTGCAGACCGTGGCCACCACTCACCTCCCACTGTGCGGCTATGCCTAAAACAGAGCCGACAGGAGGAACGGAAGTGATGGCTCCAGTGACAAGCAGGAAGCACCGCAGACACAAGGACAGCTCTTTGGCCAGACGCTACACTGAAGGGACAAAAACAGCCTCTCTTCTTCAACTACCGACACACTGTGACAGGCCTGTAGCGGCGGTGGATGGGGTTGTCTCTGCTGGACGGGCTGTATCTTTGCTAGACGGGCTGTCCCTTTGCTGGATGGACGGTCTCTTTGCTGCATGAGCTGTGTCTGCTGGACGGGCTGTCTCTTTGCTGGATGGGCTGTCTCTTTGCTGGACTGGGCTGTCTCTTTGCTGGAAGGGCTGTCTCCTTGCTGGACAGCGATGTCTCTTTGCTGGACTGTGCTGGCTCTTTGCCCAGTTGGGTCTAGCAAAGACACATCCCAATCCAGCAAAGAGACAGCCCAGTCCAAGAAGGGACATCCCTATCCAGCAAAGAGACATCCCGTATTTGCTATAAATTTGCTGTGTTGTTAGGGGCACTGTGTTGTGTTAGGGGCGATGTGTTGTGTTAGGAATGCTGTGTTATGTTAAGGGGTGCTGTGTTGTTAGGGCCACTGTGTTGTTAAGTGTGCTGTTGTGTTAAGAGGTGCTGTGTTGTGTTAGGAGATGCTGTGTTTTGTTAAGGGGTGCTGTGATGTAAAGGGAAAAGAGGACACTGTGAGACTTCTTTAAAGAGGGGACTGTGATGTAAAAGGGACTACAGTGTGAAAGGTATGCTAAAGATCATAATGTACCGGGGGACTGTGATGTGTTATATCGCTAACAAGGTTCGGACCTCTGTTGGAATGAAATTTTGCTGACTGGACCTCCGTAAATTTTAATTCAAGACACCTGCTCTAATGGCTCCAACCGCTACAAGATGAGTTAAATTAAACCAGAACTCGTAACGTTATACATGTAATAAAAAATGATAAAATGTCTGCACATAGTGTAAAAACCACCAATAATCCAAAATGTATTCAAATAGAAATTACACTCACATGTTAAAAGGCACAAACCAACGTGTACAAACACTAAAACAGGTCTTTCCAGCATCCAAGATGGCTGCCGGCTGGTCGCGCATGTGTGGTAGCGTGTGTGGAGCCAAGCACACATGCTACTTGCATGTGAGTGGATGGTGTCACATTGGCTATCTTTGGAGGTTTTCTGATCTCATCACGGCATTTGGGGGCTGATCTGTTCTGATTGCACCATATGATAATTTTTTTAAATTCCTTTATTTTAATTGAGTTTTACCAATTTACAAATATGGGTTCAAAAACACAGATAGAGCGTCGTACATTAGGAAAATGCCATGTCTTGAGAATCTCGTCAATTGTCTAAGTAACATTGAGATAACCTAATTCCAAATAATAGGATACTGGAGCGTAATCTGAAGACATAAACTAACCATGTGATCTTTTAATTTATGATCATTTTGTGATTATCCACTATTTTTCACATATCATTATTATTATGATTTGTGTTTGAAATGTTTTGAGCGCTGCACTTTATTTGAACACTGTGTATTTGCTATATGTTGCTAAATTTTTTTTTACAATATTTACATAGATGATGGTTAAATTGGAAAGATCTTGCTCGAAGGTACTGGCCATTTTGCAAAGCTGTGTTTCCAAAAGGCTTAAATGTGTTTGCTTAATTAGTGCTAATGCTAACTAGTACTAAGTAAAAAACAATGTGGAGAACGAAATGTACCCTGCATGCTGAGTCCAAATGTACTAGAGTGGAGATGTAGACAGGGGCGCATTTACCGCAAGGCAAACAAGGCGTTTGCCTTGGGTGGCATTTATCGGGGGGCAGAATGGACACATGTGGCAGGTGGCAGAGGAAGGAGAAGCAGGTGAGGCACTGCAGGAGCTCCTGAGGATGGTGTAGAGGAGATCTCCGGAGATACCTCACACATGCCATTATGTTTGTAGAAGTCTCTGTTGGGATCCATGGGAGCTGCATGGTGTCAGACAGACTCTCCTTGCCAGTCCTGATCATGGCTTTGGCAGTGCCCGACAGATGTCATTCTGTGGAGGTGAGTGCTGGTAGAACTTTTTCTCTCTCTCATTTAGATGAAGGGGCATCCGATTTTTGGCTTGCCTAGGGCAGCACAAAACCTAAATACACCACTGGATGTAGAACACTACAGGTGAAAACAGCAAACAATGGATACCTTATATGAAGGAAAGTACACTTGTATTTTTTCTGCACGCCTAAATAAGCAGGCTTTGTCCTTGCTACTTGTAACAATAACCCAGAAAATACATAATTTCTTCTGTGATAGTTCATTTGTATGTGTATTTTTTCAGGGGAAATAATCTGCAAACTCTTAAATAAAATGCAGCAACATTAGATTTTACCTATTTAGCCCCAGCTGACAGTAATGGTTACAATGACAAAAATGTGTGTACTGAATTAAATTCTGCTGGCAGAGGTTGATGTCCAATATTCTTCTCCACTCACATTTCAAAAGCTGATCTTCACTTTTGCTTTGAACTGTACTGACTTGTTTTGACCACAGCTCTAGGCAAGATTTCTCCGCTATGCCACTTGCACATTTAAAAAAGTCTTGCCTCAGCAGCTCTATCAATGGACTTTTCTCAGATAGGTCTCTCTAAGCAGCGTTTGCATGTGCCGCTGCAGGCATATGTGTGGGACATGTACACTGGTACCTTATGGGGGATTTAAGATCAGTGCTGAGTAGTATTCAAGATGCACCCTGTGAACTGTCACCTGACCTGTTACTTCGCCACTCTGTAAGCAGCAAGGCTTGCTCTGTAACCAGCTTTCAGTTTTCTACTTCTGACATTGTTTGGACTTTTACATTAGTCCTCATGCACACTGGACATTTTTACAGCTGCTGTTTTTGGATTTTGGCATTTTTTTCTACAAACAGGAAACTCCCCAGCATGTTATCCTATGTGTCCATGCACACATAGATTGTAATTAGCGTTTTTTGGCAGGGGCGTTTTTTGGCTGGAAAAACAAAACAGGACTAGTGGGTTTCTAGAGGAGTTTTTTAGCTATAAAAAATGCTCTAATGCTGAAACATTTTTTTGTTGGTCAAAAAAGCTAGAGACCGCAAACGCAAAAAGTGTGGCAAAACTCTGCTAAACACTAATGCAAAAACACTAAAAAACACTGAAAAACTCACGTTTTTTTGACACAGCTAACGTTACCAGCGTTATCAAAGTGAAACTAAACTCTCTCAGTCCACATTAACTATTTTTAATCCTTAAAGTGTCACTTAAACCCACAAGAGTAAAATCAGTCCGAATATGCAGTAAAGCATGTGTATTGAATTAAATTTCACCAAGGTCTGGACAGTAAAATTTGCATGCATCAGAGGTCTGAATCTCATGTAGGCCCGTGCTGCATTTTCATGTACGGCCAATCACGTGTTGCTGTGATGCCATTTTGATAAAAGGGTCGGAGGGACTTCTTCAGGTTTCTAGCAGGTAGTGCTGACCTACCCACAACGTGTGCACCAAATGCATGTGTACAGATCAGAACCTGTTCTTACATCAGTGTCCTAAATCCCCACTGCACATCACCATGTTACTGTCTTCAGCCTCCACATTACTGTCCTCAGCTCCCCCCACATTACTGTCCTCAGACCCTCTCCATGTTACTGTCCTCAGCTCCCACAATACTGTCGTCAGCCCCTCTCACTTTAATGTCTTCAGCCCCCACACACCACAGTCCTTAGTCCCCCAGATT
The DNA here is from genome assembly GCF_062004578.1 of Staurois parvus. Taxonomy (NCBI): domain Eukaryota; kingdom Metazoa; phylum Chordata; class Amphibia; order Anura; family Ranidae; genus Staurois; species Staurois parvus. Next base: position 848,754 of record NW_028318393.1, read on the forward strand.
ACTGTCCTCAGTTCCCCCACATTCAGTCCTCGGACCCCCTTCAAACTAATGTCCTTAGCCTCTCTAATTTTGCCCCCCCCACTGTCCTACCTTACACAGACAGTGATTGACAGACAGTGATTGATTGCTAGGCCTTTCTTTCATCCTAGCAACCAATCACCTGCTTGTTAACATCGGGCAGCTCCCACCCTCCATCCAGAACTGTCCTGCCTCACTCTGTCAGCTCTGTGAGGATGACTGCGAGACAGCCGGGGGGAGAAAAGGCTCTTAAATGGCCGGACTGCATGGGTCTGGATGGGACTGTGATGCCTGCATTAAAGCATGCTTGTTATACAACCCCTGGCAAAAAGTATGGAATCACCACTCTTGGAAAATGTTTATTCAATTGTTTAATTGTGTAGAACAAAAAAAGCAATCACAGACATGCCTCAAAATTATTTTCATTTAACATTCCAACCTTATGGTTGGACCCCCAGCATTATTTCACAGATAAGTCCATTCTCCATGCTTTCCAGCCAGGTTACAGACCAATGGAAGATTGTGGGATTGATTACTAAAGGCAAATAGGCTATTCAGTTTGCAAGGGAATTTGCCCTAGGCTTTAGTAAATGAGAAGAAGCTCACTATGAATTTAGCTAATACAACAAGCATCAAGACGGGACCAGTTACCCACAAGAGGAATCACATCTTTCACACAGAGAATTACTGGGCTTAGATAATATTGCCTCACTTTTGTTTCCTGTCATCCAAGGCATGTTATGGCTACAAGGTTATAGACTGGTCCTCTGAAAAAGTAGACTTACAGTCATCCAACTGTTGACAGCTTTGTCTCCTTCAGTCTTCCATATCAGTTCTCTCCATGAACTCCTAAACCAATTAAAATCAACTCATCCCTTGACCTTATCAAGAATTCCTAGATATCTGATAAAAAGAGTGGAGATATTCTTCCTCCTCTTTAAACTTAAGATGGCCTCATTGAACTTTTACCAGCTGAGAACCCATTTGGGCAAATCTTTGGTCCAATCCAAACCTTAGTTGAAGAAACCTACGGCTAGAGCTGGGATCTTGTTTTGTCAAAAAGAAGAACTAATCTCCTCAACCCATGTGTGGACACAGACTTTAGTAAAATAACTGTTAAAGTTCCATTAAACCCACATCATAAAAAACTATCAATAAATGCTGTATTACATACTGTGCATACTCACTCAGTCACTATAGGATTTGTTTTCTGTATTCTGCAAAAAAACTGGTTTATCCTGCTGTTCTCTGTCGTCCCCTCCTGTCCATGTCCCTAGAGCAGCTGGGGATTTTGCAGAGCCATGTTGGCAGCTAGTGCACATGCTCTGTTTTCAGTGTATTTGTACCCTGAGTATTTCCTCCCTATCACATCTGAGCAGCCCATGTGACTAGAGAGTCACACATGGAAGTATACACAGTGGTAAAGGACAGACCTTCCCTCCTTCTCCACCCCCGTTAACCAGCGAATCACAATGGGGTTGGGATATAACATCATGATTCATGGAAGCTCCACCCCTCTGTTATTCTAAGACACAGGCAGGAGGGGAGTGACACAGACTGTGATTAGCAGAAATCCACTCACACCATGTTATTGCCAAAAAGTAATAAATATTTAATTTCAAATATATATTTGTATGACAATTTTAAACAGTATATTGATAATAATTATTAATTTCCTGTGACCAGTAGCAGAGAACTAGAAACCCCTCCTGCCACTGTTTCCCTGCAGACAGAAGAAAGAGCTGGGTCATGTGACAGCTGAATATCAATTTGGATTTTTTTAATTAAAATAACTACAGTGCCATCATCCACATACATAAAGAGAAGGGATGATGCAAATAAACAGCCTGTGTTTAGTATAACTTTAAAAAAGTGCTGTCCACTTTTTTGGTATCTAACCTTTTACAGATAATCGGATACTCTGAAGTTTTTACTAAGTTTGAATTTAGAGGTGCATATAATTTTGTCAGAATACATAAGTCTTCATCATCCCTGAAATAACAGTGCATTAATGTAAGTAAGGTCCTTGACATATTGAGACATAATGACCTTTACACCAAGCTTGAAAAGTGTGAACTTGAGGATAAGATGGTCCAGTGTCTGGAAATCATCCGTTCTACTAATGGTATCACCATGGACCACCAAAAGTCACTGCTACTCTTGACTGGCCAGTTCCTACTAAGAAAAAAGGAGTACAGATTATTGTTGCGTTTGCAAAATTCTATAAAAATTTCATTGAAGATTTCTTGAATAATATCTTTCCTATAATGAAACTTACTAATAAACATACCAATTTCCAATGGTTTCTTGGGTCTCATACTGCGTTTGATTCACTGAAAACTTTGTTCACCTCTGCACTGTTTTTTCAAATCATGCATTCCCTTACATTCTAGAAAATGAAGCTGTATAAAATTTAGAAAATGTAGAAAATGCTGAAAAAATGCTGCAAGTATTATACTATCACAGTGTTATGATCCAAGTCTTTGATGCATGCTGTTGCCTTCTTTCTTAGAAAACCCAGCCAGATACCCCAGAGATAAATAATGTAAGGGATGGGGGACTACTGGCAATTAAGTAGGCAACAAGAGAATGGTGGTATCTCAAAAAGACTTCACCCATTCATAACAATCTTCACACATCATAAAAGTATCTGTTAAGCATCTAAAGCCCTGACAAGGCAAATGAGCATTGTGTTTGAAACTTTTTGTTTTACACATAACCTATAGGCCTGGACTTAAGCACTGAACCAGATGCCTTTTCCTGAATCTTTCTGAAATCAAACACCAGCTTACACAACAAAAACATTCTGCTCATACAGCTTATTTTTGTATCCCAATTCAGGCAAGTCTCAACAGTCAATACTTTACCCTTGCCACAGTAAGAAACTGTCTTTTGTGCACAGCGATGAGATATTTTACCTGAGGATGTCTGGGCCTCTTTTCTACAGATCTGCTATGACTATACAGTAACAGGACCCTTTGGTATCCATAACTTTTCTAACCAGATCCAGCGTTCCTACTGGTAGCTGAAAATAGCTTTTGACTCCAAAGATTATGTCAGTTTGTGCACCACATCAATTCAGAAAAGGTACATCTTATCAGGCTCTCCACAACAGACCTTGGGATAAGATCACAGTGGAATTCATTGTTAAGTTTACTCCATTCAAGAGTGTTACCATTACATTTTCCAAAAATGAACACTTTGTGTCAATGAAACAGACTCCCACCCTACCATGTTTTGTGATGGAAATAGAGTCTATATAGTCCCCTGTAATATCATCTCTGATCTAATTTCAAGTTTAGGAAGAATTCTGCAGAAGTCTGTTATTCTGTCTAAATGTTTCTACCAACATGCATAATACCATGAACAAAGACTCTCTTCTCCACATTCACACACCGGATCTACAGTTGCAAGAAAAAGTATGTGAACCCCTTGGGATTACGTGGAGTTTTGCATGAATTTGGCATAAAATGTGCTCTGAACGTCATCTAAGTCAAAACAATAGAAGAACACAGTCTGCTGAACATAATACTACACAAACATTAGATGTTGCCATGGTTTAATTGCACATAAGATGAAAACATTAACAGTGCAGGGAGGAAAAAGTATGTGAACCTTTGGACTTAATAACTGGTTGACCCTCCTTTGGCAGCAATATCCTTAACCAAACGTTTCCTGTAGTTGCAGATCAGACCTGCACAACGATCTGGAGTAATTTTGGACCACTCCTTTTCACAAAACTGTTTCAGTGTAGCAATATTCTTGGGATGTCTGGTGTGAATCGCTCTCTTAAGGTCATGCCACAGCATTTCAATCGGGTTGAGGTCAGGACTCAGACTGGGCCACTCCAGAAGGCGTATTTTGTGCTGTTGCAGCCATTGTTTTGTTGAATTACTTGTATGCTTTGGGTCATTGTCCTGTTGCATCACCCATCCTCTGCGGAGCTTCAGTTGGCGGACAGATGGTCGTACGTTTTCCTTCAAAATGTCTTGATAAACTCTGGATTTCATTTTCCTATCAATGAAAACAATCCGTCCAGGCCCTGAGGCAGCAAAGCAGCCCCAAACCATGATGCTCCCTCCGCCATGTTTTACAGTGGGGATGAGGTTTTGATGTTGGTGTGCTGTGCCTTTTTTTCTCCACACATAGTGTTGTGTGTTCTTCCCAAACAACTCAATCTTGGTTTCATCTGTCCACAGTATATTTTGCCAGTAGTGCAGTGGAACATCCAGGTGCTCTTTTGCAAACTTCAAACGTGCTGCAATATTCTTTTTGGACAGCAATGGCTTCCTCCGTGGTGTCCTCCCATGTACTCCATTCTTGTTTAATGTTTTCCTTATTGTAGATGTGTCAACAAAAATGTTAGCATGTGCCAGAGATTTCTGTAGGTCTTTAGCTGACACTCTGGGATTCTTCTTTACCTCATGCAGCACTCTGCGCTGTGCTCTTGCAGTCATTTTTACAGGATGACCACGCCTAGGGAGAGTAGCAACAGTGCTAAACTTTCTCCATTTCTAGACAGTCTGTCTTACCGTGGACACATGAACATCAAGGCTTTTGGAGATACTTTTGTAACCCTTTCCAGCTTCATGCAAGTCAATAATTCTTGATCGTAGGTCTTCTGAGAGCTTTTTTCTGCGAGGCATGGTTCACATCAGACAGTGCTTCTTGAAACCAGTAAACCCAAAACAGGTGTGTGTTTTTTAAGGGCAGGACAGCTGTCAGCAACACGTCCAATATCATCACACTGATTGGAGTCAAGGTTGGCTCACTCCTGGCTCCAATTAGCTCTGGGAGAAGTCATTAAGCTAGGGCCTCACATACTTTTTCCTCCGTGCACTGTGAATGTTTACATGTTATGTGCAATTAAACCATGGCAACATCTAATGTTTGTGTAGTATTATGTTCAGCAGACTGTGTTCTTCTATTGTTGTGACTTAGATGACGTTCAGAGCACATTTTATGCCCAATTCATGCAAAACTCCACGTAATCCCAAGGGGTTCACATACTTTTTCTTGCAACTGTACTTTGAATTCTCCACTAATCTACTTGATATCTGTATTAATGTTACTGACGATGGTCCCTTTGGCTATATCTCAGTCATTGCTAGAATGCAGCCAACTCTGGCCTGTGTCCTCACCACATTTCTGCTGTATATTCTGTTGCCCACCAGTTCCACAGCTTCTGTGGCCCTTATTCCTTCTGTATCTGCACCATTAGCACAAATGAGTTCTTGCTGCTCTGCAAGCACAACTAGAGACACTCCACTGAACTCACGCCCCTTATAATTACACCCATTCCACTGCCCTCACAACCCTTGTAATCACACCCATTCCACTGCTCTCACACCCCTTGTAATCACACGCATTCCACTGCCCTCACACCCTTTGTAATCACACCCATTCTACTGCCCTCACACCCCTTATAATCACACTCATTCCACTGCCCTCACACCCTTTGTAATCACACCCATTCTATGGCCCTCACAACCCTTGTAATCACACCCATTCCACTGCCATCACACCAATTGTAATCACAATTACAGATTGTTACCCCCAGATGTGTTACCTTCCATCACAGAACCACCTGTTCAGAGCTTCCTTCCATCTACAGCCGGAGTGATCCTTGGTGTATGAGATACAAACGCACAATTTAAATTGTGCTTCCGGTGAGTGCGCAATTTATTCATTTTTTCTGCACAACGCCGGACTACATGCATCATAAGGATCTTATCAAGATATACTTATCTGTGCTTCTTTGATGACTAGACTGTATTGTGCATTCATATTGTGCGTTTTTTATTGTAAAGTGAAGCCGTGTGGAGTACACGTCATTATTTCCCTTTTTTCAATTCTTGGGAAGGTCACATACAACATATGTGGCCCACATTAGTTGACATTTAAGTAAGGGATATTGCACCACCTCAAATACTGGTGCAGTCATATATCATCTAGCGCTGCACTATCTATCTTAAATTGTAATCACACCTATTCAACTGCCCTAACACCCTTGGTAATCACACCCATTCCACTGTCCTCACACCCCTTGTAATCACACCCATTCCACTGCCCTCAAACCTCCTGTAATCACACCCATTCCACTGCCCCTCACACTCCTTGTATTCACATCTATTCCACTGCCCTCACACCCCTTTTAATCACACTCATTCAACTGCCCTTACACCCATTCCTCTGCCCTCACACCGCTTGTAATCACACCCATTCCACCACCCTCAAACCCCTTGTAATAACACCCATTCCACGGCCCTCACACCCCTTGTAATCACACCCATTCCACTGCCCTCACACCCCTTGTAATCACACCCATTCCACTGCCCTCACACCCTTTGTAATCACACCCATTCCACTGCCCTCACACCCCTTGTATTCACACCCATTCCACTGCCCTCACACCACTTGTAATCACACCCATTCCACTGCCCTCACACTCCTTGTAATCACACTCATTCCACTGCCCTCACACCCATTTCACTGCTCTCACACCCCTTGTAATCACACCCATTCCACGCCTGTCAGGAATGGATTCACCACTGGTGGTGGGACTCACCTGCCGTGTGGGCTGCAGTACCAGGGCTGGCCAGCGGGTGCTCTCAGCAGCCAGAAGCTCACTCCTGCAGTCAGCCAACACCTGGGGCTGATTGCAGGAGGTGTATATAAGGAATGACCAGGCCTGTGATCAGGGCCTTGGAGTTGTTTCCCATGAGCCCCTGTACCTTGTATCCTGTGTTCCTGTTCCTCTGCCTATCTGATTTGTTGCCGACTCTGCATTGTTCCTGACCCTGCTGACCGTCTCCTGTTTACCCCTGGCTTGCCTGACCATCCTTCTGCCTGATCCTCTGTACCGTGCTGCCCGTGAGTTACTGAACCCGGCTTGTAACCCTGACCATTCTCTGCCTGATCCACTGTACCGCGCTGCCCGTGAGTTACTGAACCCGGCTTGTGACCCTGACTATTCTCTGCCTGCTCCTCCAGTACCTCACTGCCCGCACGTTGCTGACCTGGCCTGCCTGGCGCTACCCAGACGATCCATCCATCCCGCACGGATCCAGTCACTACTGTCCAAACCTGCCAGCCCCTTCACATCAGGCTTTCCCCCGGTACATACCCTCGGCGGACAAGTCTACCACAGTTGGGTGCACTCAGGGACCGCGACCTGGTCTCAGTCCTGCGCCAAGTCCATCCCCACCATCAGAGGCTCTGGTGAAAAGGCGGACTGGGGCTTAGACTCCGTGCCCTGGTGAATCCTGTTCTGTGGGTCACTAGAGATCCCGCCAGGCAGTGCCTGACAGTACCTTACGGCCCGCCTGACCATTCCACCTCTCCAGCCCTGACTACGCCTGTGTTCCTGAAGCCTGCTACTTCCCTGTCACTCCACACATTTCTGGTCACACCCCGTTCCCTGACAACGCCCCTCACACCCCTTGTAATCACAACCATTCCACTGCCCTCACGCCGCTTGTAATCACACCCATTCCACTGTTCTCACACCCCTTGTAATCACAACCATTCCACTGCCTTTACACCACTTGTAATCACACCCATTCCACTGCCCTCACACCACTTGTAATCCCACCCATTCCACTGCCCTCACACCCCTTGTAATCACATCCATTCCACTGCCCTCACACCCCTTGTAATCACACTCATTCCACTGTCCTCACACCCCTTGTAATCACACCCATTCCACTGCTCTCAAATCCCTTGTAATCACACCCATTCCACTGCCCTCACATCTCTTGTAATCAAACCCATTCCACTGCCCTCACACCCCTTCCACTGCCCTCACACCGCTTGTAATCACACCCATTCCACGACCCTCACACCCCTTGTAATTACACCCATTCCACGGCCCTCACACCCCTGGTAATCACATCCATTCCACTGCCCTCACACCCCTTGTAATCACACCCATTCCACTGCCCTCAAACCCCTTGTAATCACACTCATTCCACTGCCCTTACACCCATTTCACTGCTCTCACACCCCTTGTAATCACACTCATTCCACTGCCCTCACACCCATTTCACTGCTCTCAAATCCCTCATAATCACACCCATTCCACTGCGCTCACATCTCTTGTAATCAAACCCATTCCACTGCCCTCACACCCCTTGTAATTACACCCATTCCACTGCCCTTACACCACTTGTAATCACACCCATTCCACTGCGCCCACACCCCTTGTTATCACACCCATTCCACTGCCCTCACACCCCTTGTAATCACATCCATTATACTGCCCTCACACCCTTTGTAATCACACCCATTCCACTGCCCTCACACCCCTTGTAATCACACTCATTCCACTGCCCTTACACCCATTTCACTGCTCTCACACCCCTTGTAATCACACCCATTGCACAGCCTCACACCCATTTCACTGCTCTCACATCCCTTGTAATCCAACCCATTCCACGCCCCTCACACCCCTTGTAATTACACCCATTCCATGGCCCTCAAACCCCTTGTAATCACACCCATTCCACTGTTCTCAGACCCCTTGTAATCACATCCATTCCACTGCCCTCACACCCCTTGTAATCACACCCATTCCACTGCCCTCACACCCCCTGTAATCACATCCATTCCATTGCCCTCACATCCCATGTAATCACACCCATTCCACTGCCCTCACATCCCTTGTAATCACACCTATTCCACTGCCCTCACACCCTTTGTAATCACACCCATTCCTCTGCCCTCACACCGCTTGAAATCACACCCATTCCACGACCCTCACACCCCTTGTAATAACACCAATTCCACGGCCCTCACAACCCTTGTAATCACACCCATTGCACTGCCCCACGCCCATTTCACGGCCCTAACATCCCTTGCAATCACACCTATTCCACGCCCCTCACACCCCTTGTAATCACACCCATTCCACTGCCTCACGCCGCTTGTAATCACGCCCATTCCACTGTTCTCACACCCCTTGTAATCACACCCATTCCACTGCCCTCACACCACTTGTAATCACACCCAATCCACTGCCCTCGCAGCCCTTGTAATCACACCCACTCCACTGCCCTCGCACCCCTTGTAATCACACCCACTCCACTGCCCTCACACCCCTTGTAATCACATCCATTCCACTGCCCTCACACCCCTTGTAATCACACCCATTCCACTGTCCTCACACCCTTTGTAATCACACCCATTCCACTGCTCCTAAATCCCTTGTAATCACACCCATTCCACTGCCCTCACATCTCTTGTAATCACACCCATTCCACTGCCCTCGCACCCCTTGTAATCACACCCATTTCACTGCCCTCACACCGCTTGTAATCACACCCATTCCACGACCCTCAAACCCCTTGTAATCACACCTATTCTGCGGCCCTCACACCCCTTGTAATCACACCCATTCCACTGCCCTCACACCCCTTGTTATCACACCCATTCCACTGCCCTCACACCCATTTCACTGCTCTCACATCCCTTATAATCACACCCATTCCACGCCCCTCACACCCCTTGTAATTACACCCATTCCTCGGCCCTCAAACCCCTTGTAATCACACCAATTCCACTGCCCTCACACCCCTTGTAATCACACCCATTCCACTGCCCTCACACCCCTTGTAATCACACGCATTCCACTGCCCTCACACCCCTTGTAATCAAACCCATTAAACTGCCCTCACACCCCTTGTATTCACACCTACTCCAATGCCCTCACAACCCTTGTAATCAAACTCACTCCACTGCCCTCATACCCCTTGTAATCACACCAATTCCACTGCCCTCACACCCTTTGTAATCACACTAATTCCACTGCCCTCACACCCCTTGTAATCACACCCATTCCACTGCCCTCACACCCCTTGTAATCACACCCATTCCACTGCCCTCACACCCCTTGTACTCACATCCCTTCCACTGCCCTCACACCGCTTGTAATCACACCCATTCCACGACCCTCACACCCCTTGTAATCACACCCATTCCACGGCCTTCACACCCCTTGTGATCACACCCACTCCACTGCCCTCACACCCCTTGTAATCACATCCATTCCACTGCCCTCACACCCCTTGTAATCACACCCATTCCACTGTCCTCACACCCTTTGTAATCACACCCATTCCACTGCTCCTAAATCCCTTGTAATCACACCCATTCCACTGCCCTCACATCTCTTGTAATCACACCCATTCCACTGCCCTCGCACCCCTTGTAATCACACCCATTTCACTGCCCTCACACCGCTTGTAATCACACCCATTCCACGACCCTCAAACCCCTTGTAATCACACCTATTCTGCGGCCCTCACACCCCTTGTAATCACACCCATTCCACTGCCCTCACACCCCTTGTTATCACACCCATTCCACTGCCCTCACACCCATTTCACTGCTCTCACATCCCTTATAATCACACCCATTCCACGCCCCTCACACCCCTTGTAATTACACCCATTCCTCGGCCCTCAAACCCCTTGTAATCACACCAATTCCACTGCCCTCACACCCCTTGTAATCACACCCATTCCACTGCCCTCACACCCCTTGTAATCACACGCATTCCACTGCCCTCACACCCCTTGTAATCAAACCCATTAAACTGCCCTCACACCCCTTGTATTCACACCTACTCCAATGCCCTCACAACCCTTGTAATCAAACTCACTCCACTGCCCTCATACCCCTTGTAATCACACCAATTCCACTGCCCTCACACCCTTTGTAATCACACTAATTCCACTGCCCTCACACCCCTTGTAATCACACCCATTCCACTGCCCTCACACCCCTTGTAATCACACCCATTCCACTGCCCTCACACCCCTTGTACTCACATCCCTTCCACTGCCCTCACACCGCTTGTAATCACACCCATTCCACGACCCTCACACCCCTTGTAATCACACCCATTCCACGGCCTTCACACCCCTTGTGATCACACCCATTCCACTGCCCTCACACCCCTTGTAATCACATCCATTCCACTGCCCTCACACCCCTTGTAATCACACCCATTCCACTGCCCTCATACCCCTTATAATCACACTCATTCCACTGCCCTTACACCCATTTCACTGCTCTCACACCCATTGCACTGCCTCACACCCATTTCACTGCTCTCACATCCCTTGTAATCACACCCATTCAACGCCCCTTGTAATGACACCCACTTCACTGTTATAACACCCCTTGTAATCACACCCATTCCACTGCCCTCACACGACTTGTAATCACACTCACTCCAATGCCCTCACACCCCTTGTAATCACACTCACTCCACTGCCCTCACACCCCTTGTAATCACACTCATTCCACTGCCCCCACACCCCTTGTAATCACATACATTCCACTGCCCTCACACCCCTTGTAATCACACCCATTGCACTGCTCTCACATCCCTTGTAATCACACCCATTCCACGCCCCTTGTATTTACACCTATTCCACGGCCCTCAAACCCCTTGTAATCAAACCCATTCCACTGCCCTCACTCCACTTGTAATCACACCCCTTGTAATCACACTCACTCCACTGCCCTCACACCCCTTGTAATCACACCCATTCCACTGCCCTCACACCCCTTGTAATCACACTCATTCCACTGTTCTCACACCCTTTGTAATCACACTCATTCCACTGCTTTCAAATCCCTTGTAATCACACCCATTCCACTGCCCTCACATCTCTTGTAATCAAACCATTCCACTGCCCTCACACCCCTTGCGATCACACCCATTCCACTGCCCTCACACCCCTTGTGATCACACCCATTCCACGACCCTCACACCCCATTGTAATCACACCCCATTGTAATCACACCCATTCTACGGCCCTCACACCGCTTGCAATCACACCCATTCCACTGCCCTCACACCCCTTGTGATCACACCCATTTCACTGCTCTCACACCCCTTGTAATCACACCCATTCCATGGCCCTTACATCCCTTGTAATCACACCCATTCCACGGCCCTCACATCCCTTGTAATTACACCCATTCCACGTCCCTCACACCCCTTTTAATTACACCCATTCCACGACCCTCACACCCCTTGTAATCACACCCATTCCACTGCCCTCACACCCCTTGTAATCACACCCATTCCACTGTTCTCACACCCCTTGTAATAACACCCATTCCACTGCCCCCACACTACTTGTAATCACACCCACTCCCCTGCCCTCACACCCATTGTAATCACACCCATTACACTGCCCTCACACCCCTTGTAATCACACCAAATTCCAGTGCCCTCACACCCCTGGTAATCACACCCATTCCACTGCCCTCACACCCTTTGTAATCACACCCATTATACTGCCCTCACACCCCTTATACTCACACTCATTCCACTGCCCTCGCACCCTTTGTAATCACACCCATTCCACTGCCCTCACACCCCTTGAAATCACACCCATTCCACTGTTCTCACACCCATTGGAATCACACCCATTCCACTGCCCTCACACCCCTTGTAATCACACTCATTCCACTTCCCTTACACCTCTTGTAATAACACCCATTCCACTGCCATCACACCCATTCCACTGCGCTCACGCTCCTTATAATCATACCCATTCCACTGCCCTAACACCCCTTGCAATCACACCCATTCCACTGCTCTCACACTTCTTGTAATCGCACTCATTCCTCTGCTGTCACACCCCTTGTAATCACACCTATTTCACTGCTCTGACATCCCTTGTAGTCACACCCATTCCACTGCCCTCACACTCCTTGTAATCACACCCATTCCACAGCTCTCAAACCTCTTGTAATTACACCCATTCCACTGCCGTCACACCCCTTGTAATCACAATCATTTCACGGCCCTCATATCACTTGTAATCACACCCATTCCATTGTCCTCACACCCATTCCACTGACCTCACACCCATTGTAATCACACCCATTCCACTGCCCTCACACCCCTTATAATCACATACATTCCACTGCCCTCTCACCCCTTGTAATCACACCCATTCCATTGTCCTCACACCCATTCCACTGACCTCACACCCATTGTAATCACACCCATTCCACTGCCCTCACACCCCTTATATTCAGACTCATTCCACTGCCCTCGCACCTCTTGTAATCACACCCATTCCATTGCACTCACACCCCTTGTAATCACACCCATTCCACTGTTCTCACACCCATTGGAATCACACCCATTCCACTGCCCTCACACCCCTTGTAATCACACCCATTCAACTTCCCTTACACCTCTTGTAATCACACCCATTCCACTGCCCTCACACACCTTATTCTCACACCCATTCCACTTCCCTAACACCCCTTGAATTCACATACATTCCACTGCTCTCACACCCCTTGTAACCACACCCATTCCACTGCTCTCACACCCCTTGTAATCACGCCCATTCCACTGCTCTCACACTTCTTGTAATCGCACTCATTCCGCTGCACTCACACCCCTTGTAATCACACCCATTCCATGGCCTTCACATCACTTGTAATCACACCCAGTCCACTGCTCTGACACCCCTTGTAATCACACCCATTCCACTGCCCTCACACTCCTTGTAATCACACCTATTCCACTGCCCTTACACTCCTTGTAATCACACCCATTCCACTGCCATCACACCCCTTATGATCACATACATCCCACTGCCCTCACACGCATTCCATTGTCCTCACACCCATTCCACTGACCTCACACCCATTGTAATCACACCCATTCCACTGCCCTCACACCCCTTATAATCACACTCATTCCACTGCCCTCGAACCCCTTGTAATCACACCCATTCCACTGCTCTCACACCCCTTGTAATCACGCCCATTCCACTGCACTCACACCCCTTGTAATCACACCCATTCCACAGCCTTCACATCACTTGTAATCACACCTATTCCACTGCTCTCACATCCCTTGTAATCACACCCATTCCATTGCCCTCACACTCCTTGTAATCACACCTATTCCACTTCCCTCACACCCCTTGTAATCACACCTATTTTACTGCTCTCACACTCCTTGTAATCACACACATTCCACTGCCCACACACTCCTTGTAATCACACCCATTCCACTGTCCTCACACCCATTGTAATCACACCCATCCCACTGTCCTCACACCCATTCCACTGTCGTCACACCCATTGTAATCACACCCATTCCACTTGCCAAAGTGCTGCAGGGAATTCTGATTTAATGGGTCACAGATCTTGGTTGCTAAGCAACCAATGATGCAAGCTTCTTTTGCTACTACGCTAACAAGCCTAACTAAGGGTAAAATATACAAATAATGTCATTTTATTGGAGTGTACATACAATTGCATAATTTTTAACACAACCCCCACCTCTTGCAAGACAGCATGCACAATCATGCAGTTACAGAATCATAGATAAGGGTAAGGAAACGAAAAATTAGGTTATTTTTTAAAGGCTCCCAATAAATGCAGTTTTTAACATCCAACCATACTTGTGAAATTTTTCTAACTGAACATCACTACTTTACTGGATAGATCAAGGGAGATAAACTGAAATTGTAACTGTTCTTCACTGGCAGATAAAGATTAAATTTTTTTTACATATTAAGGTCTGTTAAAGTTTTTTTAAGGGCGAACATTTCTTAGATGGAAACAAAAACAACAATAGGTGTACATTATTTAGCCTGTGTGAAAGTTAGTGTCTACAAACTATGGTATATAATATATATTTGAAAACTGATAAATCCTGATATACTGACGGTTTATTTCATTTCTTGAGGTCCTAAAATGCCAGGGCAGTGCAAATACCCCCCTAAATTCCCCTGTTTTGAAAAGCAGACAGTCTGAGGTATTTAGTAAAGGGCATGGTGAGTTTATTAACCACTTGCCCTCCAGAGGATTTACTCCCCTTCCTGACCAGGCCATTTTATGCGATACGGCCCTGCGTTACTTTAACTGACAATTGCGTTGGCATCATGCAACGCTGTACATAAATTAAATTTATGTTGGTTTTTTCCCACAAATAGAGCTTTCTTTTGGTGGTATTTGATCACCTGTGCGTTTTAAATTTTTTGTGCTATAAACAAAAAAAACCTGCCAATTTTGAAAAAAAAATTTTTTTTTTGACATTTTGCTATAAAACATATCCAGTAAAAAGTAAAAAGAAATAATTTCTTTATAAATTTAGGCCAAAATGTATTCTGCTACATGTCTTTGCTAAAATAAAAATCCCAATACATGTAAATTATTTGGTTTACGTGAAAGTTAGAGCGTCTACAAATGGTGGTATATATTCTGGAAGTTTAATTTTTTTAATATACTAGTAGTGGCAGCGATCAGCAATTTATAGCAGGACTGCGGTGGGCATTCTGACACTGGGTGGGAACTGACTAACTGTCACTGACATCCCAATGACACTAATACAGTGATCAGTGCTAATAAAAACCACTGACACTGGGCAGGAAAGAATTAAAATCTAGGGCGATCAAAGGGTTAACTGTGTGCTGTTTTACATCATGTGCTGTGTGCGTTTTACTAGGGAAACATGCTGCTGTATATTTCTCTGCTGTACAGAGAAATACACAGCAGCATGTGCTTGCTGGCAGGAGAGAGACCTGTGTTGTTTTATGTCTCTCCCCTGTAAGTTTTACTCAGCGATCGCCGGGTGCCGCTGGGGAATCTCCGGCCGGGATCCAGTGATTGACATGCACGCGTGCACGCCCCCTACCCGCAAATGCAAATCATGTATAAATATAGGCCCTGCGGCCCTGCAGCAGTAGTTCTACTACAGCGGTTAAAGTTGTTATTTTTTGATAAAATTCCTTGGAAAATGATGAAAGTAATTAACATTTGTTTTTTCACAAAGTTGTCATTTTAACAAGTTATTTCTCACATACACACAACGTAGGCATACTTACAGTTACATCCCAAACACATTCTGCTATGCCTCCCAATATGGGGATAAGACATGTGAGACATTCACAGCCTAGCCACATAGACAGGGTGAAAATCTAAAGAGTACATTAAAGAGGAGTTCCAGTCACACTGTAAAAAATTAAGTCAGCAGCTACAAAAGCTGTAGCTGCTGACTTTTAAAAAAACAGCCTCTCACCTGTCGCTCGATCCGCCCCACAACCTGTTTCACTGGCCTTCCGGTGTTCCTGGTGTCGGCATCTTCAGTGTGGGCACCTGGCTGTGACAGCTTGTCCGCAGTCTTCTGGGACCTGTCATGTGTCCCAGAAGACTACAGGGGGGACGACTTCCGCTTCCGATTGTCTAGACATATTTTCATCAGAGTAGTTCATTGTCACCACAGTGACATTGTACTACTCTGGGGATTGGGGGGGAGGGGGGTGTGATCAGGGATTTTTTTTTTACACTGTGATTGGTGTTACAGTGATTATCATTGAAACAGCAATGGATTCCATTCATTCCTGCTGTGGTTATTGTTGGCATGCTGTAATTGGGTAAGCCCAATTACATTATACTGAGTGCTGTGATTGGTCTATGTACCATGTGATAGCTGTAGGCCAATTACACCATCATTATATGAAGTATAGCTTTTATGAATGAAATTCATCCATAACAGCTTTGTTGACATTGTGATCATGTGTACACACATCGGTTACGAGAGCAGTGCGCATGTGCCAGACAATGTATATTTACATTGCTGAGCCTGACCGCCCCATCCGTCCACAGCAAGTGGTTAAGATATTTATAACACACAGCATAGGCATAATTTGAATTACACTTCATAACATATTCTGCTACTCCTCCTGAGTATGGAGATAGCACATGTGTATGACTTTTTCACAGCCTAGCCACACAGAGAGGCCCAACATCCAAGGAGTACATTCAGGTGTTCTAGGGGCATAAATCACACATCTAATTTCCTGAATACCTACCACATTTCTGGAGGCCCTGGAGCACAGAGGTAATGGAAACACCCAAAAAATGACCACATTCTATTGTATGTGTGTGAAAACAGTGTAACAGGCTGTAATCGTACCACTGTAACTGTTCTCTCTTCTCTAACAGATGATCTCTGTGGGAGGAGAGAGAACAGATGTTTACTTTCACTCTTTTATTTACATACAGTCAGGTCCATAAATATTGGGACATTGACACAATTCTAAAATTTTTGGCTCAATACACCAACAGAATGGATTTGAAATGAAACGAACAAGATGTGCTTTAACTGCAGACTATCAGCTTTAATTTGAGGGTATTTACATCCAAATCAGGTGAACGCTGTAGGAATTACAACAGTTTGCATATGTGCCTCCCACTTGTTAAGGGACCAAAAGTAATGGGACAGAATAATAATCATAAATCAAACTTTCACTTTTTAATACTTGGTTGCAAATCCTTTGCAGTCAATTACAGCCTGAAGTCTGGAACGCATAGACATCACCAGACGCTGCGTTTCATCCCTGGTGATGCTCTGCCAGGCCTCTACTGCAACTGTCATCAGTTCCTGCTTGTTCTTGGGGCATTTTCCCTTCAGTTTTGTCTCCAGCAAGTGAAATGCATGCTCAATCGGATTTAGGTCAGGTGATTGACTTGGCCGTTGCATAACATTCCACTTCTTTCCCTTAAAAAACTCTTTGGTTGCTTTTGCAGTATGCTTTGGTTCATTGTCCATCTGCACTGTGAAGCGGCGTCCAATGAGTTCTGAAGCATTTGGCTGAATATGAGCAGATAATATTGCCCGAAACACTTCAGAATTTATCCTGCTGCTTTTGTCAGCAGTCACATCATCAATAAATACAAGAGAACCAGTTCCATTGGCAGACATACATGCCCACGCCATGACACTACCACCACCATGCTTCACTGATGAGGTGGTATGCTTAGGATCATGAGCAGTTCCTTTCCTTTTCCATACTCTTCTCTTCCCATCAGTCTGGTACAAGTTGATCTTGGTCTCATCTGTCCATAGGATGTTGTTCCAGAACTGTGAAGGCTTTTTTAGATGTTGTTTGGCAAACTCTAATCTGGCCTTCCTGTTTGAGGTTCACCAATGGTTTACATCTTGTGGTGAACCCTCTGTATTCACTCTGGTGAAGTCTTCTCTTGATTGTTGACTTTGACACACATACACCTACCTCCTGGAGAGTGTTCTTGATCTGGTCAACTGTTGTGAAGGGTGTTTTCTTCACCAGGGAAAGAATTCTTCGGTCATCCACCACAGTTGTTTTCCGTGGTCTTCCGGGTCTTTTGGTGTTGCTGAGCTCACCGGTGCATTCCTTCTGTTTAAGAATGTTCCAAACAGTTGTTTTGGCCACGCCTAATGTTTTTGCTATTTCTCTGATGGGTTTGTTTTGTTTTTTCAGCCTAATGATGGCTTGCTTCACTGATAGTGACAGCTCTTTGGATCTCATCTTGAGAGTTGACAGCAACAGATTCCAAATGCAAATAGCACACTTGAAATGAACTCTGGACCTTTTATCTGCTCATTGTAATTGGGATAATGAGGGAATAACACACACCTGGCCATGGAACAGCTGAGAAGCCAATTGTCACATTACTTTTGGTCCCTTAACAAGTGGGAGGCACATATGCAAACTGTTGTAATTCCTACACTGTTCACCTGATTTGGATGTAAATACCCTCAAATTAAAGCTGATAGTCTGCAGTTAAAGCACATCTTGTTAGTTTAATTTCAAATACATTGTGGTGGTGTATAGAGCCAAGCATGTTAGAATTGTGTCGATGTCCCAATATTTATGGACCTGACTGTTTGTGGTCGCTGTGACTGGACACAGTGATCACATGGTACAGCACCAATTAAATTGGTCCTGTACCCAGTCATGTGATCTGCTATGTCTGGAGAACACAGCAATTACTGGGCTGCTGGGATTCCTCTCCGACCATACATATTATACATAAGCTGGATGGGAGGATGTTGATCTGCCAGGAATGTACTCAGCTCCTAGGTCCTGTTTTGTGCTGACAACACATACTATTTTTTTGGACTAAGTGTTGTCACCTCTGCTCAGTTTTCTCTTGCTAAACTACCTAATTACAACCCTTCTCAAGTAACGCCATTAGCACTAATTGATCTGTAACTGGGAGGGATAATTAGGTTCCTTGAAATAACTTTTTGCATTGGTCACAGAACAGCTCCGAATCTCTGACAAGATATAACCAAACTCTTTCAATTGTATATCTATCAGACCAAAAGGGAGCAAATAATAACAAAAGGTAATCTTGATAGTTTACATACACTCAAATCAGGGACATCTGGTTACCCTCATTAACCGCTTCCTGCCCACCTGTCTGCAATGTACTATGGACGGGTGGCAGCTGCAGGCAAAGCGACATACAGGTACGTCACTCTGGCTGTACTAACACAGGAGAGTGCTGAGCGCCCAGGAGGGCGCACAGCGCTCTCCACCCGCACCTGCTGTATCTGGTGGACATAGCGGAATGAAGATCCCGATGAATGGGACCTGGTTATTATGTGATCGCATAGTGATCACATAATCACAATGTTAGCAAAGCTGCTATGAATCAATTTTATTCATAACAGCTCTGCTTCTCTTCCTAGTGAGCTGTGGTTGGCCCACAGTTGTCACATGATACATGGGGCAATCACAGCACCCTGTACCATGTGACCAGCTCCAGCCAATCACAGATCACTATCTTGAGTTGTCAAAAACCTAACTCATTCATGACAGTTCATGAATGAATTAGGTTTATGACAGCAAGCTTTGCATTGCAGGAGAAATAATCTTTATTTCTCCTGCAAATTATAGTGTAAAAAAAAAAATCCATGATCACCCCACACAGTAGTACTATGTTACTATGGTAACATTGAACTATTCTGATAAATGTATTAAAAAAAAAAATAAATAAACAAAATGAAAATTACAAAAAAAAATTTTTTAGAGCAATACTTGCCGAGTGCTTACCCGCATTTTGCAGGCGAGTAGTGGCTCTGGGCAAAGCGACGTAATCTTATGTCGCTTCCTATTTTATTATTATTATACAGGATTTATATAGCGCCAGCAGTTTGCTCAGCGCTTTACAATATAACGGGAGACAATACAGCAACAATACAGTTCAATACAAGAGGGATAGGAGGGCCCTGCTCCTTGGAGCTTGGGGTGTGAATGCACCTGCGCCCCCGCTGCCCAGCTGGTCAGTCCAGGGAGAGAAGAAAGAACACAGCACTAAGTAAAAGCACTACATTTTACACACACACACGTTAGATTAGCACATTTAACCCTTTGATTGCCCCTATTAATCCTTTGTTCACCCCGTCACCCAGCCAGTGCCATTAGTACAGTGTCAGTATATAGAATTTTTCACTGATCACTGTGTTCCTGCCACTAGCGGTGTCAGATAGCGTCAGGGTCAGTAAGCTCCCCTCCCAACCAGGGTCAGCTAGATTGCCAGCACACTATCACACTGTTAGGGATCCGGGTATGACCAGGAATGTGTGGACTGACACAGGGAGGTAGCAGGCTTCAAGAACACAGGCGTAGTCAGGCTGGAGAGGTGGAATGGTCAGGCAGGCCGTAAGGTACTGTCAGGTGCCACCTGGCAGTGTCTCTAGCAGCCCACAGCACAGATTTCCTCAGGGCGCGGGGTCTAAGTCTCAGCCTGCTATTCACCAGGGCCCCTGATGGTGGGGATGGACTTGGTGCAGACTGGAACCAGGTCGCGACCCCTGAGTGCGTCCGGCTGTGGTAGAGAGTACTGGCAGGGGAGTGCAGGAACGGAGTCTGATGGGAAGAGGCAGGCAAGCTTACCAAAGGTGATCCGTGCGGGATGGATCGTCGGGTGAAGTAAGCGTAGTCAGACAGGCCGGGTCGGTATCGTGCGGGCAGCGTGGTACAGGAGGAGCAAGCAGAGAATGGTCGGGGTCACAAGCCAGGTTCAGCAGGTAGCGGGCAGTGCGGTACCAAGGATCAGGCAGAAGGATAGTCAGGCAAGCCAGGGGTTCAACAGGAGATGGTCAGCAGAGGTCAGGATCAAAGCAGAGGTCAGCAACAAGGCAGGAACACAGGATACCAGGTACAGGGGCTCATGGGAAACATACACCAAGGCCTAGATCACAGGCCTGGTCATTCCTTATATGCACCTCCTGCAATCAGCCTCAGGTGTTTTGGCTGATTGCAGGAATGAGCCTCTGGTTGCTGAGAGCACCCACTGGCCAGCTCTGGTACTGCAACCCACAAGGCAGGTGAGTCCCACCACTATTGGCGAGTCCATTCCTGACACACACTCATGCTATAGGTTGCTGATCACCGCCATTACTAGTATAATGTTTGTACAGATCAATAAATTGATCACGAGCAGAACTATACTAGTGCCTGCTTTGTAAAATGTCCCCAAAAATGCAGAGTTAGCCGGATCGGCCCTGTTCACTGCTAGCACTAGCATTTAGCCCCTCTGCTGTTTTTCACAGAAGATTGATTGTGGGCCAAAGAAATTTATACGCACAACAATATATCGCCGCCCACCCAAATTCAGCTCTTGCCAGACAAATCGCATGGAAACCTATCACGGTTTCTGAATTTAAATTTTTTTTGGGCCTAACCCTCAACATGGGCATTACAAAAAAGAATGAATTGTGGTCCTATTGGTCCACAGACCTGATTCATCATATGTACATGTTCTCTGCTGTTACATATTTGCCCAACATGGACCAGCAATGTACTGGTACTTCGCTAAACTTTGAGTGGTTATACTGGGATGATGCCTGCAGCTACAGGAATCATCCTGGTATCGTTTTTTTCAGCTGGCAGTTGGCTTTCATGTAAAAGCAATCCTAGTGGTCAATTAGCTGCTGAATGGTTTTTACAAGCAGCGCTTTTCTTGGGCTCTCCTGTCCTACAGGGGAATCTGAGAATGCAGCCGGAAGTTCTGCTGGCTGGCTATAGAGCTGATAAGAGACCAAAATGGCTCCAATTGTCTCTATGGTCTATGAGACCGGAAGCTACAAGCATTTCATCATTTCTGTTTCACCAAACTTTAAGAGCGCCATTTTTAAATTGAGAAATCATCTGATCACACCGATCTTGGTGTGATCAGTTGATTTAAGGGTAGAGGAGATATCTAGCGTCTAATAGTCCCCAGATTTCTCAGAAAAGAATACCTGTCACTGCCTATTGCTATCACAGGGGATATTTATATTCCCTGTGATAACAATAAAAGTGATTAAAAAAAACAATAAAAGGAATACAAAAAAGGAAAGAAAAAGAGACAGTGCAAAAAAAATAAATAAAAATAAACACCCCTGCCCCTCCCCACTTCCCATACTCATGCACAAATGCAAGTCCTGCGTTGGTATGTAAACAGAGATTGCACTATGCATGTGAGGTATCACCGCAAACTTCAGATTGAGATCAATAATTATAGCACTAGACCTCTTGTGTAAATATAAATTGGTGACCTATAAAGGCTTTAAAAGCGGCGCCTAGAGATATTAAAAATTTATGTACTTTGTCGCTATTGCACGGGCATGCGCAATTTTAAAGCATGTCATGTTTGGTATCTACTTGGTGTAACATCCTCTTTTATATTTTATTAAACAATTTGTGCATTAAAATTCTAAAACATGTATTTTTTCCAAAGGATTTGCGTTTGAAAAATCGCTGTGCAAATATTGTGTGATGGAAAAAATTTCAACACCCACCGTTTTACTCTCTAGGGCCTCTGCTTTAAAAAAACTATAATATTCGGGGGTTCAAAGTAATTTTCTAGCAAAAAAACCCAGTTTTTTCATGTGAACAAAAAGTGTCAGAAAAGGCTTGGTCTTCAAGAGTGGGTGATGTGTGGCATAAGCTTCTAATACTGGTCCTGAAATGTCAGGATAGTAGAAGCAACCCCTCCAAATGACCCCTTTTTGGAAAGTAGACACTCCAAGGTATTTGCTAAGAGGCATGGTGAGTATTTTGCAGATCTCATTTGTTGCCACGTTTTTGGAAAACAAAGAAAGAAAAAAAAAGGTATTTTTTTTTTCTTTGACATAAATTATATCTGTAAAATACTCACAAGGCCTTATCAAACCTTGGGGTGTCTACTTTCCAAAAAGGGGTCATTTGGGGGGGGGGTGTTTGTACTATCCTGGCATTTTAGAGCCTCCGAAACTGTGATAGGTAGTGGGGAAGTGATAAGAGCAAATATGCCCTTTGAAAGCCTGGAGGTTGTCATTGCATTTTGAGGGCCTGTATGTAGCTAGGCTGCCAAAAAGTCTCTCACATGTGGCATCCCCATACTCAGGGGAAGTAGAAGAATGTGTTTTGGGGTGTTATTCCACATATACCCATATGTGAGCAATATATCATTTAATTGACATCTTTGTATAAAATAAATACAAATTTGTTATTTTCAAAAAATGTGTAGCAAAAAATAAAATGTTCCATGGACTCAACATGCCTTTCTGCAAAATCCTTGGGGTGTCTACTTTCCAAAAAGGGGTCATTTGGGGGGGGGGTCTACTGCCCTGGCATTGTAGCACCACAAGAAATGTGATGGGCAGTCAGAAAATAAAAACTGTGGAAATGCCAATAGATAGATATATATATATATATATATATATATATATATCATAGTTTGTAGACGCTATAACTGTCACACAAACCAATTAAAATACATGTATTGGGATTTTTTTTTACCAAAGGCATGAAGCAGAATCCATTTTGGCCTAAATTTATGACTAACTTTGAGTTTATTGGATATTTTTTATAACCAAAAGTGAAAAATATTGTTCTTTTTCAAAATGTTTGGTCTTTTTTTGTTTATAGTGCAAAAAGAGAAAATCAGAGAGGTGATAAAATACCACCAAAAGAAAGCTCTATTTGTGTGCAAAAAGGACATGAATTTTGTTTCTGTACAGCATTGCATGACCGCACAATTACCAGTTGAAATAGAGCAGTGCCGAACAGCAATAAATGGCCTGGTTATGAAGGGGGGGTAAATATTCCGGAAGGCAAGTGGTTAAAAGCATAGTGATAATGGAAGCAACGTTCACCTTCAAATCTACACAATTTTAATTCAGTGCATGAGATGTCATGAGCTATGCAATGCTTCTGTTTTTTGCATAAATGAAGCAATTCTTTAGTTGTGGTATGTTACAAAAATTTCACATACGGTTTTCTAATTGCATATTCTACTTGAACTCAGGCCTTACAAAGCACAACTGTCCCTAAGGAAACTAAAGCAAATAAAGGCATTCCTGGGTCTGCAAGGCTGTGTGAGGCCAAGCCTGTATGCGAGGAGGCTTCCATTGGGCTTCCAGTGAATAGAGATCATATAAGTCTCTACATATACTTTTCATGTTCATGTATTCCACAGAGTACACTCTAGAAAGCAAGAGTTTCATGTCTTCAGGCAACCATTCAGTTTGAATTGGCTTGAAGAGCAACCTATCGTACAACATAGTAATTAAGAATGTTTGGCGATGCAGCGTAATAAAAAGCATGCTATGTGCATTTTGCTTGACTATACTGCAGGCGCAATGGCAGCTATTGTACGCATGTGTTGGGATATTCACTGCGATGCAACACACAAAGTATCATACGCTGTATATTCTCTGTACAATGTCCTTTAAATTTACCAACAACTATGTAGCATTACAGCATACCTAAACCATCTGTTCATATCATGTAGTCACTGGCAATGCAGTTGCTGGTAATTTTATAGGGAATTGTGCAGTCAGATTGTAACTTGTGTGTCCAGAAGAGTAAAAAAAACACTGGTGACAATTCAGTGCACTGTAAGAATTGAAAACTAAAAATTCTAGCAGCTCTGTTTTTCTATCTAAATGTTACTATCTGCATTCATAACCTGACCTGACTCTCGTCACAAGCTTTATCCAAATCCTGAAGCAGTACATACAAGTTTCACTTAAAGGATAAGTTCACCTTTGGGACATGTTATATGTTCCACCCGTTTTTAGGGTGGAACATGTAACATGTTCCCATAGCCACAGCCGCGCCTGTCATCCCCCCTCCCTCTGACAAATAGTACAGGGAGAAGTTTTTCCATTTCTTTTGTTTGTATTGATATGACACAAAAAAGTGGCTAAGCAAAAGCCAAAATTAACATATTCCACGCATAACCCCAAAAATGGACTGGACAAAGTTATTGGCACCTTCTCAAAATTGTAAGAAATAATTGCATTCCAAGTTTGTGATGCTCCTGTAATTTGTACTTAAACTTACCTGTATCTATTAACAGGTGCTGAAAATATAGAAATCACACATGCAACCAGTTAAAATGGTAAAAACTTTACTTAATTTTTCTTTGGTGTGTCTCTGTGTGGCACATGGAGCATGGAGAAGAGAAAGAGCAGCAAAGAATCTCAAGTTTACAAGTCCATCTCCAAAAATCTTAATGTTCCTGTGTCCACTGTGCATAACATTGTCAAGAAGTTTACAGTCCATGGCACTGTAACTAATCTCCTTGGAAGTTTACAAAAGTAAAAATTGATAAAAGATTGCAACGAAGGATTGTTCAAATGGTGGATAAAGAACTTCCAGACAAATTCAAGATGATCTTCAGGCTCAGGGTACAACTGTGTCAGCCCGCACTATACATCGCCATCTGAATGAAAAGGGACTCTATGGTAGGAGACCCAGGAGAACCCCACTGCTGACACAGAAACATAAAAAAAGCCAGATTGGAGTTTGCTAAAACTTACCCGAGGGAGCCAAAATCCTTTACAGCTTTTTGGTAAAGCCCATCATTCTACTGTTTTCAGAAAAAGAAATGAGGTCTTTAAAGAAAAGAATACAGTCCCTACAGTCAAACATGGTGGAGGCTCACTGAGGTTTTGGGGTTGCTTTGCTGCTTCAGGCACTGGATGTCTTGACTGTGTGAATGGAATTATGAAATCTGATGACTACCAAACATTCTGGGGTAGGGCCCAGTGTCAGAAAGCTGGGTCTCCGTCAGAGGTCATGGGTCTTACAGCAGGACAATGACCCAAAGCACATGTCAAAAAGAAGTCCAGATCTCAATCCCATAGAGCACATGTGGAGAGATCTCGAAACAACAATTGGCAAAAGGAACCCTTCCAATCTGAGAGACCTGGAGCAGTTGGCAAAAGCAGAGTGGTCCAAAATTCCAGTAGAGAGATGTGAGAAACGCATTGATGGTTACATCAGAGTGATATCACGCATGAACATATAGTGTGTGTATATACTGTGTTCCATTGTTAAGCGCTGCACCATTTTATTTCATATATATAAGATGGTTACAGAAAGCCATTGATTTCAGTTAGTTTTCCCAAGGGATCTGCTACCGAATATTACATTGAGGGTGCCAACAATTTTGTCCAATCCATTTTTGGGTTTTTTTGTGGAATGCGTCAGCTTTGGCTTTTTGTTTCTCCACTATTTTGTGTCATACCAATACAAACAAAAGAAATAAACATGACAATGCCTGAACATTCATAATTGCAACAATTTTCAGGGTGAAGTGGTGCATTATTTGACAGAAATGTCAGGATGCCAATATTTTTGCCCATGACTGTACCCAAAACTCAGCATAGTTTATTTAGAATTAAATATGGTACTCACAATAATACTGTTGGTGTGCATAATCTAACCGTACACATTTACAATTAATAGAACAGGTAAAAAAAATACTCTTTTGCATTTCACTATTTTCCCATCAATATTAAACTATGGGATTTGTGGTCCAAAACAGGAACCCACCTACCCCATCCTCCCACCACCATCCTAGCAATATGTTATGCTTTTTACAGTTTATACCAGTGTCACATGATGTTCCGGGTCTTCTTCCAGTTCAGTTTTCTCCCAATGGTGGGCAGTTCTTTATGATGCAGATAGCAGCCCCATCATGATAACATCAGCAACACTCTCTGCATCAATACAAAGTACAAGCTGTTTTTTAACCTGTTACTCTTCACTCACACTTGACCGACTCCAAAAGTCCAGCGACTTTGGAGTGCAACTTTGATGCAACTTTCGATGGGTGCGACTTGGATGTGATTTGTCCCTCTGCAAAGTCAGAGCAACTGTTGCACCTCTGGCGCATGTAAAACATTGAAGTCTGTGTCCCTCAAGTTGCATGAAAATTGTACCAAAGTAGTACATGAACTACTTTGAAGTCGCTGCAACTTTAAGTCGCACATATATGAATGGTTATCATTGGAAAATAAGTGGTACGACTTGTCATACGACTCTAATTTCCAAAGGCGCATGACAAGTGTGAATGGGGTCTCCAATTGAGGACATCTTGTGCACTGCAACATATTACTTGGGGTTAGTTAAACCTGCTATGAAAAAATTTGAAAATTATTTTCTAGTTTTGGATAGAGGTAAGGGATTAGAACATATGTCAGGTTTTTATTGCTATCTCTGCCCCCATTAGGGAGACTCACCCTCTAGTTTTGCCTTTTGTTCAACTTTAAACCAGGGACAGCTAGGCAGATATCACTTTCAGAAGGAGGTCAATAGTGGGGCAAGTCTGGGCAAGAAGAGTACACAAACTATTTCAAAAATATTTTAAAATGAACCTGTTCCCAGGCTGAATTATTTACATATTCGGAACAAGCAGTAAAATCACTTTAAGGGCCCATACACACTAGGGGCAGAAAAATTGCCTGAACCTCAGACAGAAAACAGCGGCATGAAAAATTCTCATATTCGTTCATACTGCACCAGAGTGTATGAGAGTTTATGGGCATTTGCTTTTTTAACTTTTTTCCTAAACATTCTCCGGCTGCTCATTTTTCAATGTACACCTGAAAACATTGAACGCTCCTAAACATGGCATTTATGAGTGTCAAGCGGTTTTCTGTGCAAAAATGTTATTCTGTAGGGTACTTTTTTCTGCCTCTAAACGTTCCTCCTAAAATATGCCTGCAAATGCCCTAATGTGCACGGACACATAGGCTAACATAGAGCTGCTTCTATAGGCTGAAGAAATGAATATGAAATGCCTGTATAAGCGGCATTTTTTATGTCCAGTGTGCATGGACCCTAACTCTAGGTTCACCCACGAACAAAACATGCCGCTCTTTACAGTTACGCAGGGCTGCCATTCATTCTTAATGGCACCCCCATGCATCCAAAGCAGCAGCGCATTTGGGGGTGCGGGAACCGCTGGAAAATCACATGGTGCAAAAGCAATTTGCGATTTTCCTGCATTTAACTGAATGTGCTGTTGGGCCCGTGCAAATACAGCTTGCAGAGTGGCAATAGTGTAAACCTAGCCTTAATCAAGAACCCAATTAAGCTCTATATCTATAGGCAAGATGATAAAATTTACTTTTTCAGGCACTGAAATCTTGACACTTTCCCTTTTTCTTTTTACTGCAACAGAATCTTAGCAGCCTGCCAACCCCCTAAGGAAAACACACAAAAGGTGTTTGAAACCCACTGAAACCCAACTTTAGGGCACATTCACACCAGTCCAGTCCACAGCGGTGCATTTAACATGTATTTGCATTGCACAGGCAGACATTTGTATATTCAGTAGTGTGTTGCTACCCCAACAAATTTAACACTTTGAAACATATAGAATATAAAACATACAAAATTCATGAAAATACAGGCCACTTTCCTACCAGTGAAAAAAGGCACCGTTGTGCACAGTAAAAATCTATTAAACAAGCAATGCCCCTTTCAGTCTTATCCTTTTCCTGGGCAAAGTTGCTGAAACAAAAAAAGTTGGAGTATTGCTGAAAGAAGTGCTGGTACTAGTCAGTATGACATCTATTGCATTCTCACAGAAATATCTTTAATGGGGTGACCAGACCATTGCATGAAATCCTATTGTATCGGTCAATCCCTGAACTAGGTCTTGTAGACCAGCAAACTGCACTGTTGAAGACCCTAAAACCTAATGAGAACATTTAATAATACTTTAAAATTAACCTGAACCCAGACTATGTGTACTAAATTATGGATTTATGACAATTACAAACACACTCTACAGGCTTGTTCACACAGTGCGCTGGGACCTCACTGGGCAAGAAGGCAAAAAGCCTTGTACCCTATGGTGTCAGTTCACACCATTGCATTGTAGCAGTGTGTACTAGAGAGTACTGCATGCATGCACTTCAGGGCAGCACATTGTGATGCAATTACTAGGGATGCACTGGTAGCGGTTTTTTAAGACTGACTATAATTACAGTACATACATAGTTACATAGTTAGCCTGGCTGAAAAAAGACAAGTTCATCTAGTTCAACCATAAAAAAAAAAAAGTTAAAATACTATACCCCCAGAGGATCCAGAGGAAGGCAAAAAAACCCCCAGCAAAGCATGACCCAATTTGCTCCTGCAGGGGAAAAAATTCCTTCCTGATCCCCTGAGAGGCAATCGGATATTTTTTAATATAATTTGATCAACTTTACCTATAAATGTTAGTATCCAGTTATATTCTGTGTATCTAGGAAAGAATCCAGGCCTTTTTGAAAGCAAACTACTGAGCTGGCCAGAACCAACTCTTGAGGGACTCTAGTCCACATTTTCACAGCTCTTACTGTGAAGATTTATAGAATGCCTCAGGATGAATAACTTCTACACCGAGTTTACTATATGAACCACTGATGTATTTATACATGTTGATCATATTCCCCCTTAATATCCTCTTCTCAAGAGAGAATGAATTCAGTTCCTCTAATCTTTCCTCATAGCTGATCTCCTCCATGCCTCTTATCAGTTTGGTTGCCATTATCTGTACTTTCTCCAGTTCCCCAATGTTCTTTTTGTAAATTGGTGCCTAAAACTGAACTGCATATTCTAGATGAGGTCTTACTAATGATTTGTACAGGGGTAATATGATAACTCTCTCTCTGGAGTCTATACCTCTTTTACTACAAGAGAGGATTTTGCTTGCTTTAGAAAGCACAGCTTGGCATTGCATGCCATTATAAAGCTTGTGATCTACCAGAACCTCCAGATCCTTCTCCACCATTGATTCCCCCAATTGTGCACTCCCTATTATGTATGATGCATGCATATTCTTAGCCCCCAAGTGCATAACCTTACATTTATCAACATTAAATCTCATTTGCCACATAGTTGCCCAATTAAACAGTGCATTGAAATCGGCTTGTAAGTTGGAGGCACCCTGTAAGGATGTTATTCCACTGCACAGCTTTGTGTCATCTGCAAAGACTGAAATGGGATTTTTAATCCCAGACCCTAAATCGTCTATAAATATATTAAAAAGTAAGGGTCCCAACACTGAACCTTGGGGTACACCACTAACAACCCTAGACCATTCAGAGTATGAATCATTAACTACTACTCTCTCAATTTGGTATTTTAGCCAGTTTTCTATTCATTTACATACAGATTTTTCCAAGCCTGTAGACTTTACCTTACACATTAGCCATGTGTACTGATACCTTTTTTTTCAAGTACTCTCTGATACCACTTACCAATACCTTTTGAAAAACTAATGAAAAAATGAATACCGTTTCTTTATAATTATGAAGAACTGTAACTCAAAAGACATTGCCCTGTTGAATTAGTGGTAGCCCAGCAGTGTGTGAATTTATATATTTATTTACAAATTATATATTAAATTTAATTATTTTTAGGTTTTTAACTGATTTTTTTCACTACACTTATTTGTTGTGCCTGGAGGTGTGGTGGTAGGCCAGTAAACATAAAATTGATCATTGCCCTTGGATGCATTTATTTTTTACTCATAACACCCAGCTCACCTGCCTCTGTCTTGGTGGCGTAGCAGTAGAGCACTTGCCAGAAATTCTGCGGTCTAGATGTCACATCTCACACTGCCTCACGTTGATGTGTGTGATGTCAGACATCTGGAAGCCACCCTCGTGCGACGTCCTCCTGTGTCACTCTCCATAAAGGAGGCCGTTACAGTCTGCGGACTTGAAGGTATCAGTTTTAGTATTCGAGCATTTGAATGAGTACAAGAACTCGGTATCGGTGTAATGCTTGCAATTACCATACTCCATCACCACTGTGTGAATACAACTTAATAAAATGTCACTTGTGTCATTTCAATAAAGTTCTAACAAAAAAGTTAACAGTGCAATATACTCTGAGATTGGAGCATCAGCACTTTTTACTCCCAGTGCACACCAGCGGCTGTGCAATCAACTCTTGCTGGTATGAATGAGCCCTTAATAAAGATCTCATTAACCCCTGTAGCTACAGGCACTGTGGGGAATTGTATCTTCAAATTTCACAATGAAGGCACTGAGCGCATTTTTGCTCGTTCCTACCCATTCTGTTTTTGATAACTAATTTATTTCAATGGTCTGCCAAACACACGGGAATGTGCAAAAAATATAGCAGGTATGGCTTTTAAAAATTGAGCTACACTAAACCACATTGTACTGTGTGTACAAACATGCTGCATTTGTTAGATGCATTTCCCACACTACATTCTAGTGTGAACAGGCCCTTAAATCTGAGCTTTTTTCCTATTGTTATCTATCGCAACTGAATTTTGGCAGGCAGCCTGCAATCCTTCCAATTGCCCAATCACACCAGCCAAATCTGCCACAGTGCATTTAACACATCATTTGAATGGGCTACCTAATGCACCATAACAGCCCAAAAATCATGCATGCAGCATGGGGCACCACAATGCATGGTAGTGTGTTACCAGAGGTGAGTTGCGATGCAAGTGCATTAGCAATGTCTGAATGGCACTGTATCAGACCAAGATGTGTTGCTGTGTTATTGCAACACACTGATGTGAATGGACTTTAAAGTGTTGCTAAACCCCGGACCACTATGTCTGATCTCCCACAGTACACTGAACATGAAAATGCAATTATTTTAGTAAATATAAACTGCTAAATACCTTTTCTCATCAGCAGTCTTGTGACTTCTATCAGTGTCCGGCTGAGCACTGGTTAAAACTTGTAGGATAAGTTTTCATTCCACTCTGACTGTCCTATGAGGCTGCATAACCCCTGACCTCTGTCCAGACAGTGCTGATTGGCTCTGTGCTGATGACATGAACCCCCCCCAAAGAAAAAAAAACTCTCTAGCAATACACACTAAACTGAGCATGTGTAGAGGGACTCCTAGAACTCTGTAGTATCAGCAGATGGATTGGGGACAGTAGAAGAAGGAGAGGATCAGAGAAGACAGGATCAAAAATGCACATTAGATTAAGGCAGTCCATTCATTTAAACAGGCCGCCTAACCCACCAAAAAATGTGCATATAGTACCTTTGGCAGTGCACAGCTACACACACTGTGATATGCTGCAACCATACCCCTTGGCTAGACGAGTTAGGAATAAATGGCACTGAATCGCATCAATGTGCTGAACACATAGTGTGATGCGGTGAACAGGCCCTTGAGGCAGTGGAGGTAAACTTTCTTGATATTGGCAGCCCCTGGCATTCAGTAAATGTAATGCTATAGAAAGCGGTCAAAGACTGCAGACAAGCAACAGAATATGGTCAAAGACTATGGGCTTGCTATAAGAGATGGTCAAAGAACGCAAATTTGCTTTGGGGGTTGTTAAGACACTGGGGACATGCTTCACAAGACATAGATTGGAGACACACTACATGAGATTGCTAGAGTTCACCAATATTACAGGGTAATAGGGAAACACAGATTACTGTCTGCAGGGGTCCTAAGGGCCACGCAAAAAGGGCCACATATGGCCCTCACCACAGGTTAGCCACCAGGACCTTAGAGTCTTTGTGGTGCTTTTTGAGGATCTTTCAGAATGAATTACTTCGCAGTACAAGGGCTAGGGAAGTCAGAGATGACTTGATTTAAAGCTCTTTTACTGCTTGTTAAGAATATGTAAATACTTTAATCCCCATAGTCACACTGCTCCGGGATCACCAGACTACTGACAAAGGGAGTGGTTGGACTGGTGCAGTACAACAATGTCCAGATGAAAAACTGAAGTACTGAGCAGGTAAGCTATATTCCCTGTTTGAATCTCAGGGCTTCGTTTTTATTTTTTTTATTTTTTTTTTTGGGGGGGGGGGGGTTTGGGTTGGTGTTCTATAGTATATGGGCATCACAGGACTATCTCATTCAATTCAATGGGAACAGAAGAGTCATATATGCCAGCAGTCTATTACAGACAAAAGTAAGAATAAGAAGTCCTTCCAGATGGAATCATTTTATGCAGGTAGTATTGGAAATGTCCTGTACAGGACTGCTGCAAATTACATCCAGCATTCACTCATTCTTTTATTACGTACAATGAGTAAAGCAGTAAAACAATGTGGATGATCTGTGAGCATAGAAAGCAAAATAAATGAAAAGCTTGATTCACTTTATTATTTCACGGGTATTACTGCAGAAAACATTATACATAAATGCAAGCAGTACACAGTAGCTTGGATGCAGATCATTTCAAATTATATATACAGAAATCCTATAAATAAAAACATATATAATACTTAACTGAAAATTATCAAATAGTACCTTCTATTTACAAACAAATACAGAACAGCTGAACCATTATGGAATCATAATCAATTAAGATTATTTGTAGGTGCCTACGTAAATATATGCATCTATTTCTGTAATTTGGACAAATTGTTGGCTATAAAAAAAAAAATGTACATGTATGTCTGAGTCCCACATTCGTATGTCCACAGATGGAAAGCTGTACTGTACAAAGCCTGCCATAATTCACATTGGTGCGTTTTACTAGCACACAGATGCTCCCAACATTAACCATATGAGAACATATTGACAGTATATCACAAGCACAGTAGTAGTATACTCATCACATCATCAGTATTCTATACTACAATATGAATAATATTTATCATACTGTAAAAAGAGAATAAAAAATACAGGTATTAGAACCCAAATGACATTCTGCACCAAAAGCACCTTTGCCACTTAAAATGTCCACTATCATGTCCAAACTACTCAAATGATGGAACTGTCCCGAATTAATCACTGAATTCACCGTGGCAATCAACCTTTTGCTTGAATGTGAGAGAGCGCAAAATTGTAAACATGCATTTTTATCTATTGTTCACAGCACCCCAAATGCACAACAGGAGACCTGTGTTTTTGTGCATGTAAGAATGTGTGGCAAAAGCACAAAACGCTACGCTTGAAACTCAGAAGGAGCATCAGCTGCTTTGCTGCATTTGTTGTGTTTGTTGTGTGTAGGGCAACCCATTGATGGGGCGCCCAACAAGCAAAAAAAAAAAAAAGTGCATAAATGCGATGCCCAATGTGGTGCTACACTAATGGAATTGGGGCTTGCATATGTGTAAACTGGACGTTAGAGAGTTAACAGGGGCTAGGATTTCTATATGTGTAAACTGGACGTTAGAGAGTTAACGGGGGCTAGGATTTCTATATGTGTAAACTGAATGTTAGAGAGTTAACGGGGGCTAGGATTTCTATATGTGTAAACTGGATGTTAGAGAGTTAACTGGGGCTAGGATTTCTATATGTGTAAACTGGATGTTAGAGAGTTAACGGGGGCTAGGATTTCTATATGTGTAAACTGGATGTTAGAGAGTTAACGGGGGCTAGGATTTCTATATGTGTAAACTGAATGTTAGAGAGTTAACAGGGGCTAAGATTTCTATATGTGTAAAATGGATGTTAGACAGTTAATGGGGGCTTAGATTTCTATATGTGTAAAATGGATTTTAGAGAGTTAACGGGGTCTAGGATTTCTATATGTGTAAACTGAATGTTAGAGAGTTAACGGGGGCTTAGATTTCTATATGTGTAAACTGAATGTTAGAGAGTTAATGGGGGCTAGGATTTCTATATGTGTAAACTGGATGTTAGAGAGTTAACGGGGGGGGGGGGGGGGGATGATTTCTATATGTGTAAACTGAATGTTAGAGACTTAACAAGGACTTAAATTTCTATATGTGTAAAATGGATGTTAGACAGTCAATGGGGGCTTAGACTTCTATATGTGTAAAATGATGTTAGAGAGTTAACGGGGGGGGGGGGGGGGATGATTTCTATATGTGTAAAATGATGTTAGAGAGTTAACGAGGGCTAAGATTTCTATATGTGTAAAATGGATGTTAGAGAGTTAACGGGGGCTTAGACTTCTATATACGCAGACTGAATGTTAGAGAGTTAAAGGAATAGTCCTGCTTATAGTTACAAACTACAGCTGCAGCTAATGGCAACACTGGGATATGCAGCAGTTCTATTGGTGGGGGGGGGGGGGGGGAGTGGGAAGAGGCTACTACACAACACTGTAAAAGATTCCCATGGTGTCATAAACTGGAATGATTAGCTCAGATACTTTACTGCACACACCTGATCATAGACTGGCAATGCGATTGTGTAGTTGATGCCAGCATAGGATCCCATTCATTTATTTTATACATATCATCCCATACATGGTGTATGTACTAGGTATGAACCCATACATATAATCTATACATATGATACCCTACATACAATCTATACATATGATCCCCTACATATAATCTATACATATGATCCCCTATGTATGATTCCCTACATATAATCTTTACATATGATCCCCTACATACAATTTTACAAATGATCCCCTATGTACGACCCCCTACATACAATCTATACAAATTATCCCCTATGTATGACCCCCTACATACAATCTATACAAATTATCCCCTATGTACGATCCCCTACATACAATCTATACAAATTATCCCCTATGTATGATCCCCTACATATAATCTCTACAAATGATCCCCTACATATAATCTATACATATGATCCCATCCTTAATACTAAAGGTACTATAGGTATGATCCCCTACATATAATCCCTACAAATGATCCCCTACATATAATCTCTCCATATGATCCCCTACATATAATCTCTCCATATGATCCCCTACATATTATCTCTCCATATGATCCCCTTCATATAATCTCTCCATATGATCCCCTTCATATAATCTCTCCATATGATCCCCTTCATATAATCTCTCCATATGATCCCCTTCATATAATCTCTCCATATGATCCCCTACATATTATCTCTCCATAAAATCCCCTACATATTATCTCTCCATATGATCCCCTACATATAATCTCTCCATATGATCCCCTACATATTATCTCTCCATATGATCCCCTACATATTATCTCTCCATATGATCCCCTACATATTATCTCTCCATAAGATCCCCTACATATAATCTCTCCATATGATCCCCTACATATTATCTCTCCATAAAATCCCCTACATATAATCTCTCCATATGATCCCCTACATATTATCTCTCCATATGATCCCCTACATATAATCTCTCCATATGATCCCCTACATATTATCTCTCCATATGATCCCCTACATATAATCTCTCCATATGATCCTCTACATATAATCTCTCCATATGATCCCCTACATATTATCTCTCCATATGATCCCCTACATATTATCTCTCCATATGATCCCCTACATATAATCTCTCCATATGATCCCCTACATATAATCTCTCCATATGATCCCCTACATATAATCTCTCCATATGATCCCCTACATATTATCTCTCCATATGATCCCCTACATATTATCTCTCCATATGATCCTCTACATATAATCTCTCCATATGATCCCCTACATATTATCTCTCCATATGATCCCCTACATATTATCTCTCCATATGATCCCCTACATATAATCTCTCCATATGATCCCCTACATATAATCTCTCCATATGATCCCCTACATATTATCTCTCCATATGATCCCCTACATATTATCTCTCCATATGATCCCCTACATATAATCTCTCCATATGATCCCCTACATATTATCTCTCCATATGATCCCCTACATATAATCTCTCCATATGATCCTCTACATATAATCTCTCCATATGATCCCCTACATATTATCTCTCCATATGATCCCCTACATATTATCTCTCCATATGATCCCCTACATATAATCTCTCCATATGATCCCCTACATATAATCTCTCCATATGATCCCCTACATATTATCTCTCCATATGATCCCCTACATATTATCTCTCCATATGATCCCCTACATATTATCTCTCCATATGATCCCCTACATATTATCTCTCCATATGATCCTCTACATATAATCTCTCCATATGATCCCCTACATATAATCTCTCCATATGATCCCCTACATATAATCTCTCCATATGATCCCCTACATATTATCTCTCCATATGATCCCCTACATATTATCTCTCCATATGATCCCCTACATATAATCTCTCCATATGATCCCCTACATATTATCTCTCCATATGATCCCCTACATATAATCTCTCCATATGATCCTCTACATATAATCTCTCCATATGATCCCCTACATATTATCTCTCCATATGATCCCCTACATATTATCTCTCCATATGATCCCCTACATATAATCTCTCCATATGATCCCCTACATATAATCTCTCCATATGATCCCCTACATATTATCTCTCCATATGATCCCCTACATATTATCTCTCCATATGATCCCCTACATATTATCTCTCCATATGATCCCCTACATATTATCTCTCCATATGATCCTCTACATATAATCTCTCCATATGATCCTCTACATATAATCTCTCCACATGATGCCATAGCTAAACTGTCATCCATCCATCCGTCTTCTCTAGCTGTGATCCCTAGGCAGTATAGGGTGAGGACAGTCGGCCGGTGTCTGTGTGTCGGTCGGGATGTCTGATGTGATCCATGGATGTAGATACCTGGAAGGCTCGGACACTGCAGAGCTCTCCATATACACAGCGCTCTCTCTATAAACCAATCTGGAGCAATGTCTGACAAAGCGCAGATGACACATGGTGCCGGCCCCGGGTGACATCATAGAAGGCAGGTATGATGGCATCATGCAGAATGTGCTAATACTACAACTGATGGGAATGCTGAGGGATGGGGTCCATGATGTCTGCACTCACCCATAAGTACATCATTCCTGTGATCCCCACACACTAGTTCCGGACAATGCCTGGCTCTGGAGGGAGGGGGGTGGGGAGGCAGTCCGCCGTTCTCCGTCTTGCTCAGCGCCTTCTCCCTCTCTCCCAGCTCTGGGACATGGCACTGCTCACTGGAACTCCGCGCACGCCCTGTCTCCAGCCGGAGGGAGAGGAGAGGAGAGGGAGGGAGGAGAGAGGAGGGCACAGAGGTATGGAATGGAGGAGAGAGTCGTGGGACTGCCTGTGCTACATGGGGACCACTGGATGAGGAGCAGGAGAGGGAATACAAAGTCAATTCAGGCACAGAAGCATGATGGGGTACAGCTCCATAACAATCAAGTATTTATTTGCTTCTCCTTCTCTTCCAGCACTGGGAGAGTTAACAGCTCCCATCATTAGTCTGAAAAGTTGTGCCACTCGCCCGCCCCTTTTGCCCTCTCCACCAATTACAGAGCTGGTATTACTTTTCTCCCACAATGCACCGTGTTCTGTGAACGGATGGCGGAGATGACATTCAGCTACTCCTCCTCCATTCACAGAACTCAACACACTGTGGGAGAAGAATGATAGGAGCTCAGTAAATGGCACAGAGGTTGGAAGGGGCGGGCAGGCCGCACAACTTACAAGTCCAACAGTGGCGGTTGTTATAGTGATAGTAAAGGGGATTTTGT
This sequence comes from Staurois parvus, assembly GCF_062004578.1. Taxonomy (NCBI): domain Eukaryota; kingdom Metazoa; phylum Chordata; class Amphibia; order Anura; family Ranidae; genus Staurois; species Staurois parvus. The sequence continues at coordinate 887,261 of NW_028318393.1, forward strand.
ATTCCTATACAAAGGTGGTATAGATACACACATATTGCTCAAAGCAGTCCCTTACCTCCTCTTTTTCAGTTCCCTGGCTACTCCTCCAGGTACTTCCTCCGCTTGCTAAGAGGACCTGCGTGGGTGTGCTCCCAAAGTAGGCTGTGTCACCAATAAGCCACACCCACGCTCCATGGTCACAGAAGTATGACTGACAGCAGCCTGTGGCTCCTCATATCCATTTATGGATCTCAATGTCCACCTAAGGCTCTTGATATCCATTTATGGATCCCAATGTCCACCTATGGCTCCTGATGTACACTTATGGCCCCCAATGTCCACCTATGGCTCCCAATATCTATTTATGGATCCCAATTTCCACCTATGGCTCCCAATAACCAGTTATGAATCCCAATGTCCACCTATGGCTCCCAATATCCACTTATGGATCCCAATATCCACCTATGGCTCCCAATATCTACTTATGGATCCCAATGTCCACCTATGGCTCCCAATAACCAGTTATGAATCCCAATGTCCACCTATGGCTCCCAATATCCACTTATGGATCCCAATATCCACCTATGGCTCCAAATATCTACTTATGAATCCCAATATCCACCTATGGCTCCCAATAACCAGTTATGAATCCCAATGTCCACTTTGGCTCCCAATATCCACTTATGGCCCCCAATGTCCACCTATGGATTCCAATATCTACTTATGGATCCCAATATCCACCTATGGCTCCCAATATCTACTTATGGCCCCCAATGTCCACCTATGGCTCCCAATATCTACTTATGGATCCCAATGTCCACCTATGGCTCCCAATAACCAGTTATGGCTCCCAATATCCACTTATGGCCCCCAATGTCCACTTATGGATCCCAATATCCACCTATGGCTCCCAATATCTACTTATGGATCCCAATGTCCACCTGTGGCTCCCAATATCCACTTATGGATCCCAATGTCCACCTATTGCTCCCGATATCCACTTATGGCTCCCAATGTCCACCTATGGCTCCCAATATCCACTTATGGATCCCAATGTCCACCTATTGCTCCCGATATCCGCCTATTTCTCCCAATATCCACTTATGGCCCGCAACGTCCACCTATGGCTCCCGATATCTACTTATGGCCCCCAATGTCCACCTATGGCTCCCAATATCTACTTATGGATCCCAATGTCCACCTATGGCTCCCAATAACCAGTTATGAATCCCAATGTCCACCTATGGCTCCCAATATCTACTTATGGATCCCAATGTTCACCTATGGCTCCCAATATCCACTTATGGATCCCAATGTCCACCTATTGCTCCCGATATCCACTTATGGCTCCCAATGTCCACCTATGGCTCCCAATATCCACTTATGGATCCCAATGTCCACTTGTGGCTCCCGATATCTACTTATGGCCCGCAACGTCTGTCTATGGCTCCCGACATCCATTTATGGCTCCCAATGTCCGCCTATGGCTCCCGATATCCACTTATGGCTCCTGATGTCCGCCTATGGCTCCCAATATCCACTTATGGCTCGCGATGTCAGCCTGTGGCTCCCAATATCCACTTATGGCCCGCAATGTCAGCCTCTGGCTCCTGATATCCACTTATGGTCTACAATGTCCACCTATGGCTCCCGATATACACTTATGGCTACCGATATCCACTTATTTCTCCCTATGTCCACCTATGGCTCCCGATGCTCTCAGGGTCACCTGTGAGACCAGGAAGAGCGGTGCTGCAGCTGGTACAGTGCTGTATTGGTGACTCAGTCAGGTAAGGGAATGGATAGATTAGGTAGTGGAGAATTTTTTATTCTAATGCAGATCATGGTGTATAACATGGATAGTACGGGGACCCTTCATGGTGCTATGACACTCATTATAGCATGTATTATGGTGGGAACCAGCCCTAAGGGTCTATTCACATAGTTGCAGTACAATAACGCACAAACTCATTAGAGCACATTTTACGTGCATTGTGTTGAGGAAGCATATTCATGGGATTGAACACCCCTTTACCACCCATCATACCATAACAACATATTTGATAAAGTAAATACACACGGATTGTGGGAAAGCAGGACTATATTTAGTCTGTTTGATGTATGGGTGCAGTAAAAAATATCAGGCTGCGACGTCAGCAAGGCGGTGGTGGAGTCATGTTTTGGGCCGGAATCATGAGAATAGCGCTGGTCACCCCCTTATGGGCCCCGAAGGTGTAAAGATGACCTCTGCAAAGTATGTGGAGTTTATGACTGACCACTTTCTTCCCTGGTACAGAAGGAAGAACTATGCTTTCTGTAATAAAATCATCTTCACGCATGACAATGCACCATCTCATGCTGCAAATAATACCTCTGCATCAATGGCTGTTATGGGGATAAAAGGAGAGAAAGTCATGGTGTGGCCTCCATCCTCCCCTGATCTCAATCCTATTGAGAACCTTTGGAGCATCCTCAAGCAAAAGATCTATGAGGGTGGGAGGCAGTTTACATCCAAACAGCAGCTCTGGGAGGCTATTCTGACATCTTGCAAACAAATTCAAGCGGAAACTGTCCAAAAACGCACAAGTTCAATGGATGCAAGACTTGTGAAGCTGCTATCAAATAAGGGCTCCTATGTTAAAATGTAATGTGACCTGGTAAAATGTTTAAAAAGTTAAAATGTTGTTAAAAGTTTGATTGAAATAGCTTTTGATTTCAGTAAATATGCTGCAAACACAACAAATGACAATTTTCAGTTCTTTACAACCTATAAAGTGTTTTGAAACTTACTGTGCGTAATAATTTGGAACAGTGCATTGTAAGTTTTTTATGTTTAAAAAAATACTGTTATCATTAGGAGGTTTGTTCAATAATATTTGAATTGTACTCCTAATAGTTGATAACATGAGAATTATGCTGACTGTTATTTACATCAATTATTTAGATAAATGAGAAAAATATCATTTGCATAATAATTTGGAACACGGTGTATATGATTTAAGCCTAATACATCTGACATGTAGTAGCAACCCACTTCAGTTTGGATTTGAGAATGTAGAGGCCATTCGTTTGTAGGGCAGTGTACATGGGTTAGCAGGGGAGTGAACAGGAGGCAGCAGGGCAGAGGAAAGGTGTCAACAGAGCAGAATACAGGGGTCAGCAGGATGGAGAACAGGTGTTATCAGGACAAAAGACAGGGGTTAGTAGGGCAGAGGAAAGGAGGTCAGCAGGGTAGAGGACATTGGTCAGAAGGGAAGTGTAAAGCGGTCAGCAGGGCAGAGGACAGGTGTCAACAGAGCAGAAGACAAGGGTCAGCAGGATGGAGAACAGGAGTTATAAGAGCAAAAGATGGGTCAGTAGGGCAGAGGAAAGGGGGTCAGCAGGTTAGAGGACATTGGTCAGAAGGTAGGTGTACAGGGGTCAGCAGGACAGTGCACAGGGGTCAGCGGTCAATGTACAGGGGTCAGAGGTCAATGTACAGGGGTCAGCAGGGCAGTGTACAGGGGTCAGCGGGGCAGTTTACAGGGGTCAGGTCTAGGGAGGTGATGAGGTGGGCTACGCTCACCCAGATTTCAGTTGTGCCCCCCGCCCCAGGCCAGCCCTCCCTTGGATGTTGTGCCTGGCTGGCGGCTGCTGAGCTCCTTCCCCCACCTGCACTCAGGGCTGGGACAAGGGGTGAACAGCAGCCTGGAGGCTGGAGCAGTGAGAGGAGAAATGGCAGATAGAAAGAGCCAGGAGGAGGTGCTCTGTGTTGTGCTCTCCCTTTCTGTCAGAACAGCGCTCATCTATATAGTACATGAGACAGGATCGCTCTTAGATCTCATTGGAATACACACACTGATATTCAGGGGTATAGCTCCTCAGGACCATGTGCAAAGCCATTTTACTTACACATAAAAGCGTTTATTGACCTTTAAATGCAAGCCAAGCAGCTGTCAAAAATTCATTTAGCTTAAAAATATAACAGAAAAGTCCACTTATCTTCAGCACAACAGCATACAGAAAACATAAATATAAAGTTCATGGGTGGGATTTAGCCCAAGGTTAGCCCAGTCCAACTCTGGCTGTTTGGCAACTCCCAGCACACATGCAGCACTCCAACAGGCCTTTCTCAAAAACTCCTACTCTCCACACCTGACATTCAGAGCTTCCTGTTTTTGTGTTGCATCCTGGGAGCTGCTTAAATCGAAGTTCCAGCCGTTTTTGTGTTTATTATAAGTCAGCAGCTACGAAAACTGTAGCTGCTGACTTTTAAGAAACACTTTCCTGTCCCGGAGTCCAGCGGTGTTCTCACCCGTGCTGTCCCTTCTCTGCCTTTTCCCTTCCTGGCACCAGCATCACAACTGTGGGCACCAGGCTGTGACAGCTTGTGGCTTCACATCCGGGTGCCCACTGTACATGTGCATGTCGCAATTTGAATTCTCATTGGTCTGTCAGTCTTCTGGGACCTGTGAAGGTTCCCAGGAGACTGCGGGAGGAAGGAGGGGGCCGAACTTCCAGGTCACTTCGCCGCGGAGAACTGAGCCAGAAGTGGGAGTGGGTACCTGTCAAAAACAGCTATCCACTCCCCCCTAAAAGGTGCCAAATATGACAGTGGAGGGGGGGAGGAGGCAGATAAGTGGAGCTTCCACTTTTGAGTGGAACTCCACTTTAACTCTTTAGGGACTGGAGTCCCAGTAGACAGGAGTGGAGGTTCTTTCTCCACCCGAATGTCACTCCGAACTTCGGGTTCCTGAACGTCCGTCCTCTCCACTACGGGGCTACCCTGTAATACCTCACCCACGATGAGTGAGACCCCTGACTACACACACACGTCTGTTTTTTCCCTTAAAAGTGACCATAATCCAAATATTGGCACCACATAGCACCCATCCAGGACCCATCCCTGGTGTCTTGTACAACACACACTGTTTGATTACCGCACCGTAGCTCCTCCAATGGCTGCTGATCTCCCAGCAGCAGGAAATGTGGGTAGGGGGCAGTAATCAAACTGTGTGTGTACAGTTCAATGTGATCTAAGAGCGATCCTGTCTCATGTGCTGTATTGACAAGCTCTGATCTGGGGGGGGGAGTACAACACAGAGCACCTCCTCCTGGCTCTTTCCTCTCTGCCACTTCTTACATAGTTACATAGTAAGGTTGTATGAAGACACCAGTCCATCCAGTTCAACCTGTGTGGGTGTGTGTGTGCTCATGTCGAAAATCATATCCCATATCCTTGTATATTGTGCTTGTTAAGATGCCCATCTAAGAGTGTTTTTAAACTATTAATACTTCCTGCTGACACTACTGATTGAGTGAGTTCCACATCCTTACCGCCCTGACAGTGAAAACCCCCTATGCAGTTTAAGGTTAATCCGCTTCTTCTCCAATTTCATTGAGTGGCCATGTGTCTTCCAATACTCCCTGAGACTGAATAGTTTATTCCCTATGCTAGAATGACCATTGAAGTATTTGTATATCACTATCATATCTCCTCTCAAGCATCTCTTCTCCAGGGAGAGTAATTTTAGTGTTTGTAGTCGTTCCTCTTAACTGAGGTCCTCTTATTAACTTTGTTTCCCTTCTCTGGACTCTCTCCAGCTCCAGTCCTTTCTGAGGATTGGTGACCAGAACTGGACAGCATACCCCAGATGTGGCTGAACCAAAGTTCTATAAAGTGGCAGGATAATAGTTTTGTCTGTTGAGTAAATACCCTTTTTTATGCATGCTAATAATCTGCTAGCTTTGCTTGCTGCAGCTTGGCATTGCAAGCCATTGTTGAGTCTGTCATCTACTAGGACCCCCAGATCCTTTTCCATCCAGGATTCCCCCAGAGGTTCTCCCCCTAGTGAGTAACCTGCATTCATATTTTTAGCCCCCAAGTGCTTTATTTTACATTTTTAAACATTAAAGCTCATTTGCCACGTAGTTGCTCGCCCCTTTATATTTTATTGAGGTCTTCTTGTAAAATTTCTGTATCCTGCTGTGCAGTTATTGCCCTGCTTAGTTTTGTATCATTAACAAACACTGAGATTGAGCTATTTATCCTATCCTCAATATCATTTATGAATTAATTAAACAGAACTGGTCCCAGGGCAGAGCCCTGGGGTACCCTACTTACGGCTCCAGACCAGTGTGAGTACATGCTATTTATCACCAACCTTTGGATGCACTCCTGTAACCAATTTTTTATCCATGTACAAACCATATGTTCTATGCCTACTAACCTCAGTTTGTAAATTAAATGTTTGTGGGGGACTGTATTGAATGCTTTTACAAAATCCAGGTACACCACATCCATAGGCCTTCCCTTATCTAAATGGCAGCTCACTTCCTCATAGAATGTTAACAGGTTGGTTTGGCAAGAATGACCTTTTGTAAAGCCATGCTGATTACTGATAATGATACCGTATTCATCAGCAAAATCTTGAATATATTGCGTTATCATACCCTTCAATAGTTTACATTCTATCAGTGTTAGACTGACTAGCCTGTAGTTTCAAGGTATATATCTCTGCCCTTTTTAAAATATTGGTACCACATTAGCTCTTTGCCAGTCCGCTGGTACCATTCCCGTCAGTATGCTGTCTATATAAATTAGGAATAACAGTCTGGTTATAACCTGACTGAGTTCTTTAGGGACTTTTGGGTGTAAGCCATATGGTCCTGGTGATTTATTTGCGTTAAGCTTTTCAAGTCTTTTTCAGACACTGGCTTCTGTAAGCCACAAGATTACACTCTGTGAGGCGTTACTAATGCTACAGTCTTGATTACTATACTCCTCCTTTTCCTTTGTAACAACTGAGGAGAATAATGCATTTAGTACAGTTGCCTTCTCCTTATAATTTGTAACCATCTTCCTTTCATCATCCTTTATGGGGTCAATATGTTCTGACCTCGCTTTTTTGACTATTAATATTTTTAACCACTTGCCGACCGCGCATAGCCGAAAGACGGCTTCACCGCGGCCGGCCAGTTCTGAGTGGACGTCATATGACGTCCTCCCAGAACGCGCTCTCCTGCGCGCCCCAGGGGGCGCGCACCCGGCGATCTCCGTGATCGCTGTGTCCTACGGACACAGCTGATCACGTGATGTGGTGAAAGGCCGATCCCACCGGCCTTTTACCACGTGATCAGCGGTGTCCAATGACACGCTGATCACAGGAAAATGCAAGTGCCGGTTCTCGGCTGCTCTTTCCTCACGCTGTCAGATCGTGAGGAAAGTACTGCAGAGAACCGGCAGTTGTCAGAGCGGGGATCGGCACCGATCATCAGGGCACTGATGATCAGTGCCCTGATGATCGGTGCCCAGCAGTGACCCCCGCAAGTTCCGATCAGCAGTGCGCCCACTAGCCCCGCCCACCCATTCCCAGCAGTGCCCCCACCTGTGCCCAGCAGTGCCCCCACCTGTGCCCAGCAGTGCCCCCACCTGTGCCACTCTGCAGTGCCACCTACCTGTGCCCAGAAGTGCCACCTACATGTGCCCAGCAGTGCCACCCACCTGTGCCCACCCACCTGTGCCCACCAGTGCCACCCACCTGTGCCCACCAGTGCCACCCACCTGTGCCCACCCACCAGTGCTGTCCACCAGTGCCACCCACCAGTGCCACCCACCAGTGCTGCCAGTCAGTGCCACCAGTCAGTGCCCAGGGGTTGTGCCAGTCAGTGCCGCCAGTCAGTGCCCAGAAGTGATGCCAGTCAGTGCCGTCTATCAGTACCCATCATCAGTGTCACCTATCAGTGCCGCCTATCAGTGCTGCATATCAGTGCCGCCTATCCGTGACCCCTAATTAGTGCTGTCTATCAGTGCCGCCTATCCGTGCCACCTCATTAGTACTGCCTATCAGTGCCCTTTAGTGCTGCCTATCAGTGCCCATCAGTGCCGCCTATCAGTGCCCATCAGTGCCGCCTCATCAACGCAAATCAGTGAAGGAGAAAAAATACCTGTTTGAAAAATTTTATAAAAGAAACAAATAAGCTTTTTTTTTTTTTTCAAATATTTTGCACTTTTTTTAATTTATAGCGCAAAAAGTAAAGCGCCCAGTGGCGATTAAATACCACCAAAAGAAAGCTCTATTTGTGAGAAAAAAATGATCAAAATTTCATATGGGTACAATGTTGCATGACCGCGCAATTGTCAATCAAAGTGCGGCAGCGCTGAAAGCTGAAAATTGGCCTGGTAAAGAAGGGGGTATAAGTGCCTGGTAGGCAAGTGGTTAAAGAATTTTTGGGTTTTTTTTTACGCTCCTGTGCTATGTGTCTCTCTTGGTCTATCTTAGCTGCCCTGATTGCATTCTCACACTTCCTATTGCTCCAGCTTACACTTCTTACTGGTTCTCTCATTGCTCCAGTCTCCAGGCTGTAGTCTCCTTGTCCTGGCACTGAGTGTGAGTGTGAGTGGGGGTGGGGGAAGGAGCTGGAGGTGGACTGTGGGTGGGGGTGTTGGCACAACTGAAATCTGGGTGAGAGCAGCCCACCCCAGCACTCCCCTAGATCCAGTCATATAGGAAAGTTTAGGCTATGACCCCTTTATAGGGTGTAAATCAATTTTAATTATGAGAAAAACCTTAGCCTTTAATACCAAACAGAACCACTGTTAACCATTAATTGACCAACATGTGTAGTCACTAAGACTCAAGCAGCAATATCTTACAGCAACCAAATACCAGCGTACCAGTCACTGTCCACCCACAAAGTGGGCGACATTACCCAAAAGCCAGGTTACCAACCTCGCCCCAACTCATCACCTTGGCCTAACAGATCAGTTCTTTACAATCAAGCATTGTAAATGGATTTACCAATATCTGAGAAAAAGTACCAAAGCTATGTATGTTTATATGTGAGTGTACAGTGGGGATCGAAAGTTTGGGCACCCCAGCTAAAAATTTGTATTAATGTGCATAAAGAAGCCAAGGAAAGATGGAAAAATCTCCAAAAGGCATCAAATTACAGATTAGACATTCTTATAATATGTCAACAAAAGTTAGATTTTATTTCCATCATTTACACTTTCAAAATAACAGAAAACTAAAAAATGGCGTCTTCAAAAGTTTGGGCACCCTGCAGAATTTATAGCATGCACTGCCCCCTTTGCCAAGCTGAGACCTGCCAGTGCCATGGATTGTTCTCAATCATCATCTGGGAAGACCAGGTGATGTCAATCTCAAAGGTTTTAAATGCCCAGACTCATCTGACCTTGCCCCAACAATCAGCACCATGGGTTCTTCTAAGCAGTTGTCTAGAAAACTGAAACTGAAAATAGTTGACTCTCACAAAGCTGGAGAAGGCTATAAGAAGATAGCAAAGCATTTTCAGATGTCAATATCCTCTGTTCGAAATGTAATTAAGAAATGGCAGTCATCAGGAACAATGGAAGTTAAAGCAAGATCTGGAAGACCAAGAAAAATATCAGACAGAACAGCTCACAGGATTGTGAGAAAAACAATTCAAAACCCACGTTTGACTGCACGATCCCTCCAGAAAGATCTGGCAGACACTGGAGTTGTGGTACACTATTCCACTATAAAGAGATACTTGTACAAATATGGTCTTCATGGAAGAGTCATCAGAAGAAAACCTCTTCTACGTCCTCACCACAAAAATCATCGTTTGAACTTTGCAAATGAACATATAGACAAGCCTGATGCATTTTGGAAACAAGTTCTGTGGACCGATGAGGTTAAAATTGAACTTTTTGGCTGGAATGAGCAAAGGTACGTTTGGAGAAGAAGGGGCACAGAATTTAATGAAAAGAACCTCTGTCCAACTGTTAAGCATGGGGTTGGATCAATCATGCTTTGGGGTTGTGTTGCACCCAGTGGCACAGGGAACATCTCACGAGTAGAAGGAAAAATGGATTCAATAAAATTTCAGCAAATTTTGAATGGTAACTTGATGCCATCTGTGAAAAAGCTGAAGTTAAAGAGAGGATGGCTTCTACAAATGGATAATGATCCTAAACACACCTCGAAATCCACGGGGGATTACATCAAGAGGCGTAAACTGAAGGTTTTGCCATGACCTTCACAATCTCCTGACCTCAACATAATTGAAAATCTATGGATAGACCTTAAAAGAGCAGTGCGTGACAGACAGCCCAGAAATCTCAAAGAACTGGAAGACTTTTGTAAGGAAGAATGGGCAAAGATACCTCAAACAAGAATTGAAAGACTCTTGGCTGGCTACAAAAAGCGTTTACAAACTGTGATACTTGCCAAAGGGGGCAGTACAAGATATTAACCCTGCAGGGCGCCCAAACTTTTGCAGACGCCATTTGTTTGTTTTCTGTTATTTTGAAAGTGTAAATGATGGAAATAAAATCTAACTTTTGTTGACATATTATAAGAATGTCTAATCTGTAATTTGATGCCTTTTGGAGATTTTTCCATCTTTCCTTGGCTCCTTTATGCACATTAATACAAATTTTTAGCTGGGGTGCCCAAACTTTCGATCCCCACTGTATATGTATGCGTGTGAGTTTATGTATGAGCATATGTGAGTGTGTATGTATGTATACATGTGCATATGTATACTTATATGCATGTATGTCTGTATATTACTGTTAGGTCCGGTCCACATAGGCATACATAAGTGCACACCTGTGTGAAGGTCATGTTTACTCATACATGCATGAAATGCATAGGAGTGTACCCCTGTGCAGGCAGTCCCATTCATGTCATTTGGGACACAGCAGCTGCACAGACTGAGCCATTGCTCCCAATTTGACATCCATGTGGGTGCGGGTCCCCAGACACATACATTGTGGATATAAGGATGCGTGCCTACACAGAGGTGAGATTGAGAGAGCTGTGTCCGTGCAGCCACTGTGTCTTAACTGATATGAATGGGACTGCCTGCATGAGAATGCACTAAATGCTTATGTATCTTCATGCCCATGCGGGCAGAAATGGCCGTCACAGAGCAGCATGCTTAAATAAGCCCATGTGAAAAGTACTAACAGTAACGTACAGACACACATAAATACAGGACACTGACAGGCTAGGAGAGGCATTTATGATGGGGGCAATGTGTACAGAGAAGGGGATAGTGTAAAAAGGAGTGGGAGCAGTGTGTACAAGGGAAAAGAAGGGCAATACATACAGGGGGCAGTGTATATAAGGGAGCAGTGTGTAGAAATGACAGGACAGTGTGTGCAGGGGGTGACTGTAAAGTGATTGTAAAGGGTGAAGGTTTTTGCCTTCATGCATTCCATGCATAAAGGTAAAAAAAACTTTGTGCAGCTCCCCTTAAAGCCCTCCCTTTAATACTTACCTCAGCCCAATGTCAATCCAGTAAACGTACATGAGAGCAGAAGCTCTCCCAGGTATCTTTCTCTACATTGGCTGAGACACAGCAGCTCTGTCAATCACAGCTAGTGAGGAGGCAGCTGGGGGGCGAGACTGAGCCACACTCTGTGTGTTCCAAAGACTCACAGTGGCGGCTTAGGAGCGAGCATGCACGAGTGCCCCAGAGCAAACAGCTTGCCCTGGGGGCATTCGGCAGGGGCCAGAAACACTGGCAGGGGACCCGAGAAGAAGAGGATTGCACAGAGCAGGTAAGGATGATGTGTTTATTATTCTAAATAAAAAAAACAACCTCTAATCCTCTTTAATTTGGGGTGATTCCCTTGTGTTTATATGTTGTTTCTAATCAAACTACAAAGAAATGCCCAATATTTAGCATAATTTAGCCACACCCACCTTTGCAGCAGCGACTAAATGTGCCACAGGTCACCATCTCTCTGGTAGGTGTCCCGGTGCATTACTTTGCCCAGGGGCCCATATTGCTATTAAGATGGCCCTGAGTTGCTAGACTAAAGTCTAGTGCAGCACAACACCATTAGCAGCAAAATAGTACATCTTGTACAGAGATGTACACATCAGAAAAAAAGAGGGACTGCATGAGGGACAGAGAGATTTGGGAACTATGCCAAACCATTACTAAAGGGACCTCTGATGAAAGCCTCCAGTTCACAATAGAGGAAACTGAAGTTACCGAGACTAAGTATAGATCAGCATGTCAATCAATCAATCTTTTACTGTACCTTAACCGTGAATTGAAGCCCAGGCTTAAAAACCGTGGCACCAGTTTTGAGAAAACAATAGGAGTTGGGGGCAATGTTATTTAAAAGGTCCAAGATTTTGAACCTGCTTAAATCATTTCCTTCCAGGCAGTGGTGTATTCTGTTTTTGTGTTGCCTTAGGTAGCACAAAAATCGGGTGCCCCCCTCCATACAAAAAAAGGAGGTGAGGAGAGAGAAAGCAGCTGGCTATCCCCAGAGCCACAGACAGAGAGAAGAGTTTTTGCACCTGCACATCTCCAGAATGATAGCAGCCAGACATCCCCGGTGTCGCCCTTGTGCGGGAACGAGATTCGGCCTCTACCTACACCCTCTAGAAGCTCCCAGCCGCCCTCGGATCCCATGGTGGCGTTCAGGGAGTGACTCACCTGGCCCCCATCTTCTGTCACCTGCCACGTGAGTCCCTTCTTTCCCTCCTGAAAAATGCCGCCCAAGGCAAATGCCTTATTTACCTCGTGGTAAATATGCCCCTGCTTCCTGGTGAAGAACAAGGATATCTGGTACAGCTTCCACGTGCAACAAATAGGGTATAATGATCAATCATGTGTTCCTAGTACATACCCCATATCCTGTACACTGCAAGAGAACTTAAATTTCAACAGGAGGAAAAAAAAAAAAAAAGATCCTCTACACCCAGAAAACATATGAATGCCTGACTATCCTTACTATTTATTTTAAATCATTGTACTGTAAAAGGGGAGACGTGTGTAATAAATTCAAATAGCAGTATGAATATAAAGCTTGAATCTTGCAGATGGCCATCTGACCAAACACTGAATGCAAGCCTGATGCCATTGCAGCAGCTGCATATCCTGCACCATCAACATCTTTTATGGACAGATTTGAATTAAAATTCTGATAAAGAATAGACATAATTTGAAACAGAAAAACAAGGGGAAGCCTAAAAACCTGGCAAATATAGCATCCGCTATAAAATGTTTTGCTACCCTCAGAATGTCTTACTTTAATCTAAATTCTAAATGAAGACCGGTTGTAAGGGTTCATTTTTTTTCTAAAATAATAAACAGGCATACTTACCGGCTCTGTGCAATGGGATTGCGCAGACTGTCCGGAGCATCCTTTTATGGGGTCCCCAGCCAGTGCTCAGGGCTCCTCTTCTTATTTGTCTGCCCCCGTAGTAAGCCCCTCGCTATGGGGGCAGACATGCAGGTTTGATCCCAAGCCAGGCTGTGTGGGTCCATAGACACACAGCACGGCTTGGCCTCACCCCTCGCTCTCGGCTCACAGGATTTGATTGAAATGGTTGTGTCTCAGACCTGTGAATGTAGGGAGAGAGTAGAGAGCTGCTACAGACAGGCACAGCTCTGGATCAAATGAGAACTCAGGTATGTCTGGGGGGGGGGGGGGGGTGGTGTTGATACTTTTACTGGGACATTTTTTTACTTTAATGCAGGGAATGCATTATGGTAAAAAATGCTTAGCCTGTAGAACCACTTTAAGGACCAGATACCTTAGCAAAGACAGTTCATTGCCTAAAAACCGCCTATGTAACATTCAGCAATATGATTCTCCTGAGGCTGAAATGCCTGTACAAAAGTGCCACAGTCACAACAACAGGATAGAGTTCCAAGTGATCAACACTCTCAATGATACCAATGTAAATACAATAATCTGGCCAAAACTCTGAACACCATTTGCCTGGACGTAAATGACCAAATCTATTAGATTCTGATGCATCTGTAAACAACTTGAAAATGCTCATCTAAAACAAATTCCTCCTGCCATGTACAGCAAATATTTTAAGTAGAAATACATTTGCACTAAACCTAGCAGATCCTTTTTTACCTAGCCAACATGCAAATATGGGAATTTAGGACCCTGAGATGAGAAGCACCAGCCTACCATAGAAAATTCTGCCCATAGGCATAATGTGTGATGCCAGAAGCCCAAGAACAACAGAATGTCATGAACAGTATACTAGATTGAAAAAGCATCGAACATAAAGTGGTTTTTAGGAGATACAGTTCTCCATTCACAAAACAGTATTTCCTCTTTAAAATTTGCAGTAAAATACCTCAAAGCGTTTTTCAAAACATTTTTGGGCATTCACAAAAAAATGCTGCTAAAATAAGGCATGCGGTATTTCATCAAAATATGTGGGATTTATCTCGTGAAACCATGCTGTATTTTATCTCATGCGATATCCAGTGGGATGGATACAGTGGAAAAGAATTAGAACCCGTCAGTTTTGGATTGCTAATAAAGAGGTAAAATTATTTAAAATGTTGAATATGCCAACTCACTAAGTCAGTGCGGTCCCTGCAGCAGATGTATTAATACAAAAGAAAAAAAGTGACTAGAATACCAGTCAAAGGGAAGCTGCATTCACAGGACACTCATGGCGTATCAAAAACAACTAAGTTAAATTAGGTAAATTCAAAATATGTTTATAAATGTCAAATTAATGACAATAGTTAAATACCCTTCTTATACAACATTGTCTTTTTATTGGTGGCAGAAGAGTATTTATATACAGTATATGTGTGTGTGATTTTTTTATACTAATTTCTTTAACCGCATGCCGCCCAGCCACTGTACATATACGGCGGCAGGGCGGCACTCGCAGGCAAAACCACGTTTTAAAACGTGTGTTTTGTAAACAAATAGGGAGCGTGCGCGAGGCGCGCCACCGCCCTATTTGTCCCGCGGATCACCGCCGCAGATGTCAGTTGACGGGTCACAGCCGCTCCTTAGCGGCTATGTCCCGGCGATCGGTGGTAAACAGTGACAGACAGCACAGCTGCAGTAGCTGTGCTGTCTGTCACTTCCCTGTCAGCTCGAGGATGAGCTGATCGAGAAAGAACAGTTTCTCTTTCTCGATCAGCCTTGTCCCGCCCAGTACACACCCCCGCCCCCTAGTAAAACACTCCCCTCACTCCTATAACTCTTCCCTGCAAAATAAAGTTAACCCCTTCCTCCCCATTGCCATTAGTACAGTGTCAGTTTTTTTTTTTTTTTTGAACTGATCACTGTATTAGTGTTTTTGGGGATGTCAGTGACCCCAAGTCAGTACCCCCCAATGTCAGAATGTCCGCCGCAGTCCCGCCATAAGTCCCTGATCGCCGCCATAATTCGCTGATCGCCGCCATTATTAGTATAAAAAAAACCCTAAAAATCCCAGTATCTTTCCCGCCATTTGTAAACGCTATAACTTTCATGTAAACCAATTAATTTACACGTATTGGGTTTTTTTTCAGCAAAGACATGTCGCAGAATGCATTTTGGCAGAAATTTATGACTAAATTTGATTTTTGCTTTTTTTACTGGACATGATTTATAGCAAAAAGTCCAAAATATTGTTTTTTTTTCCTCAAAATTGTCAGCCTTTTTTTTTTATAGCGCAAAAAATAAAAACCGCACAGGCGATCAAATTCCACCTAAAGAAAGCTCAATTTGTGGGGAAAAAAAGGATGTAAATTTCATTTATGTACCATATTGCATGACCGCGCAATTGTCCGTTAAACTAGCGCAGCGTTGTATAGCAGAAAAATGGCGTAAATTTAAGTATTTATACCATAGTTTGTAGACGCTATAACTTCCACACAAAGCAATCAATATACACTTATTGGGATTTTTTTACCAAAAACATGTAGCAGAATACATTTTGGCCTAAATTTATAACCAACTTTGAGTTTACTATATATTTTTTATAGCTGAAAATAAAAAATATTGTTTTTCTTCAAAATTTTTGGCCTTTTTTTGTTTATAGCGTGAAAAATAAAAAGCGCACAGGTGATCAAATACCACCAAAAGAAAGCTCTATTTGTGTGAAAAAAGGACGTAAATTTCGTTTGGGTGCAGCATTGCATGACCGCGCAATTATCAGTTGAATTAGTGCAGCGCCGAGTAGCAAAAAGAGGCCTGGTCATTAAGGGGGGTAAATCCTCAGGAGCTCAAGTGGTTAAATATGTGACATTTAGAAAGAATTCTGGCCAGAGCACCTTCTTCCACATATTTCCTGTGTCCTCCACATAATAACCCAAATTAGGATGTATTTTTTATGTCAAGAATGTCAGAACAGTACAGATATCCCCAAATGACCCCTTTTTGCAAAGTAGACAGTCCGACGTACTTCATAAGAGGCATGGCGAGTTTTTTGAAGTTGTATTTTTTTTGTCATAATTTTTCGGAAAATGAAAAAATAAAAAAAATTATTTTCACTATTTTTTTTTTACATACTGTCACCAGTGCAGTACAGACATTTCGAAAGATATTTTGTATTTACTTTAAGTGTAAGTCATGTGGTATTTTAGTAGTGAAAACCATGCGTTAATGTTTCAGCTATCAGCAGGGTTCCCCACTGACAGCTGAATGTAAAAGAAAGAATTCTGACCAGAGCACCTTCTTCTACATATTTCCTGTGTCCTCCACATGGCTTCTCACAAATTGCAAATGGGACTCCTTATGGCTTTCTTTCAACAATGGCTTTCTTCTTGCCACTCTTCCATAAAGGCCAGATTTGTGGAGTGCATGACAAATAATTGTCCTGTGGACAGATACTCCCACCCAAGCTTTGGATCTCTGCAGCTCCTCCAGAGTTACCATGGGCCTCTTGGCTACTTCTCTGATTCATGCTTTCCTTGCCCGGCCTGTCAGTTTAGGTGGATAGCCATGTCTTGGTAGGTTTGCAGTTGTGCCATACTCTCTCCATTTGGGATGATGGATTGAACAGTGCTCCGTGAGATGTTGAAAGCTTGGGATTTTTTTTATAACCTAACCCTGCTTTAACCAATTCAATACCGGGCATTTTACCCCCTTCGTGCCCAGGCCATTTTTCAGGTTTCAGCGCTCTCACACTTTGAATGACAATTGCGCGGTCATACAACATTGTACCCAGACTAAAATTTTATCATTTTCTTCACACAACTAGAGCTTTCTTTTGGTGGTATTTAATCACCACCGGGTTTTTATTTTTTGCTACACGTTTTTCTTTGTTTCTGTTATAAAAGTTTGCAAATAAATAATTGTTCTTCATAAATTTAGGCCAAGATGTATTCTGCTACATGTCTTTGGTGAAAATAACCCAAATTAGGATGTATTTTTTAGTTTGTAGGAAAGTTATAGAGTTCACAAACTATGGTATAGATCTGAATATTGATCAGTCCTGAAGTACTGACAGCTAATCTAATTTCTTGAGGTCCAAGAATGTCAGAACAGTACAGATATCCCCCAAATGACCCCTTTTTGCAAAGTAGACAGTCCGACTTACTTCATAAGAGGCATGGCGAGTTTTTTGAAGTTGTATTTTTTTGTCATAATTTTTTGGAAAATGAAAAAATAAAAAAAATTATTTTCACTATTTTTTTTTACATACTCTCACCAGTGCAGTACAGCGTCATCATATAAACTGGCATGGCGGTGATCAGGATTTTTTTAAATTTTTTTAACTTTTTTTATTATTTAAAATTTTTTATTAAATTTTTTTTCTTTTTTTTAAGATTTTTTTTTTCATATTTCACTATGTCCAAAGTAGTACAATGTTACCATAGTAACATTGTACTACTTTGGGGAAGTGATCAGTATTTTGTTCTTTTTACACAATTTGCTTATAGCAAAGAATTACTTTGCTATAAGCAAGCATTTACCTGAATGAAATCGATTCATTCAGGGTTTTTTTTTTTTCTTTTTGTGCTTAGCTGTGATTTGGCCACAGCTAATCACATGACATGTGCATGCGATTAGCTGTGACCATTCACAGCTAGACACAAGTATACAATGGATGGAATGAATGAAGCCATCCATTGTATACAACTGTCATGTGACCTGCTGTGATTGGTCACAGCAGGTCACATGGTACCGGCAACAGGGCCGATACTCAGATCTGTCATCGGCTGTGTCAGAGGTACACGGCCGGTGACAGATCGCGCCGCTGCGCGGCTCTGCAAGTGCGCAAACTGTGCATGTGCGGGAGTACGCCATATGGCGGCCTCCCAGAAAGCTAGTGCATTTTTCCGGACACCATATGGCTATTGGCCGGGCGTCAAATGGTTAAACTTCTCCACAACTTTATCCCTGACCTGTTTGGTGTGTTTCTTGGCCTTCATGATGCTGTTTGTTCACCAATGTTCTCTAACAAACCTCTGAGGGCTTCACAGAACAGCTGTATTAATACTGGGATTACATTACACACAGGTAGACTATATTAATTAACTAATTAGGTGACTTCTGAAGGCAAGTGGTTCTACTAGATTTTAGTTAGCGGTATCAGAGTAAAGGGGGCTAAATACAAATGCATGCCACACTTTTCAGATATGTATTTGTAAAAAATTGTGAAAACCATTTATCATTTTCCTTCCACTTCACAATTATGTGCCACTTTGTGTTGGTCTGTCACATAAAATCCCAATAAAATACATTTACATTTTTGGATGTAACATGACAAAATGTGGAAAATTTCAATGGGTATGGATACTTTTTCAAGGCACTGTATATAAACTCCATAAAACTGCAATACCTGGGAGTTACAAGCTCTTGGCCAAATGGAGAGAACAGACAAAATGATAGATTCATCAATTAATTGTATTCTTCTTTGGGGAATTCAGCTAGAGGCGATACCTTAAAATCAGCAAAATGGGAAATTATACAAGGAGGAGGGGGGAGTCCCCTTCATGATATTATTTTGACAATTATAAAACACATCAGGCAACTTATTCACAGATTTAAAACTCACAAACCACAAACAGTCTAATTCCTGAAAAAGGAAGTAAATAAACCACTCAGAGAAGCCAATAATGATAAACTGATCAGCCTGTCAGGCACACATTTACACAGGGCGTACAGGCAGGTAAGCAACTTTTCTAAGAAAGCAAACAACCAAACAAACTAAGAAAGATCAAAATGATGACAATATATATAGACTACCAATCATGACATAAAAAATAAAGACCTATACAGAGTATATACAGTATCTGCCTGCTGCAGGGTAAAAGCAGCCAGTCAGAATATCCCTTTATGGAGAGAGCAAGTCTTCCACCGGAAAGTTAATATGTGTGAGTAATACATGTATCTATACTATAAATAGACAGAGAAAAAGAAAATAAATGTACAGTCTATATATGGGGCCATGCCAGACCCGCAGGTAAGCAACTTTAATGCAGAAGAGACATGGTATAAGTATACTAGGGCAGCACAGTAGCTAAATGGTTAGCATTTTCGCCTGGCAGTAATAGGGTCGTTGGTTTGAATCGCAACCAATGGAGTTTGCATGTTCTCCCTGTCTGCGTGGGTTTCTTTCGGGTACTCTGGTTTCCTCCCACACTCCAAAGACATTCTGGTAGGTTAATTGGATCCTGTCTAAATTTGCCCAAGTATGTGTATGTATGAATATGAGTTAGGGACCTTAAATTGTACGCCCCTTGAGGATTAGGGACTAATGTGAATGTACAAAATATATATTGTGGGAACTCGCATCAAAATGGTAGAGCTTTTTTTTGTAAAGCACACAGCAACTCGCTTCTTCTTTTCTTTTTAAAGGCCTTTTAGCCCAATTTTATTTAAATGAAAGTTCAATAACATGCTTCCCACGTAGGGGTATCCACCATCAAACAAATGAAACAAATCTTCAGCCTCCTGGCTTGTACACAGATTTATGTCTGTCTCCTGCAGACTCTTTCCAAAATGACTGTTTCGCACACAGCTAGCCACTAGCACACAGCTACTCTGGCTTCCACCTCTTCTAGGTGAAGCCCACCTGACTCCAAGGCAGCCACCTCCTGTCTGCCGGGGTGGAGCCCAGAATCATGGTTAGGCCTCTAAAAAAAGGCCTGCACATACCTGTGCACTCAGTGTGCTGGGGGTTCTGAAAACTGGACCCAGGATCAGAGATTTCATCCCTGCCAAATCACTTAATAAGCTTCAGGCCACAGGTCCCAAAACGGGCTTAGCAAACCAAAGAGGAAACTGATAAACCAGTTTCCTCTGCATTAAGAGAACTGCCTGGAACCCCTCAACCTGTACAGTTGAGAATCCTGGGTTATCACCGTGGCAGGATACCGCTCTGCCACAATACAGGTAAAACTCGAAAAATTAGAATATCGTGCATAAGTTCATTTATTTCAGTAATGCAACTTAAAAGGTGAAACTAATATATGAGATAGATTCATTACATGCAAAGCAAGATAGTTCAAGCTGTGATTTGTCATAATTGTGATGATTATGGCTTACAGCTCATGAAAACCCCAAATCTACAATCTCAGAATATTACATGCAATCAATAAAACAAGGATTGTACATAGAACAATATTGGACCTCTGAAAAGTATAAGCATGCATATGTACTCAGTACTTGGTTTGGGCCCCTTTTGCAGCAATTACTGCCTCAATGCGGCTTGGCATGGAAACTATCAGCCTGTGGCACTGCTGAGGTGTTATGGAAAACCAGGATGCTTCAATAGCGGCTTTCAGCTCTTCTGCATTGTTTGGTTTCATGTCTCTCATCTTTCTCTTGGCAATGCCCCATAGATTCTGTTAGGGAGTTCAGGTCAGGCGAGTATGCTGGCCAATCAAGCACAGTAATCCTACGGTCATTGAACCAGGTTTTGGTGCTTTTGGCAGTGTGGGCAGGTGTCAAGTCCTGCTGGAAAATGAAGTCAGCATCCCCATAAAGCTCGTCTGTGGAAGGAAGCATGAAGTACTCCAAAATCTCCTGGTAGACAGCTGCGTTGACCCTGGACTTAATGAAGCACAGTGGACCAACACCAGCAGATGACATGACTCCCCAAATCAACACAGACTGGGGAAACTTCACACTGGACTTCAAGCATCTTGCAGTGTGTGCCTCTCCATTCTTCCTCCATACTCTGGGTCCTTGGTTTCCAAATGAGATGCAAAAGTTTCTCTCATCAGAAAAGAGGACTTTGGACCACTGAGCAACAGACCAGGTCTATTTTTCTTTAGCCCAGGTAAGACGCTTCTGGCGTTGTTTGTTGTTCAGGAGCGGCATGACAAGAGGAATACGACATTTGAAGCCCATGTCCAGGATCCGTCTGTGTGTGGTGGCTCTTGATGCACCGACTCCAGCCTGAGTCCACTCCTTCTGAAAGTCCCCAACACTTTAGAATGGCTTTTTCCTGACAATCCTCTCCAGGCTGCGGTCATCCCTGCTGCTTGTGCATCTTTTTCTTCCACACTTTTCCCTTCCACATAACTTTCTATTAATGTCCTTTGATACAGCACTTTGGGAACATCCAACTTCTTTTGCAATTATCTTTTGAGGCTTTCCCTCCTTATGGAGGGTATCAATGATGGTTTTCTGCACAACTGTCAGGTCAGCAGTCTTTCCCATGATTGTGATTCCTACTGAACCAGACTGAGAGACCATTTAAAGGCTCAGGAACCCTTTGCCGGTGTTAGGACCTAATTAGCTGATTAGAGTGGGACACTTAGAGCCGAGAATATTGCACCTTTTCACAATATTCTAATTTTCTGAGATTGTGGATTTGGGGTTTTTATGAGCTGTAAGCCATAATCATCACAATTATGACAAATCACGGATTGAACTATCTTGTCTTGCATGTAATGAGTCTCATATATTAGTTTCACCTTTTAAGTTGCATTGCTGAAATAAATTAACTTTTGCACGATATTCTAATTTTTTGAGTTTTACCTGTATATATGTAAAGCGCTGCGTAATTTGACAACGCTATTTAAGTACCTTTGATAATAATAAATTAATAATCCAATCTGTTAGCACTGAGTCACAATATAGGCACAGGGCTCACAAATGTAAATGATGATGCAACTGAGTGGGAAATTAAAAGTAAATGCAAAGTCTGAGCCAGTCCTTCCTACTGGGGCATTAGCCCTTTGAAGCAGTTCATGAAATATCTTGTCAATTCTTGGCTAGGAGCAGGTCAAAAGATCCAAAAGGAAGGCTTAAGATAATCCTGAGGTGAGTCCAGATGACAGACCAGACGTAACTGTTGATAAAGGTGAAAGGTCACACTCAATGGCCAGCTGTTTTCCCTCCAAAAGATTTGTCACCAATCACCCGCTCAGCTGACTGAAGATCTACCCAGCTATTCCAGGCCGCTGTGGAACACCACCTGACTTGCAGATACCTCTTCCTACTCCTACCTAGTCCTGCTTTTCTTTCTCTTCTCTTTCTCCCGCCTACTTTCTGCCTTTTCTCCCTACTTCTTCCTTCTTCTTCCCGGCTTCCCCCTACCCCCCCCCCCTTTTTTTTGTTCTCTTCCCTTATTAGTTTACTTTTTTCCTCTACCAAGGGATGGGAACACTCCCTCCCCACTTAGCCAAGCCCTGAGTCTTTGTACCCAGACGTACATTGTCACTTCTGGCACTAGCTGCTCTGCTGGATGCTACCGTTCCTTTTTGTTTCTAATATTCCTGACAATGTGATTCATCTACAACCATGTTTCTTTTTTTATCTCTATCCCCTATGTGGCATATATTTGCTCAGTTTGTACTCTGTTACTATTATTCAATAAAAACCATTGTAACAGAAGATCTACCCAACAGCTGAGGCAAATCTTCCTAGCAACAGAAGGCAGCTTATAACCTGCAACCCAAAACAGAACCAGCAAAGCATCCCCAGAGAGATGATCATCATAGCCTCAGTTAAGGATATCATTCATTTTAAAAACAAATGGGTGATAGGGGTGACAATCCCATGGGTCCACTTGTTTAGTTTTTTCTTTTGTGGCCCTGACATTATAAGTGGGGTGCCAATGCACAAAATAGAGCTTGCACAATATGTGGCACTCAATGCCCTACAATGCGAGAGTTCATGTCTGCACATGGCGGTGCGCTATAACAGGGGTGTTATTTATTTATTGCAGACATTTATATAGTATCAGTGATTTACACAGCGCATTACATAGTGTACATTAACATCAGCCCCTGCCTGCAAGGAACTTGCAATCTAAGATTTTTACCTCACATACATACAGGCACAACAATATTAGGGCTGGTTTAGACAAGAGCCAATAAACCAGTTTCCCTCCACCCTATAGCAGTTTTACTGCTACAGGGCATACTCCTTGCGCAAAATCACGTATATATAAGTGTTCCACACTCCCATGGTGTTCACGGAAAGGGGGCGTGCGCCCACCAGCCCGGCGGTGCTGTGATTCAGTACAGCACTGATCACTCACCAGATTCAGGCCAATGACATTTGGCCTGGGCATGCTGATCGGCCGTACCAAATAAGAGCTCAGCCTGTGTAAATGCTTACATTACAGAGGCACAGGAAATTATACAGTCTTCTCCCTGGAGTACATTCCATTCCATCCAGAGAATAAAGCAGATCCACGTGAATCCAAGCAGAACACCTTTACAATAAAAGCACAGCTAGGTTACATTTAACCCCCTGATCACCCTCCAGTTAACCCTTTCACTGCCCTGTCACCAGTGTCATTATTATAGTTAGAGATGAGCGAATCGAACCTGGCGAAGTGGAATTCGTTTCGAATATCAGGAAAAATTTGATTCGCATCGAATCCGAATTTTAGCAAACTTTGGGTGCACGAATCGAATTTTTCCCGATCAGCCGGCAAAAGTGTCACTGCAGAGAGCTCCGCTATTTCTGACAGTTCTGACAGTTCATTTACAGCGGTTGAAACATTGTATCTATTTGTTTCCATTTAGGATACAGATGTTTTTATTCGGAAATAAATAGATACAATGTTTCAACCGCTGTAAATGTGAAGGAACTGTCAGAGAACTGTCAGAAATAGCGGAGCTCTCTGCAGATACACTTTTTGCTGTACTTTAATTCTTCTTCTTTTCATTCTTCTTTTCATTCTTCTTCTTCTTCTTCTTTTCATTCTTCTTTTCATTCTTCTTCTTCTTCTTTTCATTCTTCTTCTTCTTCTTTTCATTTTTCTTTTCATTCTTCTTCTTCTTCTTTTCATTCTTCTTCTTCTTTTCATTCTTCTTTTCATTCTTCTTCTTCTTCTTTTCATTCTTCTTCTTTTCATTCTTCTTCTTCTTCTTTTCATTCTTCTTTTCATTCTTCTTCTTCTTCTTTTCATTCTTCTTCTTCTTCTTTTCATTCTTCTTCTTCTTCTTTTCATTCTTCTTTTCATTCTTCTTCTTCTTCTTCTTCTTCTTTTCATTCTTCTTCTTCTTCTTTTCATTCTTCTTTTCATTCTTCTTCTTCTTCTTTTCATTCTTCTTCTTTTCATTCTTCTTTTCATTCTTCTTTTCATTCTTCTTCTTCTTCTTTTCATTCTTCTTCTTCTTCTTTTCATTCTTCTTTTCATTCTTCTTCTTCTTCTTTTCATTCTTCTTCTTCTTCTTTTCATTCTTCTTTTCATTCTTCTTCTTCTTCTTTTCATTCTTCTTCTTCTTCTTTTCATTCTTCTTCTTCTTCTTTTCATTCTTCTTCTTCTTCTTTTCATTCTTCTTCTTTTCATTCTTCTTTTCATTCTTCTTCTTCTTCTTTTCATTCTTCTTCTTCTTTTCATTCTTCTTTTCATTCTTCTTCTTCTTCTTTTCATTCTTCTTCTTCTTTTCATTCTTCTTCTTCTTCTTTTCATTCTTCTTCTTCTTCTTTTCATTCTTCTTCTTCTTCTTTTCATTCTTCTTTTCATTCTTCTTCTTCTTCTTTTCATTCTCCTTCTTCTTTTCATTCTTCTTCTTCTTTTCATTCTTCTTTTCATTCTTCTTCTTCTTCTTTTCATTCTTCTTCTTCTTTTCATTCTTCTTTTCATTCTTCTCATTCTTCTTTTCATTCTTATTCTCATTCTTCTTTTCATTCTTCTTCTTCTTTTCATTCTTCTTTTCATTCTTCTTCTTCTTCTTCTTCTTCTTCTTCTTTTCATTCTTCTTCTTCTTCTTTTCATTCTTCTTTTCATTCTTCTTCTTCTTCTTTTCATTCTTCTTCTTCTTCTTTTCATTCTTCTTTTCATTATTCTTCTTCTTCTTTTCATTCTTCTTCTTCTTTTCATTCTTCTTTTCCTTCTTTCTTCTTCTTCTTCTTCGTCGTGCCCCGTGACTGCCCAAATGAGTGAAGTGTGCGGTGATTCTAAGATCGATGGCACTCATCTGCATGTCATACTGACTGACAGTATTATTTCTCTTCCCCAGCAGACTCCAAGGGCATTTAAATTAAAGGTACAGTGTTCTGCACTAATATAAAGGCTCTCTGAAGCCTAGAAACCCTTTTAATAAGTTAAATTTGCGGCGAATAAACCACTGTATTAGAGTCACAGGAGACTTCAGATAGCATGAGCATCAATTAGCGTCCCTCCCAGATAGCGTCAGATTGCTTGCCACTACATCAGTCATCACATTTAACCCTTTGATTGCCAATAACACACTCACATACACAATAAACCTCCATTCCTAGTATAGTGTCTCAACGGATCTATACCAGCGTTTACAATAGTATAGTGTCCCGAAAAACACAGAGTTAGCAGGATCAACCCCGGCACCTGCCAGCACCTGCGTTTAGCCCCTACGCTTAACCCCCACCACTTCTCCCCAAGCAAGTGCAGTGTCAGGATCACTGTCATTTGATACATTGCACACAAAACTGCAGGGTAAGCAAGATCAGGCCTGATCTCTGCTAGCATTAGCAGGTACATTTTTTTGCAGCGGTTCAAGCAGTCCCTGACAGCCAGGTACTCTTTTTCCCGTGAGTCGCACTAGGTACCTATAAATTTAGTGTCCAAAATGTCCGACGAAAGGTACACTAGTGAAGAAGCCTACAGGATTCTGAGTATGTCAGATGAGAGTGAAGGGCAAGCGTTACTGACAGAATTAGGCTCAGAATATGAACCTGTAGACAGCAGCGGCACCCTAACAGATAGCTCAAACCATGGAGTAGAGGTCCCTGCTAAGGTCAGGCATAACCAACCCCATTTCCAGGTTGCTACGGTGTTACAATTGCATGAAGATTCACATATGCAGCAGAGTGCCAGTATTAGTGCTGCTCTACCTCTTGGTGAACTGGTGAGCACCAGTGGCCTATTACATCCTGGTCTTTTACATACCAGCATTGCAGTATCACTTGGTGACGTGGCAAGTCCCATAAGTGCAGTACAAGCTGTTGCAGTTGCTAGCACAGTGTCTCACAGCCACCAAGAGTTCAAACACAGGCCTGTAAAGCCCATAGTGTCCTTCCAGATGTGCTTGCAAATCCTGGTCTTTTAGATACCAGCACATAAAAGACATCCTGGTCTTTTACATACCAGCACTGCAGTATCACTTGGTGACGTGACGAGTCCCATAGGTGTAGTACAAGCTGTTGCGGGCCTGTAAAGCCCATAGTGTCCTTCCGGATGTGCTTGCAAATCCTGATTGGCAGCCCACAAATTCTGCAGCACCCGTACTTCCCCCATTCTCTGCCCAACCCGGAATTCAGGTGGAAGCAGAAAATGTAGCTACTCCCCTTGTTTTTTTGGAGCTGTTTTTCACAGAAGATCTGTATGAATTGATTGTGGAATAAAGCAATTTATATTCACAACAATTTATTGCCGCCAACCCAAATTTAAACCTTGCCAGACCATTCCCATGGAAACCTATGACAATTTTCGAATTTACATTTTTTTGGGGCTTAACCCTCAACATAGGCATTACTAAAACGAATGAGTTGTATTGGTACACAGACCCCATTCATCATATGCCCATGTTCTCTGCTGCCATGGCCAGGTATAGATATGAGAATATAATGCAATTTATGTATTTCAATAAATACACTCTGTCATCCTTGGGGTGACCATGAATCCACAAAATTCGGCCCCTCGTTAATCACCAGCCAAAAATTTGCAGATGTGTATACTCCCCAGCAAAACATTTGCCTTGATGACTACCTCATTCATTTTTATGGCTGCCTTGCATTAAAACAATTTCTCCACAGCAAGTGTCCCAGATATGGGGTCAAAATGTATAAGACATGTGAGAGGGCAACAGATTATACATGTAATTTTGGGATTTACGAGGGAAAAGATGGAACCCCACGGTTGCCCAGGCAGCTTCTTCTTTTCCCTCGTAAATCCAAAAAATGCTCGCAAACAGGATGTTTTCGTCCTGTCTTCCATTCACACAGACACGACCATCCAGATTTCCACCGCAGCTGGTGTTCTTGAGAAGTCCCTCTGTGTCCACAACTATAACCTTAACATGGCAGGGGTTGACTTCAACAACCGGATGATGATGCCTTACTTAGTTTCCCGTAAAGCCAGACACTGGTACAAAAAAGTGTCTGTATATTTATTTCAGTTGGCTCTGTACAACCCTTTTGTGCTTTACAAAACAACTGAACAAAGTGGATCCTTCCTAAAATTCCAGGAAGAGATCACCACAACCCTTTTGTATTCAGAAGGTGCTGTGGCCCAAACCCCCATCCCAGATGCAGTGAGCCAGCTGCATGAGAGACATTTTCCTGATGCCATTCCTGGTATCCCATCCCAAAAGTCACTCCAAAAAAGATGTGTCTGTAGCAGACACGGAATTAGGTGTGACACCCGCTTTTTTTTGTCCCTCCTGTCCTGGCCAACCTGGTCTCTGCCTCAGGGACTGCTTCAGTCACTACCACACACTAGTGGAGTATTAGTATATCGTATAGCATGGCACAGTCTAGGACACATACAGGTGCATCTCAATAAATTAGAATATCATAAATAAGTTAATTTATTTCAGTAATTCAATTCAAAAAGTGAAACTCATATATTATATAGATTAATTACACACAGAGTGATATATTTCAAGCATTTCTTTCTTTGAATTTTGATGATTATGGCTATCAGAAAATATCAGAAAATTAGAATATTACATAAGACCAATGAAAAAAAAATTTTAATACAGAAATGTTGGCTTACTGAAAAGTATGTCCATGTATAGTATAGTATGCACACAATATTTGGTCACGGCTCCTTTTCCATGAATTACTACATCAATGCAGCATGGCATGGAGGCGATCAGCCTTTGGCACTGCTGAGGTGGTATGGAAGCCCAGATTGATTTGATAGCAGCCTTCAGCTCATCTGCATTGATGGGTTTTGTGTCTTTCATCTTCCTCTTGACAATACCCCACATATTCTCTATGGGGCTTAGGTCAGGCGAGTTTGCTGGCCAATGAAGCACAGTGATACCATGATCATTAAATCAGGAATTGGTACTTTTGGCAGCATTGGCAGGTGCCAAGTCCTGCTGGAAAATGAAATCAGCATATCCATAAAGCTGGTCAGCAGAGGGAAGCATGAAGTGCTCTAGAATTTCCTGGTAGAGAGCTGCGCTAACTTTGGACTTAATAAAACACCAACCAACCAACACCAGCTAATGACATGGACCAACACCAGCTAATGACATGGCTCTTCAAATCATTACTGACTGTAGAAACTTCACACTGGACCTCATGAAACTTCTGAGGCTCTCCACTCTTCCTCCAGACTCTGGGACCTTGAGTTTCAAATGAAATGCAAAATTACTTTGGACCACTGAGCAACAGTCCAGTCCTTTTGCTCCTTAGCTCAGATAGGACACCTCTGACATTGTTTCTCATTCAGGATTGGCATTGCACAGGGAATGCAACAGTTGTAGCCCATTTCCTGGATACGTCTGTGTGTGGTGGCTCTTGAAGCACTGACGCCAGCTGTAGTCCTGTCAGGGATCTCCTCGATCCCCGCCGCGATGGTCCCGGCGCAGGCGCAGTGCACCGCCCTGTGCAGGGACATGGGCACTAGGTCCGGGCCGGCCGTGGCATTCGAGTTCGCGCATGCGCAGTAGAAGCCGCGGCCGCCCGCTGAGCACCAATGGCAGCGCAGGGCGGGATATTTAAATGACCCTGAGCTGTCATTCAGTGCCTTCTGGTCTTACCTGTATCCTGTGAATCTGAACCTGTACCTAGTAAGTTATTTGACCCGGATTGCTCTTGACCTGCTGATTTCTCCTGCCCAGACCCTTGCTTTGCCTGACCTCTCTTCTGAATGCCCCTCATTAGATCTGACCTGCTGTTGCTGACCTGGCGTGTGACCCGACGATTCTCTGTCCGCTCCCTTGTACCATACTGTCCTCTACATTACAAACTCGGCCCGTCTGACTTCGCACTTGCTCAGCCATCCATCCATCCCATCGGGGTCACCCGAGCTCCTCACATCTGGCTCTCCCTGGTTGGAGCCCCTGGCGAACACCCCTACCACTGACAGGTGTGCTCAGTAGTTGCGACCTGGTCTCGGGGTACTCCAAGTCCATCCCCACCATCAGGGGCTCTGGTGAACAAGTACCCTGGGACTTAGACTCCGCGCTCTGGGCGCGCCTGACCAGTGGAGTGCTAGTGGTGCCGCTAGGCGGTCCCTCACAAGTCCACTCCTTGTGAATCTCTCTCAAATTCTTAATGGCCTTTGCTACACAATCCTCTCAAGGATGCGGTTATGCATGTTGTTTGTGCACTTTTTTCTACCACACTTTTTCCTTCCACTCAACCTTCTATTAATATGCTTGGATACAGCACTCTGTGAACAGCCTGCTTCTATAGCAATGACCTTTCGTGACTTACCCTCCTTGTGGAGGGTGTCAATGAATGTCTTCTGGACAATTGTCAAGTCAGCAGTCTTCCCCATGATTGTGTAACCTACTGAACCAGACTGAGAGACCATTTAAAGGCTCAGGAAACCTTTACAGGTGTTTGGACTTAATTAGCTGATTAGAGTGTGATACCTTGGGGGAAATTTACTAAAGCTGGTTCACTCAGAATCTGGTGCACCTATGCATGGCAGGCAATCAGCTTCTAACCTCAGCTTGTTCAATGAAGCTTTAGCAATAAAACCTGGAAGCTGAATTGTTTCCATGCAGAAGTGCATGAGATTCTGAGTGAACCAGCTTTAGTAAATAAACCCCCATGAGTCTACAATATTGAACTTTGTCACAATATTAAAAATTTTTTAGATACTGAATTTTAGGTTTTTACTAGCTGTAAGCCATAATCATCAAAATTCAGAGAAATTACTGAAATAGATTAACTTTTTGCTCATATTCTAATTTATTGAGATGCACCTGTATATACACAAGGTCTTGAAAGATGTTAGGTAGTCAGGAAATGTCAATCACATTTTGAGCGACCCTAACATTTGGAGTTTACAATTTAACATAAATAAATAAATAAAGTAAAAAAATAAAACAAAACATAAAAAAGTAAAAAAAAATAAAAAACAAAAATAGTCGTCGTTTTATTAAGTTACTGTTTTATTGTTACTGCTTTATTGTTAACCATTGTTGTTTTCTTTGCAGGAATGCCATTCAGCTGGAGCACTGATCTGTTTATTCTGACAGCAACAGGGTGTGCTCTCAGTGTTTGCAGCGCTGCTGGATGAGATTTTTCATCAGCAGTTAAAAAAGAACATATATGCCCAAGCATGGGGGCCTGGGGTGGCCAGTGGGTGGATTGCTCCTATGCTTCAGCATATATATTTCATGATATTTTTTGGCACAGATTTCAATTTAAAAAGTTGTTGTTTTATTGAGTTACTGTTCTATTGACACTGTTTTATTGTTAACCATTGTTGTTTTCTTTGCAGGAACACCGTTCAGCTGCAGCCCCGGTCTGCTTATTCTGACAGCAACAGGGTTTGCTCTCAGAATATACGTCAGTGCAAGCAGGGCTGCTGGATGAGAGTTCTCATCTGCAGTTTAAAAAAAGAACATATAATGCCCAACAAGGACCAGCGACGTACTGGTACATCACTGGACTTTTGAGTGGTTATACCAGGATGATGCCTATATAATTTGACGATACAATGCCCCGTCCATCGATGCAGTTGTCCTGTCCCCTTAGCAAAAAAACACCCCCAAAGCAGAATGTTTCCACCACCATGTTTGAGAGTTAGGATGGTGTTCTTGGGTTATAGGAAGCATTCCTCCTACTCCAAACACGGAGAGTTGAGTTGATGCCAAAGAGCTCGATTTTGGTCTGATCTGACCACAACACTTTCAACCAGTCCTCCTCTGCATCATTCAGATGTTCAGTGGCAAACCTCAGACGGGCCTTGACATGTGCTTTCTTAAGCAGAGGGACCTTGCAAACACTGCTGGATTTCAATCCTTGTTGGCGTACTGTGTTACCAATTGTTTTCTTGGAGACTGTGGTCCCAGCTGCCTGGAGATCATTGACAAGATCCTCACATGTAGTTCTGGGATGATTCCTCACTGTTCTCATGAATATTGAAACTCCACAAGGTGAGATCTTGCATGGTGCACCAGACCTAGGGAGACTGACAGTTGTTTTGTGTTTCTTCCATTTGCGAATGAATGCACCAACTGTTGTCACCTTCTCACCAAGCTGCTTGGCAATAGTTTGGTAGCCCAGTCCAGCCTTGTGTAGGTCTACAATCTTGTCCCTGACATCCTTGGACAGCTCTTTGGTCTTTACCATGGTGGAGAGTTTGGAATCTGATTGTTTGATTGCTCCTGTGGACAGGTGTCTTTTATACAGGTAACAAAATGAGATTAGCAGCACTCCCTTTAAGAGACTGCTTCTAATCTCAGCTTGTTACCTGTGAGAAAGACACCTGGTAGCCAGAAATCCTGCTGAATGATAGGGGATCAAATACTTATTTCCCTCATGAACATACAAATCAATGCACAATTTGTTAGACATGCATTGCTTTTGAATTGTTTGTTGCTATTCTGTCTCTGTTGCAATACACCTACCATTCGATTTTTAGACTGATCATTTCTTTCTGAGTGGGCAAACATTCAAAATCAGCAGGGGATCAAATACTTATTTACTTCACTGTATATGGAGGTTTTCTATTTTCTATCTATTTATTTTTTCATTGGTTGAACTAGATAAACTTGTATTTTTTTTATCAACCTGATTATGTAACGCTGAATGGCAGTACACAGTACTGACAGGTGGTAGTATATGTATCTTACCACATATTACATACATAATCATATATATGAGTACAGGCATTAAACTGCACTTCTAAGAAGAAAACACAACCTGTGTATGTAAAGAGTAGATATATAGAGAGACCTCACTGTCTGCATGGGCAACTCACAAGTGCATTGTACAGTACAAAATAATTAATCTAGTGGAGTTACTCTTGCTTTTATTTTTGTTAACCTTTTGCCTACTTGTGCTTAACTTTGCAAGTTAAAGTAGTAATAAACCAAAAAACAAATATGTAATATGTTGCAGCTTACCAATCATTAGCTGTGGTGGCTGTATTAGTTTTCCTTTTTAGTTTTTTTCCCTTTGATTTCACCTGGTAATCTGGCCAGTAACACACCTCCTGTATTAGAGTGTCCCCACTCAGGATGAAGAAGCACAGGGGGCACCTTTGGACAGCCGTATTGGTAATCTGGGGGAGGGGAGTGTTAGATTTACTAGCAGATTTAGCTACATTAACAAATTGAATCTGAACTCCAGCTAATACTTTATAATCCATTACAGAAAATAGTTATATTACAGTAATAGTAATATTTTAAGCACCAATGTTAGTGGCAAATGGCTTGCCGCATCCCTGTTCTTGCTGTGTCTGCAGGACAGCTTGTTCTGTTGAAAAGCAACTGGCCAGATCACCAGGTTAAAAAGGAACGATAGGCTAGCAAAAAAAAAAAAAAAGTAAACAAATGCAGACATCACATCTAAGAATTGGTAAGCAGCAATAGGATAAATGTTTGCTTTTGGGTTTAATGCCACTTTAACCACTAGGGGACCACCCACAGTACATATACTGCGGCAAAGCAGCCCCTGTAGGCAGGATCACGTTTATAAACGTCATCCTGTTTACATGGTAGGGGGCGTGCGTGAGGCACGCGACCGCCCTGCCGCGGCACCGATCGCGGCTGCGGGTGTCAATCACCGTGTCCCGGACGGTGATTACCCGCCAGGTCCCGACAATTGCCGGCAAATACTGACACGGAGCACAGCTGCATTGTTTTCAATGCAGCTCTGCTCTCTGTCAGTTTCCAGCACACTGTTCCGGAGAGCAGAGCTTAGCTTTCCGGGACAGCTTGTTCCTGTGAAGAACACACCCCTGCCCACTAGTAAAACACTGCCCTCACACAGTTAACCCTTTGATTGACTAAAAATGTTAACCCTTTCCTGCCCAGTGCCATTAGTACAGTGTCAGTGCTTTTTTTTTGCACTGATCACTGTATTGGTGTCACTGGGGATGTCAGTGACCCCAAGTCAGTCCCCCCCAGTGTCAGAATGTCCGCAGCAGTCCCGCTATAAGTCGCTGATCGCCGCCATAAGTCGCTGATCGCCGCTATTATTAGTATGCAAAAAAAAATCCAGTATCTATACCGCCATTTGTAAACGCTAGAACTTTCACGTAAACCAGTTAATTTACACATATTGGGATTTTTTTTTAGCAAAGACATGTCACAGAAAACATTTTGGCATAAATTTATGATGAAATTAGATTTTTACATTTTTTTTACTGGACATGTTTTATAGCAAAAAGTCCAAAATATTGTTTTTTTTTTCTCCAAATTGTCTTTTTTTTTTTATAGCGCAAAACATAAAAAACGCACAGGCGATCAAATAACACTGAAAGAAAGCCCAATTCATGGGGAAAAAAGGATGTAAATTTCATTATGGTGCAGCATTGCATGACCGCGCAGTTGTCAGTTTAAGTGACGCAGCGCCATAACACAAACCGCTTATGTTACTGCTTCCTGACCGCCCTATAGCATAAATGCTGCTACAGGGCTGCACAGGTGTGCAAAATCACATATATATATATATATATATATACGTCATTCGCGCTCCCATGGTTTTCACGCCCCTCCCAGATGGCATCAGATTGCCCATCAGTACACCAGTCCTCACATTTAACCCCTTGATTGCCAGGAAGACGCTCATATACAATAAACCTCCATTGCTAGTATAGTGTCTGAACAGATCAATATCTTTGATCAGATCAGCACTATACCAGCATTCACATTAGTATAGCGTCCCCAAAAATGCAGCATTAGCGGAATCAGCCCCGGCACCTGCCAGCACTTGCGTTTAGCCCCTACACTTACCCCCCTTCTCCCCCAGCAAGTGCAGTGTCAGTAGGTCACTGTCACTTGATACATTGCACACAAAACCGCAACATTTGTAGAATCAAGCCTGATCTCTGTTAGCACTTGCAGGTAAATTTTGATGACTCTCATATGCAGCAGAGTGCCAGTACTAGTGCCATGCTACCTTCTGGTGAACTGGCGAGCACTAGTGGCCTAGTACATCCTGGTCTTTCACATACCTCTTAGATTGTAAGATCCAAGGGACAGGGCCCTCCTAACCTTCTGGTATTGAACTGTATTGTTGCTGTATTGTCTCCCGTTATATTGTAAAGCACTGAGCAAACTGTTGGCGCTGTATAAATCCTGTATAATAATAATAATACCAGCACTGCAGTATGACTTGGCAACATGGCGAGTCCCATAAGTGCAGTACAAGCTGGTGCTGTGGTGAGCACAAGTATTGTCCTGCAACCACCAAGAATTTGCACACAGGCCTGTAGAGCCCCAAGTATCCTTCCGGATGTGCTTGCAAATCCCGATTGGCAGCCCACAAATTCTGCAGCACCCGTACTTCCCCCATTCACTGCCCAACCCGGAATTCAGGTGGAAATAGCTAATTCAACTACTCCCCTTGATTTTTTTAAGCTGTTTTTCATGGAAGATCTATATGCATTGATTGTGGATCAAAGCATTTTTATGCACAACAATTTATCGCCGCCAACCAAAATTTAAACCTTGCCAGACCATTCGCATGGAAACTCATTATGGTTTCCAAATTTAATTTTTTTTTGACGATACCCTCAACATGGGCATTACTAAAAAAAATGAATTGCGGTTGTATTGGTCCACAGACCCGATTCATCATATGCAGGGGCTTATTTACCACAAGGCAAACAAGGCACTTGCCTAGGGCGGCATTTTTCAAGGGGGCAGCACCTCCCCCCAGAAGAAAGGATGGAAGAAGGGATACATGTGCCATGGGGACCAGGTGGGATTCAAGAAAGGCTCTGGGCTTCTTGATGGTGTATGTAGAGCCAGACTCTCGTTCCCGGGGATGTCCAGAGCTGTGCAGATGAGTGCCTTTCTCTCTATTGCCGGGGGAGTGGGGGGGGGGGTGGTGTTGGTCAGTGTCCGTGGGGGCAGATGATCTTTGTGTTGCCTAGGGCAGCTCAAAACCTACATACACCATTGATCATATGCCTGTGTTCTCTGCTGCCATGCAAAGATATGAGCGTATAATGTGTTTTATGCATTTCAACGACAATACACTCTGATGTCCTCGGGGTGACCCTGAATTTGACTGGCTCCACAAAATTCAGCCCCTTACAAATCACCTTAACCAAAAATTTGCAGATGCCTATACTCCCCAGTAAAAAAATCTGCGATTTTAATTTTTCTGGCCGCCTTCAAACAATTTCTTCCCAGCAAGCGTGCCAGATATGGGGTCAAGATGAATAAGACCTGTGAGAGGACAACAGTCTATACTTATAAGTTTCGGATTTATGAGGGAAAATATAGTCACGTGGAGCCACCCAGATGCCCAGACTACATGGGGAGTAGTGGCAAGATAGTTTGGGACTTGGTGTCATCATTTTTCCAAATGGGGTACCACTTAAACATGGACAATTTTTATTCAAGCGTGCCACTATTTAGACATTTGTACAATCTTGGAACTGGCGCATGCAGCAAAGTGTGAGCTAATGTGTGCCTACCATTATAAGTGGGCGGATGCAGGGCAGTATATTCTAATGGTGGGTATACCACACACTTTTTCTGGCAGAGATTTCTTCTCCTTTTTTCATTCAGTCCACAAGCTGCATACAAAAAAAAAAAAGAACATAGCATATACAGTAATACCTCGGTTTACGAATGCCTCTGTTAACAAAATTTTCAGTTTATGAATGAAAATCCATTGAAAATCATGCCTCGGTTTATGAATTTTTTACTAACTTTTTTCACAATACATAGTGTATTTCAGTGCTGATTTTTAAATGCAATTGACGTCTTTTTTTTTTCTTCACTATAGCTCACAACATTAGTTGTCAGTTTCCCCGGAGCTAAAGGATACTTTGTATCATTTAAGAAACTGAAAGGAAACATTGTTTCTATTAACTTGGGGAAATAAACTAAAAGAAACGTTCTTTCTTTTAGCTGGAGGGGGAAAGTGACTGCTGAATTTCTGAACTACTGTATAGTGAAGAACAAAAAAAAAATGGTAATTACATTTAAAAACTGGCACCTGACAGCTGAGTGTAAAAGAATTGCCGGCAATTTTTTTTTAAATTGCCAGCAATTCTTTTACATTCAGCTGTCAGTGGGGAACCCCGCTGACAACTGAAACATTAACACATGGTTTTCAATACTAAAATACTGCATGAGTTAATAATATAACTCATGCAGTATTTTAGTAGCGTTTACTGTTTTTCTGACCCTCAGAACGGATTAATTGGTTTTCAATGCATTCCTATGGGAAACAGTTTTGGTTTACAAATTTTTCGCTATACAAAATGTCTTGCAGAACGAATTAAATTCTAAAACTGAGGTACTGGTACATCACTGGACTTTGAATGGTTATACCAGGATGATAATTATATCTGTATGGTCCTCCTGTGCTCTCGGTTCCCTTGTGATGGGAGTGACTTTTGGGGGTGGGGGGACCTCTGTGTCAGCTCATGTTCTCCCCATTATGTTTAAGGCACCCTGTGCCTGTTAAGGGGGTATAGGGTGTGTATGTGAATGTCCTAGTATTGTGTATTGGTGTGTTGTCCTTTGTCCCTGCCATGTGGTTGCCTATTGTACTGCCATGTGGTTATTCCTTTGTCTCCGCCACATGGCTGTCTTTTGTTCTTGCCATGTGCTATCCCATTGTTCTGTGTCTTGGTTGGATGGGGAGGGGTGATGATGTATTTCCTGCCCATACTGTAGCCCTCCCCACTGATGGGGCGGGCTGATGATGTGTTTTCTGTCCCTGGTTGTGTTTCCCCGCCCTGTGTATAAAACATGTTGTTTGTGAAAAAATAAAAGAGTTGGCTTTCCTGTTTTAAGAAGAGCTGGGTGCTGTATATTTCCTGAGGGATTTCAAGGGTGTGGTCCGTGGATGGTGTTCGGACAGGGGAAGCTGCGGTATAACGGAATATACCCAAGAGTGGTCGGGTTCCGGTTCCGTTACACCCTATTAGTTTATACTAAAAAGCTGCTAGCACCTTACCATATACCCGATGGAAAATGACAAATTGAAGACTAATTGGTGCTGCGCTATCTCTAGGAGATAAATAAACTCCTGTGATGTTAATACCCCACACAGTGTACAAAAATAAATAAATAAATATACATAAACCAAAAATTATTGAATAGAATGCACATGAAAACATCCAAATTGTGGATAATAGTGAATACCACCCAAATGTAAAAAGGTGTAACCTAGGTACACCACTAGAAATAAAATAGGTGACTATGGGTGAACAAAACACATAATACACAAAACAAAAATTATTGAATAGAATGCACATGAAAACATCCAAATAGTGGATAATAGTGAATACCACCCAAAAGTAAAAGGTGTAACCTAGGTACACCCCTACAAATGAAATAGGTGACTATGGGTGAACAAAACACATAATTACAAAGTAAATATATATATATATATATATATATATATATATATATATATAAATATATATATATATATATATATATATATATATATATATATATATATATATATGAATATATATTACTTCTTTTTGAATTGTGCCCCAAACAATGTGATATGATCCTATTGAGGATCCCAAAACTCAGTGATACAAATACAACACAAATAATATCCTGCAACTGATTAGTTGCTATAGGAAATGCTCCAAAAATTTAAGTGTTCACAGTGAACATAATAAAGGATAGGTGGAAGTGAAAAAATGAAATCTAAATAAATAAATGAATAAACAGTAGAAACTGGTGTGGAAAAATAAAATAAACTGCAAAGTAATTTCTGCAACACAAATTTATTACTGAAATCTGCTGAAACTGACGGATTCAAGTGAGATTTGTGAAAAAATAAATGAATGTGAAATCACAAAACAGTGACCCCTAAATCAGGGGTATGTGAAATAGATGGTGTATAAGTGATATAAATAATATGAACACAACGGGTCATGAATATCATACAAAAGACCCAATGGCGACAAGTCCCATGAACTACATACTGTATACTCCAGCCAAAAACGTGAAGTCCAATACACCTAAAGACAGTGAAGGTGTCTTGTAGTTCTTAGATAGAATTGTGAAGGTGAATACGCAATGTAATAAGATCCAACACTAGGCGAAATGCTCCCTCACCTCCATGAAGTGACCCTGCAGGGCCAAAAAGCCTTTCTCATATATTATTGCATCAACCAGGAACCAGGATCCACTTCCACAGATATCAGGTCAGCAGATGGGTCAACCCCCCTCACTGGTGGATATCAGCACAGCAGGAACCCTCTCCAGAGTAGTAAGTATAGGAACAGCCAAAACTCATACAGCCGGAAGGAATGTAAAAGAAAATGCTCCCATAGTGTAATAATGTTATGGATTTAATCAAAGAAACAATCAAATGCCCACTCACATGTAATTAATACCATATAAGCTTAAATCACATGCTGTGGGTATACTTGCATGGGTTTGTATTGGAGTCCCAAGATGACGTCCGCACAGGAAATTACTTCACCACGTCCTACGCATTACATCACGCTAACAAGTGACTTTCTCAGGACATTTTTGATTTGTGTAATTATGTGTTTTGTTCACCCATAGTCACCTATTTTATTTCTAGTGGTGGACCTTTTTACATTTGGGTGGTATTCACTATCATCCACAAATTGGATGTTTTCATGTGCATTCTATTCAATACTTTTTGGTGTATGTATATTTATTTACAAGTTTGTACACTGTGTGGGGTATTAATCACTTCCAGTCCGGACACTTTTACCCCCTTCCTGTCCAGGCCAATTTTCAGCTTTCAGTGCTATCACACTTTGAATGACAATTGCGTGGTCATGCAACACTATACCCATATGAATTTTTTAGCATTTTTTTAAGACAGATAAAGCTTTATTTTGGTGGTATTTATTCACCACTGGGATTTTTATTTTTTTTGCTATGTAAATGAAAAAGTCCAAACATTTTGAAAAAAAGTGTTTTTCTTATAACATTTTGCAAATAAATAGTATTTCATCATAAATCTTGGCCAAAATTTATTCCGTTATCTCTTTAGTAAAAAAAAAAAATAACCCAAACTAGTTTATAACCAAAAATTATAATTTTTAAACTTTTTTTTTACATTTCTTTTAATTTTTTTATATTATTATTTATGGGTTTTTTTTTTACATACTGTCACCCTAGCAGTTCAGTGCCATGGTGACACTGTACTACTTGTGGGGGGTGATGAAGATTTTTTTTTTTTTTACACTGATTGCTTTTACACCCATAAAGGTGTAAAAGCAATCATTTCTCCTTCTCTCTAGCTGCATTCTTGCAGCCATTGAGAACTACTGTGTGAGCTGTGATTGGTCACAGCTTGTCACATGGTACGAGGCTGTTGTTAAAAGCCTTGTACCATGTGATCTCTGTGATCATTCACAGATTTCACACGTAGTAAGTAATGATGTCAGAAGTGACATCTTGCTTACTACTTTGCATGGGATCACTGATTGGCCCATTGTGGGATTTATAACCATGACGCCCTCCCAATGAGTTTGCTGCCTGTGATCTGCATCAAACAGACCACATGTCACTCAACAGAGAGGGAGGGGGGATGAGGAAAGCTGATTTGGGAGTAGAAATGATACAAAATGGAAGATTCTTAACAAGATGGATGACCGCGTCCATCTCTGTAT
Source organism: Staurois parvus (assembly GCF_062004578.1). Taxonomy (NCBI): domain Eukaryota; kingdom Metazoa; phylum Chordata; class Amphibia; order Anura; family Ranidae; genus Staurois; species Staurois parvus. The sequence goes on from NW_028318393.1 coordinate 927,112, forward strand.
GCACAATTGCTACACTCACCATGCCTCTTTTTAATTTCCTTGGGGTGTCTACTTTCCAAAAAGGGGTAATTCGGGGGGGGGGCCTTGAAACTTTGATAGGTAGTGAGGAAGTGAAATGAGGAAGTTACGCACCTTCAGGCTTTCAAAGTGGTCATTGGATTTCAGGCTCCTGTATGTGGCTAGGCTCTCAAACAGTCTCACGCATGTGGTACCCCCATACTCAGTAGAAGTAGCAGAATGTATTTTGGGGTGTAATTCCACATATACCCATGGCTTGTGTGAGAAATATATCATTTAAATGACAACTTTGTGTAAATGTTTTTGTCATTTTCCAGAAACTTGTGGAAAAAAAAAACCTTCCATGGACTCAATATGCCTCTCAGCAAATAGCGTGGGGTGTCTACTTTCCAAAAAGGGGTCATTTGGGGGTCTTTGTACTATCCTGATATTTTAGCACCTCAAGAAATGTGATGGGCAGTCAGAAAGTAAAAGCTATGTAAATTCCATTACCTATACCATAGTTTGTAGATGCTATAACTTTCACACAAAACAATAAATATACACTTATTGGGATTTTTTTAACCAAAAACATGTAGCAGAATACATTTTGGCCTAAATTTATGATGGAATTTTAGTTTTTTTTTAATATTTTTATGACAGAAATTAGAAAATATCGTTTTTTTAAAAAAATTAAATTTTTCTCAAGACTTTATTTGTTTATAGCGCTAAAAATAAAAAGCTCACAGGTGATCAAATACTACCAAAATAAAGCTCTATTTGTGTGAATAAAAACTACTGCACTACTAGTGCAGCGCTGTATAGCAAAAAAATGGCGTAAATTGCAGTATCTATACCATAGTTTGTAGACGCTATAACTTTCACACAAAGCAATCAATATACACTTATTGGGATTTTTTTACCAAAAACATGTAGCAGAATACATTTTGGCCTAAATTTATAGCTAACTTTGAGTTTACTATATATTTTTTCTAGTTGAAAGTAAAAAATATCGTTTTTCTTCAAAACGTTTGGTTTTTTTTGTTTATAGCGCGAAAAATAAAAAGCGCACAGGTGATCAAATACCACCAAAAGAAAGCTCTATTTGTGTGAAAGGACATACATTTCGTTTGGGTACAGCATTGCATGACTGCGCAATTATCAGTTTAATTAGCGCAGCGCGGAGTAGCAAAAAGAGGCCTGGTCATTAAGGGGGGTAAATCCTCTAGAGGGCAAGTGGTTAATAAGCACAAGTAGGCAAAAGGGTAACACATGAAAAAACAAAGAAAACAAAAAAACAGCAAGTGTAACTAGAGAAAAACAGAAAAGATGCCCCATGGGAATGTCACCCCTATAATACATTTGTTTTTTTAAATGAATTATATTCTAAACAGAAGGCAAAGATGATTGTAGTGTACATGTCTCTCTGGGGTTGCTTTAATATCATCCCAACTTTTTGGCCATGTTTAACTACCCAGCATTGAAAAGGTTAAACAGCCTATAATAACCTGTGAAACATGCAAGACTATCCTACAACTATCCTACATACATGGTTCATGCATGCCCTGGACTAACTCTACGGGCCTGATTTAAAAAAGGCAATTAGACTATGCACTTTGCAAGTGCGGTTGCTCCAGAGCTTAGTAAATGAGGTGAAGCTTCATTATGCAAAGAACACCCAATCACATGTAAGGAAATTTTTTTAAAAAAAGTATTTTTACGTGTACATGATTGGATAATGAAAAACAGAAGAGCTTCACCTCATTTGGTAAGCTCTGAAGCAACTGCACTTGAAGATTGCAATTGCAAAGTACACAGTCTATTTGTTTTAGTAAACCCACAACAGTAAAATCAGCCCGTATATGCAGTAAGACACACTGGAACCTAAGGGGTTAATCCTCTGCATTGTGTAAAAAGGATGTTTGATCCTGTCTTCTTTGATTCTCCCCTTCTGCTGTCCCCAGTCCATCTGCTGATAGAACAGAGCCTTGGGGGCAAGCTGCACATGCTCAGTTTTGCCAGAGAGTTTTTTTTTCTTGGGAGGGTGCATGTGATCAGCACAGGGCCAATCAGCGCTGTCCAGACAGAGGGTCAGGGGTTATGCAGCCTCATAGGACAATCAGAAGAGAATAAAAACTCCAACAAGCTTTAAACACTGCTCTGCTGGATAGTCACAAGACTTCTGTATACTGGTGAGAAAAGGTAATTAGCAGTTTATATTTACTAAAATAATTTCTTTTCCATTATCTGTGTACTGTGGGAGACCAAATGTATTGAATTCAGGGTCCTGGGTTTAGTAAAACTTTAAGGCTTCATTCACATCTAGGCATTTTGTATTTCAGAATCATTACGATTCTGCCCGCGATCCCGAAAGGCTCTGCAAAATTAACAAATCACACCATGCTTGTTCAGGTGCCAATTATTTTCAATAAATCTTGGTGCAATCACGGCAAACTGCATTGCACAAAGCTTGTTGCCCCAAAAAAGAGTAGGAGCTTCTTTTGGGGCAACAAGCTTTGTGCGATGCGGTTTGCGAGATTGCAGTGCAATTTATCACATGAAAATCATGGCAGAATTGCACCGTGTTTTAGGTGCCATTGAAAATGAATGAGACACCTGAACAAGCATGGTGCGATTTGTCAGTTTGCAGAGCAGTTTGGGAGCATGGACAGAATTGCAGCTATTCTGCTTGCGATACAAAATGCCTAGATGCAAATAGTGCCTTAGTAAATCAACGTAAATGTGAACTTTGATATTGGCTTGCTTGAAGTGATAATTACAGTTTGAATACAAGATATGTAATGTAAAACAAAACCCAAAATAGACACTGCAAAGGCTCAAAGTGAATTTTCATTAGGAAGTGCTTCTTTTGTAAGAATACTTTTCATAGCTTTTCCATTTGACTCTGGTACAGTAGAGGCAAAGTCACAGACAGATCTAAAAGACTCACTTAAAACCTTATCATAACTCCACCACAAAAAAGGTATTATTTCTGTTTCATTTATGTAACATTTTTGATAGATTAGGTTGGGTGTTTGTGACTGTTGTTTTCGTGAAAGTGTCACTATTATGTTACAGCAGGGGTCGGCAATCCCTGGCATGCGTGCCAGACGTCTCATGCCGCTGCATTTATGGTGGCACACAAGGGAAGCCTGGGACACCTCACACTTCAGCAAAGCTGGTTCTTTGTCACTTCAAGTCCCTGCTGCCTCCGTTCCCTCACTCGGCTTGCCTACAGCCGATAAAGCTGTGTTGAGGATGGCTGGATTTAGTAGGTGGTGTGCCACGGTCCCCCAAATGATGCTGTACCCGGCTCAGTGAGCTCCCCCCCAAACCTCACACTGTACTCAGCCTCGACAAAGAACATGCAGGAGAGCTGCTCCTCGAGTACCCACACTTTATACTGACAAAACCCCAATCTTCACTGTGTGTTGCTGACTGTTACAGCTCTGGCCTGTGAAACCCCTCAGATCGGAATGGCAACACAGCTGCAACAGCCAGCAACACACTGTGAAGATTGGGGTTGTGTCTGTAAAAGAATCCAACTTTACATGTGTACAGTATTGGGAGGAACAGCTCTGATGAGTTCCTTGCCAGCAGTCACCCCATCCTCTATCCTGGTGACCCCCCTTTACACTGCTGATGCTATGCTCTGCCTTGCTACCCCATCTTATGCCCTGCTTACCCAGTCCTATGCTCTGCTGATGCTACCGTATGCCCTGCTGATGCCATCCTGTACATAGCTGACTCCACCCTCTGTCCTGTTGTCCCCATCCTATGTCCAGCTGACTCCATCTTCTGCCCCGCTGACCCCATCCTCTGACCCATTAACCCCCATTCTCAGCTTTTTTGACCTTGTCCTCTCCCCCATTGACTTCGTCCTCTGCCCCACTGGTTACTGTCCTATGTCAGGCTGACCCCATCCTATTCCCCACTGATTACTGTCCTATGTCAGGCTGACCCCATCCTATGCCCCACTGATCCCATCCTCGACCGTGCAGATCCTTGTCCTCTATTCTGCTCATCCCTGTCCTCTTTCTTGCTCACCATATCTTCTGCTCCGCTAACCCTGTCCTCTTCTCCTCCTCCTTGCTGACCTTATCCTCTGCCCCGCCGACCTTGTCCCATTGACCCCTTTCTTATGCCCTGCTGACCCCATACTCTGTCCCACTGCCCCCTTTCCCCTGCTGACCCTGAGCTCCCGGGGTTCCTGGCTGCTCTGCACCGGTCCTCGGACTCCCCCAGACTCCCGCTGTACTCCCTCCTCTCCGCTCTCCCCGGATCCTGGCTTTAGACGGGCTCACTGTAACGTTCGGACTCCGAACATCACAGTGAGCCCGTCTATAGCCGGGATCCGGGGAGAGCGGAGAGGAGGGAGTACAGCGGGAGTCTGAGGACCGGTGCAGAGCACCCAGGAACCCCGGGAGCCCGCAGAGCTGATCGTCACTTCCCATGCTTTCAAGAGGGAGCCTGAAGAGTCTGGCTGAAAGAACGTACTGCAGGAAGAGGTAAAAGGTACTGCATCCCATTGATGACCCAGAGGGGAGTTTATACCAGGGTAGAGGTGTCCATAAGATGATCCAGCTGGCCCACTGAGATATAATTATTCTCAAATGCGTGATGGTATTACGCATCTGGTGAGTGCGTAATTCTGTTATTTATTTATCACCAGAAGACACACTAAGGATTACTTATTTGAAGCTTCACGTTTATTCATTGATTGATATATGGACTTTATAACCTTATAGGCACTATTTGCACTTTGATGGATGTGCATTTACACTGTTGTCACTTTATACATTTGCCTTGCTGATTGTCACTTGAATTAGCACCACTTGCACTTTATATGATATTAAGATTGTTTTTCTATCTTTTTATTGCACTTTATTATATCAAGATTTATATTATTATAGCACTGCACCTTATTATATCAAGAGTCTAGTGAACATCCCGGGTATGATGAAGTTTGAAACACAAAATCATAAATTATAATATAATAAACAATTATAAATAATTATAAAAAATAATAATATAATAATAATAAATTTAATTCAATAATGTAATCAAACCAAAAACACTGAAATGTGAAATAGAGCACCAAGTTCGCATACCACTGAGCTCAGTTGCAGAATCGTCGCTGTCGTCACTTTCAGTATCTGATGACGAATTGCCCCACAGATCACTATCTCTCAATTCTGCTAGTGATTCTAATTCATTATCCCTGTTTTCTAACTGGTCTAAAACCACTTTTGACCTAAAGGGACACTTTTTGGATGCCATGGACGTTCTCAAGTTTCCAGGCAGAAAGAACGGTAAAAGTGCAGGCAGGGCAATGGACAAAGCACTAGGGACAAAAACGAAGGTGAAATGGTTTGATACAGTAATGTAATCCTAACATATTAAAATGTATTGTGTGTATGTCATGTTTTTACTTTTTTGAATCTCCAGCCAGTTCCGCGCCCCCTGCGTCACAACGCTCGCAGGGAACGGAACCCCGGAAGACAGAAGCCGGCATTGGCCGGAGGACACAGTGGGAGGACATCGGGGGATCGCAGGACAGGGTAAATTACACTACAGTGTAATCCCGAGTGTGGCTCGGGGTTACCGCTTTTGGTACTGCAAATGAACCCCGAGCCACATTTGGGATTACTGCTAGGAAGGTTAAATTACCCCTGTCCATGTAGTGCTTTCCATCTATTTCTTTCCACATTTTCCTGTCTAAGTCCATATCCCTTTTCTCTTTTTCTTTTCCCCCTCTCTTCCCTTTGTTTTCCCTTTCTCTCCTCTTTCTCCTTCCTTCCCTTTCTTCCTCCTTCCTTTTCCTGTCCTTATACTCTACTTCTATACTTCCACTTCACTTGCCTCTCTCTTTCTCACCTTCCTTTCTCTTCCTTTTTCCCTTTGCTCTTTCCTTCCTCTTTCTCTTCATCCCCTCTCTCCTCCTCTTCCCCCTCTCCTCCTTTCACTTAACGTCATATACACTCATCCGGGATTTCAATTTAGATTCTCCTACCTCAGACTACCATGACTCTCACCACTTCCAGATATACTTTAGATGTCTTAAAGTTGTACCATCTACCCCACTCCTTTCCACATTTTTCCATTTTATCCTCATCTATATGGTATAGCTCCTCCATCTTATTTATATACTCGATCCTATTTATCCATTCCTTCATTGCTGGGGGCTCCTGTGCCTGACAAAATTTGGGAATGAGTCATTTGGCTACACTAATTAGATGGTATAATATACTATTTTTATATTGTTTCACTGACATCTCTGACTTGTAAAATAAACACACCCACGGATCCATCTGTATGGTGATCCACAATATCTCCTGTATATATTGGATTATATCTTGCCAAAATGCCTGTACCTTAGAGCAATCCCACCATATATGTGCCATTGTTCCCTGAGACCCACACCCCCTCCAACAGAATGGTGAAATTTCTACTCTTTGTCTATGTGCCACACTCGGTGTGAAATACCATCTCGTTAGACATTTATATTTAATTTCAACTGTGTTCATACTCATCTCACCTTGTATTAATTTAAACATTTTATTTTTCTGTTGCTCGCTCATTTTTGTTCCCAAGTCATTTTCCCATTTCTGTAAGAATGGTGGAGGACCAGGTCCCATCAGTTCAGTGAGGATCTTATAGATCCTAGAGGTAGCATGTTTTTAAGCTATATTTTGAGCATTAAGACAAAATGTTTTAATTGATAGTATCTCAACTCATCCAAACTGAAAAATAAATCTTTCTACTCTTTAACTCTTGAAAAGTGTGCAACTTCCCCTTGTCTACTATATCCCTTAAATGTGCATCTCTATCTTTTAACCACTTCACGGAGATATTATCTTTCCCTGGTGGGAAAAACTCAAGTTCCCACCAGAGGAATCAACAGAGAATTATACTTCTAACCCCTTTGTGCATTCCATCCCATACTCTTAACACCTCAATCAATGTGCTACTATTTTCATACAAATCACAAAACTTTTGTGGTATCCAAATGATCTTCTCTAATTGTGCATTACTTAATATACCTTCCATTTTAACCCAACTTTTCTATTGTGAATTGTATGTCCAATCAACAACTTGTGACAATATCACTGAAATACAGTAATTTTTAATATTGGGCAGATTTAATCCCCGTTTCCCTTTGTTATTGCACAGGACTTCGTACTTAATTCTTTGTTTCTTATTAGCTCATATAAACTTAAGTATCAATTTTTTTTATTTACCCAAAGAAGGATCCTGGTATAAATACCAGGAGCATATGGAATTTATACAAGATTTTTGGGACTATCACCATCTTAACTAAATTTACACACCCGATCCAGGAGACCCGGCCCCCTGAGAGTCTTCTCAACTCAACCTTTATCTCATTTGTTAATGGTATATAATTTACCTGATATATGTTCTTTATTGAGAGGGTTAACTTTATTCCTAAATATCCTAATTCCCGCTCCCTCCAAGTGAATGGAAAGTCTTTTTGTAGGGTCTGCCTCTCTGTCTTTGAAATATTAATATTCAAAATCTCTGATTTAAAGGGGTTTCTTTTCAGATTTGAGAGCTCTCCATAATATTTTAATAATCCCATTAAATTAGGTAACACTAATCTGGGGTTCACAATATAAAACAGCATGTCATCTGCATACGCTGCTACTTTATGTTCCACCTCACCTATCTTAATTCCTGTAATATCTACACTCTTTCTTACCACCACCAGAAGTGGTTCCAGGGATATGACAAATAGCAATGGCGATAAAGGACATCCCTGTCTGGTACTATTATACATTTTATAAAACCCTGACCGACGCTGACGGGCCTTTTGTGACGGAGGGTAGGCAGGACAGAACACACAGAGTAGATGGCAGACGCACAAAGCTTTATTGAGACAAACAGATGATAGTCACTTAATAGGGAAATTCGCAGGGAGGGTGAATACGGCAGTAAAGGGCGGCAAGGAGGGGCCAACACAATTAAAGTCCAACACCGAGAGCCAAGGAAGAGTCTTTGTAGCAATTGTAATCCAACGGGGGGGGGGGGGGGTCAGCACATAAACCAATCTTATAGCACAATACCACCTATACCAATAACTACCACACCCTAAAGAAAAAGTCCAGGAAGTGACGAAACACGTTGGGACGCACTGACGCGGAACTGGAAGTGTGATAGCAGCCATTTTGGAAGTGCGAACATGTGCTGGTTCCCCTACTAAAGCATACATTGGAAGCTTCTCTGCTACTGGGAGCTGTATTCTTCTGTTTTCAATGTAAGTTACTTAATAAATGCTATTTTAAGATATCTATTATCATCTCTAATCCCTGATTTATTCCATGAGGAGAATGGAGGAGAAACAACAGGAGTAATTGGGATCCTGGAGAGTGTTTTCATCCATTATCTGAGGAATGCCCTTTTGGTATTCACTGTTACACCAGATGGAGTGGATTACTTTGTTGAAACACCAATTTTATATACAGTCAGGTCCATAAATATTGGGACATCGACACAATTCTAACAGTTTTGGCTCTATACACCACCACAATGGATTTGAAATGAAACAAACAATATGTGCTTTAACTGCAGACTGTCAGCTTTAATTTGAGGGTATTTACGTCCAAATCAGGTGAACAGTGTAGGAATTACAACAGTTTGCATATGTGTCTCCCACTTGTTAAGGGACCGAAAGTAATGGGACAGAATAATAATCAGAAATCAAACTTTCACTTTTTAATACTTGGTTGCAAATCCTTTGCAGTCAATTACAGCCTGAAGTCTGGAACGCATAGACATCACCAGACCCTGGGTTTCATCCCTGGTGATGCTCTGCCAGGCCTCTACTGAAACTGTCTTCAGTTCCTGCTTGTTCTTGGGGCATTTTCCCTTCAGTTTTGTCTTCAGAAAGTGAAATGCATGCTCATTTGGATTTAGGTCAGGTGATTGACTTGGCCATTGCATAACATTCCACTTCTTTCCCTTATAAAACTCTTTGGTTGCTTTTGCAGTATGCTTTGGGTCATTGTCCATCTGCACTGTGAAGCGGCGTCCAATGAGTTGTGAAGCATTTGGCTGCATATGAGCAGATAATATTCCCGAAACACTTCACAATTCATCCTGCTGCTTTTGTCAGCAGTCACATCATCAATAAATACAAGAGAACCAGTTCCATTGGCAGCCATACATGCCCACGCCATGACACTACCACCACCATGCTTCACTGATGAGGTGGTATGCTTAGGATCATGAGCAGTTCCTTTCTTTCTCCATACTCTTCTCTTCCCATCACTCTGGTACAAGTTGATCTTGGTCTCATCTGTCCATAGGATGTTGTTCCAGAACTGTGAAGGCTTTTTTAGATGTCGTTTGGCAAACTCTAATCTGGCCTTCCTGTTTTTGAGGCTCACCAATGGTTTACATCATGTGGTGAACCCTCTGTATTCACTCTGGTGAAGTCTTCTCTTGCTTGTTGACTTTGACACACATACACCTACCTCCTGGAGAGTGTTCTTGATCTGGCCAACTGTTGTGAAGGGTGTTTTCTTCACCAGGGAAAAAATTCTTCGGTCATCCACCACAGTTGTTTTCCGTGGTCTTCCGGGTCTTTTGGTGTTGCTGAGCTCACTGGTGCGTTCCTTCTTTTTAAGAATGTTCCAAACAGTTGTTTTGGCCACGTCTAATGTTTTTGCTATCTCTCTGATGGGTTTGTTTTGTTTTTTCAGTCTAATGATGGCTTGCTTCACTGATAGTGACAGCTCTTTGGATCTCATCTTGAGAGTTGACAGCAACAGATTCCAAATGCAAATAGCACACTTGAAACGAACTCTGGACCTTTTATCTGCTCATTGTAATTGGGATAATGAGGGAATAACACAAGCCTGGCCATGGAACAGCTGGGAAGCCAATTGTCCCATTACTTTTGGTCCCTCAACAAGTGGGAGGCACATATGCAAACTGTTGTAATTCCTACACAGTTCACCTGGTTTGGATGTAAATGCCCTCAAATTAAAGCTGACAGTCTGCAGTTAAAGCCCATATTGTTCTTTTCATTTTAAATCCATTGTGGTGGTGTATAGAGCCAGAAATGTTAGAATTGTGTCGATGTCCCAATATTTATGGACCTGACTGTATTTTTTTTGCGCTAATGGAGAAGGAATTTTAGGATAAAGCTGGTCTTGGAAGTTTGATCACTTTTTGTATTAAGTGTGGTTTACACAAAATTGGAGTGAATCACTGTATTGTTTGCAATTGCAGTGTTCACAACTGGAGTGTATTCACGTATATTATTGCTATTTATTTGTATTATTTTGATATTATTTATATATATATATATATAGTTTTAGACTTTATATATACTGTATATATATATATATATATATATATTTTTTTTTTTTTTTTTTTTTTTTTTTTTTATTCACCTGTGTATTGGCACATGTTATCCAGTTTTTTGCATGATTCACGATTTATGGCACATTAATTATTTGTTTGAGGTAATACACTATCTTGAGTTTATATTTTTTGAAGTGCAAGAAAATCTGGAAACACCATGTGGGATAAAGTAAAGAAATACACTTATTTGGAGAAAAGACTTTATTATATAGAGACTTTAATTATATTTATATTTGATAAATGGTGATGTAGGACATTTATGTTTTTGGACACTTATGGGGGGACAGCACAGGAACAGTTCAAGTAAAATAAGAAAGCATGTACTCACGGATCCGACAGGGTGCCTGGTCTCCCAGGGATACAACGTCTGGGTCCTCGGGTGACTGGAAGGCAGGCTTGCAATCTCTCCCCTAGGCTGGGGGGTCTCTGGATCCCTGGCAGCTATCAGGCAGTCCTGCGATCTCTCCCCTAGGATGGGGTCCCTGGATCCCTGGTGGCTAGCAGGCAGTCTTCCCTTGCCCTGGGGGTCTCTGGATCCCTGGTGGCTAGCAGGCAGTCTTCCCTTGCTCTGGAGGGGTCTTAGGCAGGCTTGGGTCTCTGCAGAGTCTGGCCACAAAGGTCCCGCCGCAGCTGGGGCTCCTTCAGTGGCTGCACAGCAGTGAATACCCCAGGAGCGCCCGACATCAGCTTCTTAAGCTGATGTCGGATGCCCCCTGGTCGCCTAGGCAACCGGGGCGGGCCGGAGCTGGTGTGCCTCATGAGCGCGGCTTTGGCCAGGGACATCCGCAAGCGCGGGAACTTCCTGTGCCCGCGCTGCGGATGTCAGGGCTCGCGCGCGCCAGCCTGTCGCCGTGATGCCTTTCATCTCTGCAGGAGGTGAGAGGGGCCGCGCCTCTCGCCCTGAGGCTTGGCTTCAAAGAGCGGAGCCGGGACAGCAGGGGGGCCTGAGGGGAAGGACGAGGGACGGCAGGGACAGCAAGGGGCCTGAGGGGAAGGACAAGGGTGGCAGGGACAGCATGGGGGCCTGAGGGGGGAAGCAGCTGTGACACTCTCCTCCCCCTTCCATTTCACAAGTGCCGACAAGGGGGACCCAACCGGGTTCCCTTGAAGGCACTTGTGGGCCCTGACTTAGCTACTTTCTGGCGTGTCTGGGAGGTGGTCGGGGGCCATGGTGGCCAGGCGGGTCAGCCTCTCCCGCAGCTCGAGAACGTAGGGAACGACAGGGGTACCCGTGTCCTCTATCTGCCCTTCCCAATGCTCCCGAAGCAGGGATAGGGGACCGCAGACCTTCCGCCCGTACAGGAGTTCAAAGGGGGAGAACCCTGTTGACTCTTGCGGTACCTCCCGATATGCAAACAGCAGGTGAGGGAGAAGCTTCTCCCAGTCCGCCTCCCCGTCAACAAAGGACCTCAGCATGCTCTTCAGTGTTCCATTGAAGCGCTCGCAGAGGCCATTGGTTTGGGGGTGATAGGGAGTGGTCCGGATCGCCCATATCCCGCACATGCGCCAGAGGGATTGGACCACCTCGGACATGAACTGGGTACCCTGGTCGGTCAAGATCTCGCTGGGGAAATCCACCCGGGAATAAATGGTGACTAGGGCCTCGGCCACTTTAGGGGCGGAGATGCTGGACATGGGGACAGCCTCAGGGTAGCGGGCGGCGTAATCCACCAGTGTGAGGATGTACCGCTTTCCGGACTTACTGGACTGAGCCAGGGGTCCCAGGATATCTACAGCTACCCGCTGAAAGGGCTCGTCAGTGATGGGTAAGGGGCGGAGCGGGGCCTTGGGGTGATCCCCTGGGCGTCCCTTCTTATGACAGATGTCACAGGTCTGACAGAAATGGGCTACGTTCTGGATGATACCCGGCCAGTAGAAGGCTTGGGTCAGCCGCAGCCCCGTTCTCCTCTTACCCAGGTGGCCGGCTACTGGAATGTCATGGGCTATCTGGAGTAGCAGGAACCTGAACCGTCTAGGTCAGTTGTTTGGAGCTAGCAGAGGGCTGACCGGGTGGCTTGGGACTGCCTCGTGGTACAACAGCCCCTGCTCCCACCAAAGCTGGTCTCCACCCCCCTCCTGTCGCCCTGCGGTGGCCTGGGTCCTAAACTTAGCCAAGGTGGGGTCTGTTGCTACCTCCCGCTTGAAGGTCTCCTGGTCCCAGGTCAGGGGAAGGTCGGGGTCAGGTGGGGGTTCACTCACCGAGTCCATGCTGGAGAAAGGTCCCCTGGTGACTTCGTCTGTAGGAGGACCTCGACCTGCTTGGCTCCGGGTCACCGCCCGACGTACTGGCATCGTAGCTCCCCTAGGTCATTGCCGAGCAGAATATCCGCCGGGAGGCCGCCCTTGACGCTGATCTGGCACTGTTGCTCCCCGAACCCATAGTCGAGGTGTACGGATGCTCTGGGGATATGATGTCTGGCTCCTCCCGCCAGCTCGATGGCGAATCCGGGGCCGGGTTGGATGGCTTTCGGCCAGATCACTCGGGGGTCAGTGATGGTTAAGAAGGCCCCCGTATCCCGAAAACCGGTGGCGGGCTGCAGGTGGCGCTGTTTCTGAGCGGGGTATGTAGCCCCCGGGGGGTGGACACTGTAAACCCCCCGGGAGTGGTTGTCTTCTGGGGGGCTCATCCATTCACTGGGAGGTGGGGGCAGTGGTTCTTCTGTGGGATGGAGTTCCAGGTAGTGGACTGGACGGGGGAAGCGACGGCTTTGGGAGGTGGGGCAGTTGGCTTGGAGATGCCTCGCCTGGTTGCACGTGTAGCAGCGGTGGTCCATGGGGGGCCCTGTGAACTGGGCTCTGGGTGGCGGTCCTGCGGAGTTGACAGTGGTAGGTGGGGGTCCCGTTTTCCAATGTGGCTTGATGGCCAGGATCTCGTCGGCCAGGGCAGCGGCCTTTGCAAGGGTGGTAGGGGCTTTCTCTCTTACCCAGCCGCACCCCCTTCTTAAGCTGATGTCTTCTTAAGCTGATGTCGGATGCCCCCTGGTCGCCTAGGCAACTGGGGCAGGTCGGGCAACGAGGCACGCCCCCTGGGCAGGGGCCACGCCTCTCGTGAGCGTGGCCTTTGTCCAGGGACATCCGCAAGCGCGGGAACTTCCCATGTCCAGGCTGCGGATGTCAGGGCTCGTGCGGCGCCAGCCTTTCACTGCGATGCCTTTCATCTCTGCAGGAGGTGAGAGGGGCCGTACCTCTCGCCCAGAGGCTCGGCTTCAAAGAGCCGCGCTGGGACAGCAGGGGGGCTTGAGGGGAAGCACGAGGGACGACAGGGACAGCATGGGGGCCTAAGGGGGGAAGCAGCTGTGATACCTTTTATCCACCTTAACATCTGGACCCTATTCCTAAAGCCTCTAGTGTGTTTATCATAAATCCCCAGTCTATCCTGTCAAAAGCTTTTTCAGCATCGATCAACAGGATAATCCTCAGCTGTTTTTCTCTCTTTGCTTTTTGTAGGAAGAACAATTTTCTTAGACCATTATCCCTCCCTTCCCTGCCTGGAATAAATCCCACTTGATCTAGGTGTACCCATTCCGGGATCAGCTCTTTCATCCTGGTGGCTAACACTTTCGCAAACAGTTTTTCATCGATATTTAATAATAATATTGGTCTGTAGCTAGCACATTGTGAACCGTCCTTCCCTTTTTAAAGAATAATTGTTATATATGCTTACAGCGATTCTTCCCATCCCTTCTGCTAATGCATTCATATATGTACAAAGTTTAGGGACCAGTAGTTCTTTAAATTTCTTATAATAGCCCACCATGTATCCATCAGGTCCTGGGCTCTTTCCTCCCACCGTACTCTTCAGGGCCATACTAATTTCTTCCTGGAAAATCGCTCGTTCTAGGGACACTAATTTTTCTTCTGATATTCTTTGTAGGCCTGCTGCCTTTAAATATTCCTGCCTTTTCCCTTTCTTTTCTTCCTCTGTTGCTTTCTGGTTCTTAGAATTCACATGATACAACCTACTATAATATTTCTGGACTGCATTGGCGATATCAGTGGTAGAATTCCCCTTTTTCATCTTTAATTTTTTTCTATAAAATTCTTAGATTTCTTTTCCTTCAATCATTTCATCAAATATTTTCCTGGTCTGTTCCCCCACTGATATCTTTCCTTTGAAACCCTATTAAAGATCATCCTAGTTTCCTGTTCCAAAAGATCTTTTAGTTCTTCTCTTTTAAATATAATCTTCTGGTGTGTATCTATATTCTGTTTCTTTTTATGTATCTGTTCTAGTTTATATAACTCCTCCGTAACCACCCTTATTTTTCTTTCCCAGTCTTTCTTTTTTGTTTGGTCCCTGCGGCAATCAAAATTCCCCTAATGTAAGCCGTATGTGCCTCCCAAATAGTAGCAACAGTTACCTCCTCAGTCTCATTAACCTCCCTAGTGGTATGATTATGTCAGTATTTCTGTGCTCAAAGCGGTACATTTTTTTGCATGAAAATATGTCTTTTTTTATTGTAGGCCTGTAATTCTTAGGAATAACTCACCGAAATCTGTCCGAACAAGAGTCTAGTAAACATCCCGAGTATGTTAAATTTGAAACACAAAATCATAAATTATAATTTAATAAATAATAATAAAAAAATAATATAATAATAATAAATTTAATTCAATAATAATCAAACCAAAAACACTGAAATTTTAAATAGAGTGCCAAGTTCGCACATCACTGAGCTTAGTCGCAAAATCGTTTTCAGTGTCTCATGACAAATTTCCCCACGAATCATTATCACTCAATTCTGCAAGTGGTTCTAATTTACTATCGCTGTTCTAAAACCGCTTTTGACCTAAAGGGACACTTTTTGGCCGCCATAGACTTTTCTCAGTTTCCAGGCAGAAAGAACAGTAAAAATGCAGGCAGGGCACAGGACAAAGCACTAGGGTTAAAATGTATGTGAAATGGTTTGATACAGTAATGTTTTATTATGTGATTTTAGTTTATTGAGTGAATGTTACTTTTTAACATTTTTAAATTTCCCGCCGGTTACGTCCTCGTACGTTCGACGTCGCAGGGAATGGAACCCGGATGCCGGTATCGGCCGGAGGAGATGGCCAGGGACGCTGCAGGGGGGACATTGTGGGAGCAAAGGACAAGGTAAGTGCAGAAGGGATCCCGGAGCAACGCTGCAGGGTATTCCCAAGTGTAGCTCAGGGTTACCGCTTGTGGTGCTGAAACTTTACCCCGAGCTATACTCGAGATTACCTCCAGGGAGGTTAAGAGCAAAAAATTGCTCTATTTCCTCCTTTAACCTTTTCTCTATTTCAATATCTTGTATAAGCATAATCTGGATCATGGAGTTTAATCTCCATATTGCCCTCTTAATCCATTCACCTCCTACTCGTAGTCTCGCCATCACAGGAGCATGATCAGAAATAGACATAACTTCTATATTAGATTAAACCAATGAGTCCAAATGTCTATGCTCAATCATCATGTAATCTAATCGTGAATATGATCCGTGTGCCAGAGAGAGGAAGGTATATATCAATTTATTGATAATGATGTAACATCTTTTTCACCATTCTTAATTTTTTACCCCCTTCTCTCTACACCTTCAAAGATGCATCCATCCATGGATCCATACAGAAAATAAAATCTCCTGCCATGATCAGATCCTCTCTCTTAAAATCCATAATTTTCCAACACCCCCTTCAAAAATACTTCTGGATTTTTATTCGGGCAATAGATGTTTACCAATGTATATTTTTGTCCGTGCATTTTCCCTCTTAAACACAGAAACTGACCTTCTGGGTCCACCAATTTCTCAACATCAAAACCCACATTTTTTGAAAACCTGATTGCTACTCCTTTAGCCCTCTTTATTGGTGAATCTGCGTAATACCAGGTTGGATAGTGCCTCGATTATAACTTAACATTAGTGTCGTAAGATAAATGTGTCTCTTGTAAAATTACCACATCTATAGAATGTTGGTACACTTCCCTGAGAATCTTATTTCTTTCAGTCGGAGAGTTTAAGCCCTTCACATTATAAGTCATAAGGTTTATCGTGCTCATATCTGTTTGCTTTTTTCTCTTCTCTACATTTCATATCAAAGAGAAAGAGACATAGACTAATCAAATCATGGACGTTCTCCCAACCCCAACAGTCCCAGCCACCTTCCTCCCCCCTACCCCCCTGCCCCCCTCCCACCCTCCGTCACACTTCCCACCCACCCCCACACTTCCCACCTACCCCTTCCCTGACCTAAATTACTATTAAAAAACTGCTGGCCTATACATCGCCCTGGAATCTGATGTGGGATTCCCCCACTAATGATTCCTATTTTGGGGTGTGACTCTAAACATGCCCACCTACCCTGAACCCCAGCTTGCAACATAAGGGTTTAAGAGATTAGCATCCATTTTACCTCCCGATGCCTTGCCATTTCCTATTTATCTTTCCTTCCAAGGACACAAGGAGGGGTGGGGGGAAGAGGAGAGACAGGGGAGAAAAAAACAAAACACAAACACCCAAACAGGAAGGAATCCACCTCCCCACACCAGAGGTAGAGGTCAGGGGGTTATCACCCCCTCCCCCCCACCTCCCCCTCTCTCTCCTCCCCACCCCCAGTCCCTCTACCTTCTGTTTCTATTAACTAACTGCCACTTCTCTTTCTTAAACCTTACACTCTCGTTAAACCCCTCTGACCATTCAACAATGTCCACATTCTGCAGTTCTAATTTTTCGTAAACGTCACTAAGATCTTCTGGGAATCTTAGTCTTGCCCATTTCCCATCTTTCCACCCAATCAGGCATGCCAGAAACCTCCAGTTATACCAAACTCTTTTCTCCCTCATCTGGTCCAGTAATGGTTTCAACAGTCTTCTTCTGGCTAGTGTCATGCCAGTGTCATGCAATGCTGTACCCAAACGAAATGTATATCCTTATTTTTAGTAATGCCCATGTTGAGGGTTAAATTGCTTTGATTCATAATCGGTGCATACAGATCTTCTGTGAAAAACAGCTCCAAAAAATCAAGGGGAGTAGTTAAATTTTCTGTTTCCGCCTGAATTACAGGTTGGGCAGTGAATGGGGGAAGTACGGGTGCTGCAGAATTTGTGGGCTGCCAATTGGGATTTGCAAGCACATCCGGAGGGATACTAGGGGCTCTATGGGCCTGTGTTTGAATTCTTGGTGGCTGCGGGACAATACTTGTGCTCACCACTACACCAGCTTGTACTACACTTATGGGACTCGCCACGTCATCAAGTGATACTGCAGTGCTGGTATTGTTGTTATTATTATTATACAGGATTTATATAGCTCCAACAGTTTGCTCAGTGCTTTACAATATAACGGGAGACAATACAGCAACAATACAGTTCAATACAAGAGGGTTAGGAGGGCCTGATCCTAGGAGCTTAAAATCTATGAGGTATGTGAAAGACCAGGATGTACTAGGCTACTAGTGCTCACTAGTTCACCAAAAGGTAGCGTGGCACTAGTACTGGCACTTTTCTGCATATGAGAGTCATCAAAATTTACCGGCAAGTGCTAACAGAGATCAGGCCTGATTCTGTGAACATTGCGGTTTTGTGTACAATGTATCTAGTGACATTGATCTACTGACACTGCACTTGCTAGGGGAGAAGGAGGGGTAAGCGTAGGGGCTAAACGCTGGTGTTGGCAGGTGCCTGGGCTGATCCCGCTAACGCTGCGTTTTTGGGAACGCTATACTAATGTGAACGCTGGTATAGTGCTGATCTGATCAAAGATATTGATCCATTCAGACACTATACTAGCAATGGAGGTTTATTGTGTATGAGCGTCTTCCTGGCAGTCAAGGGGTTAAATGTGATGACTGGTGTACTGACGGGCAATCTGAGGCCATCTGAGAGGGGCGGGAAAACCACGAGAGCACGAATCACGTATATATAGGTGATTTTGAGCACCCGTGCTGCCCTGTAGCAGTATTTCTGCTACAGAGCGGTCAGGAAGCAGTTACAGAAGCAGTTTGTGTTACGGTGCTGCATTACTTTAACTGACAATTGTGCGGTCATGCAATGCTGCGCCAAAATGAAATTTACATCTTTTTTTCCCCACGAATTGAGCTTTCTTTCGGTGATATTTGATCGCCTGTGCGCTTTTTATTTTTTGCACTATAAAAAAAAAGACTGACAATTTTGAGGAAAAAAAAATATTTTGGACTTTTTGCTATAAAACATGTCCAGTAAAAAAATGTAAAAATCAAATTTTGTCAGAAATTTTAGCCAAAATGTATTCTGCAAGATGTCTTTGCTAAAAAAAAATTGCAATACGTGTAAATTACTTGGTTAAAGTGAAAGTTATAGCATTTACAAATGGCGGTATATATACTGGAATTTTAATTTTTTTTTATACTAATAATGGCGCCGATCAGCGACTTATGGCGGCGATCAGCAACTTATGGCGGGACTGTGGGACTATGATGGACATTCTGACACTGGAGGGAACTGACTTGGGGTCACTGACATCCCCAGTGACACCAATACAGTGATCAGTGCAAAAAAAAAAACCACTGACACTGTACTAATGGCACTGGGGAGGAAGGGGTTAACATTTTTAGGCAATCAAAGGGTTAACTGTGTGAGGGGAGTGTTTTACTAGTTGGCGGGGTGTGTTCTTCACAGGAACCCGCTGTCCTGGAAAGCTAAGCTCTGTTCTCCGGAACAGTGTGCTGGAAACTGACAGGGAGCAGAGCTGCATTGGAAACAATGTAGCTGGGCTCCATGTCAGTGTTTGCTGGCAATCGCTGGGACACAGTGATTGACACCTGCGGCTGCGATTGGCGGTGCAGGTAGGGCTGTCACGCGCCTCACGTGTACCCCCATACCCGATATGGAAAATCACGTATGATTTTGTGCAGTGGTGCCGCCCTGCCACAGTATATGTACTGCGGCTGGTCGGCAACTGGTTAACAAAGAAAACCCCTTCCTATTTCAAGCTGTCAGCAATGGCACCACATGGAACAGAAATGTCACAAGGCCTGAGAAAGAAAATAATTTCTTTACACAAGAAAGGTGAAGGCTACAAGAAGTTCAGCAAAGCTTTACTTATTCAGAATACTGTAGCAAACGTGATACAAAGGAAGCCTCTCCTAAAGCCCATGCTCAAAAAAGCCTGCCTAGAATTTGCCAGGGCCCATGCTGAAAAAGAAGATGACTACTGGGACTGTGGAGTGATGAGACCAAGATAAATGTGTTTGGAACTGATGGCTTCAAACCTGTATGGTGTTGCAAAGGTGAGGAGTACAAAGAAAAATGCATGGTGCCTACAGTGAAATATGATGGTGGCAGTGTTCTTCTGTGGGGCTGCATGAGTGCTGCTGGTGTCAGTGAGCTGCATTTCATTGATGGTATCAGGAATTCACAAATGTACTGCTCTATATTGAAAGAGAAGATGCTACCATCACTTTATGCTCTTGGTCGTCGTGCACTTTTCCAATATGGCAATGATCCAAAACACAAATCTAAGACCACTGTTGCATTTCTGAAGAAGAACAGGGTGAAAGTGATTCAGTGGCCAAGTACAGTATGTCTCCTTATCTGAAGCCAATTGAACACCTATAGGGAATTCTGAAGAGACAAGTTGAGCATCACTCTCCATTTAGCATCCAGGCTCTGAAAGAGGTCGTTCTTGAAGAATGGAAAAAGATAGATGTTGCAATATGTCGTCAACTTCTTCATTCTATGCCTAGAAGACTTGCTGCTGTCCTTACAAGTCATGGTGGTCATACAAATACTAGATAGAGTAGTTTTGGTTGTGGGGTGTTTTCATTTTTGCATCAACTAATTTGAGTAAAACTGAAGATTTTGTAATATAATTTATAATATTAACCTTACTTTCATGTAATGAGCTAAACAAACGTTCTAGAAAACTCAGTTTTGTCAAAATTTAGGAAATCGTTCTTGTGTTCATTGAGATATTGATTCAAATCTTACTTTTTAAAAGGGGTGCACTCATTTATGCTGAGCATTGTATATACACTGAAAATTCTTCTACTCTTGATGTTTGCAGTGATACTGCATATGTGTAAGTTTTTTGTTGTGTGTACCCATAGTAAGTCCAAGAAACAATAGAGCGCATTTTGCTTTTTATGCTATGTAAAAAAAACACTAGATAATAAAGGGTTATTTATTCCTATTGGTCCTGACTTTTGATCCCCAACCTTTGATCCTTGAATCTGAACTTTGACCTAGACCTTGACCCTGAAATTACCCTAGATCAAGCCTGTCCTCCTGGCTCCTGATTGTTGGTATGAGATCAAGAGCTGCCAGTGACCCTTCTGTGCTTGGCGTGCATTGGAGCAAAACACCAGAACAAATGCCAGTGCACATATATGCACTGGCAGAAACAAATAAGAATAAGTTCACCTTTCGTAATGTGACTAGGTGCCTCCACCAAACAGTGCCTCCTGCTGTCCAAAATCTTCCAACAGTCCTATAGCTAATGCCAGCCCTTTACCCCAAGCATTATACACAGACAAAATGTGGTAAAACCAAAGAAATAGCTTTTTTGAACATAAATAGACGTTTTTATACACTTCAAAAATAGGGGCAGTCACCACATGAACAATAAAAATAAATATTACACATCGGGGTAAACATCCCACAATGGTTATTTAACAAAGTAAAGTTGACACAAGACTAATCACATCCTGTAGGAATATTCAGGAGGATTAGCAGACAGAAACAATAGGTTACTCAATTAACAATGGGAATTCACACCCAGGAGGCACACAATGGGAAATTACACAATGCGAGTAAGACATTTCACACCAAGACATGATAGGCAAACACAGGTACACATTATGACAGTAAACACATAACCCCTTAATAAAGATTACACATAACAGCAGGAGACTCCAGCATCAGGTTGTTTTGAGCCAATTATAATCTTCTGATTTGAGTCTGAGTCAAGGAGGTGGTTGAAGCAGTCAATGCTGGTTTGGGCTGTTGATTCTATACCCCAACAAAACACAGAGCTCCCAAATCCTCTAGTTCTCAGAGTCTGTGTGTTTCGGGGAGACATGGACTTGAATCCAAAGTAAAACTACTCCAAAGGTCCCCAAGGCACACACTTCTCAAAGAATAGAGCCCCCTCCAACACCAGGGCCCATAGTATGCAAGAGGCTAGCCTGAAGTCCCCTCCAAAAACTCCTGTCCTGATTGGGTCTGTCACACATAAAGTATTACATCCTCGATACTCAAGGTGTAATATGTAACATGTTACTGAAACACTGTCCCCCTTCCCCCCAATCTCTCGTTGTGACAGCTAGTGGGGGATCTTCTCCCCCCATTAGTTGTCACAATTTAAAAAAACAGCCATTCAGGGTTCCGCCCACCCAGCCACGTCATTCATGCACAGAGTTCTGTGAGTAAGAAACTGAAAGTACCGAAAGCCTTTGCTGCTGTCGGTTTGTATGTCTCAATTTACTACCACGGCACTGTTGAACGCTGTGGTAGTTAATTGATTCTTGCTGTAAGTGTGAAATTGCCTGCCTGTACGATTTACAGGCTGACAGCTCACACTGACAGTCTGCAGGAGTCCTGCATGGCACCAGCGATCTGCCTATTGCTGGAGCAATGCTTTCCAGGCTCAAAAAAAAGAAAATAAAAAGTAAATGCATATTTGTTTTACCTTTTTACATTTTTTGTGCATTTTTTTTTAACCTCTTCCCGCCCGGCCTATGACTGAATGGCGGCCGGCAAAAACCTTCACCTTTACGTTTGGACGCCATATGGCGTTCTTTCGGGAATGCGCAATTTGCGCACCTGCAGAGCGGCGCGAATTGTCACAGGCTGATGACAGATCTGAGTACCAGCCCCATTGCCGGTACTATGTGACCTGCTGTGACCAAGGCTTCATTCATGCCATCCATTGTATACTAGTGTGTCTAGCTGTGAATGGTCACAGCGATCACATGCACAAGCTGGGCCAATCACAATCCAGCTGTGTCATGTGATTAGCTGTGGCCAAATCACAGCTAAGCACAAAAAAGTAATTCTTTGCTATAAGCAAATTGTGTAAAAAAAAAAAAAATACTGATCACTTCCCCAAAGTAGTACAATGTTACTATGATAACATTGTACTACTTTTGTCATAGTGAAATATGAAAAGAAAATTTTAAAAAAAGAAAAAAAGTAATAAAAAAGTAAAAATAATAATAACAATTTAAAAAAAATTATAATTTTTTTTTTCATACTGTCACCAGTCAGTGTCCCTGATCACCGCCATGCCAGTTATATGATGACGCTGTACTGCACTGGTGACAGTATGTAAAAAAAATAGTTAAAATAATTTTTTTAATTTTTTCATTTTCTGAAAAATTATGACAAAAAAATACAACTTACAAAAACTTTTATAACAGAAACTAAGAAAAACGTGGTTTTGTTTTCAAAATTTTTGGTCTTTTTTTGTTAATTTAGCAAAAAATAAAAACCCCAGTGGTGATTAAATACCACCAAAAGAAAGCTCTAGTTGTGTGAAGAAAATTATAAAATTTTAGTTTGGGTACAATGTTGTATGACCGCGCAATTGTCATTCAAAAATGTGAGAGTGCTGAAACCTGAAAATTGGCCTGGGCAGGAAGGGGGGGTAAAAGTGCCCTGTATGGAAGAGGTTAAGGTGAACTTATCCTTTAATATCACTAAATATAAAATATATTGTTTTGTTTATTAACATTTTTCTTTCAAACAGCTAGGCGTGTGGTAGCACTGCTACTTTTTCATACTGATAATTTTCTAGATGTGGTATATCTAGAACTCTCCAGACTAAAACGTATTGTACTGTTAATTTTTGTGTATACTTTTGGATAGAGCACAATAAAAGTAATAGATTAGGGCCATATTTAAGGAGGAGCAAAAGGGGCAGCTGCCCTGGGCCCAGTCATAGTTGTGGGGCTTAAAGCAGCTGCCCTATACTTGCCAACTGTCTCAGTTTATATTCCTTTGTCCCTTGAAGTCCTAGTCCCATGCTGTGCCCTAATATGTCATTGTGAAGTGCTGTCACTTATGCTGCAAATAAATTACATTCATACGTAAATATACCTGGCTTGGTGGAATTGACATGTAAATAGTGGGCATTCATATGTAAATATCGCCAGCATTCATATTTATATTATACCCCCTTGAAGTTCCAGCCATCATCACCTCTGCTGATTGCTGCTCACTTGGGGGGTAAACAGGAGCATGCTTGAAAGTCCTGCCTGTATCTGTGGTCACTGAGCCTACCATCAGCCTGTTCTACAAAGGTAAGCAATATGTTGTGTGTGTGGGGATGTACAGAGGTAAGGAAGGTGGGTGCAAATATGAGCAGAGGAGGCATGTATAGCTATAGTGGGGGAAGTTGGATTGGAGAGGGTGGGGGAGGTTTTGGGTGCAGAGGTTAGCAGGGAACTTTAGGATGCAAAGGTGTACTGATGGGGTGCATAAAAATGTACGTCACGTGTAGGGCAGCCCATTCATTTCAATGGCTGCTCTATGGGCTTGAAATGTGGAAATAAAGTCCCCAATTCTTTTTCGAAATCACACCGAGCCACAGCATTGTGAATTTTGGTGCATGTGGAAATGTGCATGTCAGCAGATGCGTGAGGGTGTTAATAACAATTAATGACATTGCTGTGTATCTGCTAAAGGGCAGCACATTTCTGTGGTGTCAGGAAAGCAATTTTGCATGCGTTACCAACACGCACAAATGTCAACACAGGTCAAATGTCTCAATTACATTGGTGGTCAGTGTATATTTTCTCATTACATTGGGGCATGGTGTAGAATCCTTTCATTCACACTAGTGGTCAGTGTGAATGTCCCCCTTACATTGGTGGTCAGTGTAAATCCCTCCTCACATTGGTGGTCACTGTGAATGCTCCTATTAAATTAGTGGTAAATGTAAATCCCCTTTACATTGGTGGCCACAGTAGAAACTCATCTTTATATTGGTAAAAAATCCTAACTTGCATTTGTGGTAAGTGTCGAATCTTCCTTTACATTGGTGGTCCATGTAGAAGCCCCTTTAAATTGGTGGTCAGTGTAATTTACCCCTTGCATTGGTGGCCAGTGTAGAAATGTATTGGTTGTTGTTGTAAAATCCCCCATTACATTGGTTGTCAGTGTAAACTTTTCATTACATTGGTCGTCAGTGCAAATCCCCCATTACATTGATGGTCATTGTAAATTTCCTTTTACATTGGTGGTAAATGCAGAATTGCCCTTACATTGGTGGTCAGTGTAAATTTCCTCTTACATTGGTGGTCGATGTAGAAATGTCACCTCCCATCCCCATCCAGCACTGCCACTGATCCCATCCACCCCAAGCACTGCCACTGATTCCACCCTCCACCACTACCACTGATCCCATCAACCCCCCAGCACTGGCACTGATTCCAGTTGTCCTGGAATCCCTAGGAGTATTCTGTCAACTTCCCAGTCCATGGTGTACAGGCAGTATGGAGATGATGTGCTGTAACCTTCAGCGACCAATCAGTGAGCTGTAATGATGTGCTGTAACTTCTAGCAATCAATAAGTAAGTGGTAACCAATAATAACCAAGCAGTGAGCAGTAATAATGTGTAATAACCTCTAGCAACCAGTGAGCAGTGATGATGTACAGTTACCTCTAGCAACCAATCTGTGAACAGTAGTGAGGTGTTGTAATCTCTAGCAACCTATCAGTGAACAATAATGATGTGCAGTGACCTCTAGCAACCAATCAATGAGAAGTAATGATATGCAATAACCTGTAGCAGCCAATCTGTGAGCAGTAATGATGTACAGTGACCTCTAGCAATCAGTGAGAGGTAAAGATGTGCAGTAACCTCTAGCAACCAATCAGCAAGCAGAAATCATGTGCTGTAACCTCTAGCAACTAATCAGTAAGCCGTAATGTGTGCTGTAACCTACCAACCAGTCAGTGAACTGTAATGATATGTTGTAACTTGTAACCTCTGGCAACCAATTGCAATTGCTGCCTGACCTGATAAATAAACTGATTTCTAGCTGCTAATTATTGTATGCTTCAGAGAAGGTGGAGAGCGAAATTGCATGGGGGAGGGGGACTCAAGAAAATATTTGTCCAGGATCCATTACATTACATTAAAGACGGTCTGCAGTAGATGTTAATTTTATTTTGTTGTGTTCATGTTTACATTTATTATCACATCACTGGGGCCCATCACTTTTAAGACACTCATTTTATAGATACATAGAGGTAAGGGCATTAGTTTATATAACAGACTTTGAAGGTTCCACTGGTTTAGCCTTTTTAGTAAGCAGTTGGTCACATTTTACTGAACTGGTTCTGTAGTATTAAAGATGTTTGGTCACTTATTCAAGTGGCTTCCTCAATTCTAATGAGTATCAGGAACATAGCCATGTGAACAGCTTAATACAATCACCTTGATGTCATGTAATATGTCAAGTCACAGATTTGAAAGTCTGTTAAACCACCCTGTTCTAATTACATAATCCTGTCACCATGATGTCATTAAGTCTGGGACAGGTGTGAATTGTTGTACAATTGCTAGGGTAAAGCTGTTAAAATGGCATTATATGTGGGTGACAGATGGTACCGAAGGCTCCTACTCCAGTTTAGGATGGCTATTCCAGTATGATGCAGACAGCCTCTTGTGAACCATTTGTCTTAACTCATGTAAATGTGTTCTTCACTGTCCTCAATAGAGTGTCCCTTCTACTTAGGGTGCAGGCAGACTGCTGAGTCCTGATTTGTAGAGTGGTTCTTTCCACAGTATTTACATGTGTGCTCACAGGGTGTTTCAGCACAGTTTGGTGACATTTAAATACAGACCAGATGTGTATTTACTCAGCTAAAGAATGGTGTGCATTTCAATTAAATGTCAAACTTTAATCAATGACTTTTTCAATGTCAGCAAGAAAGAATAGGAATGGCACAGACCATGCATGTGGCACCTATACACCAGATATACAGTCATGGCCAAAAATATTGGCACCACAGCTTTTCTGACAGATAATGTACCATTTCACCCAGAAATTGTTGCAGTTATAAATGTTTAGGCATTCTTATGTTTATTTATTTTGTTTGCATTGGTATGACACAAAAAAGTGGAGAAACAAAAAGCCAAATCTTACACATTACATGCAAAATACCAAAAATGGACAGGACAAAATTATTGGCACCCTCAATTTATTATTTGGTAGTACACCCCTTGGAAAAAATAACTGAAATCAATTGCTTCCTGTAACCATCAATTAGTTTCTTACACCTCTCTACTGGAATTTTGGACCACTCTTATTTTGTTGTATTCATGTTAACATTTATTATCACATCACTGGGGCCCATCACTTTTAAGACACTCATTTTCACCAGGTCTCTCAGATTAGAAGGATTTCTTTTCCCAACTGCTGTTTTGAGATCTCTTCACATGTGCTATATGGGATTGAGATCTGGACTCATTGCTGGCCAGTTCAGTACTCTCCAGATCTTTGTTTGAAACCATTTCTGGGTGCTTTTTGACTTGTGCTTTGGGCCATTGTCCTGCTGTAAGACCCATGACCTCTGATGGAGACCCAACTTTCTTTTTTTTTTTTTATTGTATCTTTTATTGAATTTTCTTTTTTTTTATTAAAAAAATTACATTACAAAACCATCATAACATCTTATTACATCATACACAATACAAATACAAGTTTAGTCCTCCATTCTTTTTATTATAACATAAGGTTTCATACCTAATTCTTGGTTTCTTGTTAGCCCAAATAAACCTTGATACCAATTTTTTTTATTATCCTAAAAAAGGATCCAGGTAAATTTATAGGGAGCATCTGAAATTTATAAAGGATTTGTGGGACTATTACCATCTTAACCAAATTTATCTGCCCAATCCATGAAGCCCACCCTCCTGAGAGTCTCCTCAATTCCTCTTTCATTTCATTTATTAGTGGAATATAATTAGCCTGGTATATCTCCTTTGTTGCAGGGGTTAATTTTATTCCCAAATACTTTAAATCTCTTTCTCTCCATACAAATGGAAACTGTTCTTGTAAGTTCTTCCTTTCCACCTTCGACACATTAATATTCAAGATCTCAGATTTTGTAGGATTTACTTTTAAATTAGAATTAGAAAATTTTAAATTAAAAATTTTAAATTAAATTTTAAATTAGATAACTCTCCATACTGTTCGACATACAGTGCGATTAAGTTAGGCAACGCCACTCTAGGATTCACTATATAAAACAGCATGCCATCTGCATATGAGGCTACCTTTTGTTCTACTTCTTCTATCTTTCTGTGATATCTATATTTTTTCTTACCGCCGCCAAAAGAGGTTCCAAAGAAAACACAAACAATAAAGGGCATCCCTGTCTAGTTCCATTATGCATTCCAAAAGTCCCATACAGGGTCCCATTAACCTTAACCACTGCTGAAGGGTTATTATAAAGCCCTTTTATCCACTTCAAAAATGTTTTCCCTACTCCCAGAGCCTCCAGCGTGTTTACATAAACCCCCAATCTACCCTGTCAAAGGCCTTTTCTGTATCTATCGACAAAATTATTGTCGATTGTCTTCCTCTCTTTGCTTTCTGTAGAAGGAGAAATGTTCTCAAGCCGTTATCTTCTCCTTCCCTTCCTGCAACAAAACCTACCTGATCTAAATGTACCCATTCCGGCATCACCTCTTTCAGCCTATTAGCCAGTACTTTCGCAAACAATTTGGTATCCGTATTTAGTAAAGAGATAGGTCTATAGCTATTACATTGTGAGCTATCTTTGCCTTCCTTAAGAATAATTGTTATATGTGCATGCTATCATTCTCTAATTTCTCTTCCTTTTCCCAACGCATTCATATATCTACATAGTTTAGGGATCAATATTTCTTTAAACTTTTTATAATATCCCACCGTATACCCATCCGGGCCCGGGCTTTTTCCCCCCACTGTATTCATCATAGCCATCCTGATTTCATCCTGGGATATAACTCGTTCTAAAGATATTAAGTTCTCTTTTGCGATTTTTGGTAAGTCTGCTTCACTTAAAAATTCTTGCCTTCTCTTCCTCCTCTTCTTCTGTAGTTCATAGGGTTCACCTCATGCAACTTACTATAGAACTTTTGAAACACATCTGCGATACCAGTGGTGGAATATACCAGCTCTTCATTTTCATCTTTAATTTTTTCTATATAATTTTTTGATTTATTTTCCTTCAATCTCTTCATCATAAATTTTCCCGGCCTATTCCCCCACTGGTATCTTTCTTTTGAGACTCTATTAAAAACTTTCCTCATTTCCTGTTCCATAAAATCCTTCAGTTTTTCTCTTTTAAGAATGATCTTCCCATATAAATCTGAGTCCTGCTTTATTTTATGTGCCATTTCTAATTTATGTAATTCTTCAATTACCCCATTTAGCTTCCTCTCACGCTCTCTCTTTTTTTTTGTTCCTGCTGCTATCAATATTCCCCTCATATAGATCTTATGAGCCTCCCATATAGTCGCCTCCGATAATTCCTTTGTTTCATTCATAAGAAAAAATTGCTCTAACTCTTCCCTGAGCCTCTTGTCTATATCAGGGTCCTGCAAAAGTGTCTCATTTAATTTCCACGTGGCCCTCTTGTTTCCCTCTCCTCCTATTTGTAGTCCAACCGTGACAGGAGCATGTCAGATATGGACATAACCCCGATGTTAGATTTCACTAAACATTACAAATGCCTGTGCTTTATTAGTATATAGTCCAATCTTGAATATCATCTGTGCACAGAAGAGAAAAAGGTATATTCCCTTTCTCTAGGATGTTTTACTCTCCAAGTGTCTATTAATTGATTTTGATATAATTCTTTTTTCAACTTTCTTAATTTTTTCCCTCCTTCCTTCTGCGCACCCGAAGACGTAGACATCCGTGGGTCCAAACAACAATTAAAATCTCCTGCCACGATTAGACTACCTCTCTTAAGTTCCATAATTTTTCCCATTAGATTTATAGGGAAGTCCTCAGGGTTCTTATTTGGGCAATAAATATTTACCAATGTGTATCTATGCCCCTGCAATTTCCCTCCTATTCCTATGTACTGACCTTCTGGATCCACCAGTTTTTCTTCAACCTCAAAATTTACGTTTTTTGCAAATCCTATTGCCATTCCCTTGGCCCTCTTTACAAGTGAATCTGCATAATACCATTTTGGGTAGTACCTTGAGTATAACATAATGTTTGCTTCATATGACAGATGTGTCTCCTGTAGAAAGGCCACGTCTATAGAGTGTTGATGCACTTCCCTCAGTATCTTGTGTCTTTTAGCTGGGGCATTGAGACCTTTCACATTGTATGTCAAAATATTAATCATACTCATATCTAATATCTAGTTCTCTCTTAAATCTACTTTTCCACTTATAGGTGGGGAAACCATAACTATTTAACTCTTGGACAGTTCCCTCCCCCTACTCTCCCCCCCACCACCCCAATCCCCTATCCCTTCCCTCCCCTCCTGGCCAATGTATTGCCATAGAATCTGGTGTGGGACCCCCCTTTTCTTTTTTTGGGGTATGACTCTGAGTATGTACACCATTTGGTCCCCTATTCCCAACATAGGGAGTTTTCCTTTCTTTTCAGCTATATCGAGGCCCAAGGAATCTCCAGACGCCCTCTACTACTACAATTCTTACTCGTAGTTCTTCTCGTAATTCCAATGGAGGATCTCGGGAATGACCAACAGGTGGGGTTGCGAAAGCGGAGAAAGAGAGAGAAGAGAAGAAAAAGGAAAAAAAAAGGAACAAGAAAAAATCACACCGTTCCACCTTCCCCTCTCCCTTCCTCCTTCCCCCCTTCCCCCCATCCCACTACCTTTTCCTTCTATTAACTTGCTGCCGATTCTCACTTCTAATTGACCTCTCACTGGTCTCCTCTGACCACCCTACTATATCCACATGATGCAGTTCTAATTTTTCACAGAAGTCTCTTAAATTCCCCGGGAATCTCAATTTAGCAGTTTTCCCATTTCTCCTCTCGATCAAACAGGCTGGGAACCCCCAATTATACCAAACTCCCTTCTCTTTCATCTGATCCAGCAATGGCCTCAACACTCTTCTTCTGGATAGAGTCTCAGGAGCTGTGTCCGCGAACATTTGCAAATTCGGTCCTCCAAATTTTATTTCAGTAATTTCACGTAACTTTTTCCATATTCTCTCTCTTTCCTCATAATTATGAAAACGCACAATCACATCTCTTGGGGTCTGTAACGATTGTCTCGGTGGGTGTCTAATTCTATGTACTCTCTCCATTTTTAAAGGGTCAGTGCCTGTTCTTCCTAATAGGGGGTTAAGTACACTCTTTATTTTTCTCTGCAAATCCTCTTCTTCTATATCCCCTGGTAATCCCTGGATCCTCAGATTATTTCTCCTTTCTCTATTCTCTTGATCTTCCAATTTATATGATAACTTCCTCTGTTCTTTTTCCATCTCTTCTTCTCTCTTTTCCAAATGTATAATTTCCTGCCCTTGGGTCTCTATTTTTTTCCTTCTATTTCTTCAACTCTAGTTAACTTTTGACCCAAGTCCTTATGAATCACGGCCATTTCATTTTTTATAGAGCATTCTAATTTTGTGAACATTTCTTCCATCTCTTTTTTTGTAGGCATTTGAGATATAACTCCCTGATGTTCTGTCGTAGTTTTTTCTATTATACTCTCATTACTTATAGATTCATCTGGTTGATCTCCAACTCGCATTCTGAATGACATTCTAGAGTGTTCTCCCTCCGACTTTCTCTTTGTCTCTGTTAGGATCTCAGGACCTTATCCCTAAATGCTCTTTTCTTGTATTGGCATATATCTCTTAATAGTACTCAAATTATTATTTGATTGAGGGATCTTTACCCTTCCTCCTTTGGTGCCTCTATTCCTCATGATAAATGGAATGATTCGCACATACTATAGAGAAAGTTAGTCCGAATCATATATGTGGATTTAAATATGTTCACAAGGAAATAGGGTATGATCACGTTCTCCTGCTTCTCTGGCTTGCACTGAACCTACTGAGACACCCGACACCTTCTTCTTTTAACCGCCCAGTCCATGTTGTCTCTCCTGTCCTCCCTCCTCCCTCTTGAAATGGAATTTATAGCTGTAAGTCGAACGGACTTGAAGTTATCACTATTAGTATGAAACTGCAGTTAGCACTTGGTCATAACCTTGGTTACCGCCTAGCACCCATCCCCAAACTAGATGATTGGTCATTTGTTCTCAGACGACACCCCTTTAATATTATAGAAAACTGACAGGCTGGAGAAAAGACAGCTCTCGTTTAACATCAATCAGGAAACATCTAACGGACTTGAGGCAACCTTTTGGACCAAGGAAATTGCAAGTATTCCGTCTTCTGAATTCCTTTCTTTTATTTCTCTGTTGTTTTATTGTTCTTTATATCTTTGTAACATCTTTTTCTGTAAATATTTTAATTGCACCATTTTGACCTTTTTAGTAATAAATCCTATTTTGAAAAGTGTTGAAACTGTCTCTAAAGCTTTTAATGCGAACTAAAGAATCCCTGTCTCTTGAAGAGTGCTACTGTATGTAATAATCCTCTGAATATATCTGTCTGTGGTGACAGTGTGTATTACAGACGCTTATGCTAATATCATAGTGCTACTGCTAAGATTTGTGAGTTTCCTTCTTCACTGTAAAAAGGTGGTGGTGGCAGTGTGAAGGGTTAATTGCATAATTAACCTGACCCAGTAACAATCGCTCTCAGGCTGCTGGCACATAGATTGTGGTCCCGTGAGCTGGAAAATCTTTGTGCAGGGTGCAGCTGACAGTGGCATTGTTACGCAAGTGACAGCGCGGTGCGAGATTGGTTGGTCCTTCGGTCACGAGTTGGTAAGAAAGGCAGGGGTTGGGTGCCGCCTTCTGCCAAAATGGGCTTTACCAAAAAGCTGTAATTTTGTTTTGTCTGTCCACAGCACGTTCTCCCAAAAGGATTTTGGCTTCCTCAGGTAAGTTTTGCCAAACTCCAGTCTGATTTTTTTATGTTTCTATGTCAGCAGTGAGGTCCTCCTGGGTCTCCTACCATAGCAGCCCTTTTCATTCAGATTGCTCCTGAAGGTCAGCTTGAATTTGTCTGGAAGTTGATCGAGGTTCTTTATCCACCATTCGAACAGTTCAGGGAGATTAGATACAATGCCATGGGCTGTAAACTTCTTGACAATGTTGTGCATAGTGGACACAGGAACAGTAAGATCTGTTAATTGATACATGTGAGTTTAATTACAAATTACAGGAGCATCACAAACTTGGAATGCAATTATTTCTTACAATAATTTTGTCCAGTCTATTTTTGGAGTTTTGTGTGCAATGTGTCAGATCTGGCTTTTTGTTTCTCCACTTTTTTGTGTCATACCAATACAAAAGAAATAAACATGAGAATGGCTAAACATTTGTAATTGCAACAATTTTCTGAGCAAAGTAGTGCATTATCTCACAGAAATGCAGGGGTGTCAATATCTTTGGCCATGACTGTATAAGTAGCAAACCGGCAGCTGCAAAACGCCAGTGCTTTTTTCTTTATTTCCATAAACCACCAAAATACTCGTTTCTCCAAATGCAGGAATGCTGTAAAGACTCTAGTGTACTAAGCGCAGTTTTGGCTTTATAAAAAGTTTTGGACTATGGTATAAAATATTACAACATTCTGTAAGATGGCATTTGCATTGAATATCCCAAAGGGGATCCACAAGGTATTTGTAATGTCTTTTCTTTGTCCATTTTCCACTAGCCATTTACCCTTAGGCAGACAAGATGAAAAGTCCCCTGCATAACAAAACTGGTAAACACAGAGCCCCCTTGCAGGTGATCTAAGAATTCCTATATCAAAGCAATGGGTCATTTGTTTTTAACTGTTATTCAGGAGCCAGTAATTAGTGCAAAGTTAAAGCCTGCTATCCTCTGAGAAGAATTTATCTCTAGCTTTGAAAATCGATTTTCTTATAATTGCTCTGGAGGGATTTCTTTGATATAGCCTGACATTGCCCATGTTTCAGGAAGAAATAAATGATACACTGTGCCAGAAAGGGGAAACAGTGTAAGGAGGATGATGTTGTAAGGTTATTCTGTGCTTTGTATGGTGGACATCCAAAATGTCTCAGTTTTGCTCTGGCAGATTAGGCAATTGGGAGATACTTATCAAGTGCAGAATATTAGGAATTGAGAATTTATAAAGAAAATAAGGAAGGCAGGCTTTCCAAGCATGATGTCGTCTGAAACCCAGTTTCATTGAGGTATGGATTCAGAGCCAAGAGTTTCTGGAAAGAATGGTGTGAGGTTTTGTAAAGCTTCCCAGAATAACTAAAATAGGTGGAAACAAAACAAATTTCCACAGTGCTATATTCCCAGAACTCTTACAGAGTATGTAAACTCAACATTTCATATCCCTGGTATGTGCCTGCTGTACCATTAGCATGAGAGCACAGTGTGGTTAGTTCTCTAGCTATTCTGGGAAATCAGTGTGTTCTCCTCCAATGATTAATCTTGTGCTTACAGCCCCCCTGCATAGCCATGCACTGGGATGGTTAGTGTGGCGCTGTTTCTCCTCCCCCAACTTTCTGTTCTCAGCTGCAGAGGAGATTACTAGGCATGTGATCACTTAAAAAAACATGGAAAAAAATGTTTTGCCTTTCATGTATATTCTAAACTGAACGGGTTGTGTTACAAGGTGAGAGTTTACATATACTGTAAACCATAACAATACAGAAATGAAAGCTAAACCAAAAATAAATAAAACAGTCCAAGATAATTTGAATTGCTGGTAAATAAATCGTAGAAAAATAGCCAATGTATTTCAGGGGCAACACCACTCTTCCTTTATCAGGGCTCAACACACAATAAAACGTAGATGGTCTCAGAGAAAACAGTGACCTTGCAGATTTATATGAGAATCAATAATGATATTTCCTCATGGAGTAACAATGTGACAGTTGCTGAGCAGCAGTGGAACCTCAACATAGGTGTGAGGATTTGGAAATATTCAGATAGATTCACATTTTCAAGCAGCACAATTGACAACTTGCTGAATCCCATGGCTGGATGACATAAATAGATCAAAGCTCAACTGCTTCATCAGCGACCAGCTGAATTTCAATCAATCTATGGCTGTTCCCCTTCAAGAGGAGTTGAGGTAGTGATCAACTCCTCTTGAACGGGACTGCTAACAATTTTGTGTTTGATCAGCGAATGCAGCCAACCAGCTGCAGCGTTGATCAGTGTATTCTGGTAGCAGAGAATTCCCACTGTCAGAATACAATAGCGCATTGGGGAGGATTCCCGCATCTACATTGACTGTGTGGATGTTGGAATCTGTTTAGTTTTTTTTGATCAGTTGGCTGGCCAAAAAAAAAAAAGAATCATCTATGGCCAGCCTAAGACAGCTGCTGCAGTTAGTAAAACGAAAATGGCAACTGCTCTAGGCAATTTATAAAAGAAATAATAGGCACGTAATGAAATCTGACTAGCCCCATGAACATACCATACCATATTGCCAAACGTATTGAGACACCCCTCCAAATCATTGAATTCAAGTGTTCCAATCACCTCCATGACAACAAATGTATAAAATCAAGCACTTGAGCATGCAGACTGCTTCTACAAACATTTGTTAAAGAATGGGTCGCTCTCAGGAGCTCAAGTGAATTCAAGCGTGGTACCATGATAGGTTGCCACCTGTCCAATAATTACATCCGTGAGATTTCCTTGCTACTAAATATTCCACGGTCAACTGTTAGTGGTATTATAAGAAAGTGGAAACAACAGCAACTCAGCCACGAAATGGTAGGTTATGTAAAATGACAGAGCATGGTCAGCATATGCTGAAGCGAACAGTGCGCAGAAGTCACAAACTGTCTGCAGAGTCAATAGCTAAAGACCTCCAAACTTCATGTGGCCTTCAGGTTAGCACAACAACAGTGCATAGAGAGCTTCATGGAATGGGTTTCCATGGCTGAGCAGCTGCATCCAAGCCTTACATAACCAAGTGCAATGAAAAGCGTTAGATGCAGTGGTGTAAAGCATGCCGCCACTGGACTCTAGAGCAGTGGAGCTGTGTTCTCTGGAGTGACAAATCACGCTTCTCTGTCTGGCAATCCAATAGACCTGTCTGGGTTTGGCGGTTGCCAAGAGAACGGTACTTGTATGGCTGCATTGTGCCAAGTCTAAAGTTTGGTGGGGGGGATTATGGTGTGGGATTGTTTTTCACTGGTTGGGCATGGCCCTTTAGTTCCAGTGAAGGAAACTCTTAAGGCGTCAGCAACCAAGACATTTTGGACAATTTCATGCTCCCAACATTGTGGGAACAGTTTGGGGATGGCGCCTTCCTGTTCCAACATGACTGTGTACCAGTGCACAAAGCAAGGTTCATAAAGACATAGATGAGCGAGTTTGGGGTGCAGGAACTTCACTGGCCTGCACATGGTCCTGACCTCAACCTGATATAACACCTTTGGGATAAATTAGAACGGAGACTGCGAGCCAGGCCTTCTCGTCCAACATTAATGCCTGACCACACAAATGTGCTTCTAGAAGAATGGTCAAACATTCCCATAGACACACTCCTAAACCTTGTAGACAACCTTCCCAGAAGAAATGAGGCTGTTATAGCTGCAAAGGGTGGGCCAACTCCATATTGAACCCTACGGACTAAGAGTGGGATGCCATTAAAGTTCATGTGCGTGTAAAGGCAGGCGTCCCAATACTTTTGGCTATATAGTGTATATTATACCATAATTGAGTCCATAAACATGTCTAGCAATAGTCCAT
The DNA here is from genome assembly GCF_062004578.1 of Staurois parvus. Lineage (NCBI taxonomy): Eukaryota > Metazoa > Chordata > Amphibia > Anura > Ranidae > Staurois > Staurois parvus. The sequence goes on from NW_028318393.1 coordinate 963,246, forward strand.
AACACTCATGGCAGCTGTACCCAGAGCAGAAGCAGTCTCTGTAATTAAACAAATGGGAGAGAGGGAAGCACCTACTAAATGTAGCATATAGACTGTTTTACTGTATTAAAAACACAAAATTGGTAACTCACATTGTTAAAAGGTCAACAGGCTCATCCATAAAGAAGACTGCTGTTCAGTGTTTGATGCCTGTGTACCTATCCTGCTGGTTTTGATGTGAGCCTTTCCACTGCTGTAGCAACTGGTCTTCGAGCCTGACCCCTGATCGTGACACCACGAGGTAAACAAGGTGTTTGCCTAGGGTGGCAATTTTTTTGGGGGGGGGGGGTGGCACAGCCTACCCTGGAAGAAGGGACCTGGTGAGCAGCGGCATACTGAGCCATGCAGGAACACCATCTGAGGGGTACCATCAGCACTCCTGTTGGAGGCCCAGACAGCAGGAGGATCTGTGTGGTGTTGGAGGGCAGTTGCAGAATGATGCCCTGTGTCTCCCTCCAGCAGCTGAAAGTCGGGTTCTCCCCCTCTCCCTCCCGCCAGCTTTCTGCTGCTGGAGGGAGAGACAGACCTGGCTGGATCGCTGAGCTCCTTCCCTTGCCCACACTCCGAGCTGGGACTATGGGAAAGCCTGGAGCAGGGAGAGGAGAAGTAGCGGAGAGGAAAGAGCCAGGAGGAGGTGAGCTGCTGATCTCCGGGTAGGGGGCAGTAATCATAGTGTGTGTGTAGGCAGTCCAATACGATCTATCAATGATCCTGTCTCATGCTGGATGACAGGAGGGAGAGCCCAGAGAACATAACACAGCTCACCTCCTCGACACTCTTTCTAGTTTAATGTGGATTTGGGGGGGCGGGTTGCTGGTGGTGTTATTTGCTAGGAGGAATGGGGGGAACAGAGAGAGGGGGAGAGAGAGAGAGGGTGCGGAGAGAGAAAGAGAGAGGGGGGGGAGAGAAAAAAAATCTTATATACGTACACACTATTATTGTACTCTCTTGCTCTCTCATTGGGAGGGGGGGGGGGGGGTAACATCCATGACAACCAGTGAACCTCATTATAGTGCAAAAAACATATTAAATGGGCTGAATCTCATAAATGCAATACGATCACAGCACATGTCCCTACAAATAAGTTTCTCTGACATAGATACTGGCTCAAGAAAGGAGTGCGGATGCCCAAAATGCATAGCCAACTACACCCCACTGCCACGATGTCAGCTCTACCAACATGCATTCCAGTGTGGTTACTGAAAGCCAGACGTTTGAGGCATTATTCCACCATCTATCCAGATACATAGAGCTCATGGAGGGAAGGCGATATCACACACTGAAAAGCAGTCTTCTTTATTGATGATCTTGTTGACATTTTAACAATGTGAGTTGCCAATTTTGTGTTTTTAATAAACAGTCCTTATGCTACATTTAGTAGGTGCTTTCCTCTCTCCCCTGCTTGTCTAATCAATTTATAACTAGCTTTTTAAAGTAAGGTGCAGCTCCAGTTAGTTATGGATGATGGTGTTATACTTAACAGCTGCTGGTGGTGTTCTTTAAGAACAATGGTAGAGGTTGTTTCTGTGTTTATTCTGTGGCATCAGGGATGGGTGGCAGAAAGCTTAGGTGCTTGAAGGTCTTGGGAATAATCAAACGTATACAAAAACATTCTGTACATACATATTGAAACAGTTCTTAAATGCAAATTCAAACATAAACATTAGTACACACAAATAATGAAAGTCCCCTTGTGCTATGAACACTATAATAGAAAAAGTGATAATTTCCAAAAATGCTTCAAATAGTGAAATTATTTGATCCATCACAAGTGATGTACAATATACCACAATCGCCACAACTGTGAATGTCACAAAACTTACATGCTCCTACAGTGCTATTCCATTCACCTTCTGAAAAATTAACTCACCATATGAAGGACCTTAAAATGGAACTTTACTCAGAAAAATAAATCCTGCTAGATCACGTCAAGCAGGTCCTTTTTTCAGGTATAGCTATGTAAAACTTTAAAAATAAGTGCCTATACTGTTTTAAAGAGAAGTAACGCTTTCGTTTTTTTCCCCCATTTATACTTAGGTGGATACTTCTCCTTTAAAATCTAGTAATACACTATCTCACTCTGCTCTGTACATGCTCAGTTGCTCTCTCTATTTTGGCGCTGTGCTGAAAATGTAGAAGCCAATCTGCTAACAGCCTTAAGGTTTACTTCTACTCAGGTGCTCTGGGATTCAGCAAAATGGCAGCCTCCAGCAAGAGGAAAAAGAAACACTGCTAGAGGCAATTTACAGCACACACTAATTTTGGTAGCATAATTATTATTGTGGAAAATATGCTCCTTGCTAAACAACATTATTTGTTATCAAGTTGTTATGAGTAAAGTACCACTTTAAATGATAAAGGTCCTAAAATGCTCAAAACGTGTCTCTGTATTCCCAGCATACATATCGGACTTCTATCTGCTTCCACCTCATGATATGAATCAGCAAGACTGTATATACAGTACCATATCTATGGACACCAATGTTTATGTTTACATTTGCATTTAAGTGTTGTTTCTCTATCTGTGTATAGATAGTAAAAGCATTTTTACAACAGCTTTTTATGCATTTATATTTTGAAGGAAGTTAGTTTTAAAAAAAAAAAACATATTGTTGGACAGCATGCTGAGGGGAAAAATGAGTTTACCAAGCTCATTTTAAGGAAACTGACAGAAACAGTTATATCCTTGCAGGCAGTTGTGACTGTCATTGCCCGGTTGGCAGTTGCCATTGTTGACTTCTGTCTAACTATGTAAGCCTGCAAAACCTAATTATTTTACATTTATAGTTTTCATATTTATATATTTTTTTTATTTATATGCTACTCGATAGTTTGTCCAAACAAATGCAAATTTTGTTAAATTTTGTTTTTTTGGTGAATGAGGTTCTTATTTGAGGGATGTGCATTCACATACCCCTTTTGATTTAATATTTGGAGTACTAGTACACACATGATTAAAATTACATTTCTCCAAAAAGTATAGAAGTATGCACTTTTGACTGCTTCTGATTCCTTAGTGGATTTCTCTCTGCTGGTATTGCTTACAGTAGGGAAAATAATTATTTGATCCCCTGTAGATTTTGTAAGTTTGCCCATTTACAAAGAAGTTAAGGGCCTATAATTTTTATTATAGGTGTATTTTAAATGATAGAGACAGAATATCAACCAAAAATCAAGAAAAAACACATGATACAAATGTTATAAATTGAGTTGCAGTTCAATGAGTAAAATAAGTATTTGATCCCCAAGCAAAATATGACTTAGTACTTGGTGAAGAAACCTTTATTGGCAAGCACAGAGGTAAGATGTTTCTTGTAGTTGGTTACCAGGTGTGCACACATCTCAGGAGGGATTTTGGTCAACTGTTCTTTACAGATCTTCTATAATCTTGGCTGTACATTAGCAGCTCGAACTTTTAGCTCCCTCCATACATTTTTTATAGGATTAAGGTCTGGAGACTGGCTAGGCCACTCCATGACCTTAATGTGCTTCTTCTTTAGCCACTCCTTTGTTGCCTTGGTGGTATGTTTTGGGTCATTGTCATGCTGCAAGACCCATCCACGATCCATCTTCAATGCTCTGACTGAGGAAAGAAGGTTCTCATCCAAGATTTTACAATACATGGCCCATTGGCCCCTCAATGCAGCAATGTCAGCCTGCACCTTTAGAAGAGAAACAGCCCCAAAGCATAATGTTTCCACCTCTTGACTGTAGGGATGGTGTTTTTGGGGTTATAGTCAGCATTTTTCTTCCTCCAAACACGGTGAGTCGAGTTAATGCCAAAGAGCTAAATTTTGGTCTCATCTGACCACAGCACTTTCTCCCAGTCCTTCTCTGAATCATTTAGATGTTCATTTGCAAACTTCAGACGGGCCTATACATGTGCCTTCTTGAGGAGGGGGACCATGCGGGAGCTGCAGGATTTCAATCCATGGTGGCTTATTGTGTTACCAATGGTTTGTTTGGTGACTGTGGTCCCAACTGCCTTGAGATCATTCACAAGCTCTTTCCGTATAGTTCTGAGCTGATCCCTCACTTTTCTCATGATCATTCTTACCCCATGAGGCGAAATCTTGCATGGAGCTCCAGACCGAGGAAGATTGATGGTTATTTTGTATTTCTTCCATTTGTGAATAATCGCTTCAACAGTTGTCTCCTTCTCACCAAGCTTTTTGATGATGGTCTTGTAGTCCATTCCAGTCTTGTGCAGGTTTACAATCTTGTCCCTAATGTCCTTTGACAGCTCTTTGGTCTTGCCCATGGTGGTGCCCAAGTCACTTTTCAGCCTTTTGGCCAAGATCAAGTGTAGTATCTGTTCTTATCAGTGTCCAGTAGTGGTGCTCCACCGTCATTCTTACTTTTTGGTGAGGATGGCTGGCTGTATAGTACCCCTGCTGGTATGATTGGGGCTCTGAACCTTAGTACTGGCTGGAAGAGAAACCGAGGCTCCTACAGGCTGTTGGGGCCCGGGAGTATTCCCCCTGGGAAAACTGGAGGGGTCCAGTTCCTTCTGATTTGAATGGGTTTACCTTGTCTGGCCAAAGGCATAGAGGCATAGAGTCTGCGGAGCAGTACCCCCTGAGAATGGTTGACTCAGGGGTGCTCTTAGTAGCACATGGGGGTGGGGTCACTGTTCTAAACACTTTTTCTACAATGCGCCTTTTGGGGTTTGGCCTTTTGGCTCCAGTCCAGGGCAGTTATTTTGCTACGGGCCTCAGGGCCTAGCCAGTGCACAATTGCACGGCCACTTATTTATTTATTTATTTTTTCCTCACTGTTTTGTCACCTTCAATTTTGTGTGTATTTTTTTCTCACTAGGATGGAGAGTGTGGGTCCTCGGGCCTGCACTGAAGTCTAGGGAGAGGATGCATGGCCATTAGTTTCCCTCCTCCACTGTTCCTGGGGTGGTCTCTCTTTGGGAGAGCTCCTTGACCTAGTACTTGGTGGTTGGCTTTGGCTAGCCACAAGGAAAGGGGTCCGCCAGGCCTTTTGGCTAGGTTGAGCATGTTGGAAACCCTTTGTCCCCCAGGGGATCAGGGTAGAGGTCCTACCCCTTCGGGGGAGGGTGGAAAAAAGCACACCCTTAAGTGCACTTTTGTGTGTTTGTGTTTTTGCACTTGCACGTTTTTTGTACACTTACAGGTTTTCGTTTTTTTGCACCTCCGAGTCATTTTTAAAAACAAAATGGTGGTGCCCAAGTAAGAGATTCTGTCTTTTACACACATAATGACTTGTAATTAGGAGCATCTTTTTAAATTGACTGGACTAATCTGTGTACCACATGAGCACATAGGCAGTCTGTGGGAACCAGAATTATTGTTGGTTGGCAGGGGATCAAATGCTTATTTTAAGCACTGAACTGCAACTTAATTTACAAAATTTGTATTGTGTTTTTTTCTGGATTTTTGGTTGATATTCTGCCTCTAACTTTTACAATACACCTATGATAAAAATATAGACCTTTCATTTCTTTGTAAGTGGGTAAACTTACAAAATCTGCAGGGGATCAAATAATTATTTTCCTCACTGTATTTGCATACTAATCTGAGTATTGTCCATGACAGCCAAATGAATACATTGAGCACATAGTACAGTGTCGTATTTTGCAGTGTATCTATTTTAAACAAACACAGGTGAAAAAGATATACAGTAACTCTCATAGTATCCAACCTGAAGGCTGGTAATAAATATATATATATATATACAGTGTGTATATATATATATATATATATATATAAAACTCTGTATCAACATAAGTCACTTTTTGTGTATCAAACTATTAATACATTACTGCAAATATGGTGGCTGTATTTGGTTTTTTTTTGCTAAGAATATTTTTAGCAAGTGTAGAAAATACCCGTTGATCTCTCCAAAAATGCAGTATTTTTTTCAGTTCCTGTGAGCAAAGTAGAATGCACAAACCATCTAATCATTTGTAGACTACTATTCACATCAGCCCCTATGCACAGGTAATGAACAAAAGTAGACAAGTTTAAATTTCGGCATGGATGGCAATGATGGAGTAAATGACGTAAATGTAGCCAACCACTGAGGGGAAGTGTGTTATTCACAGGATTACCAGATGAAAACAAAGCCCTGAAAATTAAAACAAATCCAGACACCTCAACTAAGAACTGGTAAGCAGCAATATAAAGTTTTCTTTTTAGGTTTTGATATAATTTAAGGAGCTTGCAGTGAGGAGTCTAAAAAGGCATATCTTGGGGTCTAGGGCCAAAAGAACATGCCATCATACCATACTGAAATGTGATAATTTGTGTATAACACAATGCAAAATGGGGGCATATGCATTACATATGTATGACTGTGGCAGACATAACACCACACTTATGGCAGCTGAAATCTCTACTACACTGGAATTTAGAGAGCAGTAGCTAAACTGAGTGAAGTAGACTTGAGTAGCTGTCTAGATACCATGGTTTCACATATGTCAGTAATTCCAGTATTTCCTGCTTTTACCCACATGAGATTCCCAGGCTGCCTATGTAATAATAGTGACCTCAGGTTATGAAAAATAAAGATTACCTTTGTAGAAAATAGAAAGTTGTTTATTTACAATAGTACTGTTAAAATACAGTCAGGTCCATAAATATTGGGACATCGACACAATTCTAACATTTTTGGCTCTATATGCCACCACAATGGATTTAAAATGAAACGAACAAGATGTGCTTTAACTGCATACTGTCAGCTTTAATTTGAGGGTATTTACATCCAAATCAGGTGAACGGTGTAGGAATTACAACAGTTTGCATATGTGCCTCCCACTTGTTAAGGGACCAAAAGTAATGCGACAATTGGCTTCTCAGCTGTTCCATGGCCAGGTGTGTGTTATTCCCTCATTATCCCAATTACAATGAGCAGATAAAAGGTCCAGAGTTCATTTCAAGTGTGCTATTTGCATTTGGAATCTGTTGCTGTCAACTCTCAAGATGAGATCCAAAGAGCTGTCACTATCAGTGAAGCAAGCCATCATTAGGCTGAAAAAACAAAACAAACCCATCAGAGAGATAGCAAAAACATTAGGCGTGGCCAAAACAACTGTTTGGAACATTCTGAAAAAAAAAGGAACGCACCGGTGAGCTCAGCAACACCAAAAGACCCGGAAGACCACGGAAAACTGTGGTGGATGACCGAAGAATTCTTTCCCTGGTGAAGAAAACACCCTTCACAACAGTTGGCCAGATCAAGAACACTCTCCAGGAGGTAGGTGTATGTGTGTCAAAGTCAACAATCAAGAGAAGACTTCTCCAAAGTGAATACAGAGAGTTCACCACAAGATGTAAACCATTGGTGAACCTCAAAAACAGGAAGGCCAGATCAGAGTTTGCCAAACGACATCTAAAAAAGCCTTCACAGTTCTGGAACAACATCCTATGGACAGATGAGACCAAGATCAACTTGTACAAGAGTGATGGGAAGAGAAGAGTATGGAGAAGGAAAGGAACTGCTCATGATCCTAAGCATACCACCTCATCAGTGAAGCATGGTGGTGGTAGTGTCATGGCGTGGGCATGTATAGCTGCCAATGGAACTGGTTCTCTTGTATTTATTGATGCTGTGACTGCTGACAAAAGCAGCAGGATGAATTCTGAAGTGTTTCGGGCAATATTATCTGCTCATATTCAGCCAAATGCTTCAGAACTCATTGGACGCCGCTTCACAGTGCAGATGGACAATGACCCAAAGCATACTGCAAGAGCAACCAAAGATTTTTGTAGGGAAAGAAGTGGAATGTTATGCAATGGCCAAGTCAATCACCTGACCTGAATCCGATTGAGCATGCATTTCACTTGCTGAAGACAAAACTGAAGGGAAAATACCCCAAGAACAAGGAGGAACTGAAGACAGTTGCAGTAGAGGCCTGGCAGAGCATCACCAGGGATGAAACGCAGCGTCTGGTGATGTCTATGCGTTCCAGACTTCAAGCTGTAATTAACTGCAAAGGATTTGCAACCAAGTATTAAAAAGTGAAAGTTTGATTTATGATTATTATTCTGTCCCATTACTTTTGGTCCCTTAACAAGTGGGAGGCACATATGCAAACTGTTGTAATTCCTACACCGTTCACCTGATTTGGATGTAAAAACCCTCAAATTAGAGTTGACAGTCTGCAGTTAAAGCACATCTTGTTCATTTCATTTCAAATCCATTATGGTGGTGTATAGAGCCAAAAATGTTAGAATTGCGTCGATGTCCCAATATTTATGGACCTGACTGTATGTAGATAGGCTACATATAGGGGGGTGGTGTGGTGCAATGTGCATCACACTCCTTGTTTTTCTTTGTATTAACTTTATTGGAAATATCTCATAGTAATACTTAATTCAAGTCTCTGCCACAGCAGTACAGTGCTTTGTGTGTGTGGCAGTGTGCACTATTCCACATGCACCGCAAATCACATCAGTGGTGGTACAAAGTTCTAATTTGCATGGTACCTCTAGGTGCTTTGGTTGTTTCAGCAAAACAGAGGCTTGAGAAAACTTTGAACTCTTATAAAGGAATCTTTAAAGAAAAAAAAAATCAGGCAATAATTATTCTAGAAAACAGTGGGAACCCTTCTTAAAACACTTTACCACTTTACCAATCTTCCAGGACAGTCTGGCAAAAACAAGAGAAGCATATCAGAAAAAATTTACTGTTGCGCAAAACAAGCTAGGCCTAAATATGATTTCCTTTAGCTCCGAGGTTTCAGTACTCTCAGCTCTTCTAAACACTGGGTTGTGAATGTCTCTTCTAGTATCAAGAACACATCTAAAAATGAATAACAGGTTTCTCAGTATGAGAGACCGCAGCAATCTTGTAGATGTTCCCATGGTGACTGATGCTGAGCAGGCGTGCATCAGACAAGTTACTCGATTTCTCCACTCAGCAGAATACCCTCCAGAGTAAGTGCAGCCATCTCCAGCACTTGTGCTTTCCTAATCAGAACTGGGCACCTTCCCTAAATATACTCCTTATCAGGGGTCCCTTTATCATGTAGATAGTGCTTTTTAAATAAAAATGGCCACCAAAATCTCACAGGAACACCATATCTATATTTGACCCAGAATTCCCCAAGATGCTATGGAGAGCAAGTTTTCCTATTTCCCTTTCCAAAGATTTGATGTGTGATCTGGTCTGAAGGAGTCATGGCTGGGCTCAAAATATATCATTCTCCAGGCGACTAATATGTGTTTTTTGTTTCTGTGACACAATTGCAAAGCTTCTGCATACCCTAGACAAGGAATATGAAGATCTTTGTTTTTCCAAAGATTCTCCCCCTAACTTGGCCTTTTTAGGATGCTTGGCATCAAAGATTGAAGTTGATGATTAATTTGGCATGGGAGCCTTTGTCCATGTGCAGCAAGAAACCACTATCCTTTTCCTGTCTACAGAATCTCCCTGACTTGTGCAGTGTCTCAGAAGTACGCTTCAAGAGTAACATTGCAGCAGAGGGCTCCCAGTAACTACAGGACACATGCAACTCCCTCCTCACTGGTCTACCGTTACACAGGCTATCCCCCCTTCAGTCTATTATGAATGCTGCTGCTAGACTAATACACCTTACTAACCAATCAGCGACTGCTGCCCTTCTCTGCCAATCCCTTCACTGGCTTCCCCTAACCCAACGTATAACATTCAAAATACTAACCACAACATACAAAGCCATCCACAACACTGCCCCTAGCTATGTCACCAACCTCATCTGCAGATATCGTCCAAATCATTTGCTCCGCTCCTCTCAAGACATCTTGCTCATCGCCTTCTCCCATGCTAACTTCCAGGACTTCTCCAGAGTCTCTCCCATCCTCTGAAACTCCCTACCCCAGTATGTCTGGTCAGCCTCCACCCTGCCTGCCTTTAGGCGATCTTTGAAAACTCACTTATTCAGAGAAGCCTACCCCACCTCCGCCCAAGAACTGTACTTGAGCCAGCTCCATCAGATCATCCTCTGCAGCTATCACCTTTTGTACCACCATCCCCTTCCTTTAAAATGTAAGCTCCATGAGCAGGGCCCTCCTATTCCTTCTGTACTGAACTGTATCGTAATTGTACTGCCTCCCATTATATTGTAAAGCGCTGTTGGTACTACATAAATCCTGTATAATAGTAATAATATAGCTCTTTGCATACTGTACATTCACATCAGTCCCTGTCCTCATGAAACTTACAATCGAAGGTCCTTATCTCACATGCACACACATACACACATACTATGGCCAATTTGGAAAAGAGACAGTTAACCTACTATGATGTCTTTGGAGTTAGGGAGGAATCCAGAATACATAGAGAAAGAACATGAGGAGGGAGAATATGAAAACTCCATGAATATATTGCTTGACTGGGAATCAAACTGAGGACTTCAATGCTGCAGGGCAGAAGTGCTAATCATTAAACCACTGTTCTGATGATAGTGCCATGGATGTTGGTGGGAGGAACCACTGAGCGCAGAGGGGTAGCAAGGAATGACAGTTTCTCAGCAGAGGAATGTTTCTTTTAAATTGACCAGCATTCAGCAACACAGGCAGCACAAGGTACTGTAAGTATATACTCTCTTTATTGCACATAGATGTTTTCGGGTATTTTGATTTTCCTTACAGCATTGCTTTAAAGAATGCAGACATTAGTGAGCTTAAAAAAAAAATATGTATTTTTTTTAAAATTCAGTCTCATTATATAACAAGATCTCAACATACTTTTTTTTCCCTTCTCCATTCAAAACCTCCCCACCTAAATATTTTCATACTTCTTAACTAAATTTGCTCACATGTCCTCAGTTCCTTAATTGGAATTATGTTCAAAAATACATAATGTTCACAGGCAATATTTCATACTTACCTGACTAACAAAAATGTAATTGGCAGTTCTATTTTTTTAGTCCTGGCATAAACAAAAAATATATAAAACTGCAATAGATTACCTTTACTAAGTCATTAATATATATATTTATATTCTTTTAGTGCATTTTGTAGCTTAAAAGAAGGGCATTTCATTTCAAAGAACATGTAGGAATTTTAAATACTAACCACTAGGAGTAGATTATTGTCAGATTGCTTACTAACAGTAACCCACAAAATAATACAAATGTTTAATAGCTACAAAGAGGAGAACATAAAAATATCTACCAGGAGTTTTTGTGCCAGTCTGTATATTATAATAATGGGAGGCCTTTGATAACCTCTGTATCTCCCTACTTCTCACAGATTTGGTTTAAGCAGCTTTCCCTACTAACAAGATGTCTGTTAGCCAGTGCTTATCCAGACTAATCTGCAAAGGATTACGGGAGTGAAATCCAAACCACAGAGTCCAGGAGGATCTTGATATGCTCTGTATCTCCCTACTTCTCACTGATTTGGATTAAATAGCTTTCCTTACTAACAAGATGTATGTTAGCCAAACAGGGTTATCCAGACTAATCTGCAAAGGATTATGGGAGTGAAATCCAAACCACATAATCCAGGAAAAGCACAGAAGTGCAAAGAACAACACACAGTGGGGAGAGATCTAGTGGTAGTGAGGGTGATAATAACTTTTAGCTTGAAGTGGTGGTCGGAATGGTGGGACTATATCAGGGCTACACACAGATTATACAGAGAGGTTACAGATATAAGAGGGTTTTAAATCTCCATGCCTGCAAGTCCCTCTTTCTACTGGTATAGTAGAGTTCCAGTACCACATCAAACACTAATACATATATATCCTATAGTTACTGTAAAAGAGGAATACAGGAAGTTCAAATGATTTTTAGCCCCCCCTTCCCCAGGTTCAGCCTGATACAGATATTCTTTGTACAAATAAAATAACATAGAAGGTTCATTAGCATAAGAGGTTACAGATAAAAAGCAGTAAAGTGTTTCACATAAAAAGTTTAAAAGCAAGTAAAGAATAGATGTTGAATTTAGACTTCATGAAAATTGCACTGCCATCGAGCACATACATTTGAAGGTTTGGATAGCAATACTGGATGAAAATGAAGCCAGGACATGGCTGCAATTGGGCATGTGGGGTGGGAGATTTTAGCTGCTGTAGGTGGGGCTGCTGTGGGTGGGATACGCAAGTACTGTGCATGCACAGTAGCACTTTTGGGTATTACAAAATGATGCAAAAACAGGTATTTAAACACTTGCCCTCCTGAGGATTTACCCCCCTTCCTGACCAGGCCATTTTTTGCATTACTGCGCTGCTTTACTTTAACTGAAAATTGCATGGTCATGCATTGCTGCACCTAAATGAAATTTACGTCCTTTTTTTCTCACGAATTGAGCTTTCTTTTGGTGGTATTTGATCACCTGTGCGTTTTTTTATTTTTACAAAAAAAAAAGACTGACAATTTTGAAAACAAAAAAACAGTATTTATGACTTTTTGCTATTAAACATGTCCAGTAAAAAAATTAAAAAAAATCTAAATTTGTCATAGATTTAGGTCAAAATGTATTCTGCTACATGTCTTTGCTAGAAAAACAATCCCAATACATGTAAATTAATTGGTTTACGTGAAGGTTATAGCTTTTAGAAATAGCGGTACAGATACTGGAATTTTTTTTAAAATTTTTACTAGTAATGGCAGCGATCAGCGACTTATTGCAGGACTGCGGTGGGCATTCTGACACTGGGGGGAACTGGCTTGGTGTCACTGACATCCCCAGTGACACCAATACAGTGATCAGTGCTAAAAAAGCACTGACACTGTACTAATGGCACTGGCCAGGAAGGGGTTAACATAAGGGACGATCAAAGGGTTAATTGTGTGCTGTTTCACTATGTGTTGTGTGTGTGTGCTTCACTGTAAGCACACTGCTTTGCATGGCTGTGCTGTGCACAGCCATCCAAGCAGAGAGCACAAGCTGACAGGGAGGAGAACTGTTTTGTTTAAAAACAGTTCTCCTCCCTGTCGGAGATGCTTGGCGATCACTGTTAGCCGGCGAGTAATCACAGACCGGGACCCAGTGATTGACAGCCGCAGTCATGAAAGGCAAAATCACGTATATATACATGTGATTTTGAGCACCCGTGCCGCCCTGTAGCAGTATATCTGCTATAGGGCAGTCGTGAAGTGGGTAATAACATGGCATTGCTACTGCAAGGAGGTGGAAGGAATTCAACAAAATGGTAGGTCTCAGAGCAAAAGAATACTGGATAGCTGATGTTCTCCTAAGGTGCTCCTTACAGTACAGCAGGAATTTATATTAAAACAGAATACTAAATAGAAGCATTTTGTTTCCTTAAAATGTAAACATAATTTAGGTAGGCAAATTAGTCATAGAGTTATAATCCAGTGATGCAACATATAATGACACTGCTAACAGGGTGAGGAATGCATTTTAAATAGTGGCAGGCCATGTATTTCACACCTAGGCCATTAGTAATGCCCTACCTGAATTATTACAGGGTCACAAGGCTGTTGGGTGCTGATTTTGTTATGGCTATACCAGTGGTGGACTGAAAACTCATTGGGTCCCCAGCAATAGGAGATCATGGGCCCCTCAGTTTTAAAGATGGTAGCCATGCAGCAGCTATCTTTATGAAGCAACATTAATGCGGCAGGCCTGCACGGAGGGGCAGCAAGCTTGGTGACATGAAGAGTGGCAGGAGACTTAAAGCTGGCGACCCAATACAGGGACCAGGAGCCTCTCATGGGAATTTCCACCTTAACAGCATCATGGGCCCCTGGGAAAAGTGATGCTCTCGGGCCCCTACCAAGGAGATAGTGCCTGCGACGCGCATAGAGCACCATGGCAAACAAAGGGCATGGTCAGTGAAAGGGTCTTAAAGGAGGACTAAACAGATTCTGTCTGCTGTGTACACTGCACACATATACCACAGGCCTTTTATGCACAAAATAATAGTGACAGTCTCACAGACAAACAAACACAATAAACCACAGTCAAAGGATCATTTGTTTTATTATAAACATTTCCATTCTATGTTTTTTATGCACAAAAAAGGACTTTTCTTTCTTATTCAGCCTACCTTACAGAAGAACTTCATCAGGTCTATGTACAGTATAATGTATAGAGTGCAGAGTTCAGGAGTAAGTAACAACATATAGAGTGCAGCAGTCAGGATGAGTACCATGCTCACATCAGAGTCCTCCCTTACATCAAAGTCCTCAGAATTCTCCCTATATACATCACAGTCTGCAGAGTTCCGCTTACATCAGAGTTCCCAGAATGCCACTTTGCAGCACAGCACTCAGAGTGCCACCTTACAGCAGAGCCCCCAGAGTCTCCCCTTACATCAAAGTCCCATCTTACAGCAGAGTGCCACCTTGCAGCAGAGCCCCCCAGAGTACCACCTTGCAGCGGAGCCCCCAGAGTGCCACCTTACATCAGTGTCCTCTTACACACATCTTTTCACCTTGGTCCTTGGTGTAGCAGGTGGTTGGCGGTAAAAGGTTTTTAAAAACAATCCACTTGTCACTGGCTCTGAACTGCATGTGTGCAATTGTGGAGCCAGCTGAATGGTGAACTGCCGTGCTCAGCCTCGGATCAGGCAGTAGGGCATGTAAATAAAAGCTATGTTTGATAGGTGCCATGATATCATCGCACAGGTGAGCACCCAGACCTACCCTGCTGCCAGATCCATGGCCAAGTTCAGCAGTTCACCGTTTGGCCAGATCAGAATGGCACCAAGTGGTTTTTATGGGCATATTTCTCCTGTCTATGGACATGTATGGACAGTTGGCAACTAACCGAGTGGCTTTTTTCTAACATGTCTGTTTAACAGAAGTGGATCTGTAGATCCACGTCTGTTGATTGGCATTGGGCACATATGGATCATACAGTATACAAACACACACATACAGTATATATACACACACACAAACACAGACACACACTGCATATACAGTATACATATATACACACAGATACAGTATATATACACACAGACTACATATACAGTATACACATACAGTATATAGTGCATTTATATACATACATATACATATATACAGTATCTCCCAGAAGTGAGTCCACCCCTCACATTTTTGTAAATATTTCATTATATCTTTTCATGTGACAACACTGAAGAAATGACACTTTGTTACAATGTAAAGTAATGAGTGTACAGCTTGTATAACAGTGTAAATTTGCTGTGCCCTCTAAATAACTCAACACACAGTCATTAATGTATAAACCGCTGGCAACAAAAGTGAGTACACCCCTAAGTGAAAATTGGGCCCAATTAGCCATTTTCCCTTCCCCGTGTCATGCGACTTGTCAGTGTACAAGGTCTCAGGTGTGAATGGGGAGCAGGTGTGTTAAATGTGGTGTTATCACTCTCACTCTCTCATACTGGTCACTGGAAGTTCAACATGGCACCTCATGGCAAAGAACTCTCTGAGGATCTGAAAAAAAGAATTGTTGCTCTACATGAAGATGGCCTAGGCTATAAGAAAATTGCTAAGACCCTGAAACTGAGCTGCAGCACGGTGGCCAAGACCATACAGCGGTTTAACAGGACAGGTTCAATTCAGAACAGGCCTTGCCATGGTTGACCAAAGAAGTTGAGTGCACGTGCTCAGCGTCATATCCAGAGGTTGTCTTTGGGAAATAGATGTATGAGTGCTGCCAGCATTGCTGCAGAGGTTGAAGGGGTGGGGGGTCAGCCTGTCAGTACTCAGACCATACACCGCACACTGCATCAAGTTGGTCTGCATGGCTGTTGTCCCAGAAGGAAGCCTCTTCTAAAGATGATGCACAAGAAAGCCCGCAAACAGTTTGCTGAAGACAAGCATACTAAGGGCATGAATTACTGGAACCATGTCCTGTGGTCTGAGGAGACATCCTCTAACTCAGTAAGTGCAGCGCTGGCACTATAATTTGTGCAGATGCACTGTTGCAGAGCGACATGCAGTGTGGGAATATCTGCCTGTGCCTGAAAATGGAAAAAAGTCCCTGCTCTCCGCTCTCTGACCAACCATCCAATCAAAGGATGTGAAAATGGCGATGCAAACGTATGCCTGCTAGATGGCCCCAGTGTCACCAACTAAAAATCTGATTGGTTAAAGCCACAGTTTCATTAAGATTTATTGTAAGCTACAAGTGCCTGCGCTGTTGATTCTGAAGGCCTCAAGACATATTTCTTGGACCCTGGCAACACATGATGGCTGTCATAGTTGAAATATGATTGTATAAAAGCTCTAACATTAACATAACCTACAGAGACAGAACTAGAACCTACAGGGCCTCAGTGCAAGAAACCATGAAGGTTCCAGGGCTATTTCCTTTGGTCTCGGGGCCCTTTCCTCCGGGCTCAGGGCACTTCTCATTGATCCCATGGCCCTGTATTAGGACCCTGCAGCAGGACACTTTCCTGCTGTCATAGGGCCCGCCCATGGTGGTGGAACACCAGGACACAGTTGCAAGCACGACCTTTGCAACCCTGGTAGTTCCACCACCGTCTCACCTCCAATGACTGCAGACTCACACAGGGCTCACCTCCACTGATCGCACACACAGAGCTCACCTCCACTGATCACACACACAAAGCTCACCTCCACCGATCGCACACACAGGGCTCACCTCCACCGATTGCACACACAGGGCTCACCTCCACCGATCGCACACACAGGGCTCGCCTCCACAGATCGCACACACAGGGCTCGCCTCCACGGATCGCACACACAGGGCTCACCTCCACAGATCGCACACACAGGGCTCGCCTCCACGGATCGCACACACAGGGCTCACCTCCACTGATCGCACACACAGGGCTCACCTCCACGGATCGCACACACAGGGCTCACCTCCACTGATCGCACACATAGAGCTCAGCTCCACTGATCACACATACAGAGCTCACCTCCATCAATTTCACACACAGGGCTACCTCCATCAATTTCACACACAGGGCTACCTCCACCGATCACACACACAGGGCTCACCTCCTCTGATCGCACACACAGGGCTCACCTCCTCTGATCGCACACACAGGGCTCACCTCCACTGATCGCACACACAGGGCTCACCTCCACGGATCGCACACACAGGGCTCACCTCCACTGATCGCACACACAGGGTTCACCTCCACGGATCGCACACACAGGGCTCACCTCCACGGATCGCACACACAGGGCTCACCTCCACTGATCGCACATACAGAGCTCACCTCCATCAATTTCACACACAGAGCTACCTCCACCGATCACACACACAGGGCTCACCTCCGCTGATCGCACACACAGGGCTCAGCTCCACTGATCACATGGCTCACCTTCACCAACTGCACACACAGAGCTCACCTCCATTGATCGTACACACAGGGCTACCTCCACTGATCGCACAGACAGGGCTCACCTCCATCGATTGCACACAAAGGGCTTATCTCCACTGATCGCACACACAGGGTTCACCTTTACCAATCACACGCACAGAGCTCACCTCTACCAATTGCACGCACAGGGCTCATCTCCACAAATGGTTTCCCGCAGGTAGACAGAAAAACTTGACACTCTCAGAATGATAAAGGAAATCAAAGCCAATCCTGAGATCTGGATCCCATGTCACAACACAAACATGTTTCACTCCTTACTACATTCCATGACAAAAAGCTGCTATGTAGGCATTGCTGGTCACATCAACACAGCTCAACTTTACATCTTCATCACCAATGCACAAAAATTCAGGAACACCAAAGCCTATAATGACAGCCAGCATGTGATTTCTCAATGCAAATCCTTACATGTCAGCATGTTTACAGTGAAACCATTGCAGAAATGAACCCATCGGAGGAATACAGACCCTCCAGCATCTCAGCCCACTGCTCAGCAAGGTGCTTTGTTCTCTGTGACCCCAATACAGCCACTGAAGTTCCAAAGTGATGACACAGGATGGGATGAGGAGCAGGAATGGGGGTAAGGGTGTCTGAACCTGGGTGCCAGTTAGAGGGACGGCATGGGCAGGGGTGGCAGAGGGATGAGGAGGATGGATAGGAATGGGTGGGGAAGATGAATTGGCAATAATATAGGCAGCACTGGAAGGCGCACCCAGGTGTTGGGGGGGGAGGGGGGGGCAGTAGGCTTGGTAGAAACTCCAGAGAGCAGCTGTCAGAGGAATGAGAGGAGTTTGAACAGAGAGCTTATCTTGCCCCCCCTTTCCATATCTCAGTGGCCCCACACACACACCAGCCCCCCCTCATATACAGACACCCACCGGGCTCCGGATGCTGCAGCTGGCATCAGTGATGGGCCCTGCAGAGCTGGCATAGTGCACAGAGTCCGCTCACCATGGAGAGCTCTGAGCTTTTGTCTGGGGGAGGAGGAGCAGGGAAAGGAGCTGCATGATGTCTGAGGACGTGCATGGGGCAGATCAGGGACAGCATGGTGGCTCTGCTAAGGCTGAATGTGCTGCAGATCCTGTTCTCAGCGATCACCGGGGAGCCTCCACTGATCCTGGAGCCCTTTACTCTGTCTTGGTCCCCCCCAATGGTGGCGGAACGCCAGGGCCCGGTCACAAGGTGATTTTTGCCCACCTGGTAGTTCTGCCACTGATACGCTACTAGCAGCAGCGAAACCAAAAGAAAAGCTATGAAAGGAAAAGAATAGACTACTGAAAATAACATATTCATGGAAAAAATTATATTAAAATGCAAGTTATTGATTCTGATAGTTTAGGCAGTGTTTAGGACAGCAGAGAAGGCCTTGCTGGCCCTGGCGGCCCAATGCTGGTTTTCAAACATATTCTATTCAGCGTTATTTTCAATGTAGAGGCATAGTTACAAAACATTTGCTGGCTTATTCCGGTGAATATAATAGATATAATAGATTTGCCAGTGAGACTTCAAATATCCCAAACTTCATCAAATTCATAATACAGTGAATATGCAAGCAAATATGACTTATACATTAAACTGCTTTAGCGGCTTTGACTGATGATTATGCTGGCCCGTGGTAATACAGTTGAAGAAGATAAATGTAGGCCAATTACTAAATCCTTAACAATTGGTCACAATCATTTTACTCTTATTATAGTGTTACTCTGATAAGTGTGTCTGCGTGTTTTCATTATATCAATATAATTCCTGATGCATAGAAAAAGTTTCTAGCTGTGGAGATGCTTCTCTACTCTGAAAAGTGGTGTTTAGGATGAAGCATTATAAGTGAATGTGCTGTTATCTAATTTATCACCATCTTTTAGACAAGTTTAATTTAAGGTGTATCTTTTGTCAAAATGTAAAATCGTATATTTATTTCCACAATTAATTTTCATTACTTCTAGCCTACTTCTAACTATGTAAAGAGTCTTGAAGTTTGAAACTTTACTTTTTGAAGACTTCAGTGAATTTACTTCTTTGAATGCAGTGACATATCCACGATGCCCTGTGAATATGCACTTCTTGTAGCACACATTTCACAGAGCCTACCTTCTTGAACTATAGGGGTGCCAAGAGGACGAGTTACAGTAGGCGGAGTCAATAAAGTAAACCAAAGGACTAAGAAGAGGAGAATTTGCAAAGCATGCAGGGAATCCAGGAAGTTGTGGAAAGAGATGAAAGGCAGTGCTCACAATATGAAAGGAGATTTTTCAAGCTAGAAAAAATGACTATTTTTTGTATTATTACATTGTGGATGTTAAAAAATGAACGTGTATGCTAAGACTAAAGATCTCCATTAAAGACCAACTCTGGGAACATGTAAAATGATCCCTTTGCAGTGGGGCTGTGCCCTCACTGTAAAGCTTATTTGCTTGTTTTGTCTATGTCAGGAACATCGTGGCAGCCATCAGACTAATGCCTGAGCTAAGTGGGATATTTAAACCTGCCCTCTGCACAAGATCCTTGCTGAATAGTCTTCAGTTTTGCTCTTGTGTTCTTGATACTTACCTTGACCCTCTTATTTACCCAGCTTCCACCTGACCTGCTTCTGGATTACCATCATCTGCACATTATTAACTTCTGCTTACTGACTCTGATCCTGCCTACCATTAGTGCCTTTTTGCTCAGCTGTTGCTGGACCCAACTTTTGCCTTGACTCTGCATTGACTGAGCTTGCAATATCCATAGTGTTCTATCAGCTGTACCCCTGCTCATCTGATACCAATGCTTCAAAGTTCAAGTCTCCAGTGTCTGCACTCTGTCACTTGTGCCATCCAGGATTTAGAAATGGCTTTTGTGTTTCAAGGGTAACCCCTCTTCATCAGAGCCAAATGTGTAGGTCCTAACCCTCACACTTAAATATCCTACAAATCATGCCATGAACGACGTAGGGTCCTCCCACCTCACAGGGGGCGGGCAACTGCACCCGGTTCATGTGACCAAGACTAAACACAACCAATAACTGTAATAATAGTAGTAGTAATAGTATTTGGTTGTCTAGTATGTTTTTTACCTTTGTAAAATAAAGTACCTCTGGCATAATGCACTAGGCTGGTGCCCCCTCTGTCATTTCTTTTCTTGCAGTTGGTATCGGATCAAGTCATTAGAGGGCAGCAAGGCCTAGCACTCACTTTGATGTCCTTGTAAAAAGAGGCATGTGTGAATTGACCCTAGTCCACCACACTTATGCGCTGGAGGTGTTATATCATTTGAGCTCTGAATACTGGTACAGTGCAGTCTAGGAGAGAGAAAACTTTACTTACCTCTTTCATCTCCCCTGGCAGATGGTGTTTCCTTACATTCTGGCAGTGAACTGTCCTCCAGCATCAGCAAGTCTAATGAAGGGCTATGGTCAGGATCCAAGACCAGTGGAGCATGGGGCAGAAGACACTGCAGGGACTGGTCCAGCAGCAGTGAGGAGGGGAGAATCAGGTAAGCGAATCTTCTTTTATTGTTCCCCAAGACCAATTAATGAAATGAGCAATTAACCTTTGCAGTACATGCACAGCCCCCACTAAAAGAGATTTTTTTAGTTACCCGGAGTTGGGGTTTAAATTGTATTTTTAGTTAAAAAAATACAATATGTAATGAGGCATTGCATGTGTTGTGGCATAGTTCTTCAAAATACAATGTTTTCCAAGTAGTAAAACATACCCTTGGAAAATTCCACCAACTTCCTTGATCATCGTGTCACAATAGGGCTGGTTAATTTGGAAAAGTGCCATAGTTTTAAAAAATCATTATACTATCTATGCAAAAGGGTGCCAAATAATAAACCTAGTGTAAATAGATTGTTACTTTGGTGCATAGGGAAATGTAAATGCAGCATCATAATTTAGAATGAGAAATAGAAAGGGTAAAATAGTAACAATATACTGTATATATAATCTGTGTTATTGGGAGCCAAAAGGTGTTGGGAAAACAGCCTTTTCACTGAAAATATGATATTCAAATCTCTGTGTTAGGGTCCATGCACACTGGGTTTAAAAACCTGCCAGTTCTTTTGCCAGAAAAAAAAAAAGCTTTGTACAGGCATTTAGGAGCGTTTAGCATTTTTTTCTGTCAGAAAACTCCTCTAAAAAATGTGCATGAACACATAGGATAACATTCAGCTGCTTCTACAGGCAAAAGGCAAACCTCCTGTAGAAGCAGAATTTTTTTTAAACCAGTGTGCATGGACCCTTATTTGTGGTAAAAATGTGAAGTTGGTACTAAACGTTGTATACATTTGTCATAACTGTTGCAAGTTTACAATATTGAGCACATGAAGGCTAGAGATATAAATATGTTATGTACATAGTATTTTAGTGTGTACTTGACTGTTGTATTCACTTTCACTTTTTTCCTACATTTACAGTGAAGGAAATAAGTATTTGATCCCCTGCTGATTTTGAATGCTTGTCCACTCACAAAGAAATGATCAGTCCAAAAATCAAATGGTAGGTGTATTGTAACACTGAGAGACAGAATAACAACAAAACATTCAAAAGAGATGCATGTCTAACAAATTATGCACTGATTTGCATGTTCCTGAGGGAAATAAGTATTTGATCCCCTTCACAAAACATGACTTAGTACTTGGTGGCAAATCCCTTGTTGGCAAGCACAGAGGTCAGATGTTTCCTGTAGTTGGCCACCAGGTTTGCACACATCTCAGGAGGGATTTTGGCCCACTCCTCTTGGCAGATCCTCTCCAAGTTGTTAAGGTTTGGTGGCTGACGTTTGGCAACTCAAACTTTCAGCTCCCTCCACAGATTTTCCATTGGATTAAGGTCTGGAGACTGGCTAGGCCACTTCAGGACCTTAATGTGCTTCTTCTTGAGCCACTTCTTTGTTGCCTTGGCCCTGTGTTTTGGGTCATTGTCATGCTGGAACACCCATCCACGATCCATTTTCAATGCCCTGGCTGAGGGAAGAAGGTTCTCACCCAAGATTTGACGGTACATTGCCCCGTCCATCGTCCCTTTGATGCCAAAGAGCTCGATTTTGGTCTCATCTGACCACAACACTTTCAACCAGTCCTCCTCTGCATCATTCAGATGTTCAGTGACAAACTTCAGACGGGCCTGGACATGTGCTTTCTTGAGCAGAGGGACCTTGCAGGCACTGCAGGATATCAGTCCTTGTTGGCATAGTGTGTTACCAATTGTTTTCTTGGTGACTGTGGTCCCAGCTGCCTGGGGATCATTGACAAGATCCTCACATGTAGTTCTGGGATGATTCCTCACTGTTCTCATGATTATTGACACGCCACAAGGTGAGATCTTGCATGGTGCACCAGACCTAGGGAGACTGACAGTTGTTTTGTGTTTTTCCATTTGTGAATGATTGCACCAAGTGTTGTCACCTTTTCACAAGCTGCTTGGCGATAGTTTGGTAGCCAAGTCCAGCCTTGTGTAGGTCTACAGTCTTGTCCCTGACATCCTTCGACAGCTCTTTGGAATCTGATTGTTTGATTGCTCCTGTGGACAGGTGTCTTTTATACAGGTAACAAAACGAGATTAGCAGCACTCCCTTTAAGAGACTGCATCTCAGCTTGTTGCCTGTATGAAAGACACCTGGTAGCCAGAAATCCTGCTGAATGATAGGGGAACAAATACTTATTTCCTTCATGAACATGCAATTCGGTGCATAATTTGTTAGACATGCATTTCTTTTGAAATTTTTGTTGCTATTCTGTCTCTCAGTGTTACAATACACTTACCATTCGATTTTTAGACTGATAATTTCTTTGTGAATGGGCAAACATTCAAAATCAGCAGGGGACCAAATACTTATTTCCTTCACTGTACCTTAATTGTATATAGTAGCACTATTTAACCCTATTTTACTTTACTTGTTACATTTGAAGCTTTCTTTTTTTTATTATGAAAATTCAGATTGAGCTTCAATATTTTTTCCATTAGTCTTTTCAACATGAAAATCACAAACACCTTACCATATAACTCCTTGATCCAAAACAGTACACTTTTACAAACATTGCATGCTCATTATACAGTGAAACTCCCCACTTGTAATTTCCATACACCAGTTTGCATATGGCATACTTTTTAGATTTGTTTAAGGTTTTGTCTATGTTTGTTAAAAAAAAACTATACAAGCATTGCACATTACTTTTGGTAATTTGACACAAGAGACAACACTTAGAAATTGGTGCACCTGTACTGCTACTGAATTTAGCACATATTTCTCTCTCTCTGTCGTTTAATAATATGGCTCACTAATTTTCCACCCTACTTTCTATAAATTAATTCTGGCACATATTGTATATGAATGTTAATCACCCCCCCCCCCCCAATATATTCATGCCCTTTGAATATGCACAGCCATGTCACCCATAAAAGATTGCTGTGTGATAAAACCACAACTGTACATAAGGGAATGCTATGAGTCAAGGCATTGAGGAGTGAAATCTTTAACCCCAGTTTTAGAAAAGCTCTCTGCCAGTCCAATAAAATCTCCAAATCTCTTTCAGCAGAGGCAAGGTCTTAATGAGCAGGATGTGAGCATTCAGGAAGTACACGGAAAAAGAAGATCCCTTCTATAACATCATCACTGATAGCCTCAATGCAGACTGGGAACTGTAGTTGGCAAAATACATGAAGCTGCCAGAAGGGTGCCTTTTTTTTACATTTCTTCATTTACTTTTGGTTTCCATGCCCAGGCCAATGATGTCATACATCCCAGGAGTCTTTAGGAGGGGGGGTTCTCGGCTCAGCCAATGCCTGAGCTAAGGGCAGATGGATTCCAGGAAGTAAATGCTACATGAATCATCTGCCCTTACTCAAGATGGTCACTGCCAGAAATACCAGGGGTGTTTTTCAAAATGAATTCTCAGCAAAATAAAACATGGAGACAAGGATGGATGGGGGAGTTTGCTTTGAATATTAACAATGAATTAAATAGCATTGTTGGTTTGTGGAGCTCAGGTGCAGTGCACGTCCACTTTAACATTTAGGGATAATCAGAGGGTTAACTGTGTGCCTAACAGTGCTTGGTGCATTCGCTGTGTGCCATTTTTACTAAGGAATGTGCCAGTTTTTATTCTTTGCTTTGCAAGGAAACAAAAACCAGCAAATCCCCACTGACACACAAAGTAAGCAATACAAAGAGAACAGGATTTTTCATACAAGTACAACTGTGGGCAAACATTTTGAGATAATTTTCAGATAGTCTGCTGCTTCAGTGTTTTTACATCTTTTTGTCAGATGTTACTATGGCATACTAAAGTATAATTACAAGCATTTCATAAGTGTCAAAGGCTTTATTGACAATTACATAAATTTTATGTAAAGAGTCAATATTTGCAGTGTTGACCCTTCTTTTTCAAGACCTCTGCAATTCGCTCTGGAATGCTGTCAATAAACTTCTAGGCCATATCCTGACTGATGGAAGCCCATTCTTACATAATCAATGCTTGGAGTTTGTCAGAATTTGTTGGGGGGGGGGATTTGTTTACCCGCCTCTTCAGAATTGACCACAGGTTCTCAATGGGACTAAGGTCTGGGGAGTTTCCTGGCCATGGACCCAAAATGTTGCTGTTTGTTCCCCAAGCCACTTAGTTATAATTTTTGCCTTATAGCAAGGTGCACCATCATCCTGGAAAAGGCATTGTTCCTCACCAAACTGTTCTTGGATGGTTGGGAGAAGTCGCTTCAGAAGAATGTTTTTGTACCATTCTTTATTCATGGCTGTGTTCTTATTTGTGAGTGAGCAAAATTCACAAAATTGTGAGTGAGTCCACTCCCTTGGCTGAGAAGCAACCCCAAACATGATGGTTATTATTATTATTATTATTACATCGAGTTTATATAGCGCCAAAGGGTTTGCTCAGCGCTGTACAATAGAGGGGGGGACAATACATGAAACAGTACAGTAACAACAAACAGCACACGAGGGGTTAGAGGGCCCTACTCTTTCGAGCTTACAATCTAGGAGTCATACAAATATATGGTGGAAGGAGTGGTATATGCAATAAACATATAATTAGAACTCCCATGGTATCATCCCATATATATAGATCAATAAAAATTGATAATTTGAAGTGGGACCTTAAATATACCCCCGGGTTCACAAACATTATTCAAACTGAAAAAATGTATAAAATTTATTAAATTAACATATAAAAATATTCATCTATAAGTACAAGCATCTTTCTTAAGTATTAAATGCGTCTTGTGACATAGGTCGGCGCGTTTCGCAGGTACCCCTACTTCTTTAGGAAGCGAGAATCATTTATTTGGAAATACACATAATTAAATATATAAAATATCTGTAGAAAAAACAATGAAAAACACATATTTAATGAACAAATAATATTCAAACATATCAAAATAAAGACCCTGACAAGACATATGGAGAGCCAGTTATCATGAGAAAACATACTGTATATAGAACATATATATTATCAAATATACAATATAGCTATTTATTGTGTAGTACTCTTACCCCTGAAGTAATGGGGATAGAATATCAGAGAAGAATCTAGAAATACAGATGCATATATGTGTCACTTTTTGCGTTTGCCGGCCCAAGGCAAGGGAAGTCACCCCCGAAAAACATCAAGGCCCCAAGGATGGAAAAAGATTCTATGGAATGATCATATTATAGCATAAATATTTAAGTATAGGAAGATGCATCTTGAGGGACCACTGTGATTATAATTAGGCCTCATGTGGACGTGCCTAAAAATAATCAAATAAGAGAATAAAAGGGTACACAACATCCATATGGTTTCATCCTGTGTCAATTAATTATTTAATCATGATATGTACAGTACATAACCCATATATATTAAGAACATTTTTTTTAAGACATAGATGTATGGCAGGTATTGTCCACAAAAAGACAGAGCATAGTCTCTAGTGGGTTTAAATATAGATATCTACAAAATCCAAAAAAGGATGTCCACAGTGTCTAAATATTATCTAATCATAAAGTAATAAATATGCACTCCTCAAAATGATGGGGGCCCACAAAAATTGAATGCTCTTCTAAGAAAAAGTGTCCTCTGCCTCCCCATCCCCCAAAGCAGTGTCCCCTGTCCTTTTTCCATCAACCCCCCCCACTGTAGTTTACTCTGCCCCCCCCCCACAGTGTCTCCTAAGCCCCCCTCCCATAGAGTCTCCTAAGCTCCCCCTCCCACAGTGTCTCCTAAGCCCCCCTCCCACAATGACTCCTGTGTCCCCCCACCCACAGTGTCTCCTGTGTCCCCCCCTCCAACAGTTTCTCTTGTGTCCCTCCCCACAGTGTCTCCTAAGCCCCCCCCACAGTGTCTCCTATCCCCCCTCCCACAGTGTCTCCTAAGCCCCCCTTCCCACAGAGTCTCCTGTGTTCCCCCTCCCACAGTGTCTCCTGTGTCCTCCCTTCCACAGAGTCACCTGTGTCTTCCCTCCCACAGAGTCTCCTGTGTCTTCCCTCCCACAGAGTCTCCTGTGTCCCCCCTCCCACAGTGTCTCCTGTTTCATCCCTCCCACACAGTGTCTCCTGTGTCCCCCCTCCCACAGTGTCTACTGTGTCTCCCTTCCCACCGTGTCTCCTAAGCCCCCCTTCCACAGTGTCTCATTGTCCCCTTCTTATAGTGTCTCCAAGCCCTCCCCCTCAGCGTCTCCTGTGTCGACCTCCCACAGTGGCTCCTGTGTCCCCCTCCCACAGTGTCTCCTAGGCCCCCCTCCCACAGTGTCTCCTGTTTCCCCCCTCCCACAGTGTCTCCTAAGCCCCCCCTCCCACAGTGTCTCCTGTTTCCCCCCCACAGTGTCTCCTAAGCCCCCCTCCCACAGTGTCTTCTGTGTGCCCACTCCCACAGTGTCTCCTAAGCCCTCCAAGCACAGTGTCTCTTGTGTCCCCTTCATATTACAAATACACAGGTAGCACTGCCTACCTGTCAGCGTGTGTAGAGCAGAGCGGAGATCAGAAGACAACACAGTGCTGGGTAGAATGCAGGAGCAGGAGCTGCCAAGCTGGTGATTGGTTGCTGAGACAGCCTAGCAACCAATTACTGAGCAGCTTCTGCCCCCAACCCCACCCTCCATCCAGCACTATGCTGCCTCCTGCTCGCCGCTGTGCCTGTAACAGTGGTGCAGGCTAGGGGGAGGCAGAAGCGTGGTCACGATTGACCTGTCAGCTTCCCACGGTTGACTAGTCAACCGTGATCGACGGGTTGCCGCCCCTGATATATAACGTATCTATTATATACAAAGGTAAAAAACTATTTTAAGAGTGGTAACAAATGAGACAGACACCATGTAGCATGAAGATTCATCTAATCTGGATACAAAAATGGAACAAAACTAATTGTACCGTTCAACTCTGGTAGTGTAGTTGCCTTTAGATGGTGAATCCATCTTGCCTCAACTTGTAAGATAATATGATCAAAATCACCTTCATGTGATGGGGGTGAATACGTGCCAGGGCTGAAAATCTAATAGAGTCGGGTTGATATTGATGGAATATGGCATTTAGGAATTGGTTTTTCAACCATGCCAACGGTAATGTCTGCGACATGATCTTTAATTCGCTGCCAAATTTTGCATTTTGATTTGCCAATGTAATATGATCCACATCCATATGTCATCAAATAAACAATACCTATAGTATTACAATTCACAAAATGTTTTGGTTTGAATATTTGCGAGTTGGGGAGACGTAGCTCCCGACTTTCATTAAGATATTGGCAATAGTCACATCTACCGCATTTGAAGGTACCTTTCGTAATGAAGAACATGGGTCTCTCCAGCACAGTGTAGAGAAATGGCTGGACATTAAATCATCTTGTAGAGACCTGTTTCTATGAAATGCTATATGTGGTTTGTCATCAATGAATTTACTTATAACGAGGGCGTCCTTAAGTATGTACCAAAATTTACCTAGTATTGATCAGATTTAAGCTGATTGGTCGTTGAATTTAACAATTGGATGAATTTTTGGACGGGTGTCCCAAGATTTTCCCCCTGAAAAAGTAATAAGTCACGTGGGCTGTTTTTCACCCATTGATATGCGTCTTTAAGAGATTTCCTGCTAAAGCCCCATTATAGGGTGTGTGTTTGTAACAGATGTACCTGTCTTTCGAGGTCAGCCGGATCCATACAGTTTTGACGGATCCGCATATATTGACCTCTCGGGATACCCTTGATAAGATGACATAGGTGAGTACTATTAAAGTGCAAAAGGGAATTTCCAGCTGTTCCTAAATAGGTCGATCTGGATATTTACAATGGTATCATTTTTAATCAAAAGATCAAGGAATGGTAGAGTATGTGTATGACAAGATAAGGTAAGATTGAAGTCATTCTTATTAAGCCGCTCAACAAACTCAAAAGAGCTTTTGTATCTCACCAAAATAAAGGTATGAGATCAATTTATCTGTGCCAAAGAGCGGTGTGGCACAGATACAGTTAGGTACTTATATATTTGGACACAGGCACAATTTTAGTTCTTTTTAGGTATTTTCCAAAACATATTCAAGCTATAGTTATATAATGGATATGGGCTGAAAGTGCACACTCTCATGTTTAATTTGAGGGTATGTACATCCAAATTGGAGGAAGGGTTTAG
Source organism: Staurois parvus (assembly GCF_062004578.1). Lineage (NCBI taxonomy): Eukaryota > Metazoa > Chordata > Amphibia > Anura > Ranidae > Staurois > Staurois parvus. The sequence goes on from NW_028318393.1 coordinate 992,154, forward strand.
GAATTACAGCTCTTAAGAGTAGCCATTCCCCCTTTTTCAAGGGACCAAAAGTAATTGGAAAATTGAATCAAAAGCTGTTTCATGGCCAGCTGTGGGCTACTCCTTCATTATTTCTTCATCAATTAAGCAGGTAAAAGGTCTGGAGTTGATTTTAAGTGTGGTATTTGCATTTGGAATCTATTGCTGTGAACCTACATTATGCGTTCAAAGTAATCAATATAAAACAAGGTGCAGCGCTAAAATGACCATATAAATATATAATTCAGAATAAATAAAAGAACCAGTAAGATCATAAAACCATAAAATGACAAATGACATGGTGCAAATGATAATAACGTGACTTAGTGGTACTATAAAAAGTGTCACTCTCAACAAAAATACTTGTATATATAAAACATAAAATATAGCAAACTGATATATAAATGACACCAATGATAAGGTGCTGACACATCAGAGAGATAGCAGCAACATTAAGAGTGGCCAAATCAACAGTTTGGCACATTCTGAGGAAAGAAGAATGCACTGGTGAGCTCAGCAACATAAAAAGGCATGGACGTCCACGGAAGACAACAGTGGTGGATGATTGCAGGATCCTCTCTATGGTAAAGAAAAACCCATTCACAACATCCAGACAAGTGAAGGACACTCTTCAGCAGGTGGGCGTATCATGGTCAAAGTCTACAATCAAGAGAAGACTTTAGGAGAGCAAATACAGAGGGATCACCACAAGGTGCAAACCATTCATAAGCCTGAAGAATAGAAAAGCCAGATTAGACTTTGCCAAAAAACATCTGAAAAAGCCAGACCAGTTCTGGAAAAGCATTCATTGGATGGATGAAACTAAGATTAATCTGTACTAGAATGACGGGAAGAAAAAAGTGTGGAGAAGGCTTGGAACAGCTCATGATCCAAAGCACACAACGTCATCTGTAAAACATGGTGAAGGCAGTGTGATGGCAAGGGCATGCATAGCTTCCAGTGGCACTGGTTCATTGGTGTTTATTGATGATGTGACAGACAGAAGCAGCCGGATGAATTCTGCAGTGTTTAGAGATATTAGAGATATACTTTCAGCCCAGATTCATCCAAATGCAACAAAGTTGATTGGACGGTGCTTCACAGTACAGATGGACAATGATCCAAAACACACTGCAAAAGCAACCCAGGAGCTTTTGAAGGAAAAGAAGTGGAATATTCTGCAATGGTTGTGTCAATCATCTGATCTCAACCCAATTGAGCATGCATTTCACTTCCTGAAAGCAAAACTAAAGGCAGAAAGACCCACAAAGAACAACTGAAGACAGCTGCAGTTAGAGCCTGGCAGAGCATCAGAAAGGAAGAAACCCAGTCTTTGGTAATGTCCATGGGTTCCAGGCTTTATGCAGTCATTGCCAGTAAACGATCCTCAACAAAATATTAAAAAATGAACATTTTATTTATGATTATATTCATGTATCCAATGATATTTGAGCCCCTGAAAATGGAGGGACTGTGTATAAAAATGGTTGCAGTTCCTAAAATGTGTACTTGATATTCATGTTCAACCCTTTGAATTAAAGCTGAAAGTCTGTTCTTCAAATTCATTTGGACTGTTTCATTTTAATTTATTCTGGTGGCATACAGAGCCAAAAGTATGAAAAGTGTGCCTGTGTCCAAATATATATGCACCTAACTGTATATAGATATATCATCTGATGAAAAAACAGACCGCTCCCACCGCCCCCAAGTACAGGTTGGCATACGATGGGGCATATGTGGTCCCCATCGCAATCCACTGCACCTGGAGGTAGTGTAAGCCATTGAAAAAAAAAACATTGTGAGTCAAAATGAATTCCAGGAGTTCCAAGATAAACAAGTTATACTGATCACAATCTGTACTCCTTTCTCTTAAGAATAGAGGTATAATAGTCAAACAAAATGTATGAGGAATACTCAGATAAAGAGCCTCCACATCTATGGAGGCCAGTATGGTCTGCTCTGTGACATGTAGATTATCTAATATTGTTAAAATATGGATAGCATTTTTGAGGTATCAAGGTAAAGATTCAGCATGGGGACAAAGATAATCGTCCACCATCTTGCCGGTTTTGTGTGTAAGAGAATTAATACCTGATATTATTGGCCTGCCAGGTGGTTCTTTTAAATTTTTATAAGTTTTAGGTAAGGCATAAAATGTAGGTGTTACTGGAAATTTAACTTTTAGAAAGTCACGTGTGTTCTTAGAGATAAGGTTGATAGAAAATGCTCTGTCAATGATGGCTTCAAATTGTCTCTTAAATATAGTAGTATCAGAGCATTCGATTTTATGATACCAATCAACATTTTTTTTATGATTTTGTAACACATAGCCATATATTGTTCCTTCAACATAATGACTATATTTCCTCCCTTGTCTGAAGGTTTAATAATAATCCCTTCTCGTTGTGGAGTTGGTGGGATGCACGTAATTGAGCGCTAGGCAGGTTAGATGATTCATGTCTGGGGTAACTTTTTTCATTTTACTTAGAAACAACATTCAAGAATAATTTTACCGTAGGGTTGTTAGAAGATGGAAATTTGCATGACTTGTTTTTATATTCCTTAAATGTAGAAGACTTTTGAATCACTACTTCTGTCGATGTTGTATCCATTTCATGAAGGAGTTCACCTGGGTCATTCCAGATGCTACCTTTAGTTTCCAATAATGTCAGTGTTTTAAGGGCTCTAAAGTCAGTTCTAGTGCAATTTTGATATGTTAGAGATTCATGTGCTTCTTTTTTTTGTTGTTGCCCTTCGTAAAAAGACTTAAAGTTCAATTTGCGTGCAAATAACTGTAAATATTTGATCAAATAAAAATGGTCTAGATTCATGGAAGGATAAAAATGAAGGCCTAATCGCAGAACAGATAACTCAATCTCTGAAAAGGTGATATCTGTGAGATTAATAATAACAAAAGTACATGAAGTCACTGAAGAAAGAGGAGAGGAAGTTTGTTCATGAGGTGTATCATGCGTGGCTATGTGGGATATATGACAAATTCATCCAGATTCCCTAAAGGGGTTTGTCTATATTGAGATCTCTTTAGGTAATGAAGTATTAGGTGGAACTGAATTCAATGATGTGTGCAATCCTGAAGCAGACAGATTACGTGTACCATCAACTTGCTCACCAATAGAAGGTGATTCATCAAAATCTGATGGTGGGGGAGGTTTTCTCTCAGTGGGAGGCAAGCATGAAGCAGAAGTATTGAGTGAATCACCATGTGTTTTACCATCACCTGTTCCAGATGACGATACAAGTCTGTAAGAGATACCATGTTCTTGCAGCGAACGAGAAGAATCCTGTAACGATACAATAGATGATGAGGTGGATGTGTCGCATATACATCCATCATTTAAGTAATTTCGATTAGCCATACGTTTTTTGTATTATTGTAAGTGGATTTTTATTATTGAAAGTAGATTGCAGATAAGTATTCAACTTTTGGATTACCAGTTGTATCTTTGTCCAGTTCCATTATTTCTGAGTCATAATACTGTTTCAAAATTTCAATCATATTCAAAGAGCATGCTGTAAGGTTTTGCTCCCATCTTTACTTCAAACTCAATGGTGGATTGTAGATGGTAGGAAAAATTTGTATATGCAGACCAATAATTTTAGATTCGATATAGGACTGAAAAAATTGACTATGGCAATAAAAATGAGATTTATGCTACTATAGGCAATTAAGTTGGGTAGGTAATATCAGAATTTAATTTTTATCCATACCTTCACCTACAGTGTCTGTTCTTAATTTTTTCATACGTTCTTGCCAAGCGGCACCATATTGGTCAGCCAGGACTGAAAAATCACCAATAAAGATTCTTTATAGCAAGATGAGTTACATTCAAAATGATATAAAGAAAAGATTCTTTGGCTCATATATATTGATGACATACTTATATTTTGGTCAGGTACAGAAGCTCTTTTGAATGAGTCTGTTGATTGGCTTAATAAGAATGACTTCAATCTTACCTTTACCTTATCTAGTCATATACAGTTGTGTTCAAAATAATAGCAGTGTGTTGAAAAAAGTAAATAAAGCTCAAAATCCTTCTAATAGCTTTTATTTCCATACACACAAATGCATTGGGAACACTACACATTCTATTCCAAATCAGAACATAAAGAAAAATATATCAAATTTGTGTTGTTCCTCTAAAACAATTGAAGAAAAGTGAATATTAGACTGTTCAAAAAAATAGCAGTGTTTGTATTCTTCTTTACAAACTCAAACATTCACTATATAAACTGAAAAATGTTTGAAGATTTTGCTTTCCTTTAAATCACTTAATTAATATTTAGTTGTATAAACACTGTTTCTGAGAACTTCTGTACATTTGTGTTGCATGGAGTCAACCAACTTCTGGCACCTGTGAACAGGTATTCCAGCCCAGGATGATTGGACTACATTCCACAGTTCTTTATTTCTTGGTTTTGCCTCAGAAACTGCATTTTTGATGTCACCCCACAAGTTTTCTATTGCATTAAGATCCGGGGATTGGGCTGGCCACTCCATAACGTCAATCTTGTTGGTCTGGAACCAAGATGTTGCACGTTTACTGGTGTGTTTGGGGTTGTTGTCTTGTTGGAACACCCATTTCAAGGGCATTTCCTCTTCAGCATAAGGCAGCATGACCTCTTCAAGTATTCTGATGTATTCAAACTGATCCATGATCCCTGGTATGTGATAAATAGGCCCAACACCGTAGTATGAGAAACATCCCCATATCATGATGCTTGTGCAACCATGCTTCACTGTCTTCACAGTGTACTGTGGCTTGACTTCAGTGTTTGGGGGTCGTCTGACAAACTCTCTCCGGCCACTAAACCCAAAAAGAACAATCTTACTTTCATCAGTCCACAAAATGTTGCCCCATTTCTCTTTAGGCCAGTCAATGTGCTCTTTGGCAAATTGTAACCTCTTCAGCACGTCTTTTTTTCAACACTGGGACATTGCGGGGGCTTCTTGCAGATAGCTTGGCTTCACATAGGCGTCTTCTAATTGTAAGAGTACTCACAGGTAACTTTAGACCTTCTTTGATCGTCCTGGAGCTGATTGTTGGCTGAGTCCTTGCCATTTTGGCTATTCTTCTATCCATTCGAATGGAAGTTTTTCGCTTTCTTCCACGTTTTTCAGGTTTTGGTTGCCATTCTACAGCATTTGCGATCATTTTAGCTGAGCAACCTATCATTTTCTGCACTTCTTTATATGTTTTCCCCTCTCCAATCAACTTTTTAATCAAGGTACGCTGTTCTTCTGAGCAATGTCTGGAACGACCCATTTTCCTCAGAATTTCAGAGAGAAATGCACTGTAACCAGCATGTACAACATTTGCTGCCTTCCTTCCTTAAATAAGGGCAATAATTGCCACCTGTTTTTCAAAGAATAAATGATCTCACTAATAGAACTCCACACTGCTATTATTTTGAACATGCCCCTTTCAATTAGTGATTCAATTACACAAAATCAGCAGAATGGATGGATTTCTATTACTCTACTACACCTGCTAGTAAATTATTTGCCATGTAGAAATATAATTTCTACCAAAAACAGTGATTGATCAGGTTAGTGATGTCTGACTGCTATTATTTTGAACACAACTGTACATACTCTACCATTCCTTGATCTTTTGATTAAAAAAGATACCCTTGGAAATATCCAGACCGACCTATTTAGGAAACCCAAGGCTGGAAATTTCCTTTTGCACTCCAATAGTGCTCACCCATGTCATCTTATCAAGGGTATCCCGAGAGGCCAATATATGCGTATCCATCAAAATTGTACGGATCCGACTGTCTTTGAAAGACAGGCACATCTATTACAAACACGCTTCCTACAATGGGGCTATAGCAGGAAATTTCTTAAAGATACGTATCAATGGGCGAAATACAGCCCATGTGACATTACTTTTTGGGGGAAAATCTTGAGGACACCAGTCTAAAAATTTGTCGATTTGTTAAATTCAACAACCAATCAGATAAAATCCGATCAATATTAGGTAAATCTTGGTACATACTTAAGGACAACCCTGTTATAAGTAAATTCACCACGTGTGACATTTCATAGGAACAGGTCTCTAGAAGATAATTTAGTATCCAGTCATTTCTCTATACTGGGCTGAAGAGACCCATGTTCTTCAGTACCCAAAGGTACCTTCAAATGTGGTAGATGTGACTATTGCCAATATCTTAATGAATGTCGGGAGCTGCGTCTCCCCCAACTCGCAAATATTCAAAACAAAACATTTTGTGAACTGCAATACTATAGGTATTGTTTATTTGATGAATTGTGGATGTGGATCATATTACATTGGCAAGACAAAATGCGAATTTTGGCAGCAAATTAAAGATCGCAGTACAGACATTACCATTGTTATGGTTGAAAAACCAATTCCTAAACACTTTGCCATATTCCATCAATATCAACCCGACTCTATTAGATTTTCAGCCCTGGCACATATTCACCCCATCACATGGAGGTGATTTTGATCGTATTAACTATTTACCATCTTAAGGCAACTACACCACCAGGGTTGAACGGTACAAGTAGTTCTGTTCCACTTTTGTATTCAGATTAGATGATCTTTCACGGTACATGGTGTTTGTCTTATTTGTTCATTGCAGAACTTTTTCTACCTTTAATGTAACCTATAAACTGTACAACTCAGTTAAACAACAAACTGAAATCTTTTAGGAGAAGGTAAGTAAAAGTAAATAACTAAAATAATATGGTTGCATAAGTGTGCACACCCTTAAACTAATACTTTGTTGAGCACCTTTTGATTTTATTCCAGCATTCAGTCTTTTTGAATATGAGTCTATCAGCATGGCACATCTTGACTTGGCAATATTTGCCTACTCTTCCCTGCAAAAACACTCCAAATCTGTCAGATTGCAAGGGCATCTCCTGTGCACAGCCCTCTTCAGATCACCCCACAGATTTTCAATCAGATTCAGGTCTGGGCCATTCCAAAACTTTAATCTTCTTCTGGTGCAGCCATTCCTTTGTTGATTTGGATGTATGCTTTGGGTCAATGTCATGGTGAAAGATGAAGTTCCTCTTCATGTTCAGCTTTCTAGCAGATGCCTGAATGTTCTGTGGCAGTATTGACTGGTATTTGGAACTGTTAATAATTCCTTCTACTTTGACTAAGTTCCAGCTGAAGAAAAACAGCCCCAAAGCATGATGCTGCCACCACAATGCTTCACTGTGGGTATGGTGTTCTTTTGGTAATGTGCAGTGTTGTTTTTGTGCCAAACATATCTTTTGGAATTATGACCAAAAGTTCAACCTTGGTTTCATCAGACCATAACACATTTTCCAACATGCTTTTGGGAGACTTCAGATGTGTTTTTGCAAAATTTAACAGGGCTTGTATATATTTTTTTAGTAAGAAAAGGCTTTCGTCTTGCCACTCTACCCCGTAGCCCAGACATATGAAGAACACGGGAGATTGTTGTCACATGTACCACACAGCCAGTACTTGCCAGATATTCCTGCAGCTCCTTTAATGTTGCTGTAGGCCTCTTGGCAGCCTCCCAGACCAGTTTTCTTCTTGTCTTTTCATCTATTTTGGAGGAACGTCCAGTTCTTGGTAATGTCCCTGTTGTGCCATATTTTCTCCACTTGATGATGACCCTTCTCCTGACTGATACCTTTTAACACTGAGATCCCTCTGATGCTTTGGAAGCTTTCTGAGAACCATGGCTTTTGCTGTAGGATGCGACTAAGAAAATGTCAGGAAAGACCGACTAGAACAGCTGAACTTTATCTGGGGTTAATCAGAGGCACTTTAATCGCTTGGCTACAGGGCACTTTTACCCCCTTCCTGCCCAGGCCAATTTCCAGCTTTCAGCGCTATCACACTTTGACAATTGTGCGGTCATACAACACTGTACCCATGTGAAATTTTTATAATTTTTTTGTGACAGATAGAGCTTTATTTTGGTGGTATTTAATCACCTCTGGGTTTTTTATTTTTTCTTAAACAAACCAAAAACCACTGAAAATTTTGAAAAAAAATGTTTTTTCTTAGTTTTTCTTATAAACTTTTGTAAATATATGATTTTTCTCCTTCACTGATGTGCGCTAATGAGGCTGCAGTGATGGGCACTGATTGGCTGCACTGATGGACACTGATAGGTGGCACTGATGAGGAAGCACTGATGGGCATTGACAGGCATCACTGATGGGCACTGAAAGGCAGCGCTGATATATGGCACTGATAGGTGGCACTGGCTGGCACTGTTAGGTGGCACTGACTGGCACTGTTAGGCAGCACTGAAGGGCACTGATGCACACTGATAGGCGGCACTGACTGGCACTGATAGGTGGCACCGATTGGCAGCACTGATAGGTGGCACTGATTAGCATTGATAGGTAGCACTGACTGGCACTGATGGGTGACACTGAAAGGCAGCTCAGATGGGCACTGATATGTGGCATTGATGTGCACTGGTAGGCACTGATATGTGGCATTGATGTGGCACTGGCACGTGGAACTGTTCAGCACTGACAGCTGGCACTGATGGACACTGACAGGTGGCACTTCTGGGGCCACACTGATCATCAGGGCACACTGATCATCAGTGCCCTGATGATCAGTGTACATGTCCCCTGCGCGGAATGCCGATTACAGGCTCTCCTCTCCTCATGAGCTGTCAGTGTGACAGCTCGTGAGGAGAGAAATGCCAATAACCGGCAATTCCCTGTTTACATGTGATCAGCTGTGATTGGACACAGCTGATCACATGACCGAGCCGACATCTGCGGCTCTTTCCGTAGATTAGTGATCCGCTGTGTCCTAGGGACACAGCGCAACATTGATCGCCGCGCTGCATGCTCCCTGAGCCATGCATGCGCGGTGAGAATGGGAGAACCACCTTGCGCCCGTCATTGGACTATATGGCAGGTGGGAGGTGGTTAAATGATGGCAGGTGTGTACTGACTTCTATTTAACATGATTTTAAATGTGATTGCTTAATTCTGAACACAGCTAAATCCCCAGTTATAAGAGGGTGTGCACACTTATGCAACCAAATTATTTTAGTTTTTTATGTTTACTTCCTCCCCTAAAAGATTTCAGTTTGTTTTTCAACTGAGTTGTACAGTTTATAGGTCACATTAAAGGTGGAAAAAGTTCTGAAATTATTTATCTTTGTCTCATTTTTTTACATCACAGAAACCTGACATTTTAACAGGAATGTGTAGACTTTTTATATCCACTGTATGTATATATATATATATATATATATATATATATATATTTTTTTATTTATATTGTTGTGGAGATAAATGATTATTTTTTGACAATTTTCCCTTTCTACTGCTATATGACTTTAAGATCCAGTTTATGGTGTCCTTGGGTTTGCTTGGGCTTATCACCATTGTGCTTCTTTTTGGACCTGTTTGTTGGGTTTGCGGGCCGCTGTGTGTGCTTAGTTTCCTGTTTGCCCAAATGGGGGCGTTTGGATAGATCATCCTTTTGTAGTGGCTGTTTTGTAAGAACCTTGCTTTTGGTGACAATGTTTCTGACCATCTCCTTCAGTGGTGAAACCGGATGTGGCGTCGGGCTGCGCTTGTGCAACATACAGTGTTGCGCATTGCGTCCGTCATCTTGGTATTGGGTAGTGAGTGTATGGAGGGGAGTGGCCCTCCCACACGCCGTGGACACATCTGTGCCTCATTTGAGATTGTCCACATCTGTACCTCCCCTTGTATATATTCGAGGCCCTTGGCTGGTTGTTTCTCTTTCTATTGCTGCATGATGGCGGTTTGATGTTTACTCTCTGAGTGAGGTAAAGAGGCTATATCTATGGAGATACCCATACTTGGCTTGATATGCCTTTCCAAACTGTGATGTTTTCTTCTCTCTGGATTCTCTTTTGGTATTTTATAAATATTTAAACTGGAATTTGCAGACCATCTTAAATCTATATTTTCAATGCGGATCCGTGTGCTTACCATCACAGTCTGAGGTAAATCCTGTAAGTATCTATGGGGCATGCATCGTGGTCTTGTACTTTATATATATCACTTTTTCTTAGAAGAGCATTCCATTTTTTTGGGCCCCCATCATTTTGAGGAGTGAGGATGAAACCATATGGATGTTGTGTACCCTTTTTTTCTCTTGATTATTTTTAGGCATGTCCACATGGAGCCTAATTATAATCACAGTGGTCCCGCAAGATGCATCTTTCTATATTTAATTATTTATGTTATTATATGATCATTCTATAGAATCTTTTTAAATCCTTGGGGCCTTGATGTTTTTGGGGGTGACTTCCCTTGGGCCGGCAAGTGCAAAAAAGTGGCACATATATTCCATCTCTATTTTGAGATTTTTCTATGATATTCTATCCCCATTACTTCAGGAGTAAGAGTACTACACAATATATAGCTATATTGTATGTTTGATAATATATATGTTTTCTCATGATAACTGGCTCTCTTTATGTCATGCACACAGGGTCTTAATGTTGATATGTTTGTATATTTTTTGTTCATTAAATATGTGTTTCATTGTTTTTTTTTCTTTGTTTGTTCTAGAGATATTTTATATATTTAATTATGTGTATTTCCAAATAAATTATTCTCGGGGTGCCCGCGAAATGCGTTGACCTACATCACAAGATGCATTTAATACTTAAGGTAGATGCTTGTACTTATAGATGAGTCTTTTTATATGTTAATTCAATAAATTTTGTAATTTTATTCATAATTTTTTTCTATTTGAGTATTCTTTGTGAATCCCGGGGTTTATTTAAAGTCCCACTTAAAATTACCCATTTTCATTGACCCAAACATGAATTGTTTCAGGATGCTTTACTGTTGGCATGACACATGACTGATGGCATCACTCACCTTTTCTTCTCCGGACAAGGTTTTTTCTGGATGCCCCAAACAATCGGAAAGTGGATTCATCAGAGAAAATGACTTTTCCCTAGTCCTCAGAAGTCCAATCCCTGTACCTTTTATAGAATATCCATCTGTCCCTCATGTTTTTCTGGAGAGAAGTAGCTTCTTTGCTGCCCCTTTTGACACCAGGCCATCCTCCAAAAGTCTTTACCTCACTGTGGCAGCAGATGCACTCATACCTGCCTGCTGCCATTACTGAGCAAGCTCTGCACTGGTGGTGCCTCGATCCCACAGCTGAATCAACTTTAGAAGTTAGTCCTAATGCTTGCTGGACTTTCTTGTGCACCCTGAAACCTTCTTCACAACAATTGAACCACTCTCCTTGAAGTTTTTTATGATCTGATAAGTGGTTGATTTACAGTTGCAAGAAAAAGTATGTGAACCCCTTGGGATTACGTGGAGTTTTGCATGAATTGGGCATAAAATGTGCTCTGAACGTCATCTAAGTCACAATAGAAGAACACAGTCTGCTGAACATAATACTACACAAACATTAGATGTTGCCATTGTTTAATTGCACATAACATGTAAACATTCACAGTGCAGGGAGGAAAAAGTATGTGAGGCCCTAGCTTAATGACTTCTCCCAGAGCTAATTGGAGCCAGGAGTGAGCCAACCTTGACTGCAATCAGTGTGATGATATTGGATGTGTTGCTGACAGCTGTCCTGCCCTTAAAAAACACACACCTGTTTTGAGTTTACTGGTTTCAGGAAGCACTGTCTGATGTGAACCATGCCTCGCAGAAAAGAGCTCTCAGAAGACCTACGATCAAGAATTGTTGACTTGCATGAAGCTGGAAAGGGTTACAAAAGCATCTCCAAAAGCCTTGATGTTCATGTGTAGACGGTAAGACAGACTGTCTACAAATGGAGAAAGTTTAGCACTGTTGCTACTCTACCTAGGCGTGGTCGTCCTGTAAAAATGACTGCAAGAGCACAGCGCAGAATGCTGCATGAGGTAAAGAAGAATCCCAGAGTGTCAGCTAAAGACCTACAGAAATCTCTGGCACATGCTAACATTTTTGTTAACACATCTACAATAAGGAAAACATTAAACAAGAATGGAGTACATGGGAGGACACCACGGAGGAAGCCATTGCTGTCCAAAAAGAATATTGCAGCACGTTTGAAGTTTGCAAAAGAGCACCTGGATGTTCCACAGCACTACTGGCAAAATATACTGTGGACAGATGAAACCAAGACTGAGTTGTTTGGGAAGAACACACAACACTATGTGTGGAGAAAAAAAGGCACAGCACACCAACATCAAAACCTCATCCCCACTGTAAAACATGGCGGAGGGAGCATCATGGTTTGGGGCTGCTTTGCTGCCTCAGGGCCTGGACGGATTGTTGTCATTGATGGGAAAATGAATTCCAGAGTTTATCAAGACACTTTGCAGGAAAACGTACGAACATCTGTCTGCCAACTGAAGCTCCGCAAAGGATGGGTGATGCAACAGGACAATGACCCAAAGCATACAAGTAATTCAACAAAACAATGGATGCAACAGCACAGAATATGCCTTCTAGAGTGGCCCAGAGTCCTGACCTCAACCCGATTGAAATGCTGTGGCATGACCTTAAGAGAGCGATTTACACCAGACATCCCAAGAATATTGCTACACTGAAACAGTTTTGTGAAGAGGAGTGGTCCAAAATTACTCCAGATCGTTGTGCAGGTCTGATCTGCAACTACAGGAAACGTTTGGTTGAGGTTATTGCTGCCAAAGGAGGGTCAACCAGTTATTAAGTCCAAAGGTTCACATACGTTTTCCTCCCTGCACTGTGAATGTTTACATGTTATGTGCAATTAAACCATGGCAACATATAATGCTTGTGTAGTATTATGTTCAGCAGACTGTGTTCTTCTATTGTTGTGACTTAGATGACGTTCAGAGCACATTTTATGCCCAATTCATGCAAAACTCCACGTAATCCCAAGGGGTTCACATACTTTTTCTTGCAACTGTATGTGCAATCTTAGTAGCAGCAAAATCCTTGCCTGTAAATCCCTTTTTGTGCAAAGCAATGGTGACTGCACGTGTTTCCTTGCAGGTAACTATGGTTAACAGAGGAAGAACAGTAATTTCAAGCACCACAATCCTCTTAAAGCTTCCAGTCTGTTATTCTAACTCAGTCAGCATGACAGAGTGATCTCCAGCCTTATCCTCGTTAACACTGACAGCTGTGTTAACAAGAGAATCACTGACATGATGTCAACTGGTCCTTTTGTGGCAGGGCTGGAATGCAGTGTAAATTTTTTTGGGGGATTAAGTTAATTTTCATGGCAAAGAGGGACTTTGCAATTAAATTCAATTTGTCTGATAACTCTTCATAACATTCTGTAGTATATGCAAATTGCCTTCATAAAAACTGAGACAGCAGACTTTGTGAAAATTAATATTTATGTATATTCTCAAAACTTTTTGCCACAGCTGTTCAGGGTACAGCAGGCAAATATGAGGAATATGAAATGAGGGGTTTATACATTCTTTAACATCTGCACTACTCTGGTTACGGGAAAGGTATTTGTGTTTAATTTATTGATAGCCAGTGCAAATGCTTGAGATCAGAGAATCTGCTCAGGTTCAATTTGTGGCCCGTTTTGCGATACATGTGATCTTGTCAACAAACTCTATTAAAGTCTGGTGGGCGGATCTTAATATTCAGTTTGGTTCTTTTGTGGGACTAAAACCAAACTGGTGTTGATCAAGAGGCATTGCGTGCTGGGCACTGCTGTGTGGAACATGTACCCCAAAAAAAAAAAAAAACTCTAAAACCCGAGAAGGGACTTTTCATGTGGCTTTGAGGGTAACATTAGAAATATTCAATGCTTTTAAGTACAGTTTGGGGGAATCTTTAAAGCTGTATGTGGTGTTTTAAGACAGCGCAATTTTCAAGGACAGCATACTTTGGCAGCACATATTTGGCTGTGTATTTTTTTCTCCTTGTACGTGATGTTTGGCTTACTTAGTTGGCTTACATAGAGCAGCAATACCTCAATCTGATTTAGTTCAGTTAAAAAAATACTTTCAACAGTGACACATGATTTTATCATGAAGTGTTACTAAGCGTGCTTTGAAATAGCAGCCCCAACCAGGGGTGAACTGACAGCTCATGGGGCCCCCGGGCAATAGGGGATCATGGGGCCCCTGTGTCCTTGCACAAACTCAAAAAAGCCTATGAAAAAGGTACCAGGGGCATCTCACGGGGCCCCCTACTGACCCCGGGCCCTCAGGCAGTGCCCGAGTTTCCAAATGGTCAGTCCGCCCCTGGCCCCAACAGATCTCTATAAACCATAGGATGGTGTCCTTGATGGTATCCTTAAAATATAATAATAGTGACAACAAGTACAACTTGCTAAAAATACTGGCTATTGTCACAAAAGTAATAACAATCTGGTGGGTGTGCTTTGGCTGCATTGGTTGGCTATTTTGGCAAAAAAAGACAGACAGATCCTGCTTCTAGTTTGTGCTGTCCTTCCACCAGCATGGAACCTCTGACTGTTATTGTAGGCCTACCTCTAATTCTAGTATTTTTATGGGAAGTCATTGGACTGCCTATCTTTTACTGAAACTATGGAGGTGGGGGGTTAATGTGTGGTGCTTTTGGTGCACACTAGTTACCATTCAGGGTTGCAGCAGTATGCTGCTTACAAAGGGCAGTTCCAACAATTAATCAGCACCAAGTGTATGCTGCAATCCCTGCCCCCCCCCCCCACACACTTAAGTATGAACCCTATAGGCCTATATAAATAATTTCCTAAAACCCTAGCAAAAATAAATAGAAACACATTAAATTTAAGTAAGAACAACCAAAAAAAAATCATGAAAGAAATAAAAAAAGGCTGTAAATGGGGGCACTAGGGCTAGCAAGCAAGCATATTTGCTACAGAAAAAATTACCCTACGAAGGACTGTTAGGTGTATGGGCTGTTTGAGGGTGCACACTGTCTGCATTCAATGCTGTACAGCCACTCCTGCACTCCTGCCTCTGAACCTAAAAACAAACATCTAATGCATTATAGTGCAACTAACCAGTCTTTACATGTGATGGTTGCATTGGTTTTCTTTTCAGGCGTTTTTCCCTTTATATTTCTTTGATTCCTATCAGTAATACCTTTAGTGTCCCAGGGTGACAACACTCATTCCCTGTACTGTACTGTATCTATGGAGAACAGGATGTGTGTTAGGACTACAGAACACCTCCTAGTCTTTCCTGGGAAAGCTGATAACATTGTTTGAGAGTTCAGTTTACTGCACAGGAAGGTACAAGAACATTGGATTTTAGGCAGGATCAACAAGTATTTTCCTTACTTGAACAACGTATACTGAATAAAGTAAACTAATGCAGACACCATATCTAAGAATTGGTAAGCTGCAATATATTGCATTTTGTGTCCTTGGTTTTAGATACACTTTAAGATGTCCTTAAAAAAATAAAGAAGTAGAAAACATCCATATCCGGAATCTTATACCCACAGTTGATCCAGAGGAGGGCAAAACAACCTTAACCCAGTTGCTCCAGCAGGGGAAAAATAACAAATGGCTCAACAGTTAAAGTGTTACTAAACCCACAACAGTAAAATCAGTCTGTATATGCAGTAAATCATGCTTGTTGTACTCACTGTGAAACCTAAGGGGTTAATCCACCAAATTGTGCGAAAGGATGTTTGAAAAGGCTATTTAATCCTGTATTCTCTGATCCTCCCCTTCTTCATCTACTGACAGTACTGAGCTATAGGAGTCATTCTGCACATGCTCAGATTAGTGTGTATTGCTAGAGAGTTTTTTTTATTTGGGAGGGTGCATGTGATCAGCACAGGGCCAATCAGCACTGTCCAGACAAAGGATCAGAGGTTATGCAGCCTAATAGGACAGTGAGAGCAGAATGAAAACTCCTCCTACAAGCTATAACCAGTGCTCAGCTGGACACTGATAGAAGCCACAGGACTGCTATATACTGCTGATGAGAAAAGGTATTTAGCAGTTTATATTTACTAAAATAATTGCATTTCCATGTTGTATGTACTGTGGGAGTCCAGATATAGTGAATGCAGGGTCCTGGATTTAGCAACACTTTAATTTCAGTCTTTCATGAAGGTTTTGGTTTGCCAGTCTTCAATGTGGCTAGCTAATCGGGGGTAAAACCACTGATTTAACTGTTTCCCATAACAGTTACATTTGAGGCATGCATTAAATAATGACTGTAAAAAAGGGAAACAAATGGAACAATACATTGCCCGTTAATGCTTTCAAGCTTCACATAGGTTAAAAGATAAAGTCACCTTTTGACAAAAAATAATAAATGCACTTTTTTTGTAAGTAAATAATGTGCATTTATTATTTTTTGTTGCAGAAGCCTTTAAAGCATTGCATCAGCAATCAGCAGATTGCTGATGTCATGCAGGTTTCCTGCAGACCTGTCAGTATATCTGTTTGCCTATATGGGCAAGCAGATATACTGACAGGAAGAATCAATTAACTACCACAGTGCTCCACAGCACCATAGTAGTTCATTGAGAACTACAAGCCGACAGCTGCTAAGGCTATCGGGTCTTGTAGTTTATTCATTCACAGTGCTCTGTGAATGAATGATGCAGATGTGTGGACAGAGCCCCACATGGCAGCACTGTTTTTAAAAAGTGACAGCTAGTACAGGGAACTTCTCCCCGTACTGCTATCATAGGGAGAGGGGGGATTGGGCAGAGGCTGCAGCATTGGGAATATGTTACATGATCCACCCTAAAAATGGGTGGAACATGTAAAATGTTCCCAAAGGTGAACTTTATTCTTTAAACTACAATAGCAGTCTGATGAACAATCCAGGCTATAGAAGGTGCTTATGTTAGCTGGTAACCAAACTGTCAAGCCATCAAATGGCTGGTGTCATAGCTGATCACAAGTGCAGCACCATGCAGATCAAATTGAGGCTAAAATGGCAGCTTCCTTGGCTGTAAAGAATAGGAGCATTTATTTCAATAAGGAGCCAGTTGGCCAGTTGGAATTTTTAATGGAAGTAATGAAAGAAAAATGAAGGTAGTTTCTTAATGGCGGGCAGTGAGCCTTTTAGTAAGACAACTTAAGAAACTTTTCTTTTTTTTTGTTGTCCTGAAAAAAAGCCAAATTCCTACAGAATTTCTAATGTTTGATAATGAGATATGTGATACTTTGGCATCTTTTTCGTATGTCACTTTTAAATTGTTTATTTTTGTAGTGGCTGTAACTGTTTTGGTGTTGTGCTTGCTTCTGAGAAGATAGATTTTTATACCAACTTGCTTTGAGCTTTGAGTTACTATTATATATACCAATGTTATAAAATTTAGATTATATGTAGTCAAAGTAATTAAGTTAAGAGCAATAGTAATTTTGAAAGAGATGCCATTTTTGCTATAAGCATTTTCCCAATAAATTTTGAATATTTTTTTTACGGAGGTTGGCTTTGTCAATGACAAATCTTAACTCCAATGTTTTCCTTATTAGACTGGACAAGGATTAAAATGAAGATTTTGTAATATGGGCAGAACGTCTGTGCTCCTGCGCAAAAAGAATGTTTTTTTGGATGAGGATTTTATCCTGTTTACAGGCACTGTTCATTTGAATGGTTTAACAGTATATTGGCAAAGTCATTGATGTTCTGGTCAATAGTACACCAGTTGGTACACTGCTGGGTATAGGAAGAATATTGTTCCCTTTGGAATTTAGTTGCAAATAAAATTTCGAAAATTAAGTCCTGCTAGGTCACGTTAGGCTGGCACCTTTTGCAGGTTTACATATGTAAAACACTAACTATAAATGCATATACTGTTTAAAATCCAGTAATACACTGTCTCATCCTGCACTTGATTAGTTACTCTCTATTTTTTAGGCACTGTGGAAAATTTGTAGAGGTCCATCTGATGCGGGCCTAAAAATGTAATGCTGCTCAGGGGCTCTGAGCTTCAACAAAATGGCAGCCTTCAGCAAGAAGAAACAGGAGCAATGCTGGAGGCAATCTACAGCATACACTAATTTTGGTAGCATCATTATTAATGTGGAGTGTATATTTCTTGCTAAAAAACATTATTTTTTAACATGTTGCTATGGGCAAATTTCCACTTTAAGTTGTTAAGATATTTGGGTTAAAGCCCAGTATATTCCAGGTAAAACTAGTGATGTGGAGGTTGCTTTGTCCCAAAGTATGACTCAGAGTTTTGAGTTTGGAAGAAGAAAAGAGGATATTGGACCCCCCCCTAGCATTTATGGAACCTGATTTTTTTTTTCAGATACATGGACCCTGTGGTGTTCTTTTGTAGCTAGTTTTACTACAAGCCAGTATTTTTTCAGAGCAGATGATTTGGCATTTGTTTTTTCTTTATCCCATGCCCAGCTGCAATCTGTGCAGTAATGTTCTTTAGCACTGTGCCATTGGCTGAAAACCAACAATAATTTATGCTTTAATGTACAATTCTGCACATTACAGCACATGGTGCTGTTCTAACGGGAGCGTTTGCGGCGCGGCAAAACAGACGCCTCTGGTTGAGTCAGGAGGCGTTGAAGCCTCCTATTCTAGTCTATGGCGCTGCTCCGCAAACGCCTGGCCGGAGTTTGCGGTGCGGTTGCGACGCGGTTGCAGGGCATTTGCGGAGCGGTAACACCATTCAAACTGCATTGTAGGCATTTGTGGGGCGTTTTTAATGCTCGGCAAATGCCTAGCAACTTCCGCTAAACCGCGCATGCGGCGTTTGCCGAGCGTTAAAAAACGCTCCGCAAACGCCGGACCAACGCTTGCCAAATGCTATAGGGGTGTTTGGCAAGCGTTGGTAAAACAGCCAAGTGTGAATGAGCCCTCACAGTCAATTATGCTGATCACATGAGATTGTTTACAAAAAAACCTGCCTACCTCAGCTATAACTGACACAGATGATTGATTTACTAAAACTAGAGGGTGCAAAATCTGGTGCGGCTATGCATGGTAGTCAATCAGCTTCTAACTTCTGTTTGTTCATTTAAGCTTTGACAAAATAAACATGGAAGCTGATTGGTTTCCATGCAGAACTGCAGCAGATTTTGCATTCTCCAGTTTTAGTAAATCATCCCCAGAGTGACAGTTTCAAGGCAAGTGTGGCTAAAATCACTCAATTTGAAAATGAAAAAAAAATGTAAAATTGTTATGTTATTTCCCTAATATTTATTATGTTATGTCCTGATACTGTACTGCTACGGATGGCATTATTTTTCAGTTAATGATTCAATCAATTTTAAGGAATTTGGTTAGGAGAACATAAAGTGATCAACTGGAAAAAGGTGTATTGCTTATTCTGAAACATTTAAACTAATCCATCTGGTTATGGCAGTTAAAATGTTATTAGTATAAGAACACATTTTGTTAGTAATTTTGTTAAATTTATAATGATAGTTCTGTTACAAAGTACCAATTAGATTATGTGTTAAGATAATATATTTTTTTAACCGCTTCCTACCCAGCCTATTGACAAATGACAGCTGAATGGGAGCACTTCAATTCTGGGTGGACATCATATAACTTCCTCCCAGTCACATGACTTGCGCACGCCCTAGAGGTCGTGCTGCAGCACAATCTGTCACCTGCTGTGTCCATTGCACACATTGCACACAGTGGATGACATATCATTGAACCAGGATGGCCCCTGTACCTTGTGATTGCTGTGAGCAATCACAGTGATCACAGGATAGTTGTACACAATGAATGACTTTCATTCTTAGCCATTCATGGTGTACTATTATGATGATCTCTGTGATTGGTCACAGTGATCACATAGTACAGACAGTGCCAATCATGGTGCATCTGTACCATTTGATAACTTTGGCCAATTGTAGCTGTCACAATAGTACACAAAGAATGGCAATGAATGGATGCCATTCATAAAAACAATTGCTTTTAACAGTAATCATCACTGTTATACGCAATCATAATGTTAAAAAAAAAGTCCTGATCTCTTCCTCAGAGTAGTACAGTGTTATGATGGTAACACTGTGTTGCTCTGGTCACAGTTTAAAAAATAAAAAAAATGTGTTTTTTTATTTCTTCATGTCCCAAAAAAATTGTGACAACAAAATTACAACTTCAAAAAAACTTGCCATGCCTCTTACTAAATACCTCAAACTGTCTGGAAAGGGGGGGTATTTGTACTGTCCTGGCATTTTAGGGCCTCAAGAAATGAGATAGGCAGTCAGTACATCAGGAATGATCAATTTTCAAATATAAATACCATAGTTTGTAGACTCTATAGCTTACACACAGTAAACAATATACACTGATTTGGGTTATTTTTACCAAAGAAATGTAGCTGAATACATTTTGACCGACTTTGAATAGGAAGACTATTTATCTGCAAAATTTTATGACAGAAATGTAGAAAAGCTTGTTTTTTTCACATTTATCAACTTTTTAAGTATTATTTCACTTATGTAAAAACAACAGTGGTTATTAAATACCACCATAAGAAAGCTCTATCTGTTGAAAGAAAAAAAAACATAATTTTTACTAATTTGGGTATAGTGTTGCATGACTGTGTAATGTTGGAATACAGTGTTCATGTATTTTTCTACGATACCTACATCAGTATCAGCATTCAGTAGAGATATATACTTCAACCAGTAGATGGCAGTTTTATAAGTTTGTAGCTGCATCTATGGTTAAACTCTAGGTCTTTTCTCTATAATAAAGTTCCTGTTTGCAGAAAAGCAGCAGATAAACACATGTGGACTGTGCACTGTCTGTTCTGTAGAGCTATAAACAGAATCTCTAACAATTAATTGTAAAAGTGACAGCTCTGAAATCTGAAAATTGGCCTGGGCAAGAAGGGGCTGAAAGTGTCCGGTATGAAGTGGTTAATAAAGTTTGAGTAAATCATAATACACATATGCATGTCATCCATTTCCAAATATGCAAAAAAAAAAGTCAGCCTGAATCAATCACGTAACAATGGAAGCTTTATATGATGGATTTTTTTTTGTTTCTTTAATAAGTTGTACATGCAAAGGATACAAAACAAATAAAGCAATTCTAATAAAATATCAAAAATCATTGTGTGACGGAGCATAGGCAGGACAGAACACACCGGGGAGATGATAAACACTCAAAGCTTTATTGAATTATGACAATCACTCAATTTGGATCTGAGGGTAGCGTCCAAGTCTCTGGAGCAGGGGAGGAGCAGGGAAGGGCCAAAATAACTGTAATCCAGGCAGGAACGGGTAAGGGGGGAAAGTTCACGGACAGTCCGTACAGGGGAAAACAGGGGCAAATGACACTCACAGTTCTGGCAGGGGTTTTTCCTGGCTCAAAGCAGCCGACAGCCGGTAGCGATACTTCTCAGCACACCGCAGAGGATCTACACAGCGGGTATTTCCAGCACACAGCAGCACGGGCAATCCTGGCCCCACAGTATCAGGCAGTGTAGCAGCGGGTACTCCTCCTGAGCCCCGAGTATTAGCAGAGTGTTCAGCGGGTAATAGTACTAGTATCCCTGGGGTAATGCAGAGTACTCAGTGGGTAATAATACTCGATCTTCCTGGTATAATGCAGAGTACTCAGCGGGTAATGATCCTGAATCTCCCTGGTGTAATGCAGAGTACTCAGCAGGTAATAATCCTTAATCTCCCTGGTGTAATGCAGGGTACTCAGCGGGTAATAATCCTCAATCTCCCTGGGGTGATGCAGAGTGCTCAGCGGGTAATGATCCTGCGATCCCTGGGTCTTAGCAGAGTGGCTGTGGGGGTCTCGCCTCAGCAGAGACCTCCCAGCAGCTTGCAGCAGAACAGAACAACCAGGAGAGCCCTGCATCTGCCTTCTTAAGGCTTTGCAGGACGCTCCCAGTTGCCCTGGCAACATCAGGCAGCGTGCTGCGTTGCCCGGGCAACGAGGCACGCCCCCTCGACAAGGGCCGTGCTGTCGAGAGCGCGGCCTTTGTCTCCGGCGGGTGCAGGTGTGGGAAGCCTCGTGCCCGCTCTGCACCCGCCGGGGGCGCGCATCGTCAAGCCGGGGGCCCTGCCCCAGAACCTCCCTGACGGAGGTCACCCCTCTCTGGGCCGTATGGCCAGGAGCAGTGTGAATCTCGCTGCAGGGGGTCATCTTCCTCCCGCCCGGCTGTGCTGGATGAGAGGAAGAAGACCGCGGCAGGGGTGAAAAGTAACACTATTCATCCTCTGTGGCCCGGCTTCAAAGGGCCGCTACAGGATGAGAAGGGGGTGTGTGAAGGGACACAGGACACAGGTACTAGAAGGGGGGGTGGGGGGGAGAAGCTCCCTGGCAGGCACACCGTGACACATTAACTTGGTGAAAAGATGTTAGATAAAAAAGATTTGATGCATATGTAGGGATCTGCTGCCCTCTACTGTCTTTATCTGTAATAGCTCTGGCTTGCTAATCACCATAGAATTAGTTTGGTATAGACAGGTATTTCCTGTCCCTGCTAGTTGGGTCAAAAATCCTGATTGGAGGACTGTGATGTTTTATAAAGAGGAGTTTTCAGCAAGTAGAATAGACCTGAGTCACATGACATTATATACACAAGGGCTGCTGCTGCGTTTGAGTGTGTATCTGTCCTATAGTGGCTACCTTCTGGTATATTAGTAGGTGAAACTGTATATTGCTATAGAGTTTATATGCAGCTCCTGTTATTTTAGTTTACCCTGCCCCTTCTGGTCTAGGATTCTATAGTTTTAGCTCAGAACTCAGTAACCAGAATAGGCTAGAACCAGGTTAGGTGCCACAGCCACTTGATAGAGGTCTGGCTGCATGGCAGATTAGAAGCTACTAGGGACAAAGTCAGTGTCAGGACCCAAACGTGCAATCTCTGCTATGTCTGGCAGTATCTCTTCTTGCTGTACCTCTTGAGATACTGGACAGCCCCGTGCCTGATTCCTTAGACAACCTTGCCTTGAATCTTGTTTCTCTTGAACCTTGAACCCTTTGCTCCTCCCATTCCTATTTAAGCCATGTCTTTACACTTCCTGTTGTGCTTTCTCCAGCCAATATCTTACTCTTGTTACTGATGGCACTATCTTTGCTACCACTTGTAACCTTTGGCTTGTTCCTCAACTATGCTTCTGCTTGATCCAAACCTGCAACCACTTGCTACCGACCTTTGGCTTGTTTATTGACTGCACTTCTGCTTGATCCCTATCTGCCATATCTGCTACTGGACTTTGGCTTGCTCATCTCTTGGTGGGGCGGTTCTGAGGACGTGGTACTAACATGCAGCAAAAACCATCTCCACTATAATGAACTCTGGTGAATACTGGTTAGTTCTTAGACCCCGTACTGCGGGGGAGCTTACATCATCTGCCAGGGTGACCTGCATGTATACCTATCCTTCTTGCCGGTGGAACCCTCACCACTGCTATAGCTACTGGTCACTGAGCCTGACCCCTGACCATGACATACTGAGTAGTTAGGCTGACTCTGAGTTCCAGTGCCACACCACAGTTTATGTTGATGAGCAGCTGCATTCTAGGCTGGTTGGACAATGGTTGTAGGATCTCCCCATCACTGCTGATCTTGTTTTCAGGTCTCTGAAACCAGGGCGAATGCCACATACCTATGCAAATTTTTTTTAGTGTTACTTGACATGCGTCGCCCTTCCATGTGCTTCTTACTGTGAAAGTCATCTATAGATTGGGGCAGTTGACATTTTTTTGTAAGGTAGGGCGTATAGAGACATAGAAGACAGGCTTAAGGGATGAAAAGAGAGGATTGGTGGGAAAGCCCAAGCCTAATTGGGGGTGGGTGGACGGGCATGGGGGGTTGGCAGCCCCAACATTGCTTAGTGTCATTGAGGTAAGACAAGGCTTCATACAAAGAGGTTGAATAGTACAAAATTCCCAATTCAAAGAGTAGAACAGAGCTTGCTATATATGTCCTCATTTGAAGAGGGCAGGGATTAATATAATCACCATATGAACCCAGATCATTCCCTAGGTCCAGATCCTAGGCCTGAGTCCCTGTAGTTGTCAGGAAGGGCATGCCAACATGCAGAATGGTGTCTCAAGATGTATACATGTACGCAGGTCCTCAAGTGTATGCACATAGAAAAGATGTGCATGCACACCTGAGCAAATGTGCGAGCACATCTGTCACCGATGTTGATGCAAAAAAAGGTTATTTAAACTGAACTTCTGCACTTGTTCAATGCTCTCTTGTTTACAGTGTTTCCATGCGTTCTGCTATCTGCTACCTGTATCTGATTACCAGTTATCAACGCTTCTTGCTTGTATTTGGATTTATGCTTCTGCCTGCTCTTTCTGCTTCTGATGTGCACACCTGTCACCGTTTCAGGACTGATTCCTGACTAACATGATTGTACATGATCTGACCGCCTGTTACCGAAGCGGCTTGTCTGAATATGCTGTTCATCTGCCCACTGCTCAGCCAGTCCTTGCTGTCTACTTGCATCCAGTTCAAAATTAAATGCCCATGGGACTTTATAGAGATATGTCTGCACAACAAATCATATGTCTTTATTTTTTTTATTCTTTATTTAGTGAAAGACATGGGTTAACTATCATGTTATCAGTAACAAAGCAGCTCAGACATAGCTGAGGGAACAGAGAAAGGTCAGTTGGTACATAAAAGATGAGAGGTCAAAGTCCTCTGATATTAGATGTGTAATACAATACATAAATGTTTGACAAAAGTAAAGTGGAGGTATATCTCCATGTAAGCGTAACAGACCTCCCCAGCTAGCTGTCTGACAGAAGGTGAAATCCAGTGCCTTCCAAGAAAATTATTTTACATATAACTAAAAAGAAGTAAAGACTGTGTCCAGAGAAAGGGAACAAAGGAAAAAGAGAGGAAACAAAAAAAATCAAGGGGGGGGGAAGGGGGGGGGATAAAGATGGGGGTGGATAAAGATGGGAGGGGGGTGGAGGGTATGCTAGTGGTGAGCTGACTCGCACCTATCAAGTTATATGTTAGAGGCCCAGCTGGGGTGCTCTAACTTGGGACTTGTTGGTCAATGCCAAGCAGCAGGCCAGGACTTCCAAAGGAACGTCCTACACCAGAGGGACACATTAATTCCTGTTATGCAGCAGAACAGGAAGATAACGACCACAGATACCATCCTATGGTGGCAGAAGGCTGTAAGATGTTCCATGCATTCAATATTGTTGATTTTAGTTAGCCACAAAAAGATTGGTGGTGTAATGGGCTGTTTCCAATGGCCAGGGATGCAGGGCAAGACTGCGTTCAGAAGATGTACCCTGCGCAGGGGCGGACTGACACCTCATGGGACCCGGGCAATAGGGGATCATGGGGCCCCTGTGTGCTCGCCCAAACCCCAAAAAGCCTATGAAAAAGCCAATGAAAGGTACCAGGGGCATCTGATGGGGCCCCCTACTGAGCCCGGGCCCTCGGGCAGTGCCCAAGTGTTCAAATGATCAGTCTGACCCTGCGTGAAGATTTATAACATAAAATCTTGTAGCCCTGCTCCTAAAATCTTGTAGCCCTGCTCCTTAGACTTGAAAGACTTGTGTGCAAACAATACAGCCTGTTCGACTTGAGCTGGGGAGAAAGTCAACTGCAGATTTTCTTCCCACTTGCATAAGTACAGTGGAACGAATCCTGCAGTAGGGGCTACCAGTAATTATACAGCTGAGATAAGAGGTGAAGCACGTAAGACATATCCATGCACAAGTATTCAAACAGAGTAGGGTTACACAAGCTACCATATTTAGTAATGGTGGATTTGAAAAAGTGGTGGTTGTAGTTTAAAATATTTTATTTTATTAGATATAAACTCATTAAAATATTTACAATGTTTATAAATTATTACAATTGCTCAAAGGACTGATTTACTGCTGTCAGTCTGTTTTAACATAAACAATACATATTCAAGGTTGCTTATTTCAACAATATCCCAATATGTTCAAAATAAATCCCATGAACTTGCAAAATAAATGGATGAAATGCATCATAAACTCAACGTGTTTCATAAACAATATTTCACTTCATCAGGAGAGAATGCTACTGACAGGATGTCTATAACATGAAAATTAAAATAAAGAGAAAAATTATACAATCATGCATTCATCCACATAAGGTGGATCACATCACCTAATAACAACTTACAAAAGTTGTACACTTACAAATCAACTTAAAAAAGAAATTAAAAAACAAAAAACTTAATGGATGGTAACCGCCAAAGGGGGTCTATCCGGGGAGCTGTGGGAAAGGAGGAGCACACATGGTCCAGCAAAACAGATGACAATGCTCCACTATGGCCAAACGATGTCACCATTACCCACAAAATACATATATAATATAAAAGTCAAGTGTGCACAACCATACAATAATGTTATCTTAAAGTGGTATTAAACCCAAAAGTGAATACATATTATATCCACTTCTTGAATGTGATGCCTGCATTCGTTTGCTTTTCTAGGCATTCTTATCTTTATTTTCACCTGATGATCTTGTCACTAATGCTGGCCACACACTATACAATTTTCTGTTCAATTTCTGCCCAAATTCCTTTAGTTTTACCTTCAACTATGTAGTGCTATGGCCTGCTTAATTGGATACAATTGAAAGTGTTGTTTGTTTAGGTTTGACCTCATATTATATGGTTTTTGGTAAATCTAAAGCAAATTTCTAAAGAAAATTGTATAATGTATGGCCAGCCTAAGCCTGTTGTTTTTTAACAGCATTAGGTGTTTTGCAGAAGTATCAGTTAAAGGGATGAGGCAAACCATTTACCACTGAGAAGGGTGCTTACAATGATAAGCATTTATTTATGTAAACAAATGTAATATCCCAAAAGGAAAAAAAATGTTCACTGTAACTACTCATATTATACTAGCTGGAGTTTGGCTTCAGTTTGTTGGTGCATCTAAATCAGCTAGTCCATCTAACACTCACCCCTCAGACTGACAATGCTGCTGTCTGCTGTTCCCTCATGTAGGCTAATGGACAAGACCTCTTCTGATACTTTCATGTAGTTGACACTCAAAAAAAGCATAAAGGAGACCCAAGCTCTACATAGTGGGAACCAGATAGCAGAATGTTAATGAAAGATAAAATTGCACTTACAGAGAAAGGCAAATAGAGTGTTGTACAATCACATTCACCTAAGAGACAAATCCAAACTGCGATGACATCACATTGCAAAAAATTAAATCTTCAAATTACTCACTATACCTCTAGGAAAATACCTTAGGGTGTCTGCTTTCCAAAATGTGGTAATTTTGTTTGTGTTTCTACTGTCCTGGCACTCTAGAGCCTCCAAAAATGTGATAGGTAGTCAGGAAATTAGGTACGCCTTGAATGACTGAACGTTCTCCATGGATTTTGGGCCCCACATAACAGTAAAAAAAATCTCACACATGTCACATATCACTAAACTTAAGAGGAGTAAGAACATATTTTGGAGTGTAAATCTCAAAATAAGTGAGCGCTTAAAACAGCTAATATAAAATCAATTAATAAATAAAATGAGATAAGAAAATAGCAGCTGAACACCAAAAAGGTACCATATGAACCTTCTCAATAATCAAAAATGCATACAAGGGAGAGGTGCAGCGCTAGCTGAATAAATATACACTTATATACTTGATAAATATACACTAATATAAATCAATAAAAGTGCTAATAGAGTGCAAAACGGTGACTAAATGATGAGTATAGTCCATAGCGTGCTCAAGATCCAAGAGAGTCCTTAAAGAGCTCCAATCCCTGGATTCGTGGATGAGGTGATAAAGGTAAAAATTGCGCACTCACCAGATACGCAATTCAAATGCGCATTCAAAGCTGACAATTCCAGGGTCCTCATATGGATCTGGTCAGATCTGGTCACAAAAGGCCCTCCGCCACCTGGTAGTGTATTCCACACATAGAAGAAAAGGCCGCTACACAGGTAACAGGATACAAAGACCATTCGGCCGAATGGTCTTTGTATCCTGTTACCTGTGTAGCGGCCTTTTCTTCTATGTGTGGAATACACTACCAGGTGGCGGAGGGCCTTTTGTGACCAGATCTGACCAGATCCATATGAGGACCCTGGAATTGTCAGCTTTGAATGCGCATTTGAATTGCGTATCTGGTGAGTGCGCAATTTTTACCTTTATCACCTCATCCACGAATCCAGGGATTGGAGCTCTTTAAGGACTCTCTTGGATCTTGAGCACGCTATGGACTATACTCATCATTTAGTCACCGTTTTGCACTCTATTAGCACTTTTATTGATTTATATTAGTGTATATTTATCAAGTATATAAGTGTATATTTATTCAGCTAGCGCTGCACCTCTCCCTTGTATGCATATTTTGGAGTGTCATGCTAAGTATTCCCATGCTGTGTATTAGAAATAGCTTGTTAAAATTACAACTTTGTAAAAATATATCAAATTTCATTTATGGTACTTTCCTAATTTTCCCAAAACATTGGGCAAAAAATTGGACTTTCAAAAAACTCAACATTAATATTATTATTATTATACAGTATTTATAAAGCACCAATAGTTCGCTCAGCGCTGTACATTACAAAGGGGGACAGAACATGTGACAGAACAATACCAATACAATGTAAAACATTGAGGGCCCAGCTCTTTCGAACTTACAATCTAGGAAGGAGGGGATAGTGGTACAGGAGGAGATAGCTGTGGGGGATGGAGTGGTAGGAAGAGTGGAGGAGGTCGGCAAGTTAGCAGGTGGTGGGGTAGGCTTCTCTGAAGAGATGGGTTTTCAGGGTGCGCCTAAAGGAGAGGAGAGTAGGTGATAATCTGATGGGTTGGGGCAGGGAGTTCCAGAGGATGTGTGACACCCTGGAGAAGTCCTGGAGGTGGGCATGGGAGGAGGAGACCAGGGAACTAGAGAGAAGGAGGTCTTGTGAGGAGCGGAGTGTGCATGCTGGGCGGTACTTGGATATTAGGTCAGTGATGTAGTTCAGGGCAGTATGGTGGACAGCTTTGTACGTCAGTGTTAGGATTTTGAATTTGATCCATTGCGCAATCGGAAGCCAGTGGAGGGATTGGCAGAGGGGGGTGGTGGAAATGGAGCGGTTGGAAAGGTGAATGAGTCTGGCTGCCGTATTCAGGATCGACTGAAGCGGGGATAGCCAGCGGCTAGGCAGGCCAGTGAGGAGGGAGTTGCAGTAGTCGAGTTGTGATATGATGAGGGAGTGGATGAGCTGTTTAGTGTTCAACATGTATCTTACTGAGTACTTTGGTGTGTCTATTTTCTAATGAGGGGTCACTTTAGAGGTAATTGTATGACATACTTTCCTGGCATTTTAGAGCCCCAAGAAATGTAAAGGCAGTCAAAACACAGTCTAAATTATTTGAGTTTTCTTTACCAAAGAGTTGTAGCAGAAAACATTTTGGCCTAAATTTATGAATAAAGATGAACTATTTGCGATGTTTTATAGCAGAAAGCTTCTGTCTTTTTTCTTGTCCTCTGTCTCAATAAAATTAATTTGGGTACAGTATTGCATGCCTAAGTAAGTGTCAGTCTAAGTAGCAGAGTGCTGAAAACTGAAAAATGGCCTGGACAGGAAGGGGTTTTAATATGTTTATCAAACCCTTAATAAAACTAATCAACCCCATTTCTCCCTTGGCTTCTATTCTTTCTGCTGATTTCTTTGTTTTATTACATTTTTACTATTTAACATTTAAACTTTTTTTTATTTTCATTCTTTTGGTCAATAAAAATTTTTATTGTTGATGTGAAAAAATGCACACAACTGAACAAATGACGTTATTTCATTTGTAATGCTTTCTACCAAAATGTAATTTTAGTTTCAATTTAATTAGAATAACAGTACAATAAAAAGGGGAACATTTTACCTACAATAACACTACTTGTTTTGAAACTAACACTGTGCAAACCTAATGGATGAATTGCTTCATTATCTTAAAGTGAAACTAAACTGCACCTGAGCACCACAAACTGAAAATGCTGTTTCATACAAAGCAAACTCACCCATCCATCCATGTCTTCGTGCTTTATTTTGCTGAGAAATCACTCTGAAAGACACCCCCTATCATTTCTGGATGTGGCCATCTTGAATAAGGGCAGATGATTCTTGTATTATTTTTCAGACATTGACGTTCCTTGGGCATATTGTCTGGCTGCATAGACTGTGTGAAGCCTGAAGTTATTAACCTTCATGTTAAATATCAGGAACCCAGAGGTGCCTTCTCATTGCTCTTGATGTTGTGTGACTGCCCACTACTGGCATATCAGACTGCCCTGGTTTTTATTGGATCTGGATGCTCTACAAGAGGTGAGGAGCAGCAAGCAGGCACCTGGTGATGCTTGCTATTTTGCTTGAGAATCATATTAATAGCTTCCTATAGATGCTAACATTTATAGGTAAAGTTGATCCAGGGAATATCCGATTGCCTCTTGGGGGATCAGGAAGGAATTTTTTCCCCTGCAGGAGCAAATTGGATCATACTTTGCTAGGTTTTTTGCCTTCCTCTGGATTAACTGTGGGCATAGGATTATAACTCTTGTTTTTTTAATGGTTGAACTGGATGGACTTTTGTCTTTTTTCAGCCAGACTAGCTATGTAGCTATGTATTTCATGCAGGTTTACTTTTAGCTCTTTACATATTTGTTAATATGCCATAGCTTCAGTTATGTGAACTTGCAGCAACATTTTCCTTTTATCAGATACAATAAAGTGATACTGAAGGCTGTTTTTTTTTGTTAAAATAGAGAA
Organism: Staurois parvus; assembly: GCF_062004578.1. NCBI lineage: Eukaryota > Metazoa > Chordata > Amphibia > Anura > Ranidae > Staurois > Staurois parvus. The sequence goes on from NW_028318393.1 coordinate 1,022,776, forward strand.
GAGGTTATACTTGCCTGCTCTAGGTAATAATGTTGCACAGAAAAATCACTTACCTCCTCTTCTGGCAGTTCCCCGCCAGCATTGTCATTTTCTTCCAGATGCCTCCTTAGCAAGCGTAATGCTAAAGAGGCACCTGTGCACGCATGCTCCAGAGCAGGGCTGTGTGTAGCTATAGACACACACAGCACTGATTAGTCATACCCCCACTCCCTCCTCACAGGAGTTTGACTGACAGCAGCAGCCTATGGCTTCGTTGCCCTCAGTGTCTTCTGTGAATCCAGGAAGTGAGGGGAGCAGTGCTGCAGCTGAGATAGAGCTAGGGTTGTGACAGGAGCCAGAAAAGTTTAGGGATGGGGTAGGTAGGACAGGTACTAGGGTGTTTTTGCCTTAATGCAGTGAATGCTTTAAGGTAAAAAACCTTTTGACTTTAAAACAAGAAGCACATATAAGCTACAATACGATACGATAAGTTACACAGAATTGCCACAAACCAGCTTATTAAAACAAAAACTAAAGAATCCCCAGAACACTGCAGGTTAGCAAATGAGACATTACAGCAGAAGCAGTCTGCTTGTGTGACTGAAACCTCACAGAAGTCTGTCCACAATTAGATGATATCCTTTCGAAGTTTCAATGAGAAACGGCTTAAAAATCAGTTTAAAATTTATAAACGTAAAGAAAAAAATACCGCCAACCATTATAGTTTCCTATACATCTTAAAATATGATACACCACCTAAAGAGAATATAAAGCCATTTTTTAAATTTGTCACCAGAACAGGAATAGAGGAGAAATCTTCCAGGGGGGATGTGACAGACGAGCAGTATGTCACTGTGAAAAAGATGGGAAGGACTTGTTTCAGGAGACAGGCGGGTGTTGCTCACAAAGAGTATTCTTTAAAAATAGCAGATCTACCTTGAGCTGGAAAAGGATGCAGATGACTATGACAAGCTGAAAGATCAGGTTCTGCAGTCTGCAGAGTTCATTAAAATGCATCTAAAGTCAAACCGGTTTTTCCTTAAAGGAAAGTCCACCTTTTGGATAAAAAAAATAAATGCACATTTTTTTGCAGGTAAAAAAATGTGCATTTATTATTTTTTGTCCAAAGGAGCCTGGAAAGCATTGCACCAGCGATCAGTAGATCTCGGATGCTATGCAGGTCTCCTGCAGACCTGTCAGAATATCTGCTTGCCGTACAGGATGTATGAGGAAGCAGATATTCTGACAGGAAGCTTCAATGAACTATCCCGGAGCTCCACATCACCATGATAGTTCATTGAAAACTACAAGCCCACAGCTACTAAGGTTGCCAGGACTTGTACACACTCATTCACAGAACATTGTAAATGACTGGCACGGCTGTGAAGCAAAGCACAATGACCACAGCCTCCAAGACGCTGCCTTTGCAGCTGAAGGGGGTAGTTGTGGAGGCACCCAGGGGGTACCAGACTATCCTTTCCATGCCATCATAATTTAACCACACCCACTTTTTGCTGTGGCATGCGAAACATGAAGCAGGTCCAGGCACCCCCAAAGTGTCTCTCATTCACAACTTCTAAAGTTGGGAGGTATGCAACCTCACTCAGCACCATCTTGGACATGCCCCCAGGGATTTGGATTTACCTGTCCTCCATTCCCTAACACTGCGCACCCTCTCCTATACCAGGCGCAATATAAAAGTTTTAGTTTGGCTTACCTGCCAGCTACCCAGTGAGGGCAGGTGGGGAATGTATAGGCCCGTCCCCTCATTACATACTGCTGTTTGGTGGCAGTTCAGCACAGCTCACATTTTCAATGCTGTATGACGTCCTTCATGCTGCCCCCCATTACATGATGTGAAGGAGGTACTAATGGAGCACAAATAAAGTGCATGCCATATGGGTGTGAGGTGTTCCATTGTAGAGGGGTAGAGGGGAGGAGGATAGCGGTAGGGGGAGTGGCAAAATGCACCTTCACCTGTGTAAACAATAATCTTTTCACCAACCCTGTATAAACCTCTTTTTTTATTTTAATTAAAAAAAGGATTTGCAGTCACTTTAAGGAGGTCTGCTGCCTGTTCCTCTGAGTGGTTCCTTGGACCCAAGAGGATGCTAATGATGTTGCCAAGTGAATAGAGTGAGCTCTGTGGATTTTTTTTTTTTTTTTATTTAAATATTTATTAAATTTTTCATGTTAATACAAAAACCCAAAAAAGGGAAATAATTCTCATACAAATAGACATTTATAACATTTCTACCTTTCCCTTACTAAAAAAACTATTTTCTTTCCCATCCCACTACCCCCCCCTTCCCGCCCCTCATCCCCCCTCCTCCCCCTCTGCAGACTCTAGCCCATTCTACTCTCTTGAGGCTTATTAATTTTTTGCTAACACCCTAGTTCATATGTTCCTATATTTCTCTTTCAATCCTGCTCTTTCCCACTTTTCCCATCTCCTAAAATAAACTCTCATCCTATCTTCCTGCATATGATATGATCTTTCCATTCTACCTATCTGGTTTACTCTATTAATCCAGTCTTCCTCCTTCGGTACCTCAGCTTTCCGCCAAAACTTGGGTATCAACCCTTTCGCCGCATTCAAGAAGTACCAAATACCTGAATCTTTATATTTATTTACAGATGTCTCCACGTTGTGTAGGAGGCACGTCGTTGGGTCTAACCCTATGTCAATTTCAGTTATTTCTTTAATCAATTTGACTATTATCTTCCAAAAAGCCTGGATTTTCGGACATTCCCACCATATGTGAAACACCGTGCCCATCTCTCCACATCCTCTCCAACACATGTTTGAGTTTTCCCGATTCATCTTGTGCTCTACACTTGGTGTAATGTGCCATCGTGTCACACACTTATAATTAACCTCAACCTCTCTCATACTAACATTATCGTGTATCAATCTAAACATCTTTCTCTGTCTATCCTCATCAAGCCCAACACCCATATCTCTTTCCCATTTTGTGATAAAAATTAACTTTGTGTTTGTGTCTAATTCTGTGAGTATTCTATACACTTTTGAAATACCGTGCTTCCCATCCCTAAGATCATTTTCAATTGTTACCCAACTATTTCCCTTATGGTTAAATGTCCAGTCCATATATCCTTGCTAAAACCACTGCTTTATAGTATCTCTTGACATCTGGTAGACCCAATCCCCCTTTCTCTTTAGTCCTACTCAATGTTTCATATGCTATTCTGGGTTTTTTATTCTTCCATATGTATCTTGTTAACATTTTTTTCATTATCTTAAAGAAGGCTTCTGGAATTTTAATTGGTACCATTTGAAATCTATACAGTATTTTAGGCATAATTACCATTTTGACTAGGTTTATACGTCCTATCCAGGATGGATTTCCTCCTTCTAGTCTTTTTAAATCTTCCCTGATCTCATTTATCAAAGAGATATAGTTTAATCTATACAAATGCTTAGATGAGGCAGTGAGTTTTATTCCTAGGTATTTTATCTCTTTTTCTCTCCATATAGAGGGGAATTCTTTTTGTAGTTTTTCTTTTTCATTCTTTGATATATTAATATTCAGGATCTCTGTTTTCGTTGGATTAATTTTTAAATTTGATAGTTCACCGTACTCCTTCAGAATCTTCATTATATTTGGGAGAGTTATTCGGGGATTTCCCACATAGAACAATAAGTCGTCCGCAAAGGCCGCTACTCTATGTTCTATGGATTCTATCTGGATTCCCTTTACCGATCCACTATTTCTTATTATTGAAAACAGAGGTTCGAGTGACAATACATATAGTAAAGGGGACAGTGGGCAGCCCTGTCTTGTACCATTAGACATTCCAATGGGTTCTGATCTCTCCCCATTTACCGTGATGATTGCAGTAGGCTCCCTATATAATTTACTTATCCACTCTCGCATTCTATCACCTATCCCCAGCACTTTTAAGTTGTCCATCATAAAGCCCCAGTCCACTCTATCAAATGCCTTCTCTGCATCAATTGACAAGAGCACCACCGGGGCTTTCCCTTTTCTACTTTTCTGAATAAGCATCAGGGTTCTCAAGCCGTTATCTCTACCTTCTCTCCCCGGTACAAAGCCCACCTGGTCTCCATGGATCCATTCAGGCATCAGATCCCTCAACCTGTTTGCTAACACCTTTGCATACAGTTTAGTGTCAGTGTTCAATAATGAGATAGGTCTATAGCTGGAGCACTGAGATGGATCTTTTCCCTCCTTGTGAATAAGTACTACATGGGCCTATAGGGATTCTCTCCTCACTTCCATCCCACCTCCCAGAGCATTCATGTATTTCTCCAGCTTGGGTAACAGTACTTCACTAAATTTCTTATAGTACTTAACTGTATAGCCATCCGGGCCTGGGCTTTTTTCCCCCCCCCGTGCTTTTTAATGCTATTTTAATTTCTTCCTGGGAAATTTCTGCGTCTAGGGAGTTCAACTGTGCTTCACTTAGTTTTGGTAATCCCGCATTTTTCAAGTATGTCATCTTTTTTTTATTGATTCCCTCTTGAGCTTCTTTTAGAGGGCCTTGGGGACTAATATTATATAACTTTTTGTAATACTCCGTAAACACTTTAATAATCTCTTTATTTGAGTGGACCAACTCCCCCTTTGAACTTTTTATCTTTTCTATATAGTTCCTATTTTTCTTTTTATTCAAAGCTCTCATTAGATATCTTCCTGGTCTGTCTCCCCATCTATATCTCTCGTTCAAAACCCTGTTGTATACTCTTCTCTTCTCCTCATCCATCAACCTCTCTAGCTCATCTTTTTTATCCAATAACTTCTGTCTCGTATCTTTTGTTATTTTCTTCTTATGTATCTGCTCCAAGTCCAATATTTCTCTTAATAGCCCACTGACCCTCTCTCTTCTTTCCTTTTTCTTCCTTGCTCCTGCCGCAATCAAGATTCCTCTTATGAATACCTTATGGCTTTTCCAGACTGTAGCTATCGATACTTCCTCTGTTTCGTTCTCCTTAAAGTATACCTTAATCTCTTTCTTGATTTTCTGAGCTAAATCCTCATCCAGAAGAAGAGCCTCATTTAACCTCCATCCTAATCCTCCAGTCCACCTTCTTCCCCATCCCATTTTCATTACGACCGGGGCGTGATCCGAGAACGTCCTTATCTCTATGTCAATTTTAACCAGATGATCTATAAGTTGGTGGTCTATTAAGATGTAATCTAATCTCGAGTATATCTCATGTGCATTAGAGAAGAAGGTATAGTCTCTGTCTTTCATATGCATTATTCTCCAGGTATCCACTAGTTGATATTCATGCATCACTTTTTTCAAAGCTTTCAGAGACCTACTCCCCTCTCTTTGCACAGAAGAGGTATTATCCTTTTGTGGGTCCATACAGAAATTTAGGTCTCCAGCTACTATCAAACGCCCTTTTTTAAATTCCATTAATTTTTTCAACAGACCCTTCATATACATCTCCGGGTTTTTATTAGGGCAGTATATATTGGCTAAAGTACATTCAATCCCCTGAAGTCTGCCTTTTAAGAATAAAAACCTCCCCTCCGGGTCGGTTCTTCTATCCTCCAGCTCAAATCTCATATTCTTTGCCAAACCTATTGCAACCCCTTTTGCTCTTTTAATTGGAGAATCTGCATAGTACCATATTGGATAGTGTTTGGATTTCAATTTCACGTTTGCCTCTATCTCAAAGTGCGTCTCCTGTAAAAATACCACTGACGTCGCCCTATGATGTAACTCATTAAACAACCTAAATCTCTTCCCTGGACAACTCAGCCCGTTCACATTATAGGTTATAAACTGTATTTCTTCCATCCTTCCCAGTTAACTCCATCTCTCTTCCAGATTGCCTCTTCCTCTTTATCCCTTCTGTCATGCAGAGTATTAACCCAATACCTCCTCTCCTCCCTCCCTCCCACCCAACTCCCGTCGCCTCCCCCCTCCCTCCAACCCTCCCGGCCCGCCCCCCCTCCCCCAACCCTCACCCTCTCTTCTTTTTCCCCTACCCATTTTTAGGCCTATAAACTGCCTACAAATCATTTGTGGATCCATTTCCACCATTGATTTAAAATTTGGGGCGTAAGCTCCGCCTATGTACGGCTCACCTCTCCTCCAACCCCCCCGATTCCCTCTCTCTATCATCAAGGCTCAGCAAGAATTGTTACTCTTTACCTCCCTCCCCTAACCGGAGCCTCCAAGCGGGTCTCAACATCCGGAGGGGGAAGACCAGGGGCGAGAGAGGGAAGTAAGAGAGAGAAGGAAAAAAACAAAAAACAAAAAAACAAAAAAATAATAATTTCCTACTTAATTCTCCCTCTCTTCCCTCCCCAACCCCGGGGCCTCCCACCCCCCTCCCACCGACATGTTGCCAGTCCTCTTTTCTTGTATCATTTATATTTCTTCTTTCTTCTTTTTCTTCTTCCCACCCAGCTATCTCCATTCTTTGCAAGTTCAGTCTATCACAAAAATCTCTTATATCCTCCGGAAATCTCAGATACGCTGTGACCCCATTTTTCCAGCCAATTAGAGATGCTGAGGTACCCCATCTATACTGCACATTCTGTTTTCTCATTTGCTCCAACAAGGGTTTCAGGGATCTCCTTCTCCTTAGGGTCTCTACTGTTAAATCCGCATAGATTTGGATAGTCAAGTCTCCAAACTTAATTAATGATCTTCCCTTGGTCTTCTTCCAAATCTTGTCCTTGACCCCAAAATTTTGGAACTGGACAATTATGTCTCTCGGTCTTTCCTTCTCAGTAGCCTGTTTGAACTTTCCTATTCTAAACACTCCATCTAACTTGATCCCGTCTGTTTCAGGTCCGTCTCTTATGGAGTTTAGGTTTTTTTTAACTAATTCATATAGTATTCCCCCTTTAGCAGTCTCTGGGATTCCTCGTATTCTAAGATTACACCTTCTTTCTTTATTTTCTTGATCTTCCATCCTATAGATCATTTTTTTCTGGTTATTTTCTAATTGGCTTATTTTTTCCCTTAGATTATCTATATTCTGGGCCTGGATTTTAACTTTCTCCTCCATTTCTTCTAATCTTGATAGCAGATATCCTAAGTCGTTTCGAATAGCTGTCATTTCATGTTTTATCATTTTTTCCAAATTTTTAAACATTTCTACCATCTCCTTCTTATTTGGTATTTGTAGTTCACCGTCAGATTCTTTTTTTCCCAAGCCATCCACTGTTTGTTGGCCGCCACTGCTATTCATGCCCAATGATAATCTAGGGCTAGATCCTGAACTAGTGTCCATTTCTCCATTTGCGCTTTGGGCCCTTTCTGGCGTAATAATTCCATATGATGTAAGTTTCTTTATTGTTCCTGTTTGGGACCCTTTGGGCCCTGCTCCCTTGGGACCTTTGTTCTTCATATCCTCTATATAACTTAATAGACTTGCAATTTTTCCTATATCCTTTATTCTCTTGGGACACCTGGGTCTCCTCTCTTCTTCTCTTCTAACCCCTGGGAATCCACCCCTCCTTCACCCCTTGGTCGCCTGTGTCGCTCAGGGGTCCACACCACAATAGGCCCCCAACAGCTTTCACTCACCCTTCCCTTCACCGACGGAGAGTCAAGACTTGTTTGGAGGGCCTTCACTGCTGCTCAGTCCTGGGGGGGGGGATTCCTCAGGGATTCAGGATCAAACAGTCAGCCAGGAGGTACAAACAGCTACGAGCCGGCATCCCCCTGTCACATCAGATCAGCCACCCTCTAGCCGCACGAATTTCCAGCCATGTAGGGCAGGGGAAGCCGGCGTGTCACTGCCTCCCTGTCAGGAAACCGGCCGGCATCTCCACTTCCCAGTAGTCCTTTGCGGCGAGCGGCGTGCTCACACCGCCCTGCATCGATTCCCCGGCAACCCGACAGCTGCACTGGGATCTCTGCAGCGTGTTCACCTCCCGGAGGTCCGTGCCCGCTCTCCACTGCCTTCACCGCGCCAGCCTCTCCTCCCTTGGAGCCCACCTCAGTCAGGTAGGGCTTCGCACCATGAGGGTCTCGGGATGGTCAGTTTGGAGGTTACCGGAGAGCACTCACATCGTGCTCTCCGTCGCCGCCATGTTTAGGCTCCACCCCCCCCCATTCCACCTGTGTGATAAATGCTATTAGCATCGTGAGCTCTGTGGATTAACCTCCTTGGCGGTATGATTCTTTCCGATTTTTTGTGCTGAAAGCGGTACCATTTTTTTGCATGGAAATATGTAGTTTTTTATTGTAGGCTGTAATTTTTAGGAATAACTCACTGAAATCTGTACGAACAAGAGTCTAGTAAACATTCCGGATATGATAAAACTTGAAACACGAAATCATAAATTATAATTTATTAAATAATCATAAAAAATAATAATATAATAATAATAAATTTAATTCAATAATATAATCAAACCAAAAACACTGAAATTTGAAATACAGAGGCAAATTCGCACATCGCTGAGCAAAGTCGCAAAAGCGTTTTCAGTGTCTGATGACGAATTTCCCCACGAATCATCACTCAATTGTGCAAGTGGTTCTGATTTACTATTGCTGTTCTCTAGCTGGTCTAAAACCGCTTTTGACGTAAAGGGACGCTTTTTGGACGCCATGGACTTTTCTAAGTTTCCAGGCAGAAAGAACATTCAAAATGCAGGCAGGGCACAGGACAAAGCAGTAGGGACAAAATATATGTGAAATGCATTGAAACAGCAATGACAGCAACGCTGGTTCCGGAGCCCGTACGTCCCAACGTCACAGGGACCAGAACACGGAAGCCGGATGCTGGCATCGGCCGGAGGAGATGGCCGGGGACACATCTCGGGAGCGAAGGACAAGGTAAGTGCTGCAGGGACCCACACCGCATGATAAGCCCGAGTGTAGCTCGGGTTACCGCTCTTGGTACTCAAATTTTACCCCGAGCTACACACGGGAAAACCACTAAGGAGGTTAAGAAGACCTCAGTGACTCTATAAGTGAAGGAAGAGCAGTTCTCAGAAAAAAAAAGCTCAAAAAAGGCTGAATGGAGGTCCTGGAAGGATGTTGATGGGCCTCAGCATGCAGGAAGAAGTTACATGAGAATCCCTTACAAAACATGAGAGCAAGTTCATTACTTGAGGTGTAGTGAATGATGGCAAGCTATTGCCCAATTTCTCCTTTCCCTGGATACAGCTCACGGCAACCTAATCAGGTAGATGTGATTTCTCGCATTTACTTTAAAGTGGAACTTTAGTCAGAAAATTAAGTCCTGCTTGATCACTTCAAGCTGCCCCTTTTGCAGGTCAATCTATGTAAACATTCAAAATAAGTGCATTTACTGTTTAACCACTAGCCTACCGAGCACTTATACCCCTTTGAATGACAATTGCGCGGTCATGCAACATTGTACCCATATGAATTTTTTATCATTTTTTTAGACAGAGCTTTCTTTTGGTGGTATTTAATCACCTCTGGGATTTTTATTTTTTCTTAAACAAACCAAAAACCACTAAAAATTTTGGGAAAAAAAAACGTTTATTCTTAGTTTTTGTTATACAATTTTGTAAATAAGTGATTTTTCTCCTTCACTGATGTGCGCTAATGAGGCTGCAGTGATGGGCACTGATAGGCTGCACTGATGGACAATGATAGGTGGCACTGATGGGCACTGATGAGGAGGCACTGGTAGGTTGCACTGATGGGCATTGGCAGGCATCACTGATGGGCACTGAAAGGCAGCACTGATACATGACACTGATATATGGCACTGATAGGCAGTACTGACTGGCACTGATAGGCGGCACTGACTGGCACTGTTAGGTAGCACTGACTGGCACTGATAGGCGACACTGACTGGCACTGATAGGCGGCACTGACTGGCACTGATAGGCGGCACTGATTAGCATCACTGATAGGTGGCACTGATTGGCATTGATAGGAGGCACTGACTGGCACTGATGGGTGACATTGAAAGGCAGTTCACATGGGCACTGATATGTGGCATTTATGTGCACTGGTATGAACTGATATGTGGCATTGATGTGGCACTGATAGGCACTGGCACGTGGCACTGATGGGCACTGGCACTGATGAGCACTGACAGGTGGCACTTCTGGGGCCACACTGATCATCAGGGCACACTGATCATCGGTGCCCTGATGATCAGTGTACATGTCCCCTCCGCGGAAAGCCGATTACCGGCTCTCCTCTCGAGCTGTCAGCGTGACAGCTCGAGAGGAGAGAAATGCCGCTAACCAGCATTTCCGTGTTTACATGTGATCAGCTGTGATTGGACACAGCTGATCACATGACCGAGCCGACATCTTCGGCTCTTTCCGTGATCCGCTGTGTCCAAGGGGCATGCGCAGTGAGAATGGTAGGACGTCATATGAAGTCCTATCAGAACGAGAGAACCACCTTGCGCCCATCATTGTACTATAGGGCGGGCTGAAGGTGGTTAAAATCCAATAATACACGATCTCACCCCACTCTGCACATGCTCAGTTACTCTTTATTTTTCAGCACTGTGCCAGAATTGTAGAGGCTGATCAGCTGACAGCCTAAAGATTTTACCTCCCTAGCGGTCCGATTATGTCAGTATTTCTGTGCTCAAAGCGGTACATTTTTTTGCATGGAAATATGTTATTTTTTTATTGTAGGCCAGTAATTCTTGGAATAACTCACTGAAATCTGTCCGAACAAGAGTCTAGTAAACATCCCGGGTATGATAAAATTTGAAACACGAAATCATAAATTATAATATAATAAATAATCATAAAAAATAATAATATAATAATAATACATTTAATTCAATAATGTAATCAAACCAAAAACGCTGAAATTTGAAATACAGTGCCAAGTTCGCACATCACTGAGCTTAGTCGCAAAATTGTTTTCAGTGTCTGATGATGAATTTCCCCACGAAACGTTATCACTCAATTCTGCAAGTGGTTCTAATTTATTATCGCTTTTGACCTAAAGGGACGCTTTTTGGACGCCATGGACTTTTCTCAGTTTCCAGGCAGAAAGAACAGTAAAAATGCAGGCAGCGCACAGGACAAAGCACTAGGGACAAAATGTATGTGAAATGGTTTGATACAGTAATGGTATACTATGTGATTTTAGTGTATTGAGTGAATGTCACTTTTAACATTTTTGAATTTCCCGCCAGTTCCGTCCCCCGTACGTCCCGTATGTCCCGACGCTCGCAGGGAACGGAACCCCGGAGATAGATGCCGGCATTGGCTGGAGGAGATGGCCGGGGACGCTGCAGGGGGGACATCGCAGGAGCGCAGGACAAGGTAAGTGCAAGAGGGAATACCTGAGCAACGCTGCAGGGTAATCCCGAGGGTAGCTCGGGGTTACTGCTTCTGGTACTGAAAGTTAACCCCGAGCTACACTCATGAATACCGCCAGGGGGGTTAATGCTGCTCAGGGGCTCTAGGCTTGAGCAAAATGGCAGCCTGCAGCAAGAAGAAACTTGACAATGCTGGAGGCAATTTACAACACACAATCATTTTGGTAGCATAATTATTAATGTGGAATGTATGTTCCCTGCTAAAGAACATTATTTTTTATCAAGTTGCTATGGGTAACATTCCACTTTAAGAATGTGCCTGAAGTCAGTCCTAGCAACAGTGGAAGATTCCAAATGAAGTCTGCGGGATGCGACAAGGTGTATGTTGCATCTGCTGCTGGTGCTCCCTCTGGACACACTGGTGGAATGGCAGGTCCACAAAAAAGAAGAGTTGATAGTTTTGTCGAAAACCCAAGTTCTTCTGAATAAAGAAGGTGAAACCTCTAGAGTTGAGTTGTAGGACTTAAGGGAGAAGAGTACTAGGAATAAAATGTCAGTCATTAGAGAGACCGGCAGTGAAACTGTCTGCTGTAAAACAGGAGTGATCCCATTAATGGGGTCTAATATGTGTTTGGAATAAGACTTTGCTCTGTTCAGAGCCATGTGCAGAGGGAAGACAAATGTAAAGCGGAACTACAGTATGTTGCTTCTGAAAAGGGAGTTGGCGTGGTGTTAGACAGTGCCATCGTCCCTAGCTTTACTGAAACCTGAAGCAAAACCCTCTAAAACAGGACCTTCAAAGGCAAAATTGTATACACATGTAAATAAAACCAATGGTAGTCTTTATTGTAGAGAACCAATGAAATCACATGTAGAATAGTCAGCAGTTGTAAGGTATACAAATAGCAACATTTCTCATACAAATTTTACAAAAGTGGAAGGGTAAAAGTACCACAAACCAAAAAAGCTATTTAATTCATTTTTAACATTCAAAGCAAGCTCACTCACCCATCCATGTCTCTATGCTTTATTTTGCTGAGAAATCACTTTGAAAAACACCCCAAGCATGGTTCATATAGCATTTACTTCATGGAATCCATCTGCCCTTAGCTCAGGCATGCATACAGGGGTGTGTGCTTAAGAAACCCCTCCTCCCATCACCCCGTGAAGACTCCTGGGATAAATGAATTAATTTGCCTAGGCCTGGAAACCAGAAAGTTGAGGAAATGTACTGTATAAAAAAAAAAGTTTAAAACAAGTAAATATGATATACTTTTCTATGTATTTACTAATGCTAACAGCATAAGGATAAGTTCATCTTTGGGAACATGTTACACGTGCCACCTGTTTTAAGGGTGGAACATGTAACATGTTCCCAATGCTACAGCCACTGCCTGATCCCCTCTCCTCCCTGTGACAGCTGAATAGGGAGAAGTTCCCCATACAAGCTGTCACTTTTTGAATAGAGCGTGAACGTGCGGTCTCCACTCACATGGCTGCATCACTGATTCACAGAGTTCTGTGAATGAATGAACTACAAGTCCCAACAGGCTTAGTGGCTGTCAGCTTGTAGTTCTCAATAAACTACCATGGCGCTGTGGAGAGCCATGGCAGTTTATTGATTCTTCCTGTCTTTATATCTGCTTGCCTGTACATCCCGTATAGGCAAGCAAATATACTGACAGGTCTGCAGGAGACCTGCATGGCACCAGCGATCAGCAAATGGTTTTAAGCCCTGGTTCACAATTATGCGGTGCGGAATTCGCAGCATTTTCTGTGCGAATTCCGCAGATCAGAATCGCACCCTGTTCATGCAAACCACTGCGTGGTTAAGTTAACACCCCGAAAGCAGTCCGCAAAACGCAGTGTGATGTGTAGAATTGGATCGCATAGGTGTGAATAACCATTTGATCCTATTCTAGTGCGGACCAAAAAAAGGGTCCTGCAGCTTTCTGGTGCGGGTGCGGTGCGATTAGAGCCATACAAAATGTAGGGCTCAAATCGCACCGCACACAAATCACATGTGATTTTCACAGGAATGCGGAGCGGTTGCTGTGCGAATCACATGCGATATACCGTACCACGTCTATGTGTACCCAGGCTTAAGGCTCCTGAAACCAAAAATAATAAATGCACATTTTTTTACCTGTAGAAAAATGTGCGTTTATTATTTTTGGTCAAAAGATGAACTAATCCTTTAACCATTTGCCGCCCGGCCAATGGCCGTTTGGCGGCGGCAAAAGTGCTTCTGCATTCCGGGTGCACGCCATTTGGTGTGCTCCCGCACATGCTCAGTTCGCTCAACTGCAGAGCGGCGCAGCAGCGCGATCTGTCACCGGCCGTGTACCTCGTACCAGCTCCCGTTGCTGGTACCATGTGACCTGCTGTGACCAATCACAGCAGGTCACATAACAGTTTTATACAATGGATGGCTTCATTCATGCCATCCATTGTATACTAGTGCCTAGCTGTGAATGGTCACAGCAGGTCACATGCACATGTCATGTGATTAGCTGTGACCAAATCTTAGCTAAGCACAAAAAAAAAAATCTGAATGAATCGATTTCATTCTGGTAAATGCTTGCTTATAGCAAAGTAATTCTTTGCTATAAGCAAATTGTGTAAAAAAAAAAATAAAAAAAATACTGATCACTTCCCCAAAGTAGTACAATGTTACTATGGTAACATTGTACTACTTTGGTCATAGTAAAATATAAAAAAAAATCTTACAAAAAATAAAACAAATGTAATAAAAAATTAAAAATAATAAAAAAATATATATATATATATTTTTTTTTTTTCATACTGTCACCAGTCAGTGTCCCTGTTCACCGCCATGCCAGTTATATGATGACGCTGTACTGCACTGGTGACAGTATGTAAAAAAAAAAAAGGTGAAAATAATTTTTTTAATTTTTTCATTTTCCGAAAAATTATGACAAAAAAAATACAACTTCAAAAAACTCGCCATTCCTCTTATGAAGTACGTCGGACTGTCTACTCTGCAAAAAGGGGTCATTTGGGGATATCTATACTATTCTGACATTCTTGGACCTCAAGAAATTAGATTGGCCGTCAGTACTTCAGGATTGATCAATATTCAGATCTATACCATAGTTTGTGAACTCTATAACTTTCCTACAAACTAAAAAATACATCCTAATTTGGGTTATTTTCACCAAAGACATGTAGCAGAATACATCTCGGCCTAAATTTATGAAGAACAATTATTTATTTGTAAACTTTTATAACAGAAACAAAGAAAAACGTGTTTTTTTCAAAATTTTTGGTCTTTTTTTGTTAATTTAGCAAAAAATAAAAACCCCAGCGGTGATTAAATACCACCAAAAGAAAGCTCTAGTTGTGTGAAGAAAATTTTAAAATTTTAGTTTGGGTACAATGTTGTATGACCGCGCAATTGTCATTCAAAGTGTGAGAGCGCTGAAACCTGAAAACTGGCCTGGGCAGGAAGGTGTAAAATTGCCCGGTATTGAATTGGTTAAAAATAGTCAATGTTGATTGATAGAATTAAGTACTGTTTTAATGAATCTGAAACCTCTGTTGATATACAGGGGTATGTGAGCACCACTGAAGAAAGTGGGCAATTTCCCCTAGCAACAGTGTCAGGTGAAATATGTGGTATGCATAGAAACCTCGAAGACATTCAGAGTGCCAGAGCTAGAGGTTTTTAGCACAATTCTGGTGCAGCCCTGATGGAAAAGACTGTTCTTTCAACGGTAGAAGAGAGTATGCATGGGTAAATGAAGAGCCACAGGCTCATAATGTTGCAAAAATGTTAAAGAATATGTAACCCCAACATTTCATATTCGTGATATGTGCCTGCTGTACCATGTACTTGTATGAAAAAGTATCCTGTTCTCTTTGGCTTTCCTATTAAAAACTGACTACACTAGGCATGAGAGTACAGCATGGTCAATTCTCTAGCTATGCTGGGAACTCAGACTGCTTTCCTCTAATGATCACACTTGTCCTCCTGACATGCCCCATCTGCACAACCTTTCACTGGAAAGATCAGTGTGCTGTTGTTCTTCTCCCCCAGCTCTGCTTCAGCTTAGAACAGAGGTATGTGATCACTTATAAAAAAGGGAAAAAAGGTGTATATATTGTTTTTTATAGCTTTACACAATTTTTTGCCTTCATTTCTATTTTAAACTGAATGGGCTGTTGAGTGGTTACAATCACTTTAATGTATTCTGCTGTGAGTAATGAAATGGTGTACAAAACTGACAGTGTTCCCGGTGAGCTTGCAGAGCAACTGATGGAGTCTGAGAGGATACTAATTATATTGCACAACATTCTTGGAGAAAACTAGGCTTTGGTTCCAGCTATGGTGATGTTGCCTCCAGCTCTGAGGAGACCCCTTTAAGAAACACATTCTACAGAAGTTTAGCAAAAGAGTCTCTCCACATCCCAAGAAGTTATTGATTGTGAATTTGGGTTTCCCTTTTATGAAAAGCATTAAATAAATGTGTAAATTGTTGAATATTTAGCCACTCTGTACTTTTGTGTCTTCTCATCTGACAATTGGGCTGTACTGCGGGGTGCCAACAATTGGAAAAGTGTGATAAAGGCTGGACTGAAAGAGGTGGACAAGACTGGGACTGTTCAGCCCAATGTTAGTTAATACTGTAAAGGAAGAGGCCACTCTATGTAAAGGTGTGACAAGGTATTCTGTTATGCCAGACTTAAGCAGGCCATACATGGGTCGAATTCCAAAGATTTTTCGATTGAAAATGGAAAACATCATTTGTTCTGTAATTCGATGGTGCCACCAATGATTTTGAAAATCAGTAGTTTTTCACAAATTTTCCAGAATGTCCCATAAATGAAATGGCGAGGAACCACGAAAATCCGCCGGTGCCATTGCCCCACTAACACAGCAAAAATTGGCCCACTATTCTTAGGTCCGATTGTCAAAGGAATAATCGTTCGCAAATTGACCCATGTATGGCTGGCCTAAGCTGCTGCTGGCCAGAATATAGTCAAGGGTGCGCTAGGGGTGCGATCACTGCAGTAGCAGACCACCTTTGCAAAATGGAAAGGCCAAGAAATGATCATAAAATAGCAGAAATCCTGTCTGTAATCCAGGAAAGGGGTTAAACTGTATGTGTTGAGGTAAATGTATTGGTTTAGGTAAAACTGCACATATGTGTTTAAGGAGATTAGTGACACTGTCCTGAATAGGCAGATAATGACCCTGAAGTGCAGGGAGAAATCGTTTGTGCTGAACATGGAGACTGGCAAGCTGTCTCAGATAGTTTTTCACCTGGCAGAGGTCTGAATAGAGACCTAGCTGCCTATAGTAAATATCAGACGCCAAGACATTTGTCTGCAGAACATGTGATAACAGATGAGAACAAGTGTTGTGAGGTTGCCGTGGGGATAACCACTCATGTGTGTGTATTCCCTCTGCAGTCACTGCCCTGCCAAAAGCTAAGTCACAGAAACAAACAGCTGTCTTTATTATTAATGGTGAAACAGAAATTAATTGCCGGAACCAGATAAAATGGTTACTGTGAGAAAAAAACAAAAGTGTTTATAGTCCTGAATGCCAGAAAGAGTAGACAGATGCACTGAGGTGGGTGATGGCGCCTCAACAAAAATGAAGATAGAAAGTCCAGGCGGTACATTAGTGTGTATAGTAGGCGTAGGCCCGACACTAGTACTGGAGGTTAGCTTGAAAAAGAATATCCCTTTTTTTTGTTTTGTTTTTTTTTAACTCTAGGAAAAAAGGATTGAACCTTATAGTTAAATGATTGGGGGAGGTAGCCCAGAGTTCTGCGAGAGGGAAGGGAAGATCTGGGAGTAGTGAGCACTTTAGGAATGTAATGAATAAAATGTCTAAAAGTGCCGAACCTCTTCCACTATTAGCGTTGCTTGTGGCTATGGCCAAAATCTCAAGCAGAAGAGCCAATACATACTTACAGGTTTGAAATGGATTGCAGACAAAAAAATATTGTGTAGTCAGTTCATAGCTCCTATGTTCTGCAAGAGAAGCTTGTAGCCTGACAAATGGGGAGCGCATTCCAGCCCTGTCGTGATTGTAAAAGAATGTAACCAGTCCCCATCCAAACAGACTGGTGTGTCTGAGCTAACATGTCGCAGTCTGTATATGAGCAGATAACAGGCCCAGTCTGGTGATGGGAGGAACCAGCTGAGCAGAGAGGTTGAGATTGGGACAGCTCTATTCTGGAATAGACAGACCTGTGTGAAAACGTAGCCAGGAGGCTAAAATATGTTTGAGTTGGTTGTTTTGCTGAACAACCCCTGCATGACCAGAACACTGTGTTACTTTGATGTTTGAATTCTGCTAAGTGGACTGAATCCCTGAAAACTCCCAATTTTAAGCTAAATAACACAGGGACATCTGTCTAAGTGAGCATTTACGTAGCTTTGGATGGATTTCCTGTTGTGTCTACAGAATGGGAAAAAACTTGATATGACATGTTGTCAAACCCTTAATTTCTACAACAAAAGATCTTCCCATAAGATTATATGTGCATTTATATGCATATTATTTACCTGAAAAAAGTCTCCTTTGTAGTCATCCAAAAAGCCTGAGACTGTTGATGGGTGCAGCCATTTTGGACATGATGTCAGCAGAACAAGCAGATGCAAAACTTTCATTCAAGTGACACTGTACTCTCTAGGTGATAGGGCCTTTTTAACCAAGCCATACTGTAATCAAAATACAAAGTTTTGGTTTTAGATATACTTTAACCCCTAAAATCTAACTCCATACCTCCCAACCATTCTGGATTCCGTGGGACGGTCTTGGGATTTCAATAAAATCTTGGCATCCTGAGGATCCAGGTTGGAGTCCCATATCCCCATGGTAGAAGGAGTTCTAGCACTTGGCTCCACTAATGTACCTTGCAGGGGTCTGCTAGTGCTGGCCACCCATGGTATGTGTCCTGCATCTCCTGTGTAATGCCCCGGGTCTCTGAGGCCACAATCGCACACTCCACAGCATCTCTTCCCAACACTTGACTGTCAAAAATACACATCAGAGCTGTAAGGCAGGCATGTGTCATGCAAAGGTCCTCAACTTTGACATGCATCAAACACAGAAGATGTGGGAACCCAAGAGGAGGGATATCCTGTGAGCTAGTCTCACTGTATGTGAGTTCTGTTAGTTTCAGAGAAGGAGAGGGGATACAAGGGGGGCAAGTAACAAAGATTTGTTCTAGGGGGTGAGGATTTATGCTGGAGGGAGTGATGGGGTGGGATAAGAGGATTTGTGCTGGGGCGATTTGAGAGTGGAAAGGATTTGTGCCAGAAGGGAAAATTTGGAAGGGGGAGATTTGTGTTGAGAGAGGGGATTTGGGGGGATATGTGTTAGAAGGGGGAAAGGATTTGTTCTGGGAGGGGAACAGGATTTGTCCCGGGAAGGGGAATATGTGCTAGAAAGAGTGGTTTTGGGGAGGATCTGTGCTGGGATGGGTTAATGGGGGGGGATTTGGTGTGGAGAGATTTTTGTTGGAAGGGGAAGCAGATTTGTCCTGGGAGAGGGAAGAGGATTTGCTGCATAAGGGGGGATTTGGGGAAGAATTTGTGTTGGGAGCAGTAAATAGGATGAGAAGAGATTTGTGCTGTAAGGGGAAGAGGAGTTATCCTTGGGGTGGTTAGGGGGATTTGTGCTAGAAGGAGGAAGCTGAGGGAAAGAGTTGTGCTGGGAGAGGTGACAAAGGGGCAGAACAATTTGTGCTGGAAGGGAAAGTGGATTTGTCCTGGGAGGGGGTATTGGAGGGAAAGGATTTGTACTAGAAGGGGTATTTGAGGGAATTGGGGGGGGTGAATTTATGTTAGGATTCAAGAGTTAAGATTTGTGCCAGGAGGAGGGGTTTGGGTGGGAGAGGGTTTGTCCCGGGAGGGGGATTGGGGGGATTTGTGATACAAGGAGGAAGGACTTGTGTTGGGAGGGGTGATGGGAAGGCAGAGAAATGTATGCTGGAAGGGGATTTGTCCTGGGAGGGGGAATTTGGGGGGAAACATGATTTGTATTAGAAGGGGGATTTATGCTAGAAAGGGGAGATGATTTATGCTGGGAGGTGGGCATTAAAGGAGGAAGAAGGGGTTGGGCAGTAGAGGTGTGGATTCGGGGGGCTGAATCACATGCTAGAAGCCAAGGAACAGGCACAAGGCAAGGTCAGACAGTCCGGGTCGGCAACTAGTGTGCAGAGGAGGTACAAGCGGCACTCAGGAATCAAGCCAGGGTCGGTAACAGCAGGTGGTAATGGCAGAAGGAGCAAGCAGAGACATAGTCCAGAGACAAGCCAGGGGTCGGTACAGGCAGAGTTCAGAGCAGAGTCAGAGGCAGACCGAGTCAAAAACAATAGATCCGGTAAATAACTGGTATCAGGAACACAGGAATGCAATAGACCAAATGGCACTGACAGACAGCAATAGTGCAGTTTAAATGGCTCTTCTGGCACCAATGCGCATTTGCGTTAGTGCATGTGCGTGCGCTCCCACTTGCACACTCATTCGTGCACATGCACACAGACCTGCAATCTGGTCGCAGGCAGAGTTCCTCAGATTTGTGCACCTGTGCACATGGGTATTCCTTTCCTGACACCTACACAGGCTGTATCCATGGTGCTGGTATTGCAGGCACTTTAAAATGTCAGTGATTTTTTTACCTTTTATCTGAATATTAATGTATCGGAACCAACCCAGACTGTGCTTGGGTACTTCCATTAGAATACCACTTCCCTGTCCAAACACCGACAACAGACACCACAGCTGACCATACAAGTCTAGACGACACCAATCTTGAAGTAATCCAGAAGGTACACTTGTTTATTTCAACACAGATACAAGATATATACACTCAAGGGACAGTCGGGGGGACACGGGGTGGGGCAATAATGACACGGGGTGGGGCAATCTACTTTTAGTAACAAGAGACACACAGGTATTCAAACTTCACACCAGCAGACAGTCCCATCAGGAGGGAGGGCTGCTGGAGACCCCCCCCCCCCCCACTAAGCTAATACACATAAACACATACATCCCATAGTAGTTTTCTCCCAAGCAAGACAAACAATAGAACAATGGGATGCAGCCACACAACACCAAACAATCCACAGCCCCCACCCCACCTATCTCCTAGACATGTCTACACAATATGAGGACAGATCACCCTGTACCCCTAACAGGCACAGGTTGACTTACACATAATAGGGATATGGGGAGCTGAGAGAGGGGTCTCCCCACCTCTCCAAAGTAAGCTGGGCTTCATGGGACTCCCGTCACACTTATTTATAATAAATACTACACTAAGACGCCTTTAAATGGATGTTCCCTGCTTTATCACTGAGTGTACTTGAATGACACAATCGGATGAAGGAGAGCTTGGAGACTTACCTTACAAGAAAACATCCTTGTGGAATTTAGCATTGTCTGACCATCCTGTAAAAAGGGGTCAAAATCCTCTGGTGAATGTGCACTTCTTTTTCCTTGAGTGGGGCGGGGCCTGAACATGGCGGTAGGGGAGAGCTTAATGTAGGAGCTCGTGGACGGAGCTCCGCTGTCTGACCTCCCCAAGCCTCCAAGCCTAGCCCCTGAGACATGTTAGAGCCCAGCGGTGTGGGACTTACCCGGCCTGACGGCTCCCGGTGGAGGAGAGTTTGACGCAGGCGAGGGGAGAGAGGAGCGGCTGGAGACTGGCAGAGAGAGACTCCCTGGACGCTGGGAGACGAAGGGGGCCGGTGCGATCACTTGACCGGCTGCAAAGCATCACTGGGAGATCGGGAAGCCGGCCGGCCGGCGTTTTGCAGGGAGAGAGCAACGCCGACCTGTTTGCCGGTGGCCGACACATTCTCCCCCGATCCCCCTAGTACCCCTTGAGCCTAAAAGAAATTGCAAGGAGAACTACTGTGACCTGGACAAGCAGTCTGAAGAGACCCTGGGGAGTTCCCCCCCATGAATGGACCCTCAGAGGAACTGAGCGAGAAGGCACTCACTGGAAGAGGACATAGGAGGAGGGTGAGTGATTATGAATGAACTGTGACTTGCTTTTGAGGAACTATTGTGCTGACCTCCAAGAAATAGAGTGTAAGTGAAAGGGCGGACCCCTGGAGAATGTTCAAAAGGTGGAAGAGGCTCCCAGAGAGAAGAAGAGAGGCTTAAGGGGAAGGAGGGCGAGAGGAGGGAAGGAAGAAGAGGAAAAAAAGGAGAAAAAGGAAAACCAGCAGGGGGACAGGGCAGAAACTTGAAAGTTTAAAGAACTATTTCCCCTCCCCACCCACGAATTTATAAAGGACTATAAGAAGGATAAGTGCCATAGAGAAAAATGAAAAATAAAAACGTAAAAGGAAGTGGGCTTAAAGGGTCCCAGACTGGTACAATTAAAAAATATACATCCCAAGGAAACGTAACCCCAGAAAGACCCCAGAGCAGGACTGAAAGAGGAGAAGCAGATCTTAGTATGGAAAGAAGTCCTAGAGTATCATTAGGCCTTGATACTAGTAATCAGCAAATACCAGGCAATATAGAGATGGAAAAAGATCTACAAATACTTAATAAAAAAGAAATGGCAGAAATGTTTAAAGAACTGGAGAAAACAATAAAACAAGAAATGGTAAATATTCGCAGTGATCTGGGACACCTGTTGGAGAGAGTTGAGGAAACGGAGGAAAAAGTTAAAGGTCAGACCAAGGCTATCTCTGAACTTGAAAAAAAACTAACTAATATAGGGAAAGCCCAAGAAAAACTGCTATATAAGGTTGAGATACAAGAAAATAAAGACAGGAAGAGGAACATCTTGATACGTGGGGTCCCAGAAAACTCAAAGGGAGAAAATCTGCAAGAGGTGGTCTGTAAAATATTTAACACTATAACAGACAGCTCTGAAATGGAAGGGTCTAAAATAGAAGGAACCTTTAGAAAAGGAAAATCTCTGAGAAACCCGGGGGAAGAAAGGCCGAGAGATATAATAGCTAAATTCAATGAACTTCAGGATAAAGAAAAAATCTGGAAGAAGTCCAAGGGAAAATCAGTAATTAACCGTTTCAATACCGTGCAATTTTACACCTTCCTGCCCAGGCCATTTTTCAGGTTTCAGCGCTCTCACACTTTGAATGACAATTGCGCGGTCATACAACACTGTACCCAAACTAAAATTTTATCATTTTCTTCACACAACTAGAGCTTTCTTTTGGTGGTATTTAATCACCGCTGGGGTTTTTATTTTTTGCTAAATTAACAAAAAAAGACCAAAAATTTTGAAAAAAAAACACATTTTTCTTTGTTTCTGTTATAAAAGTTTACAAATAAATAATTGTTCTTCATAAATTTAGGCCGAGATGTATTCTGCTACATGTCTTTGGTGAAAATAACCCAAATTAGGATGTATTTTTTAGTTTGTAGGAAAGGTATAGAGTTCACAAACTATGGTATAGATCTGAATATTGATCAATCCTGAAGTACTGACAGCCAATCTAATATCTTGAGGTCCAAGAATGTCAGAACAGTACAGATATCCCCCAAATGACCCCTTTTTGCAGAGTAGACAGTCCGACGTACTTCATAAGAGGCATGGCGAGTTTTTTGAAGTTGTATTTTTTTGTCATAATTTTTCGGAAAATGAAAAAATTAAAAAAATTATTTTCACAATTTTTTTTTTACATACTGTCACCAGTGCAGTACAGCGTCATCATATAACTGGCATGGCGGTGAACAGCGACACTGACTGGTGACAGTATGAAAAAAAAAATATATATATATTTTTTTTTTTTTTTTTTATTATATTAAATTTTTTATTACATTTTTTTTTTTTTTTTTAAGATTTTTTTTCATATTTTACTATGACCAAAATAGTACAATGTTACCATAGTAACATTGTACTACTTTGGGGAAGTGATCAGTATTTTTTTTTTTTTTTTACACAATTTGCTTATAGCAAAGAATTACTTTGCTATAAGCAAGCATTTACCTGAATGAAATCGATTCATTCAGCTTTTTTTTTTTTTTTTTTGTGCTTAGCTGTGATTTGGTCACAGCTAATCACATGACATGTGCATGTGATTAGCTGTGACCATTCACAGCTAGGCACTAGTATACAATGGATGGCATCATGAATGAAGCCATCCATTGTATACAACTGTCATGTGACCTGCTGTGATTGGTCACAGCAGGTCACATGGTACCGGCAACGGGAGCCGGTACTCGGATCTCTCATCGGCCGTGTCCGAGGTGCACGGGCGGTGACAGATCGCACTGCTGCGTCGCTCTGCAACCGCGCAAACCGCGCATGTGCGGGAGCACGCCAAATGGCGTGCACCCGGAATACAGGAGCACATTTGAAGCCGCCAAACGGCCATTGGCCGGGCGGCTAATGGTTAAGTATGAAGGAGGAGATATACAGATATATGCGGATCTGGCTCCAGAGACTTTGTGGAGAAGGAGAATTTTGAGACCCCTATTGGAAAGGTTGAAAGAACAAAATGTGCAATATAGATGGGGGACTCCCGAGTGCCTAATAGGATGGAAAAATGGGACTACAGCATACCTCAGGTTTCCAGAAGATTTGAAAAATTTCTGTGACAGTTTAAAAACCCAAAGAATGGAAATTCCTGGCTGGGAAGAAGAACAATGGGAAAATAGAATGAAGAGAAAAGAGGACTGGCAATATGTGGGGGGGAGGAGATGGAGGGGAGGGGAGAGGGGGAGAGGGATAGAGGAAGAGAAATAGGTCTCCTTTATCTTTTTCTATCCCCACCCTATCGCCCTCGTTTTTCTTTTCTGTGCCTATGATAAATCTGGGAGGGGCTTGGGGGATAATGGGGAGGTTAGACAAGGGGAAAGTCGTCCATGGACGGAGTCTTAGCCCAAGGATCAAATCAAAAGTGGACTTTATAATCCATAAATGATTAGTATGCAAATGTTAGGCCTAAAAAGAGGGGGGAGGGGGGAGGGAGGGGGGTGGAGGGGGGAAGGGAGGGGGGGTGAGATGGGAGAATAGGAGGGAGGCAGGAGGGGATGGGAGTTGGGTGGGAGGGAGGGGAAGAGGTATTGGGTTAACACTCTGCATGACAGAAGGGATAAAGAGTAAGAGGCAACTTGGAAGAGAGATGGAGTTAATTGGGAAAGATGGAAGAAATACAGTTTATAACCTATAATGTGAACGGGCTGAGTTGTCCAGGGAAGAGATTTAGGTTGTTTAATGAGTTACATCATAAAGCTGCGTCAGTGGTGTTTTTGCAGGAGACGCATTTTGAGATAGAGGCAAACGTGAAATTGAAATCCAAACATTACCCAACATGGTATTATGCAGATTCTCCAATTAAAAGAGCAAAAGGGGTTGCAATAGGCTTGGCAAAGAATATGAGATTTGAGCTGGAGGATAGAAGAACCGACCCGGAGGGGAGGTTTTTATTCTTAAAAGGTAGACTTCAGGGGATTGAGTGTACTTTAGCCAATATATACTGCCCTAATAAAAACCCGGAGATGTATATGAAGGGTCTGTTGAAAAAATTAATGGAATTCAAAAAAGGGCACTTGATAGTAGCAGGAGACCTACATTTCTGTATGGACCCACAAAAGGATAATACCTCTTCCGTGCAAAGAGAGGGGAGTAGGTCTCTGAGAGCTTTGAAAAAAGTGATGCATGAATATCAACTGGTGGACATATGGAGAATAATGCATATGAAAGTCAGAGACTATACCTTCTTCTCTAATGCACATGAGATATACTCGAGATTAGATTACATCTTAATAGACCATCAACTTATAGATCATCTGGTTAAAATTGACATAGAGATAAGGACGTTCTCGGATCACGCCCCGGTCGTAATGAAAATGGGATGGGGAAGAAGGTGGACTGGAGGATTAGGATGGAGGTTAAATGAGGCTCTTCTTCTGGATGAGGATTTAGCTCAGAAAATCGAGAAAGAGATTAAGGTATACTTTAAGGAGAACGAAACAGAAGAAGTATCGATAGCTACAGTCTGGGAAAGCCACAAGGTATTCATAAGAGGAATCTTGATTGCGGCAGGAGCAAGGAAGAAAAAGGAAAGAAGAGAGAGGGTCAGTGGGCTTTTAAAAGAAATATTGGACTTGGAGCAGGTCCATAAGAAGAAAATAACAAAAGACACGAGACAGAAGTTATTGGACAAAAAAGATGAGCTAGAGATGTTGATGGATGAGGAGAAGAGAAGAGTATACAACAGGGTTTTGAACGAGAGATATAGATGGGGAGACAGACCAGGAAGATATCTAATGAGAGCTTTGAATAAAAAGAAAAATAGGAACTATATAGAAAAGATAAAAAGTTCAAAGGGGGAGTTGGTCCACTCAACTAAAGAGATTATTAAAGTGTTTACGGAGTATTACAAAAAGTTATATAATATTAGCCCCCAAGGTCCGCTAAAAGAAGCTCAAGAGGGAAGTAATGAAAAAAAGATGATATACTTAAAAAATGCGGGATTACCAAATCTAAGTGAAGTACAGTTGAACTCCTTAGACGCAGAAATTTCCCAGGAAGAAATTAAAACAGCATTAAGAAGCACAGGGAGGGGGGGAAGCCCAGGCCCGGATGGCTATACAGTTAAGTACTATAAGAAATTTAGTGAAGTACTGCTACCCAAGTTAGAGAAATATATGAATGCTCTGGGAGGTGGGATGGAGGTGAGGAGAGAATCCCTACAGGCCCATGTAGTACTTATTCACAAGGAGGGAAAAGATCCATCTCAGTGTTCCAGTTATAGACCTATCTCATTATTGAACACAGATACTAAACTGTATGCAAAGGTGTTAGCAAACAGGTTGAAAGATCTAATGCCTGAATGGATCCATGGAGACCAGGTGGGCTTTGTACCAGGGAGAGAAGGTAGAGATAACGGCTTGAGAACCTTGATGCTTATTCAGAAAAGTAGAAAAGGGAAAGCCCCGGTGGTGCTCTTGTCAATTGATGCAGAGAAGGCATTTGATAGAGTGGACTGGGGCTTTATGATGGACAACTTAAAAGTGCTGGGGATAGGTGATAGAATGCGTGAGTGGATAAGTAAATTATATAGGGAGCCCACTGCAATCATCACGGTAAATGGGGAGAGATCAGAACCCATTGGAATGACTAATGGTACAAGACAGGGCTGCCCACTGTCCCCTTTGCTATATGTGTTGTCACTCGAACCTCTGTTGTCAATAATAAGAAACAGTGGATCGGTGAAGGGAATTCAGATAGAAACCATAGAACATAGAGTAGCGGCCTTTGCGGACGACTTATTGTTCTATGTGGGGAATCCCTGAATAACTCTCCCAAATATAATGAAGATTCTGAAGGAGTACGGTGAACTATCAAATTTAAAAATTAATCCAACGAAAACAGAGATCCTGAATATTAATATATCAAAGAATGAAAAAGAAAAACTACAAAAATAATTCCCCTTTATATGGAGAGAAAAAGAGATATAATACCTAGGAATAAAACTCACTGCCTCATCTAAGCATCTGTATAGATTAAACTATATCTCTTTGATAAATGAGATCAGGGAAGATTTAAAAAGACTAGAAGGAGGAAATCCATCCTGGATAGGACGTATAAACCTAGTTAAAATGGTAATTATGCCTAAAATACTGTATAGATTTCAAATGGTACCAATTAAAATTCCAGAGGCCTTCTTTAAGATAATGAAAAAAATGTTAACAAAATACATATGGAAGAATAAAAAACCTAGAATAGCATATGAAACATTGAGAAGGACTAAAGAGAAAGGGAGATTGGGTCTACCAGATGTCAAGAGATACTATAAGGCAGTGGTTTTAGCAAGAATATATGACTGGACATTTAACCATAAGGGGAAAAGTTGGGTAACAATAGAAAATGATCTTAGTGGCAATAGATTGAGTCAGATGATATGGGTTCCACCACAGTTTAGAGGAATTAAAGAAAGCACAAGTATTTACACTTTAAATGTTTTAAGGGTATGGGACAATTTACACAAAAACATGAAATGGGAATTTAATTCTATATTAATGCCTCTCACAAACACTGAGTACTTTCCCCCGGGAAAGAATAAGATATCAGGGAGATGGTTTAGAAAGGAGGATACCCAACTAAGAGATGTTTTGGTGGAGGGGGAATTGAGATCACTTAAAGATTTAATAGAGAAGAAGGGAGATATTTTTATTAGAATAGATGAGTGGAAATATCATCAATTGAAATGTTTTATTGGAAATCTACCGAAACCCCTGAGATTAAAACAGGAGTGGAATATGTTTGAAAGGTTGTTAGAAACACGAAGGGATGGGAAGCACGGTATTTCAAAAGTGTACAGAATACTCACAGAATTAGACACAAACACAAAGTAAATTTTTATAACAAAATGGGAAAGGGATTTGGGAGTTGGGTTTGATGAGGATAAACAGAGAAAAATGTTTAGATTGATACACGATAATGTTAGTATGAGAGAGGTTGAGATTAATTATAAGTGTGTGACACGATGGCACATTACACCGAGTGCAGAGCACAAGATGAATGGGGAAAATTCAAATATGTGTTGGAGAGGATGTGGAGAGATAGGCACGGTGTTTCACATATGGTGGGAATGTCCGAGAATCCAGGTTTTTTGGAAGAGAATAGTCAAATTGATTGAAGAAATAACTGAAATTGACATAGGGCTAGACCCAACGACGTGCCTCCTACACAATGTGGAGACATCTGTAAATAAATATAAAGACTCAGGTATATGGTACTTCTTGAATGCGGCGAAAGGGCTGATACCCAAGTTTTGGCAGAAATCTGAGGTACCGAAGGAGGAAGACTGGATAAATAGAGTGAACCAGATAGGTAGAATGGAAAGATCATACCATATGCAGGAAGATAGGATGAGAGTTTATTATAGGAGATGGGAAAAGTGGGAAAGAGCAGGATTGAAAGAGAAATATAGGAAAATATGAACTAGGATGTTAGCAAAAAATTAATAAGCCTCGAGAGATTAGAATGGGCTAGAGTCTGCAGAGGGGGAGGAGGGGGGATGAGGGGCGGGAAGGGGGGGTAGTCGGATGGGAAAGTAAAGAGTTTTTAGCAGGGGAAAGGTAGAAATGTTATAAATGTTTATCTGTATGAGAAGTATTCCCCCTTTTTGGGTATTTGTATTAATATGAAAAATTTAATAATTATTTAAATTAAAAAAAAAAAAAAGAATGTGCACTTTTTTCTGTTTCAATATTTTTATTGTTATTGAGGAAAAACATAGAAACAAGTAGACAACGGTGGCACCATAAGCCGCCGATGGCCATACAGTATAAACTCGCAACGCAGGCGAGGCTCACAAATACAAAAAGATCATATACAACAACGACATAGACAGAAATGAAATCAAGTCCAGATGTCTGAATCCACCGCGGAGCAGGAGACACCAGGATTGATCACCAGCAGGCACAAAGGGATGGGTAGGTTGAAACTGTGGAAGCAATCCTAATGTGCCAAAGCTCAAAAGCTATAATCCCATATATCAGGCACACAAGAGAACAAAATACTATATGGTGTATCTGTACTTGGAGTAAGGCATCAAGCCATCAAAGGGCCAAGCAGTCAAGAGAAAATGGAAAAATGGAGAAAAAGAAAAGTAAAAAAGAACAAAGAGAGAAATAAAAGAGGATAGAATAGAAGCCACCCACGCGACCAGCTTCTCCAAGCCTACATGAAGAACGTAGATCAAATTTAGGTCTCAGCTTTCAGGTAACTAATCCATGGATTCCAGACTTCAAACTTGGCAGAGGTATCTTGCAGTATACTGACCAATTTCTCATTAATCATAATTCAGGAAAGTTTGCATTTCACTAACGCTAAGTCCACTACTGGGCCCTTCCAGGCAGTAGCAATCACAATTTTGGCTGCCAGGAACATGAAATAAATTAGGGTCTGAGGGGATCTGGAAACTCCAACAATAGGTTCGTTAAGCAGTGCAGTTCTAGGGTTTTTAATGACATTAATCATGGTCACCGAGAAAATCAGGGAGTGAACTCATATCCAATACCTTCTAACCTTAGGGAATGTCCACCAGACATGGAACATCATTCCCAGTTGCCCACATCCTTGGAAACAGTGGGAGGAGGAGCCAGGGTACATTTTTGACAATCGTTCTGGACTAAATACCAGCAAGAGAAGACCTTATAGCCTGCCTCCACAAGGCAAACATTCATAATCCCTTTGTGTATTGAGTGTGCACTTTTTTATGAACACAAGCGGTGAAGAAGTTTTGGGAGACTGGCATGATTCAGCATCCTCTTAAAGGACCTATAGCACAGTGTGGTGTTGGGAAATGCACCTAAGTGGACTTTTATTTTGTTATTTTGTTTAGAATTATATTTCAAGTTTTGTAGACTTATGCTTACCATTATACATTGAGCAAGCACCCATCTTTGTATATATTAATAGTAAAAAGGTCAGGTCCGAGCATGTAGGCCCTTTACAAAATAATCTAGAGTGGGTGACTGGGGACAAATAGAAGGCAAATTTATTAAATACCTTTTTCAGCTCTGTGTTTACAAAGGAGCATGGGCAAGCTCTTGTCCATAATGGGCATGGTATTGTCACAGCTCCAGATGATCCACATTGGCTCACAATTGATATGGTCCAAAAATATTTAGACAGAATAAAGGTGAATAAAGCACCTGGAACGGATGGCATACACCCACGGGTCCTTAAAGAAGTGAGCTCTGTCATTTCAAAGCCATTGTTTCTAATTTTTAGGGACTCTTTAATGAGTGGAATAGTACCACTGGATTGGCGTAAGGCCAATGTGGTTCTAATATTTAGACCTGTAAGTTTAACTTCTATAGTTGGGAAGATACTGGAGAGTTTAAAAAAAGACCACATAGATGAGTTCTTGCTGGAAAAAAATATTTAAGCAATAGACAGCATGGATTCATGAAAGAGAGAAGTTGTCAAACAAATCTGATTTCTATTTATGAGGAGGTGAGCAAAACCTTGGACAGTGGGGTGGTGGTGGACGTGGTATACTTGGATTTTGCAAAAGCGTTTGACACAGTTCCCCACACATGGCTAATATGTAAGGTAAAGTCTACGGGCTTGGAAAAATCTGTATGTAAATGGATAGAGAACTGGCTAAAAGATCGTATTCAAAGAGTAGTGGTTAATGATTCATATTCCGAATGGTCTAGGGTTGTTAGTGGTGTACCCCAAGGTTCAGTGTTGGGACCCTTACTTTTTAATATATTTAGAAACAATATAGGGTCTGGGATTAAAAATACCATTTCAGTCTTTGCTGATGACTTCAAGCTGTGCAGTGGAATAACGTCTTCATTTTACAAGCCGACCTCAATGCACTGTTTAATTGGGCAACTATGCGGTAAATGAGGTTTAATGTTGATAAATGTAAGGTTATGCACTTGGGGGCTAAGAACATGCATGCATCATACATACTAGGGAGGATACAACTGGGGGAATCAATGGTGGAGAAGGATCTGGAGGTTCTGGTAGATCACAAGCTTAATAATGGCATGCAATGCCAAGCTGCAGTTTCTAAAGCGAGCAAAATCCTCTCTTGTATTAAAAGTGGTATAGACTCCAGAGAGTGAGATATCATATTACCCCTGTACAAATCATTAGTAATACCTCGTCTGGAATATGCAGTTCAGTTTTGGGCACCAATTCAAAAGAACATTGGGGAACTGGAGAAAGTACAGAGAACGGCAACCAAACTGATAAGAGGTATGGAGGAGCTCAACTATGAGTAAAGTTTAGAGGAACTGAATTTATTCTCTTTGAGGAGATTAAGGGGGGATATGATCAACATACTGTATATAAATGCATCAGTAGTTCATATAGTGAACTCATGCACTCTGTGCCCTTTTAAACTACATCCAATATTTAGCGCAATGAAAACCACACTCAATTTTTGCCACTGCACATGCCACGGTTTCATTTTCTCTGGCAGCTGGGCCCAACTTATGATTTTGCACACAGGCCCACTGCTTTCAGAAAAAATCCCTACATTATAACTCTGCATTATACACTATGTTGCCAAAAGTATTGGGATGCCTGCCTTTACACACACATGAACTTTGCATCCCAGTCTTAGTCTGTAGGATTCAATATTGAGTTGGCCTCAGGACTCTGTGCAGGCCCGTCAACTTCCTCCTTGCTTTGTGCACTGGTGTGCAGTCCTGTTGGAACAGGAAAGGGCCATCCCCAAACTGTTCCCACAAAGTTGGGAGCATGAAATTGTCCAGAATGTCTTGGTATGCTGACGCCTTAAGAATTCCCTTCACTGGAACTGAGGGGCCAAGCCCAACCCCTGAAAAACAACCCCACACCATAATCCCCCCTCCAACAGACTTTACACTTAGCACAATACATTCAGCCAAGTAGCATCCTCCTGGCAACCACCAAATCCAGAGTGATTTGTCACTACAGAGAACATGTCTCCACTGCTCTAGAGTCCAGTGGGAGCGTGCTTTACACCACTGCATCCGATGCATTGCATTGCACTTGGTGATGTAAAGCTTTGATGCAGCTGCTTGGCAATGGAAACCCATTCCATGAAGCTCTCTATGCACTGTCATGCTAATCTGAAGGCCACTTGAAATTTGGAGGTCTTAAGCTATTGACTCTGCATACAGTTGGGTGACCTCTGCGCACTGTGCGCTTCAGCATGAGCTGACCCCGCTCTGTCATTTTACGTAGCGTACAACTTCGTGGCTAAGTTGCTGTTGTTCCCAGTTGATTCCACTTTGTTATAATACCACAGTTGACCGTAGAATATAGTGTATGTTTCTAAACCCAATATTGACTGCAGCACTGTGTATGTTGTGTACCCCTGACCACTGCACTCTGTCTTACAGACTCTCAGACTATACATTATATTTTAGATTACATACTTTTCACCATTATGTTCATTGTCTCAAAGGTTGCTGGTTGCTAAGCAGTCTCACTATTTTAATGAAATTCTTCTTTAGCCACCTCAAGTCCGGACACTTTCACCCCCTTCAAGTCCAGGACATTTTTCAGCTTTCAGTCCTGTCATGCTTTGAATCACTCATGCAACATTGTACCCAGATTACATTTTTATCTTTATTTCTTAGACAGATAGAGCTTTCCTTTGGTGGTATTTAATCACCACTGTGTTTTTTTTTTACTTTTTTCTATATAAACTTTTGTAAAATCTTGCAAATACTCTTTCTTCATAAAGTTAGTCCAAAATGTATTCTGCTACATTTCTTTAGTTAAAATAATCCATGTCAGTGTATATCAGGGGTCTCAAAACTTTTTACGTTGAGGGCCACAGCGTATATTTTACACATATTCGCGGGCTGGAAAATCATTTATAAATAAATCCACTGTAGAAGAATAGAATTTGACAGACTGCTGACAGCGGGGCTGGATGGTGTTCCTCAATCCTTTGCCGGAACCTAAAGCCTGGAGCATCATGCAGCGGGGCTAAACTTCCTGTGTGCATGGGGCTTTACATCTGCGTCCCCGTCAGAGTCTCTCCACACATTTGTGTCCCCATCAATCACCCCATACATGTGTGTCCTCTTCAGAGTCTTCCCATATATCTTTGTCCCCATCAGAGTCTCCCCATACAATGTGTCCCTATCAGTCTCCTCATACATCTTTATCCCCATACATCTGTGACCCCATCAGAGTCTTCCCACACATTTGTCTCTCCATCACTCATCAGATTATCCACTGCAAATTGGGGTCCCCATTAAAGTCCCCAAATTTTTGTGTCCTCATCACCCATCAGAGTCTCCCTGCACATTTTTTGTCTCCCACATAACCCCATAAACCCTGACCCCCCCCCCCCCCCGACACACACACACACACATATATATATTTTTTTCCAAACAAGTTTTATTGGAAATAAACATCAAATACAAGTTAAACAGTACAATGTACAAATAAAGTATAAACAAAAAGGTTTACAGTAAAACAGAAAACTTCAGGCATGTATACAAGACATTGTTTCAGTACCAAGTCAAGCTGCTCATGGCATCAGTAGTATATTTAAAACATGTGGTGTCAAGATTCTATCATGGCAGTGTGCTCTGCTGTACAAAACAGAGGAGGAGGCTTGGTAATATCTTACAATATTACGGGGCAACCTATAGGACAGACTATGGGAAGTTCCAAAAGAGCCTGAAGGACTGGGCGCCTCTCAATCCCGGAAACTATGGATTTGACACTATAGCTGGCAGAGGTATCTAATGCAACAGGGCGTTTTTTGCCATAGGTTTTTGGAAAATGCAGGAAAGTAAATGAAAAATGTATTTTTTACAAAGTTGTCAATAATAAGATGTTTCTAATGCACACCATAGACATACTTAGAAATACAGCCCAAAACACATTCTGCTACTCCTCTCGAGTGTGGTGATACTACATGCATGAGACTTTTTCACAGCCCAGCCACACAGAGGGGCCCAAAATCCAAGGAGCACCTTCAGGCTTTCTAGGGGCATAAATGACACATATAATTCCCTGATTAACTAATTATTACATTAGAGCACCAGGACAGTGGAAATACCCATAAATTTACCATATTTTAGAGAGTAAACACCCCAAGGTATTTTTTAGGAGGCATGATGAGTCTTTTTAATATTTCTATTGCCAAACGTTTTTGGAAAATGCGGAAAGAAAATTATTTTTTTTTTACATAAAGTTGGCAATTTAATAAGATATTTCTCTCACCCAGCATGGGCACACTTAGAATTATACCCCAAACCACATTCTACTCCTCCTGAGTATGTTGATACCATGTGTGAAACCTTTTCAGTGTCTGGACGGAATATATACCAGACATTGTATCTTGTGTATCACACAAATCAACCAATTGTGTCAAAACCAGTGTACTGTAATGGTCACCTCTATACGAGTGGTCAGGAAATATAGCCTAGTGTTGCATCACCTATAGCAGTCCCACTTTCTATAAGCCAAGCAAGCCTAGCCTACTGGTACATGGTTGCCCTCAAGAATGCCATATTCACTGACCAAGAAGTACAGGAGGCTGAAGAAAGAAAAACAAAAGAGTTCCCTATATGAATAGTGTGGTGGTTAGGGACACTTGCCCCATATGGACATACCTGTACGTCCTCTGGTTTATGCGGTTCTATATGGTTATGGCTGCAGCTGCACTAATGACCCTGGTATCAGGCGGTGTAAATAATGTAAATGAAATCCAAATGGCTAAATAGTCACTCGGATCACTTTCACATGTGGAGAAAGGTGGTCCACCCGCACACCTTCCCCCACTTTCCTGGGCTCTCCCATTCTACCAGGCAGCCCAGGGTTTAAGCCAATAGTTTCACTGGCTTACCATAGAGATTTAAAAGGAAAGGAAGTTCCCCAATCACCATCATGGTTTATGAAACTGGAAGCGACAAGCATTTTGTCACTTCTGTTTTTGTTTTTTTTTTGTTTACAAGCCATTATCGGTTGTGAAAACATCTGATCAAACTGATCTCAGTTTGATCAGATGCTTTTGATAGCAGAGGAGAGACCTGGGGTCTAATAGACCCCAGGACTCTCCATAAAGAGGACCTGTCATGCTTATTGCTAGCACAAGAGATATTGTTGATCCTTTGTGATAGCAATAAAGTTGATAAAAAAAAATAAAGACAGTGTAAACAAAAACTTTAAATAAAATAAAAAAAAAATAAAGCACCCTCACCCCTGCTCATGTACGACCGGGCATGACCAGATCTCCTGTGTAACTCTAAACTAGAAACCTGTTATGGATTTTAAACGGCCCCTATGGAGATTTTTAAGTACTGTAGTTTCACGCCATTCCATGGACGTACGCAATTTTAAAAAGTGAAATGTTAGGTGTCTATTTACTCAACATAACATCATCTTTTATATTTTAACAAACAAAGGGTACTATATTGGGTTTGTGGACACTAAAATTGTGTTTTTTTCCAAAAAGATTTGTGTTTGAAAAATCGCAGCGCAAATATCATGTAACATAAAAAATTGCAACAACCACCATTTTTTCCCCCCTGGGCCTTTGCTTTCAGAAAATATATTATGTTTTGTGGTTATAAGTAATTATCTAGTAAGAAAACGCTGATTTTTATATGTATGTGAGAAGTGGCATAATAGGCTTGGGAGGCAAGTGGTTAACTGGTGTGGGGGTATTCAGTGACAATATGACTAGTGTTGCAGCGATCGGGGACAATATGTTTTTTTTTCTTTAAAGTGTTACTAAACCCACAACAGTAACATCAGTGTGTATATGCAGTAAATGCTTGTTATACTCCCTGTGTAATCTAAGGGGTTAATCCTCTGCACTGTGTAAAAACACTGTTTGATCCTGTCTTCTCAGATCCTCCCCTTCTTCCAGTGTCCCTCTCCTATGTCCTGATAAGACATATCTGTGGAGTCACTCTGTAGATGCTCAGTTTGGTGTGTATTGCTAGAGAGGTTTTTTTTCTTCGGGGAGTGCATGTCATCAGCACAGGGCCAATCAGCACTGCCCAGACAGAGGTCAGGGGTTCTGAATCCTCCTAGAGCAAAATGAAAAATCCTTCTACAAGCTTTAACCAGTGTTCTGCTGGACACTGATAGAAGTCACAAGACTGTTCTAACTGCTGATGAGAACAGGCATTTAGCAGCTTATATTTACTAAAATAATTGCACTTCCATTTTCTGTGTACTGTGGGAGACCAGATATAGTGAATGCAGGGTCCTGGGTTTAGTAACACTTTAATTCAATATTTTATTCTAAAGTTTTCATAACAAGTATATAGAAAGAAAGAAATAAAAAAAGAAAAAGAGAACAAAACATGAATTTAAACATCAAAGCAGAAAGAAAGAAAAAAATATATCAATTTAACAAATACAAAAACATCAACTGTAACATCAACAGTACATTTGATTCATTATCATCTAACTTTCCAAACATATTCAAAAGGATTCCACAGAAATTTCAAGAATTTAAAATATTCCAGAGCAACCAGTGTAATAACCAAGGGTAGGATGTGCTTATTTCATCAATCCTTCCATGGACAACGCCCATACAATAGGTGCTGGAGGGAGGTGAAGGGAATTTATGTCATATTGGTTTCCTCCCCTGGATCACATTTTGTCTGGATATATCTGGATATTACTTGGGACACCTGCTTTGTTTAGTCTCTATTGGGACACTGTTCCATGCCAGTGTATGAGGACATTCAGTATGAAAATGAACACAATATACCATGAAATCTGGCATCCTCCCCTGGATTACACATCTTCATTTTTGAATGGAGACCTCTGTTATCATCTACCAAGCTGTATTCTTTGAGTGGCATCAAGACTCTAAAGGTTGATCCATCAAGATGTGTCCAATTGGTCAACTGATAACCAGAAAATGTTAGAATCAGATATGTTGAGCAGTTTATTAGTTAGTTTAGTTTGAACAATTTATTATTATTCAAAAACATTAGTTACATAAAAAACCCACATATCCTGGTTGAGTCCATAACTAATCTTGTCTGCATTTGGAACCAGTGTAATATACTATTAGCAATATATAAAGTGGTGTAGTCTTTTTTCGTAAGCCACCCCATTCATAAAAAAAAAAAAAAAAAAATTAAAAAAGAGAAAAAATGGAAATTAAAAATAAGATAGAAAATGCATTACAGAAAAAAGGAAAAGGAAGGGTGCAAGGATTCTCAATTCTTGTTCTAAGTTTAATTGGAATGTGGTGTATCAATCCATTTTTTCCATATTTTTTAAAACTTCTGGGAGGCATTATGTTGAGCATAGATGTATTTTTCAAACATTATGTATTTATCCATTTCCCGTGTCCAGTCACCAAGGGTAGGAGGATTGGGTGAAACCCAGCGAGAAACTATTAGGGACAATATGGCTGGTGTGGCAGTTATTACGGATATTGTGAGTGATGTGATGGTGATTAGCAACACTGTGAGTGGGTGGCAGTGCTTAGGGACAATATGGATTCGTGTGGAGGTGATCATGGACACTGTAACTGGTGTCTTGGTTATCACAGACACCATAACTGACATGGCAGTAAACACAGAAACTGTAACTGGCACAGCGGTGATTATGGACACTGTAACTGGTGTGGCGGTGATCACAGACACCATAACTGGTGTGGCAATGATCACAGACACTGTAACTGGTGTGGAGGTGATCATGGACACCGTAGTAGGTGTGATGGTGATCACGGATACCATACCTGGTGTGGCGGTGATCACAGATACCATACCTGGTGTGGTGGTGATCATGGATACCAAAACTGGTGTGGCGGTGATCATGGACACTATAACTGGTGTGGGGATGATCAGGGACACCATAACTGGTGTGTTGATGATCAGGGACACCATAACTGGTGCGGCAGTGATCAGGAAAAACTGTAACTTTTATTTTTTTCATCACATTTAATATTTCTTTTTTACATACTGTCACCCTAGAAATTCATTGTCACCATAGGGACACTGTACTACTCTGGGGTGATCCAGATCAGACTCTCTGATTGCTTTTACAACCATGATGAGTGTAAAAGCAATAATTTCTCACTTTCTCATTCCTGCAGCCATTGAGAAAGCTGTGATAACTGTGATTGGTCACAGCTATCACATGGTAAAAGGCTACTGTGAATGGACATGTACCATGTGATTTCTGTGATCGATCACAGAGATCAAACAGTAGCAAATAAAGATGCCAGGAAATTACATTTTGTGGGTGCACAGCAATGCACTGACAAATTTGAGTGGCATTTTATGAGTGATGTGAATAAAGGTTATTATTAAAAGGTGAAGCACTGTGGAGTATTTGTTTTTTTATCTTGATGATGTAATTTAGAGGAGAGGAATACAAGTGACATAATCTGCTGCAAATACAGGACTTAATTGAAAGGGGACACGTGTTGTTTTTGACCTTACATTTTATGAGGGGTCATATATACCAGGTTAGAGCACAACTGGTGTTGGCGGAGCACTGAAGGTGGAGGAGTGAAAGAGTGGACACATTTGCAAGAGTGTAAGAGCACATTTAGCCCTGGTTCACACCGGTGTGACTTGTCATGCAATTTGAGAGTTGAAAATCGCATAACAAGTCATACCCTATTGACTCCATCATAGTCACACCGATTTTGAAAGTAGGTACTGCACTACTTTTTGAGATTTCAGGAGCAATTTGCATAGACATCTGTGCATGAAGTCACACAGATATCTGCCAAGTCTCACCTGAAGTCACACTGACTTCAAAATCATACTGACTATGAAATTGTGCAACCTCAAGTGAAGCCGCACAATTTCAAAGTGGGATCCAGTGTGAACCAGGGCTGAGTGATACGAAGGAAGAGGCTAAAAGACTGATGCACTTGGGACTTTTAGCATGATATATGTTTTATTTATGATTGTTGTGGCACCAGTGAAATGTTATTTTAATGTATAGCACTACACCATTTTACTTTTTTATTTTGGTGATCAAAAAGTAGAGATTGAAAAATATATTTGAATGACAAGTTTTGAGTCCAGAGTTCAAATGCAAAATCTCCAATGGTGACTGATTGACTCCCAAGATATCTGTATAGACTGTTACACATGTAGCACCGTCCTAGTATAGGTGCCATGATTTGCATAGTTAAATTAGTGTAGATTGCTTCTCTACCTAACAGGGGAGCTAATAGGTAACTTTATCCTTAGCATTCTGCTTAACAGAATGCTGCAATCTACTAGTCAGGTGCTGTCAAAGTTTGCCTTGAACTGCTCCTGCCTTCTGGAAACCACTAGAGCTTTCCAGAGCATAGGTGGGAGCTAGGCAAATGAACAGCATGAATATGAATACAGTTCTGGACACTTATAGGGGAGAGTGGCTCATTGCATGCTGGGAGCTGGTGTATATACTCTGGGGGCTCAGGGTCTTTCCCAAAGTGGATTGCAGACATAGTGGGATCTCAGGGACCTGGTGCTATTAACCCCCCTCTGCTGTCCTCTAGTCAGCTAAGGGCCCAGCTAAAGTGATAGCGGGCTAGTGATCTGAAGAGCTCTGTCTACCTGCCACTTACTCCATTACTACTACACCGCCAATTAAGGACAAGTCTGCCACGGGCTCCCAGCAAAAGACTTCACCTAAGGCTACATCTTAGAACAGCTACTGTCCTCAAGTTGTGAATAGTTTTGTTGCTGAGTTCCCTACTGAATCCATTAACACTATCCAAGTTCCTCTACAAGAAAACTCCAAAACAACACCTCTAGACTGATCTTTGACTCCAATGAGCTAGAAGTGTATGCACCTGGCTGTGGGAAATACCTTATGCCTGGCTACCAGCATAGTAGTGGGGAATACTCAGGCAATACTCAAGCAGTTCCTACAGTGGTAGTGCTATACACAATATCAAGCAAATCCTGGTGTTAATTCAGGAGTTTTTGTTCTTAACCACCAAATGATAGCTACAACGTGACTGTCCAGTTCTGGGAGGGCATCATATGACGACCTCCCAGAATGCGCCCTCCCGCACGCCCCCAGCACCTGCCGATCTCCATGATAGCTGTGTCCAATGACACAGCAGATCACAATGTAAATACAGTTGCTGGTTATCGGCAACACTTTCCTCATGCTGTCACAGAGTGAGGAAAGTACTGCCGATAACTGGTAATTGTCAGACAACAGATTGGCACTGATCATAAGGGCACTGTGCCGCCCAGCAGTGCCACTCACCAGTGTCCAGCAGTGCCACCCATCAGTGCCCAACAGTGCCCCCCCATCAGTGTTCAGCAGTGCCCCCCAGCAGTGCCACTCATAAGTGATGCCCATCAGTGCCCCCCATCAGTGCCGCCCGTCAGTGTTGCCCGTCAGTGCCCATTTGTGCTGCCCATCAGTGTCGCATATCAGTGCCCATCAGTGTCACCTATCAGTGCCCATCAGTGCTGCATATCAGTGCCGCCTCATCAGTGCCACCTCATCAGTGTAGCCTATCAGTGCCTATCCATGCCACCCCATCAGTGCTGCCTATCAGTGCCCATCAGTGCTGCCTATCAGTGTAGCCTCATCTATGCACATCAGTGAAGAAGAAAAATGTCCTGTTTGCAGAATTTTATAATAGAAACAAAGAAAAACTATTTTTTTTTCAAATTTTTTGCTCTTTTTTTGTTTATAGTGCAGAAAATAAAATACCCAGTGATGATTAAATACCACCAAAAGAAAGCTCTATCTGTGTGAAAGAAATGATAAATATTTGATATGGGTATAATGTTGCATGACTGCAGAATTGTCATTCAAAGTGCGACAGCACTGAAAGCTGAAAATTGGCCTGGGCACAAAAGGGGTATAAGGGCCTGGCAGGCAAGCGGTTAAAATTGTCCTCCCTATAATACAGGCTTGAGTTGGGTTACACTGAGGTAGAAGAGGCAGCCACTTTAAGTCTACCACCCCAATTGTAGAAGCATTGCTATCTGGACTGAAACGGGGGTAGGACTGACAGCTGGACCGGAGTAAGGATTTGCAGCAGTGCTTCAGGTAGGTCAGAAAACAGCCACAGTCTGTGGATTAGCTCTGTGGTCCCCCAGTTCAGAGAATGCGCTCATCCATTGTCATGTGTAACCCATCAGACATCTTGATACTGCAGCCAGTTTGGAAGTTATGACACTGACTGATTGCAGTTCGAAAATATCTGATGGGTTACACATTACAATGAGTACATTCTCTGAACTGGGGGACCACAGTTCTGTCAGTTTTCTCACCTTCTGCATGTCACAGTAGAGCTTAGGGCTGCATTTTTAAACCTTTTCAACATAGAGGAACCCATGAAATAACTTTCCGGTCTCAGGGAACCCTTGCTAAAAATGACTATATCTACAACTCATGATACATTAGTGTGATAGTCAGTGGGAAGAATGCTCCTTACACTTGTGGTCTTTGGAAAGAATTCCCCCCTTACAGGTAGCTAAAAGGATCAATGGTGTCAATTGGAACTTATCTGAGAAATTTCTCATCACTCAAGGAACTCCTAACAACCTCTGGAGGAACCCCAGGGTTCCATGGAACCCTGGTTGAGAAACTCTGGCTTAGGGTCTGTCCAAACCTCAAGTACAAGGCTCACCAGAAGACCTAACTAAGATGAAGGTAAGAATCTGTGCAGAATTCAGGAGGTGGCTGTTGTACATAGGCAGAACACCATCACATGTAAGTTTTTAATGCTGTAAGGCTGTTATCGCAGGGGTAAAGGATGGTTACCAGGGGTGGAGGCAGTGTGATATCAGAATTTTCATACAAAATATGTATGAAAGTCCTCTTTACAGACAGCCCAATCCCTGGATTTAAAAAGCTGGAAAATTTTAAACTTTGTGAAAAAATACTTACGTTTACACAGGTTCCACCCAATTCCTGAAAGAGTTGATGATGTGATTGTCTTACTGCTGCCTGTCAGGAAAGCTTGGAGATTGGAATCCCATGAGAAGGCACTACTGCAATGTGACGGCAGCAGTGATAACCGTGACCTCAGCTGAGATTTCCAGCTTTGACTAGTCATTTTGTATTTAGGGTGAGAGGGCTGTCAGTAAAGTGGACTATGATCCAGCTGTGATGAAGTCTGCTTGTATCTTGCAGTGCTCATTCTGACTAAATCAGCATGAGGAAACACTCTCAAACTATCCCAATCAGCTTTCCATGGAGAAAATATGGAAATTGTAGAGTCAGTGCACAGTGTCTGTCATTTCTGCACCCTGTGCAAGCATAACAGATGGACTTGTCTCCCCTCACAAGGTGGGGCACACTTTGGCAGATTTGCCTTGGGGGCCAGAGGACCTTCTCCTGCTAATGATCAGGTCTTCTGTGGATAGACTCTAAAGAGTTCAACAGTACAAAATAGGACCACTAGGTGTCAGCATTACACCATAGGAATTTGCACATTTATTTAGTCATTAGTCATTACAAATAAATTATTATATTATACAGGATTTAAATAAATGGTTCTCTGTATGTGTGAAAGTCTTAAGCTGCAAACAGTGTAGTTTGTATCACAACATGGAACATTTTTTAGTTCCCTCTTAAGCTGCAAACGGTGGAGTTTGCATCACGGCATGCCAAACATTTTACACATTGAAGTGCTTGGTGGACAGGACCTTAATGAGGCTGCGCTAATGCCAACAGACACAGCTGCATGCTATGCACACAGTTGTGGTGCGGTGCTGCAGATTTTTAGAGTTAAAAATATGTGGTGAGGAAGTGACATGTCTCCTTACCACCTGTTAAACCCCCTCTGAAGAGCGATTTACTGCAGAACACTCAACAGAGGACCAACATTTGTGTAAATGAGCATTAATACTTTTTATGTGTATGTGGGAAGGAGACTGCTTAATAAATACTTTTTACCATGTTAATGTGGTTTCTTCACCTCATCACTAAAGAAGAAAGTTTCAAAAACAAAAACCTCTGCATAATAAAGCAACATAAGATTGGATTCCTAAGGCACTAGTGATGGAGCCAAAGTTATTAGGAATTGTTCCAATGTTTAATTCTGAAATTTGCTCTTTACTATTTTTATTTTCTATTAAACTTTTTTCTACTCTAGGGTTTCATATAAAGAATAAAAGATTAAAATCAGACATACAGTGTGGCAAAAAAGTATTTAGTCAGCCACCAATTGTGCAAGTTCTCCCAATTAAAAAGATGAGAGAGGCCTGTAATTGGCATCATAGGTAGACCTCAACTATGAGAGACAAAATTAGAAAAAAAATCCAGACAATCACATTGGCTGATTTGGAAAGAATTTATTTGCACATTATGGTGGAAAGTAAGTATTTGGTCAATATCAAAAGTCCATCTGAATACTTGGTTATATATCATTTGTTGGCAATGACAAAGGTCAAACGTTTCCTGTAAGTCTTCACAAGGTTGGCACACACTGTTGCTGGTATGTTGGCCCATTCCTCCATGCAGATCTCCTCTAGAGCAGTGATGTTTTGGGGCTGTCGCTGGGCAACACGGACTTTCAACTCCCTCCAAAGGTTTTCTATGAGGTTGAGATCTGGAGACTGGCTAGGCCACTCCAGGACCTTGAAATGCTTCTTACGAAGCCACTCCTTTATTGCCCGGGTGGTATGTTTGGGATCATTGTCATGTTAGAAGACCCAGCCACGT
The DNA here is from genome assembly GCF_062004578.1 of Staurois parvus. Classification (NCBI taxonomy): domain Eukaryota; kingdom Metazoa; phylum Chordata; class Amphibia; order Anura; family Ranidae; genus Staurois; species Staurois parvus. The sequence continues at coordinate 1,066,065 of NW_028318393.1, forward strand.
TTCATCTTCAATGCCCTTGCTGATGGAAGGAGGTTTGCACTCAAAATCTCACGATACATGGCCCCATTCATTCTGTCCTGTACATGAATCAGTCGTCCTGGTCGCTTTGCAGAGAAACAGCCCCAAATCATGATGTTGCCACCCCCATGCTTCACAGTAGGTATGGTGTTCTTTGAATGCAACTCAACATTCTCTCTCCTCCAAACACGACGAGTTGTGTTTCTACCAAACAGTTCTATTTTGGTTTCATCTGACCATATGACATTCTCCCAGTCCTCTTCTGGATCATCCAAATGCTCTCTAGGAAACTTCAGACGGGCCCGGACATGTACTGGCTTAAGCAGGGGGACACGTCTGGCACTGCAGGATCTGTGTCCCTGGCGGTGTAGTGTGTTACTGATGGTAGCCTTTGTTACGTTGGTCCCAGCTCTCTGCAGGTCATTCACTAGGTCCCCCTGTGTGGTCCTGGGATTTTTGCTCACCGTTCTTGTGATCATTTTGACCCCACAGGGTGAGATCTTGCGTGGAGCCTCAGATTGAGGGAGATTATCAGTGGTCTTGTATGTCTTCCATTTTCTAATTATTGCTCCCACAGTTGATTTGTTCACATCAAGCTGCTTGCCTATTGCAGATTCAGTCTTCCCAGCCTGGTGCAGGTCTACAATTTTGTTTCTAGTGTCCTTCGACAGCTCTTTGGTCTTCACCATAGCGGAGTTTGGAGTGTGACTGTTTGAGGTTGTGGACAGGTGTCTTTTATACTGATAACAAGTTCAAACAGGTGCCATTGATACAGGTAATGAGTGCAGGATAGAGGAGCCTCTTAAAGAAGAAGGTACAGGTCTGTAAGAGCCAGAAATCTTGCTTGTTTGTAGGTGACCAAATATTTATTTTCCACCATAATTTGCAAATAAATTCTTTCCAAATCAGCCAATGTGATTGTCTGGATTTTTTTTCTCATTTTGTCTCTCATAGTTGAGGTCTACCTATGATGCCAATTACAGGCCTCTCTCATCTTTTTAAGTGGGAGAACTTGCACAATTGGTGGCTGACTAAATACTTTTTTGCCCCACTGTATTTTGGTTCATATTAAAGATATTCTTTTCTTCTTTAAGCAGTTAAAATGAACTATACAACAATTAGTGCTCTATGCTTGGCACACAGGAGCCACAGTCTTGGTATGCTTTTCTGCATTCAAAGTATAGAGAGAGAAATAAAGACTTTGTCTGACTCTAATTGGCCCTGCCCAGGCCAATTTTCAGCTTTCAGCGCTGTCGCAGTTTGAATGACAATTGCGCGGTCATGTGACACTGTACCGATATGAAATTTTTATCATTGTTTTCACACAAATAGAGCTTTCTTTTGGTGGTATTTAATCGCCGCTGGTTGTTTTATTTTTTGCTCTATAAACAAAAAAGAGCAAAAAATTTGGAAAAAAAAGTTTTTCTTTGTTTCTATTAAAAAATTTTGCAAACAGGTAATTTTTGGGCACTGATAGGAGGCACTGATAGGCCACATTGATAGGCGGCACTAATGAGCTGGCACTGATGGGCAGCACTGATGGGTTGCACTGCTGGGCAGTACTGATGGATGGCAGTGCTGGGCAGCACTGATGGGTGGCACTGCTGGGCAGCACTGATGGGTGGCACTGCTGGGCACAGGTGGGTGGCACTGCAGGGCACAGGTGGGTGGCACTAATGGGTACAGGTGGGTGGCACTGATGGGTACAAGTGGGCGGCACTGCTGGGCACAGGTGGGTGGCACAGGTGGGCAGCACTGCTGGGCACTGATCATCGGGGCACTGATGATCAGTGTCTATCACTTCTCTGACAATTGCCGGTTATCGGCAGTACTTTCCTCACGCTGTGACAGCGTGAGGAAAGTGCAGCCGATAACCGGCAACTGCATTACCAGTGATCTGCTGTGTTGTTGGACACAGCTGATCATGTGGTAAAAGGCCACTGTGATTGGCCGTGTACCATATCCCATGATCAGCTGTGTCCGTAAGACACAGTGATCAGCGGCGTGCCATGTGTGCGCCACTGGGGGCGTGTAGGGGGCGTGTTCTGGAATGACGTCCATGGACGTCATCCCAGAACCAGACAACTGCACCGTAGCCGTCCTTTCGGCTATAGCGCGGTTGGGAACTGGTTAAAGAAGTGCTTAGTTAATTCCTCTCTCACTGTCAACATGGTCTTCCTATCTGCTAATACTGGCTTTTGACATCACAGCCATTGTTTGCACGGTTAGACGGACCAGAACAACAGCCTTATTACCATTCAAGGCATATGTATCTGAATAAAAGATCCATTTTAGTCCACAGAACTCTGCCTCCACATAATAACCATGTTGGTTATTTATTATGCATGTTAACCAACAAGGGTTAAAATCTCTGCAGCTGCAATACCTACACTCTGAACTCTAACTATGGTTCATTTATGATCGATGGACTTATACTTTGTTTTGGACACTATAGAGAATATAAACCATTGACAATACCAAGAATACATACTATTTATTACCATTGGTTAATTAAGGGAGATTTATTGTCATTATTGCCCAATTTAGTGCCCAATTGGGAACTTTCAGCGTCAGCAATTTCCATGCTTCACTATTATAGATAGATATCATTGGCGCTATACAATCCGGATTATTTTGGTTTTATATGGTGTTTTTAGGTGGTTGTGCAAGACTTTCACTGTTGGAAAATATCACATTTTTTTTTATCAGGAAACCAATAAAGTATTGTTATATTATGTGAGCTACTTTGCTCGGGTGAGTAATTACCTACTTTAGTAGTTTGCTCTTTGCAGCTGCTTTGTGTACCTTTATGCAGTTAGTCAGTTCCCACCCAGCGTCAGAATGCCAGCCGCAGTCCCGCTATAAGTCACTGATTGCCGCCATTACTAGTATAAAAAAATTTAACTAAAAATTCCAGTATATACCGCCATTTGTAGATGCTATAGCTTTCAAATACACCAATAAATTTACATGTATTGGGATTTTTTTTAGCAAAGACATGTAGCAGAATACATTTGGGCATAAATTTATGAAGAAATTTGATTTTGTAAATTTTTTTACTGGATGTTTTATAGCAAAAATTCAAACATTTTGGGTTTTTTTGCAAAATTGGCGGTCTTTTTTTTATTTATAGTGCAAAAAATACAAAACACACAGGTAATCAAATACCACCAAAAGAAAGCTCTATTTGTGAGAGGAAAAGGACATAAATTTCATTTATGTACAACATTGCGTGACCATGCAGTTGTCAGTTAAGGTAACACAGCGACTTATCACAATATATGGCCTGGTCAGGAAGGGGGGTAAATCCTCTGGAGGGCAAGTGGTTAAAATAGTCAGGGTCCAAAACACTCATCTCTGCACCTCTTGTCTTCCACTTTTCACCTCTGTAACCCTCTTACACTGCTCACCTATGCACCATCCCTCTTACATTGTTTACTTCTGCACCCCTCTAATACTGAATACCTCTTACATGTCTCACCTCTACGCCCAGGAATCTGTCTTATACTGCTCACCCCTGATCCCTACACCCTTCTTACACTGCTCAGCTCTGCACTTGCACCCTTCTTATACTGCCACCTCTGCACCGCACACCCCTCATATACTGCTCAATTCTGCCCCTTCCACCCCTTACCCTGCTTACTTCTGCACCCCACACCTCTCTTACACTGCTCACCTCTGCATCCCACTAACACTACCCACCTTTGCCCCTCACACCCCTTTGCACTCCTCTCTCCTCTACCTCTCTCACCCTTCTTACACTTCTCACCCCTTTTACCACTTCACCGCTAAGCTAGTCAGTAGGTTGCTCATGTCAGTTGTTTACAGCAGCACCAGTTCCAATGCACTGCATGCCTTGCTGTCTATGCTGCCGTGATACCTGTATACTGTTATCCCACTGTCATGTGTGGGGAACTGTGTCAAACGCTTTTGCAAAATCCAACTATACCACGTCCACAGCCACTCCTTTGTCTCAGGTTTTGCTTACCTCGTCATAAAAAGAAATCAGATTTGTTTGACAACTTCTGTCTTTCATGAATCCATGCTGTCTGTTACTTCAAATATTTTTTTCCAGCAAGAACTCATCTATGTGGTATTTTATTAAACTCTCCAGTATCTTCCCAACTATAGAAATTAAACGAGCAGGTCTGTAGTTACTTGGTAAAGACTTTGATCCCTTTTTAAATTTTTACCCTAGTATATGTGCCATAAAGAGAGATAAAAAACATAGTGCCTTATCTTCTTTTTAAAACATTTATTAAGCAAAGTAGTGCACTCGCATGTAATTAGAGTTAAAATTGCTTTAAAACGTTGTAAAATCAATCCACAGTGTGCATTTCATTTCCCTCTGATGAATCCATGTGATCCGGTGGCGTAACGCGTAGGGGAGGTGCTCTATGTCATGATGCTTAAAGGCAACACACAGCAAGTATACTACAGATTACAAATGCACACTGTGGATTGATTTTACAATGTTTTAAAGTGATTTTAACTCTAATTACGTGAGTGCACAACTTTGTTTAATAAATGTTTTAAAAAGAAGATAAGGCACTATGTTTTTTATTACTCTTTATGGTACATATACTTATGGAGGAACAGTCCTAAGGAAGTGAAGGGACCACTAACTTTGAAGAGTGACATTCCCATCCAGCTCTAAGTCCAATTAAAAGGACACAAGCCTTATATGACCTCACTTAACGGTTTGGTCATATATACCAGGTGAGAGCACAGCCGGTGAAGGTGCACATTTTATTATTGGTGGATTGCACGCAAATCATTTCAGTCACATTACCAGAAGAAGTGTGACGTCACGGATTGAATAAGGACATTTTTGCTGCAATAGTGCGATTTTAATTTCACACAGAATATGTTTTGGATTGTACTTTGTTTTGATATCACATTTTTCGATTGTCAGTGGAGCGCAACAGTGTTATATAATCTTGGATTTGCTATGACACATTGATATGGGCATGTGTAGAGTGTAGGCGACCCTTTATTGTTATTTTTATTTCACAGCACAAGACTGGTTTAACACATTAAGAGAATTATTTTCACACCATAGCAGCTCACAAGACCCAACTGTTTAACCGTTTCCATACTGGGCACTTTTACCCCCTTCCTGCCCAAGCCATTTTTCAGGTTTCAGCGCTCTCACACTTTGAATGACAATTGCGCGGTCATACAACATTTAACCCAAACTAAAATTTTATCATTTTCTTCACACAACTAAAGCTTTCTTTTGGTGGTATTTAATCACCACTGGGGTTTTTATTTTTTGCTAAATTAACAAAAAAAGGTCAAACATTTTGAAAATAAAACACGTTTTTCTTTGTTTCTGTTATAAATGTTTGCAAATAAATAATTGTTCTTCATAAATGTAGGCCAAAATGTATTCTACTACATGTCTTTGGTAAAAATAACCCAAATTAGGATGTATTATTTAGTTTGTAGGAAAGTTATAGAGTTCACAAACTATGGTATAGATCTGAATATTGATCAATCCTGAAGTACTGACAGCCAATTTAATTTCTTGAGGTCCAAGAATGTCAGAACAGTACAGATATCCCCCAAATTACCCCTTTTTGCAAAGTAGACAGTCTGACGTACTTCATAAGAGGCATTGTGAGTTTTTTGAAGTGGTATTTTTTTGTCATAATTTTTTGGAAAATTTTAAAATTTTAAAAATTATTTTCACTATTTTTTTTTTACATACTGTCACCAGTGCAGTACAGCATCATCATATAACTGGCATGGCGGTGATCAGGGACACTGACTGGTGACAGTGTGAAAAAAATATATATTATATTTAATTTTTTATTAATTTGTTTTCTTTTTTTTACGATTTTGTTTTCATATTTCTATATGACCAATGTAGTACAATGTTACCATAGTAACATTGTACTACTTTGGGGAAGTGATCAGTATTTTTTTTTTTTTTTACACAATTTGCTTACAGCAAAGAATTACTTTGCTATAAGCAAGCATTTACCTGAATAACATCGATTCATTCAGGGTTTTTTTTTTTTTTTTGTGCTTAACTGTGATTTGGCCATAGCTAATCACATGACACAGCTGGGCTGGGATTAGCCCAGCTTGTGCATGTGATCGCTGTGACCAATCACAGCTACACACACTAGTATACAATGGATGGCATGAATGAAGCCATCCATTGTATGCAACTATCATGTGACCTGCTGTGATTGGTCACAGCAGGTCACATGGTATCGGCAACGGGGCCGGTACTCAGATCTGTCATCGGCCGTGTCCGAGGTACACGGCCGGTGACAGATCGCGCGGCTCTGCAGGTGCGCAAACTGCGCATGGCCAGGAGGACGCCATATGGCGTCCACCTGGAACGCTAATGGATTTTGCCGGCTGCCATTCGGCCATTGGCTGGGCGGCTAATGGTTAAAAGCTCAAAATGCGAGTTCTATAGAAACGTATATACACCTGTGAACAATTAACCACTCCCCTAATTAGCAGACTGAAGAAAAAAAAAGTGCTGTTTAAAAAGTGTCAGAATAGAAGGGAGAAAAAAAAGCAAAAAAAGTGTTTTAAAAACTGATAGCAAACTTATCAAATAAGGAAACAAAAAACAAAACACTTGCAACCACAAGCAGTCCCCAAGCAGTCAAAAGCACAACTCTTGGTTTTTAATACATCCCAGGGGTCTTCAGGAGGGGAAGTGGGGAGGAAGGGTTTTCTTAGCTAAGCACACGCTCCTGCATGCATGCCTGAGCAAAGGGCAGATGGATTCCAGGAAATAAATGCTACATGAACTATCTCCCCTTATTCAAGATGGCCATGGCCTGAAATGATAGGAGGGTGGTTTTCAAAGTGATTTCTCAGCAAAATAAAACATGGAGACATAGATTGATGGGAGAGTTTGCTTTGCATATTAAAAATTAATTAAATAGCATTTTCACTTTGTGGTGCTCAGATGCAGTGTAGTTGTGATTTAACCTATGCTGTCTCTCATAATTTTAGAGCTAGGACTGCAGTACACTGGGGAGCCATGATGTGGCCACTGCATCTTATGCGTATATTTGCAAATGTTTGCAAACTGAACCCCCTGGTTTTAACTGTTGGACAGGGTTAATTTTGTTTGTTGTAGGCTGGCTAGTAAGTGAGCTGAGAATTTTTGTTTGTTGTTATTTGACATGTGTTGCCCTTCCATGTGTTCCTTGCTGCAAAGGCCAGTTATACAGTAGGTTGGGGTGCTTGCCATTTGTTTGTATTGAAAACACTGCCTATAACAAACAGACTTGGGCTCAACCTCAATTCTAACAAAATAACAATATACATATCCAAGATCCAAGTGTACAAACACATACAATCACTGTGAAGGAAGGTAGGCAGGACAGAACACACAGAGTAGATGGCAAACGCACAAAGCTTTATTGAGACAAACAGATGACAGTCACTTAATAGGGGAACTCGCAAGGAGGGTGAATACGCCAGTAAAGGGCAGCAAGGAGGGACCAACACACTTAAAGTCCAACACCGAGAGCCAAGGAAGAGTCTCTGTATCAACTCTAATCTATCACGGGGGATGTGAGTCTCTGTAGCAATTGTAATCCAACGGGGGGGGGGGGGTCAGCACAGGAACAGTTTAAGTAAAACAGGGAGAGAGCATGTACTCACGGATCCGACAGGGTGCCTGGTCTCCCAGGAATACAACGTCTGGGTCCTCGGGTGACTGGCAGGCAGGCTTGCAATTTCTCCCCTAGGCTGGGGGGTCTCTGGATCCCTGGCAGCTAGCAGGCAGTCCTGCAATCTCTCCCCTAGGCTGGGGGGGACTCTGAATCCCTGGAAGCTAGCAGGCAGGCCTGCAATCTCTCCCCTAGGCTGGGGTCTCTGGATCCCTGGTGGCTAGCAGGCAGTCTTCCCCTGCTCTGGGGGTCTCTGGATCCCTGGTGGCTTGCACGCAGTCTTCCCCTACTCTGGGGTCTCTGGATCCCTGGTGGCTGGCAGGTAGTCTTCCCCTGCTCTGAGGGGGTCTTAGGCAGGCTTGGGTCTCTGCAGAGTCTGGCCAGGAAGGTCCCGCCGTACCTGGGGTTCATTCAGTGGCTGCACAGCTTTTTAAGCTAATGTTGGACGCTCCCTGGTCGCCTAGGCAACTGGGGCTGGCTGGAGCTGGCATGCCTCGTTGCCTGGCAACAAAGTCACGCCCCCTGGAAGGGGCCACGCCTCTTGTGGGCGCAGCCTTTGTCCAGGGACATCCGCAAGCGCAGGAACTTCCCGTGACCGCGCTGCGGATGTCAGGGATCGCGCGGCGCCAGCCTGTCGCCGCAACTTCTTTCATATCTGCCAGAGGTGAGAGGGGCCGCACCTCTCGTCCTGAGGCTCAGCTCCAAAGAGCCGCGCCAGGACAGCAGGGGGGCCTGAGGGGAAGGACGAGGGACGGCAGGGACAGCAGGGGGGCCTGAGGGGGGAAACAGCTGTGACAAACACAAAATAGAAAACAAAATCCCAGATAAAATCATAAATGATTCCCAATTGGCAACACTAGATTTACCTAATAGAGGATCAAGACAAGCGCCTGACCAGTTCCGCTGGTCACACTGGCTGCATTTTTCTTTTGCCTCTGACACAGCCGGCATGGCCAGTAAAACCGGTCAGGCTCTTGTCTTGATCCCCGCACTGCACTTTTGGGACTGGAGATACCAATAGGGGCCTCTTGATGTGTACCATCAAATTTTTCTATCCTATTTATTTTAGACATGGGGAGGATGCTTGTCTTTTCGCAACTGCTGGGTTTTGTATAATTGGCCAATTATGAATTTATCTGGGATTTTTTTTTCTATGTTATGTTTGTATGCTTGTGTTTGTATGCTTTGATATTGTAATAAAATTATATTTGTACTCATTGAGCTGTCCCTCGTACATATACTGGGATCTTGGATATTGGCATCACTAAATGGCGGACCAAGTCACTATCCCATCTGGACCCATGCAGTCCCGCCATTTAGGAGCCTTTTTTCTCCCCAGCCGTGGGGAACTGCCCGAGATTAACCAGCAGGTGATTGGTTGTTAGGATATAGGGCAGTCTTAGCAACCAAGCACTGTCTGTCAATAACTGTCTGTGTAAGGTAGGAGTGTGTGTGTGTGTGTGTGTGGGGGGGGTTCGAAGTTAAAGGGGCTATGGACATTAGACTGAAGGGGGCTGATGTGTAAAGGAGGCGAGGACTGAATGTGGGGCAGCTTAGAACAGTAATATTGGGGGACTGAGGACATTAGTGTGGGTAGGGGCGGAGGACATTAAAATTAAAGTGGAGGAGCTGAGAATTGAAATGTAGGGGGGAGGGAGGCTGAGAGCATTAAAGTGTGGGGGGGGGGGCTGAGGACAGTAATGTGGGGGACTAAGGACATTAAAGTGGGGAGGCTAAGAACTGTAATGTGGGGGGTGCTGAGGACAGTAATGTGGGGGGTGCTAAGGACAGTAATGTGGGGGGATGATGTAAAAAGGGGTGGAGTACACTGCAGTAAAGGGGGCAGAGGAGACACTGTTGGGAGAAGGGGGGTTGATGTCAAGGAAGTGTGAGAACACTAACGTGAAAGGGGTGGAGAGGGGTGATGTAAAGGGGTAGCTGAGGATACTCATCAATAGAGGATCTTGCTGTGAACGAGGAGGGACTGTGATGTGCAGTGGAGATTGAGGACACTGATGTAAGAACAGGCTCAGATCTGTATATGTGCATTTGGTGCACAAGTCATGGGTAGGGCAGCCCATTCATTTTAATGGGCTGCACTACCCGCGAGAAACACGAAGAAGTCTCCGACCCTTTTTTTCAAAATTGCACTGCAGCAACACGCAATTTGGTGCACATGAAAATGCATCACAGGGGCCTAAATGAGATTTGAACCTCTGAAGGATGAAAATTTTACTGCCCAGATCTCGGTGAATTTTAATTCAATACCCTGATATATACCAATGGCTCCCTCACAGGGTACATCTCCTTTTATTACATTTTTTTCTTCTCTTCTCCTTTCTTTGTTTTGAGTTAGGTAACTATTATATAGACCTTGGACCTGGAGGACACATTTGATTGTGTTTGCATTTGTTTTTAATGGCACTCCTGTCTTTGTTGGGCATAGTCAGTATCCAGGGTACAATTCTTTCTCAGCCTACAGAACTGTCCCTTGAGGATGTTATTTATCCATTCTGGATGGTGACAGCTAAATGTAGATAGGAATTACCTGCGGAGGGTTGAAGTGGGTTGTGAATGTAATATGACTGTCAGGGCTCCGGGTATGACCAGAGGTATGTGAACTGACGCAGGGAAACGCAGGCTTCAGATATGTTATAAACAATATAATTTATTAATACTAACAATACAAAACGCAGTGCAATACTAAAACATAAACAAAGTGCAAACGAACCAAACCAAGCCACCCACAGATAACAATACATACAATGCAAGCGTAGTCAGGCAGGCCGGGTCAATAACAATCGGGCAGGTAGGAACAGGAGGAGCAGACAGAGAGTAGTCAGGTCACGAGCCGGGTACAGCAACTAACGGGCAGGTAGGTACAGGGGGTCAGGCAGAGAATGGTCGGGGTCACAAGCCAGGGATCAAACAGGAGAAGTCAGCAGAGGTCAGGATCAGGCAGGGTCGGCATCGAGTCAGTCAGGCAGGAACAGGAACAGGAACAGGAATGCAGGTAACAAGATACAGGGGCCCATAGAAAAACACACACCAAGGCACAGACTGCAGGTCTGGCCATCCCTTAAATACATCTCCGCAATCAGCTTCAGGTGTTTGGCTGACTGCAGGGTTGAGTCTCTGATTGCTGAGAGCACCCGCTGGCCAGCCCTGGTACTGCAGCCCACAAGGCAGGTGAGTCCCACCATTACTGGCAAGTCCATTCCTGACAATGACCCTCCACGTGCAAAAGTTTCAGATCCAAAAAGACTAAAGACTCAGGACTCCATACAAGAGGGAATGAGAAACCAAACTGATTATTGTTACAGTAGATGACAAAAAAGGTGATGAAGGATGGGAGACCATACCAAATGACAATCACATCTTCTATATAACTGACATAAAGATGATGTGGGCAGCAAAGGGGTTATCTCACCAGATGCATGACTCCTTGAACCAACCCATGGTAATGCTGGTATACCATGGCGCAAATGACATGCCCGTGGCAGTGCCATGCACCTGGAGATAATAACCCTCATGAAACTTGAAATAATTGTGTTCCAGGCAAAATTGTGCACTAACTGCACTTGCCTGAGGTGGAGATTTTGCTCCCTAGCCAAAAAATGTCCCACTGCAGTGAGTCCAACTTCATGGGGGATGGAGGTGTATAAGAAATTGACATCCAAGGAAAGCCAGTGGTACAAATTTTTTTATGAATAGCTAGAAAGGTGTCAGCCAGGTGGATCGAATCCCAGATATTACAGGGAAGGGACTGAACTTACTTGTGAGACTTTCCATGGTTGATATGATTCTTCTTCCGGGGGTGAAGAGGATTTTTATGCACCTTCGGGAGATGGCAAAAATATGGGTCCTTGTATAGTTCTCTATACAGGAAGTATATTATCTTGTTTTTATATGCTGAATCTGTCAGGGTTTTTAATGTGTCAAGAGGATCTTTAGGAAGTTTGAGGTAAGTATCACAATCCCAGAGAAGCCTCTCTGCTTCACTGATGTAACCTGAATTGTTTTGAATAACAATGCCCCTTCCCTTTTCAGCTTTCTTGATAATGAGATCATTAGTATTAGCCAAATGGTCTAGGACTGACCTTTCAGACTTGCTCAAATTGTGATGTTTGACGCTAGCGGACTGTGCTGTAAAGCACAATTTAAGACTGTCTGCATAAGCAACCTGGTAAAAATTGTATGAACCTTTAGCATGAATGGGGTGAAAGGTGGATGGTGGTTTAAATCCAGTATCTATAATAGAGGCATTTATGTCCAAGCTGCAGGATTGTGTGCTTCCACTCATTCATTCATTCATTCATTCATTTTCCCATTTACAATGGATGTCATGGACTGTTCTTTTTCTGCTGTGCTCTAGAACACTGTTCTTGTATTTATTACAAGTTTTCATGTTTACAGCTATAAAGACAGCTCTACAAGTTACCAAACACAAAACATCTCCACTTGCATTCAAAGAGGCTTTATACTTAAATCCTACTAGTGATAAAAGTAGCAGATATTTGGAAAATTATAATTGTGTAGCACTACTCCCTCAGGAGTCGTTGATTCCCTGTCATTCTGGACCCCTTTCTGAAAACCCAACTCCTGCTGACACCAAAGGATTCTTTTGACCAGAGTAAATTACCACCAGAAAGTAGACTCACACACAAATTAGAGTAAACTGATATGAGGTTTTTATTATACTTCAGTGTAAGCTTGGTTAAACATTACAAAATGTTATGGGTATGGGGAATGGCAATGATTACTCTTAGCAATTCTAAGCAAAGAAACAACACATCCAGCAGAATCTCAATCAGTGTTAGCAGGCCTCCTTTCCAGAAGTTAACCCAATACCTTCAACCTGAGGTGGTGTCAACCCCAGTGAGCAATGAAAACTAGCAACAAGATAACTAGCTCACTCTGGGCCCTCAGAATCTGATGGTAAGACTTAAATCTGATATAAAAGAGTGGATTGCTTCAAAAAAGGCCTGGATTATTTCTTAGATACACAGAATATAACTGGATACTAACATTTATAGGTAAAGTTGATCCAGGGAATATCCGATTGCCTCTCGGGGATCAGGAAGGAATTTTTTTCCCAGCAGGTGCAAATTGGATCTTGCTTTGCCGGGTTTTTGTCACGTACCTTGGTAGTGAGCCTGATGTGAAGAGGCAGACCTCTCGTACAACCCCGGCTCGGGAACCGCTGAGAGTGAGACAGCAGTCGCAGGAGCGCGGTGGGGTAAGAGGGCCTGGGATCCGTCTGATGAAGCAGTTGGACTGGTGAGGAGCAGAGCAGACCAGAGCAGCAGGCAGGAGGATAGTCGGGTCACAGGCCAGCTTCAGCAGCAGGAGGTCAAATGATCAGGAGCAGGCAGAAGAATAATCCAGAGACAAGCAAGGGGTCAGGGCAGGAGATGGTCAACGGTAGTCAGGAGCAGGCTGGGTTCGGCAACAGGAAACAATACAGAATCAGGAAGCACAGGCAAGGAAATAAGACCATACGGCAATTTGGATACTGCAGTGGCCAGTTTAAATAGCCCGCTAGGTGCCGTCATTGGTGACAGGCGCGCATGCCTCTGTCCTAGTGCCCACACGCCTGTTCGCCTCGTTGAGATCCCGCGCATGCGCAGATTCGTGCGCCACGGCGATCCTCTCATTCCCTGACAGTTTTTTTTGCCTTCCTCTGGATCAACTGAGGGTATAGCATTATTTCTTTTTTTTTCTTTCTATGGTTGAACTGGATGGACTTTTGTCTTTTTTCTGCCAAACAACCTTTGGCTTGTTTAATAACTATACTTCTTCATGATCCCTACCTGCTACATCTGTTATCAGACGCTGGCTTGCTCACTTCCTGGTGGGGCGATCCTGAGGATCACAACCTGGCACGAACACGCAGCAAAACCCATCTTAACCATCAGGAGCTGTGGTGAAGATCAGTTAGTACTTAGGCCCCATGCCTTGGATGAGATTTCATCATCTGCCGGGTGACCTGCTGGGGTACTTATCCTGCTGGTCGGTGTGAACCTCTCTACTACTATAGCTACTGGTCTCTGAGCCTAACCCCTGAACCTGACAGCAGCTCTTTCAAGCACCTATGTACAGTCCCGCCGGGGGCCAAGACATACAGTACCTAAGTACCTATATTTTGAATATTTTTGGAAGAATTGTAGATATGGTGATGGGAGTTGAGACAGGGAATGTGAGGCAGCGGTGTGAAGTATTTTTTTGTACTATGTTTTGACATTACAGCCACAATGATCTATAAATGTCTTTTTCATGATGAAGTGAAGCAGATTATTGCGCTGCTGAGGTATGTAAGCTAAATGTAAATATAAAAAAATCAATTCCACAGCTAAAAATGTGCTACCAGAGTACAGTGTCGATGACACTATCAATGACATTCATATTGGCATTAACACATGGTACATGTTCCCCATGACAGAGCTCAGGTACTCATGCCCCTTTTGACATAAATTTCCATAGTAGCCCAGAATCTGCTAAGAAGAATAATCCCCTACAAATCTCAATGGGATTCACTCCAAAGGTCAGGTTTGCCAACTTTCAAATATGATATACTGAACCCTCTGCATATTGAACCTGGGCACCACTACTGGCTAGCTGAACTACTAGAAGACCCGCAGGTGGACTGCACAATGACTATAAGGCCTTGTGCATGCTGGATGTCAAAAATGCCACTTTAAAGGGTGTTTAACTTTTTTTTCTGCTATTAAACACCCCTCCATGTTGGCGTATATGTCCATGCAGACATATAAAGTAAGAAATACTCCTGCGCTACCTTCAGTGTGACTATGTAGATGATAAGTTAAATGATATATAGTGAGCTGCTGCTAGCATCAAAAATTGTGTTCCCACAACATAATCGTAAATAAACCAATAAGCTTAATTCTGTGCTGCTATTGTGAAATGTAAATAACAAATAATAAAAAAAAATTAAAAAGCAATGAAAAAACAATACAGTAGATGAAATCATCAAATGTGCATAATAATATGCATAAATCATAGTATATACTGTATATATGTTAAAAAACACAATGTCCATATAAGCAAGTCCGTGCAATTTGAATTAAAGCAGTGAATGTGGATAAGGTTTTACATCAACTTCCTTCACAATTCCATAGAATTGCTTGCGTGCTCGAAAAACCATCACCATCTTTTAAAGTGCTGCACATATGCAGGTTGTGCCACCTCAGTGTTCACAGAACTCTCACGTTAAAAAAATATGAATGCGCTTATACTGATTAATAAACTAGGATTTATCCACACTCCTGTTCCTCCACCACTTTATAACCACTTGGGGCTTTCCTTCCTTTCTCCTAATCTCCGTACCCGGTTACAAGACCAGTCCCTTTAAGGGTCGCTTGGGATCAAATTTCCTTCACTCATGCTAAGGAAACAGAGGGATCTCCAATAGTGCAGTATGTTCCAATAAATACATTTTATTAAAAGTATTGCACTTACATGTTTACACTTGTAAAAACGCCATTAAAATCACATATGGAGCAAACAAACACAGGTACGTCACTTCCAGTTCATGTCTGCCTCCTGCCACGCCCTACGCATTAGGTCACGCCAACGTGACTTCTTCATGCACACATAGACATTTATAGGCAGAAAAAAAACCCATTCTTTCCAACGGCCAGAATAAATTAATATTCCAAGGAATGGTGCGGGACGGAGAAAAGGGGGGATTCAGAAAGGAAGAGCTCCTGCACCTATTCTGCAAGAAAAAAAGCCATGGAGAAAACTATTAGTTTTTCGCAAAAACATCACCCCAGATTTTATCATGCTGTTCTGGTTTAAATAGTCATGAAAAGATCTGGAACTGATATGGTTGAAGTGGAACAGTTTCAGCTTCTGCCAATACATCCACGTGTGATGCAGAGCATAATTGTGCAGCATGGCAGACTTACCTCTTTGTTAAACCTTTTCCAGCACTGACAGGTGCATGCTCTCTGCCCTGCCTTCTTTTCCACCTCTTCTTCCTCTTCTTCTGCCTCTGACCTCTTATTATCTTCAGCCTAGTAGCCACTGATATTGTCATTCCTGCGCATAGAAGCTGGAGTTAAGCTATCCTGATGCCTGGCTTTATTCTCTGCATCTTACCTTGAATTACACAATAAATACTTTTGTAGTAGGTCATCCTGGACTGCAATAGTCAAGTTCTTGTACACTCTGGGGGTAGAGGAAAATGGTGTAAAACTTACCACATTCCTTGTTCCAGCAAGCTTCAGCTCTCACGTCATCTGTGGATGGCTCCTCGCCATTATTATTATTATTATTACTACTACGAGTTTATATAGCGCCAAAGGGTTTGCTCAGTGCTGTACAATCCTCACATACAGTTCAGAACTATTGGCCCTGCATTGTATGTGAGCTGACCGTTACCTGGAGCGTCTTGGAAAAGTTGGTTCAGAGGACTAGTTGAACGCAGAGGAAGCCTGCTATAACGGAGAATAAAGTAAGTATTCCTCAACCCCTAGACTAAAAATAGTATTGAACCCTTAGGATGTTTTGCCCTTAGCTCCATGTAACTAGCTGGTAAACAAATGTCCTGTCCTCATTTTCCACACAAACACATTTTCATTTTGGAAAATCTCCAGGATGGGTCACTCTCTGCTACATTTCAAGGGAACCACCACTCAGGGAGCGAACACTATGCAATTCTGATGATAACTGTTATGACTACATGTCCTATGATTCATTGCCACCTGTGACACTGCGCATGTGCATCCAAAGCACAGTGAGGATGCTGCACATGTGTGCTTTGTACAGCACCCAAGCAGGCATAATGCTAAGAATCCATTGCCGAACTGAGCATTCATGCACAGCATGAGAAAAACTTGGTTGGGAGTACGCCTAACAGGGTGGCTTCAGAAAGACCCTGCAAGGCAAGAGAGCCACCCTAATGGGCAGAGATGAGTTACACTCTACCACAAAAGCCAATTATGCTACAAATAAAGGATGAACACAATAAGGAGACTGGAAACAATCATCAATATAAGGTATACTGCTACATTTTATTTTCACCAGGTGGGGTTTAATAACACTTAACACTAAACTAAGGTTAATAAAAAATGTTTTTATCTACAGCTTTAATTACATTACTTACCTCTAATATGTATGTCCCATGATGTGAAGGCTGCTGAATTCTGTAGAAATCTTCACTGCAGGGCTGCCCTGTCCCCTGCTGCTGAACCTATGGCACAGTGGGGGCACTGCAGTCTCAGCTGCACTAAAGATGATCCAACGCAGACATGGCCCCTCCTTACTCCTTCTCCATTGAAAATAAGTTTTCTTACTGATCACACTGCCTGTAACAAGATTTGTGAATGGAGGAGAATCCAGTCAGTCACAGGATACTGTATTCCATTCACAGATCGTGTTACA
The DNA here is from genome assembly GCF_062004578.1 of Staurois parvus. Taxonomy (NCBI): domain Eukaryota; kingdom Metazoa; phylum Chordata; class Amphibia; order Anura; family Ranidae; genus Staurois; species Staurois parvus. The sequence continues at coordinate 1,083,143 of NW_028318393.1, forward strand.
GGCATTGTGAAAAGTGAAAGAACATTTCTGGCTAGAGGAGAGGACAGAAAGAGGTGTTAGATCATCTTTGGTGTAGCTGAACCCAGAGATCCAAAGCTGCTAACCCCTATAGTGCCAGAAGTTTAGCAGCAGGAAGAGGACAGAGCAGCCCCACAGTGAAGATTTCTACAGAATCCAGACGCTTGCACCTTATGGGATGTACAGTACCTCATTATAGGTAACTAAAGGTAGCTCAATTGGGTAGCTGAAGCCCAATTTCAGTAAAACTAAAATCCTCCCTTGCAGTGTGAACTGCCCCTTTGGCACTCCTATGTCCAGTACAGGCCTTGGGCCCTGCATCAATCTTGCTGATTTCAAAGGACACCTGACTGTCGAGGTGCAGGGAAGAAAAGACTGCTGGGACTGGTCTTGCAGCGTGGAGAAGGATGTAGGAACAAAGGATCAGGTAAGTAGTTAGGCACATTTACCCTTTGATCACCCTCAGTTTAACTCTTTGATCACCCCTGTCACCCAGCCAGTGCCATTCGTACAGTGTCAGTGTACAGTATTTATCACTGATCACTGTATTAGAGTAATTTGCGATATCGAATAGCATCACAGTCATCAAGAAACCCTCCCAGCCAGGGTGAGTTAGCACTAGATTGCCTGCACACTATCGCAGTCACACTATGGGTTCATTTACTAAATTCTTTGCAAAGTGGAGCTTTAACACATTTACAAAGCTGTGGAGCAACTGCACTTTCAGAGTCCCCCCTTAGTATAATGTCTCCTAAAATGCAGCGCTAGCAGGATCAGCCCCATACCTGCTAGCACTTGCATGTTTAGCCCCCCCCCCTTCCCCAAAAAGTGCAGAGTCAGTATCATTTTTCTGATCACTGCCACCTCTGATACATTGTACACAAAACTGCAGTGTTAGCAAGATCAGGCCTGATCTTTGCTAGCACTAGTAGGTAAATGTTAGTTTTATTGCGTTAGCAGTCACTTACAGTTAGGAACTCTTTTCCCATAGTCGAACTAGGTACCTGTAAATTTAGTGCTCAAAATGTCCCACAAAATGCATACTAGTGAACAGGCATGTCAAATGAGAGCAAAAGGGAAGCCTCACTGTCAGAATCTAGCTCAGAATATGAATGTGTAGAAAGCAGTGGCACCCAGGTAGCTGAGATGATGGTGAAGAGGTCCCTGCTAAGATCAGGAGTACCCGACCCGAGGTTGCTGAGGTTCTATAAATGCATTGTTATGCTCATATGCAGCAGAGTTCCAGTTCTAGCACTGCACTACATTTTTTGTGAACTGGCAGGCACCAGCAGCCTAGTATATCCTGGCAGTCTATACACCATTACTGCAGTATCTCATGGTGAAGTGGCAAATGCCATAAGTACAGTACAAGCTGGTGAGGTGGCTAGCACTAGTAGCAGAATGCAAATGCAGCCACCAAGAATTCGAGCACAGATCCATAGTGTCCTTCCAAAGGTGCTTGCAAACCCTAATTAGCTGCCCCCAGATTCAGCAGCACCTGGTATCCCCCATTCACAGCTCAGCTGGGGCTCCAGGAAAACAGTGAACTTAACAATGCCCCTTGACTTTATGCCCAACAATACATCGCCACCAAGCCATATTTAGTATCCCGCAGAGTCAGACACTGGTATAATAAAGTGTATATATATTTATTTCAGCTGGCTGTATACAATGCTTTTGTAATTTACAAAGCAATTGGAAGACCTTGTCAGGGAATGCCTGAATGATTAATTTAGCCAGCTAAACTAACCAAATCACAGTGCCACCAATACCAAAAAAAATTAAAAAATAACTGACATAATTATTTTGAGTTAATTTTGCCAAGCAGAACTCTTTAAAAACACTACAAGATCGGTGTAGGTATAGGCTGAGGCTATCGAAAATAAATTAATGTTAATTTGCAATAAATCACATGCAAACACCACTAACAGTTTGATTAATAGGTTGACACAGATACTATAATTTACAATGAATTGCTGAAGCCTTGGTATATATGTTTGATTAAACAAAATATTTAACTTCCCCTATTGTAGATATCCTAACTTGTTTTGATAAAGTTTGATAAAATTTGTCAGATAATAATACGTATTTGATTAACTGGACCCATTAACGTACTGCAGTAGAATTACAGGGTGAAGTTCGAGTAAAGTTATGCCAATAAGGCAACTTAAAATTACCTTATTGTGGGGTGTTAGGGGACCTAATGGGGGAGCAAATCAAATATCATGAAATACTTGCACATATAAAAATCAATAATAAATATGGAAAATATAGTTACTTTTTTACAATGGCTATTTAGGCCAGACTCTCCTAAAATGGCTGCTGATTAATGGGTAGAGTTAATCTTCCCCAAAATGGCTTCTAGTTAGGCTGGATCTGTGTGTCCTAGATTCATTAAAGTGTCATATGATGGCCGTGTGTCTCCCTTGGTGAACTCTGATGACGTGTGGTGGTCGTGTCCAGATGTGGTTATTCAGATGATTCCCCCTGTCCAACCTGACTTGTCATACATTTAGTTGTGAAAAATACTTTAACCTTCCTAGCAGTAATCCCAAGTGTTGCTCGGGGTAATTTACAGTACCAAAAGCGGTAACCCCGAGTCACACTCACTGTCAGGAATGGAAATATTTATTGATATGTATTGTGTCATACATAACCAGTATTAACGTTTTTTACAAAAATATAAATATATAAATAAGTACAAACATAACACATGAACTGAAACGAAAAAAAGTCCCAAAAGTCCCTGGGGAACAAAAAACATAATAAACTTAGCCGTTATGGCCCATAATGTAAGAGTCCAATTACTGAAAGGGAAACTCACACATAGATATATACATAGGCCCTTATGGCCAAAAGAACAGCAACTGCTGTTTCAGATTCTTAAACAGACCCATGCAATTTCCATATATAACTGCTGCATATGGCCATTATGGCCTAACTATACAATAATAATAACTAAGAAGACAATAACAATCACATACACTGCAAGAGAAGGATTAAAAAACCCGGTGCCCTAACCCTGCCTACCTTTCATCAAAAAGACCTTATCTGCAAAATCAAGGGGGGTGAAAGAGGCAGAAACCAGGAACAGATCCCACCACCCGAGATCAACAGACAGCAGCCACAGGCTTGATGTTCCTCCACACCTTCATCCAAGCCCTTCGCCGCAGCCTGTCTTTCTCAAGGCCCAGAATTTTCCCAACCTCACCCAGGATGTCACTCACCACCACCTGAACAGGGAGGATTTTCTGCCGAATGGATACCTGACACCGTGCCATCGATGTGTAGTACCGGGCCACTAAACTGACTAAAAACAGAGTGTCCAAATCAAAACCCGAGTGACCTTCGAATGCACCATACACCCACTCCACATAAGACATGCGATGGAGGAAAGGAACACCCAGAGCTCCACCCACCTGTTGATACACTTCTACGTTAAAGGGGCACCGAAGCAAGAAGTGGTCCATAGTCTCCACTTCACCCTGACACTCCGACCTCGGACAACCACAGTCATCCGGAGGACGGTACTTCAGGTTGCCCCTCACGTAAAGCCTGCCATGGAAGGCAAGCCAGGCCTGGTCCCTCAACTTCAAGATGATCCACTCCAGATTTATCAAACGCAGACCCTCCTTCATAACATGGCCTGGGCAATCTCTCAAGGCCAACGGTGCATGCAAAGCGGTCGCCACAATCCTCTCACCCAGGAGTCTCCTGGGAAGGGACCTGACCTCCTCCGCAGTCACATGCCACTGCCGGAGTAACTTCAGGCATGGGGCCACATAAGCGGGGAGCTTACCATGTGTCAGGGTCCGCTGCGGCTTGTGGCTCGGAGCAGGCGCAGTGAGCTGGCTCACGCTGGTGTGCGGGCACTAGGTCCTGGCCAGCCGCGGCAGAGATGGAACTCGCGCATGCCCACTCGGGGCTGCGGGCGCGCGCCTGGCACCAGTGACAGCGCAGGGCGCGGTATTTAAATCCGCCCTGCACTGACACTGATTGCCGTTTGGTCTATCCTGTGTTCCTGCTCCTGTACTCCTTGCTATTTTGATCGTTGCTGACCCGGATTGACCCTGACTGTGCTGTATTCTCCTGCTTTGACCCCTGGCTTGCCTGACCTCTCTCTTGGATGCCCCCCATCGGATCTGATCTTCTGTTACTGACCCGGCGTGTGACCCGACTATTCTCTGCCCGCGGCCTTGTACCTCGCTGCTCCCACGGTTACCGACTCGGCCTGTCTGACCACGCTTCTGCTCATCCATCCGTCCTGCTCGGGCCCATCTGCCTCTTCACATCAGGCTCCCATCTTGCAGATACCTCTGGCGGATCCCTCTACCACCTGTAGGTGTACTCAGGGGCCGCGCCCTGGTCTTGGGCTGCTCCAAGTCCATCCCCACCATCAGGGGCCCTGGTGAACAAGCAGACTGGGACTTAGACTCCACACTCTGGGGAATCCTATCCTGTGGGATGCTAGAGGTCCCGCCAGGTGGTTCATTACAGTACCAAACTGCCCTGCATTGATTATCGCGATTTAAACAAGATCACGATAAAAAATCGCTACCCAGTGCCCCTGGTCCCAGAACTCTTCCAGAGACTAAAATCAGCAGTGATCTTTACAAAACTAGATTTAAGAGGTGCATACAATCTGGTCCGTATAAGGGAGTGGGATGAGTGGAAAACGGCGTTTCGTACTCGATTCGGCCACTTTGAGTATTTGGTCATGCCATTCGGACTCTGCAATGCCCCAGCCACGTTCCAACACTTCATCAATGATGTATTTCGAGATTATCTTGATGTGTTCGTGGTCATTTATTTAGATGATATATTAATATTTCCATCTTCCCTCGAAGCTCATAGGGGTCATGTGACAAGTGTATTAGAACGATTACGCCAACACGGACTGTACGCCAAAGCTGACAAGTGCAGCTTCGAGCAGCACAGTATCGCGTTCCTGGGGCTGATCATCTCCACCACGGGGGTTGCGATGGATCCACAGAAAGTCTTGGCAATTTTGGATTGGCCAGTACCCACGTATAAAAAGGGCGTACAACACTTTATTGGTTTTGCAAATTTTTATAGAAAGTTTATCAGGAACTTCTCTAGTCTGGTTTCCTCATTACCCAGTTGACCAAACAGGGGGTCCGTTTCAAATGGACGCCCAAGGCTCTGAAGAAGCTGTTCACCACCGCTCCCATTCTCAGTCATCCTGATTCCTCCCTGCTTTATGTCTTGGAGGTTGATGCTTTGGAAAACGCAGTAGGGGCTGTCCTGTCCCAGAGAAAGGGCACCAAGGAGCTCCTGCACCCAGTGGCGTTCTTCTCGAGGAAACTTACACCGGCAGAGAGGAACTACGATATTGGAGATCAGGAACTTTTGGCCATAAAAACCACACTAGAGGAGTGGAGATACCTGCTGGAAGGAGCCACGCATTCAATTCTGATCTTCACCGATCCTAAAAACTTAGAGTATTTGAGGATGGCAAAACGTTTGACACCACACCAAGCGAGATGGGCACTCTTTTTCTCCCGGTTCTCCTTCCACATCACGTATAGGCCAGGCTCCAAGAACACGAAGCCTGACAGCCTTTCGCGCATGTTTGAAGACCCTGAAGAGGTCCCTAAGCCTGACACTATCTTGTCCTCAGGGAACTTTCTTGCCCTCCAGGCGGAGCTGCATTCCAGGCTGCAGGATGCATCCATGGGAGTGCCAAATCCACCTGGGGTGTCCCTCCAGAGCAAGGGAGGGCTCTTATGGAACGAAGGTCTAATCGCGGTACCAGAAGAGGTCCGAACCTTGGTCCTGGGCCATGATCACCCGATGGCAGGTCATTTCAGAATGGCAAAGACTCTAGAATTACTTCAGCGCACATTCTGGTGGCCAAGTATGGCCAAGGATTGTGAGCGTTACGTCAAGACCTGCGCCACCTGCCAGAGAAACAAACCCTCCAGGAGCAAGGCCTGGGGTTTGCTATGCCCACTGCCTATACCCGATCGACCGTGGCAAATGATTCCATTCGACTTTATAGTCGAGCTTCCTCCGTCTCAGGGCCACATCGCGATCTTCGTAATTGTGGATCGCCTGTCGAAAATGGCCCACTTTTTACCTCTGAAGAATACGCCATCGGCTTTGGAAACCGCACAAATCTTCATAAGAGAAGTGGTAAGACTGCATGGAGTCCCTGAAGACATCGTCTCAGACCGAGGAGTCCAGTTTACCTCGAAGTTCCGGAAGGCGTTATGTGAAGCATTAGGAATCAGATTGTCCCTCTCTTCCGCTTACCACACACAGACAAATGGGCAGACGGAAAAGACAAACCAAACGTTGGAGCAATATTTGAGATGCTACACGTCCTTTCTGCAGGTGGATTGGCTGTGGCAGTGGCAGCGCAGGGCGCTGTATTTAAATCTGCCCTGCGCTGACACTGATTGCCGTTTGGTCTATCCTGTGTTCCTGCTCCTGTACTCCTTGCTATTTTGATCGTTGCTGACCCGGATTGTCCCTGACTGTGCTGTATTCTCCTGCTTTGACCCCTGGCTTGCCTGACCTCTCTCTTGGATGCCCCCCATCGGATCTGATCTTCTGTTACTGACCCGGCGTGTGACCCAAATATTCTCTGCCCGCTGCCTTGTACCTTGCTGCTCCCACGGTTACCGACTCGGCCTGTCTGACGCTTCTGCGCATCCATCCGTCCTGCTCGGGCACATCCGCCTCTTCACGTCAGGCTCTCATCTTGCAGATACCTCTGGTGGATCCCTCTACCACAGGTGGGTGTACTCAGGGGCCGCGACCTGGTCTCGGGCTGCTCCAAGTCCATCCCCACCATCAGGGGCCCTGGTGAACAAGCAGACTGGAACTTAGACTCCACGCTCTGGGGAATCCTATCCTGTGGGTTGCTAGAGGTCCTGCCAGGTGGTTCATTACACCATGCTTGACCCGCAGGCTTCTCACTGGCCCGCCACTCTCCCAACTGCTCAGAAAGGGTCCAAAGCAGATCCGGAACAGTGTTACCCATGCAGGCGGTCTCTCTACTAACATGCTACCAAGATTATGCTTCAGGAACATCAGAGAGAAGAAAACCACCAGGATGACCATACCTAGGCCACACTTCCGCCTGGATGAGTAGGTCACATCCCTCCTGACGAGGTTCAGCCGATTCCCCCATAACATCTGGAAGAAACAGCTGTAGATCCTCGTATAGAGCGACTCTGGCAAGAGGCAAACGAAGCTGACGTACAAAAAGACGGGGAGCAGGAAAGTCTTGATCAAATCAACCCTTTCCCTCAAGGAGAGCCGCCACCCCTTCCAGCATCTCACTTTGACCTCGGCATCCGACAGTTTGGTTTCCCAATTTAATTTTCTGTATTTAGCAGGGCCGAAATTAATGCCCAAAACTTTGATACTCTGCTGAGGCACTGGGAAGGAAGAAGCTCTCACCCTCCCTACCCATCCAGAGAACTTCACATTTATCCTGGTTGACCTTGGAACCTGATGCCTTGGCATACTGATCCATCACTGAAACCACCTCCTGCGCCTCCTCAGGTCCAGAGATGACAACAGAAACGTCATCAGCATAAGCCACAACCCTCAGAGGTGGATCTCCAGTAGCACCGACCGGCACCCCACTCACCGCCCCACCATCTAATCTCCTGACGAAAGGGTCGATGGCAAAGGCATAGAGCAAGGGGCTCAGCAGGCACCCCTGGCGCACCCCGGATCCGACCCCAAAGGGCCGCCCAACCCAGCCATTCACCAACATGAAGCTCTCAGCCTCCCTGTACAACGTCTTCAGCCAGCCAATGAACCTCCCCTCCAAACTGTACCGATCCAGGAGATGCCAGAGGTACTCATGATTGACTCTATCAAAGGCCTTTGCCTGGTCCACCGCCATCAAGAACTTCTCCTATCCTTCAGCCTTACACCGCTCCAGGGCCTCCCGGACAGCTAACACCGCTGTGAAGGTACTCCTGCCCTGGACCGAGCAATGCTGCAGATGAGAAATCAAACCATCTGCCACTGACGACAAGCGCCAGAACAAGATCTTTGCCAGAACCTTTCTATCGACATTGAGAAAGCTTATGGGGCGCCAGTTCTCAATAGCCGAAGGATCCTTACCCTTTGACAAGAGAATTACTGCAGACTGCCTCATGGAAGGAGGGAGGGATCCCTCATCCAGACAGCAATTGTAAACCTCCGCGAGGCGAGGTGCCAGACAGGACTTCAAGGTTTTGAAAAACTCGGCTGTCAAACCGCCCGGCCCAGAGGTCTTCTTAATGGCCAGACTATCAATGGCCCTGGCCACCTCCTCTGCAGTAATTTCCCCAGTCAAACCCACCGGTGGGACATTACTTTCCAGATCTGGTGTAGACTCCAAAAAGCTCAGCATCCTTGTCCGGTCGAGGTGCTTCTCACCCAGTAAGTCCGCATAGAAAGACCTGGAGACCTCCAGAATCCCTGACCTGAATCTTGTCAGGGACCCCGTACTATCTCTCAGAGCAGAGACCGTCTTAATCGCTGCACTCTGTTTGCAGTTCTGGAAAGGGTCAGGCGAGTGGTATTTCCCATAATCCCTCTCCAGAACCAAAGAGGCACGCCGATCATACTGGTACTTCCTGAGAAGCTTCACCTCCGAGATTGCCCCTGAATCTCCACCGCTAGAAACAAGGCGGTCGAGCTTCCTCCGCAACGGTTGGTAGGCGATATACTGCTTAAACTGCCTTCTCTTACCTACAGCCTTGAAAAACCTGCTGATCCGCACTTTGGTAAGCTCCCACCACTCCGGCTTACTGCCGCAGAAATCCAGCACCGTCTCCTGAGCCTGAAAGAACTCCTCGAAAGATCGTCTCACCTCCTCATCCTTGGGGATGCGCCGCAGCATGACAAAGGCGGCACGCTCTTTCACCACTGGCTTGGACGGCTTGCGGGGGGATCACGTCACTTCCGGCTTCTTCCTCCGAGTCCTTGGACGTAAACCGGATGTCGGCTCCACGCAGTTCCGGCACTCCCTCTGCCACGAACAGCAATCCGCCCGCCGACTCCGCCTTCTCCACCTGGGTCCCCCAATCCAAAGACTGCTGCCCAGGAGGGAGGGACTCTGACGATCCCGCGACCACGCTGTCTTCCATTTTAGGCGCCATTTTCTCTGAGGATGCTGCTGGTTCAGCCTGCCCCTGCTCCTGCTCGCCTTCCACCGGCAACTCCCCCGACAATTCCTCCACCGAGGAGGCCTCCTCCACTGGACCCCGCATAGCCGCAACACTGCGGCTTTTTGCAGCCTTAAATCTCGCTTCATTCAAATACTTTTCACTTAGGACGCCGCTCTTGCGCTGCAGCGCCACCACTAACCTCCCCTGCTGGGACACACGTAGTTACAGCGCCTTCAGGCCCGGTTTCATGGCCTGCCGCTTTGTGGACCATACACGGTCGTAGGATGACCAGAGCTTCTTTAGCTCCAGAGTCAGCTTCTGGAGCTTGGTTTCCTCCTTCTCTACTAACCTGGCCGGAGCGGCCACATGGTCCCAGTAGGCAGAGTAAGCTTCCCCCTTCCTAGGGGCCGTTCCCATGTCCTCTACCGGTGGAAAAGAGAGGCCGGTACTAGGCCCATCCAGGGCCTTCCCCTCGCTGGGCCCAGTCCCAGGATCCGCCATCCTGCCTGGGCTGGGCTGGGCAGGGCACTTTAGCCCCAGGCTTCTCGGGCCTTCCTGGAGCTTAGCAGAGCACACTCCAGCACAACCTCTCCACAAGGACTCACCACAGGTGGTACTGGGGCTCACCTGCCTTGTGGGCTGCAGTACCAGTGCTGGCCAGCGGGTGCTCTCAGCAGCCAGAATCTCACTCCTGCAGTCAAGCCATCACCTGAGGCTGATTGCAGGAGGTGTATTTAAGCAGGACCAGGCCTGCAATCAGTGCCTTGGTGTTTGTTCCCATGAGCCCCTGTACCTGCATCCTGTCTGCTTCCTGCCTGATAATCCTGCCTGATCTTGACTCTGCTAGAACTCTGCCTGCACCGACCCCGGCTATTCCTGACCACTCTCCTGCCTGCTCCTATGTACCTTGTCTGCCCGATAGTTACCGACCCGGCCTGCCTGACTACGTTTGTGTTCCCGCACATATTGTGATCTGTTGGAGGTTTGGTTTTTGCACTGTGTGTTTGGGTGTACTGTATAGTCTTAATAAATTATATTGTTTTATACCATACTTGAAGCCTGCGTTTCCCTGTGTCAGTCCACACATCTCTGGTCATACCTGGATCCCTGACACTCGGGGTTACTCTATAATGCTTCTCCTGTGATCCTCGATCCTTACCTTGTCCTGCGATCCCGTGATGTCCTCCTGCTGTGTCCTCCGGCCGATGCCAGCATCCGTCTTCTGGGTTCCGTTAACTGTGAGCGTCGGTACGCAGGGGGCGGAACTGGTGGGAAATTAAAAAAAGTAAAAATATGACATACACACAATACATTGTAATCTGTTAGGATTACATTACTGTATCAAACCATTTCACCTAAATTTTGTCCCTAGTGCTTTGTCCAGTGCCCTGCCTGCACTTTCACCGTTCTTTCTTCCTGGAAACTTGCCCAAGGCATCCAAAATGCATCCCTTTAGGTCAAAAGTGGTTTTAGACCAGCTAGAAAACAGCGATAGTGAATTAGAATCACTTGCAGAATTGAGCGATATTGATTCGTGGGGAAATTCATCATTAGACACTGAAAACGATTCTGTGACTGAGCTCAGTGATGTGCGAACTTTGTGCTCTATTTTAAATTTCAGTGTTTTTGGTTTCATTACATTATTGATTTAAATTTATTATTATATTATTATTTTTTATAATTATTTATTATATTATAATTTATGATTTTGTGTTTCAAACTTTATCATACTCGGGATGTTTACTACCCATATGGAAGAAAACTATATTTGAAATATATTTTAAAAATATTCTTCCCAAATATATTGACATATATTTAAAATGCTACAATTTTGGCCATATTCAATATATTTCAATAAATATATATATATATATATATATATATATATATATATATATATATATATATATAAATTTGATTGTTGCAATGCTTTTTTATTACAAAATATCTGCAAAATATTTTTAAAAATACATTTCAAATATACTTTATACCTTTAAATATACAGATCTACATTTTTGGAATGCATATACAAATACATGTAAAAATATATGTTAAAATTACTTTTTTATATGTTAAAAAAAATCTGAAGAATATATTTAAATAAAATATTTTTAAAAACATTTTTCATATATTTGGTAATATATAAAAAACACATTTCAGCATGCAGTGTGTATCTACACCACCTTGGGGGACACGAGGCCCGCTCTCCATCGCCTTGGGGGACAAGAGGCCCGCTCTGCATCGCCTTCGGGGACACGAGGCCCGCTCTCCACCGCCTTGGGGGACATGAGGCCCACTCTACACTGCCTTGGGGGACACGAGGCCCGCTCTACACCACCTTGGAGGACATGAGGATAGGCCCGCTCTCCACCGCCTTGGGGGACACGAGGAGAGGTCCGCTCTACACTGCCTTGGGGGACACGATGAGAGGCTCGCTCTACACCACCTTGGGGGACACAAGGCCCGCTTTACACCACCTTGGGGGACACGAAGAGAGGCCCACTCTACACCGCCTAGGGGGACACAAGGAGAGGCCCGCTCTACACCACCTTGGGGGACATGAGGAGAGGCCCACTCTACGCCGACGTGGGGAACACGTGAAGGAGAGACCAGCCAACAGTGCACATCCCTACACCTGCCAGCTTAAGGTAAATGACATTTTGACATAATAAAGCTATGTTATAATTACAGTTTTTTATATTTTGGACTCTTTATTCTAAAGAAACATGTAACTTCATAAATTTTAAGGGGGCGTGGTTGGGGCAGGGCTGGGGGTGGGGTTGGGGGGATGGGCCAGGGGTGGGGTTAGAGGGAGACCTGGGCAAGGTTGAGGGAGGCAACTGGTGGTAAGGTTTGTGCCTGGCTAGTAGGTCTAGACTCGAAATTTTAAGCCCTGGTATAGGGCACACAATTCTGCACAAAAAAGGGTCTCAAATGATGTTAGGTAGTCAGGATACTGTCTATCACATTTTAAGAGACCCTAAAATTAAAGGTTGGAAAGGTAATGGTTCTGAAAAGTTGAGTTACAAAAAAAGTAAAAAAAAAGTTGTTTTACTGAGTTGTTATACAATTACTGTGTGTGTGTGTGTGGCTCTTATGCTTAGGCATATACTTTTTAAAATTTTATTTCTGGCAGATTTCATTATTCACATCGATCAATGGATAAATGGAGGAATCTGCTAGGTTCTTTTTTTCTGCTCGAAAAAAAAGAACATTACATGTGTGCCCAACATTAGAAGAGTGGGTGGGTGTGTGGTGGAAGCTTCTGATGTTTGGCATAAAATGCCAGGACAGCTCAAACACCCCCCAAATAACCATTTTTGTAAAGTAGACACACCAAGATATTTACTGAGAGGCATGTTGAGTCTATGGAAGATTTTATTTTTTGGCACAAGTTTTTGGAAAATGACAAAAAAAGTTCTTTTTTTACACAAAGTTGTCATTTTAATTAGATATTTCTCACACATGCCAAGGGTATATGTAGAATTACACTCCAAAACACATTCTGTTACCTGAAGTGAATGAGTGAAATGAGGAAATTTCTCCCTTGGCGAAGTTGGTAATGGGATTTTGGGGTTCTGTCCGTGGATAGGCTGCCAAAAGGTCTCTCACATGTGGTATCCCCATACTCGAGAGAAGTAGCAGAATGTGTTTTGGTGTGTGATTCCACATATACCCCTGTCATCTATCTAATTAAAATGACAACTGTGTTGAAAAAAATAAAAAAACTTTTTATTTTGTAATTTTTCAAAATCTTGTGTCAAAAATGTAATCTTCATGGACTCAGATGCCTCTCAGAAAATACCTTGGGATGTCTACTTTCCGAAAAAGGTAATTTGGGGGGTGTTTGGATTATCCTGGCATTTCATGGCCTCTGAAACTGTAATAGGTAGTCAGGAAGTGAAATAAGGAAATTATGCCCTTTGAAAGCCTGAAGGTGGTGATTGGTTTTGTACCCCAGTATGCGGCTAGGCTGCCAAAAAGTCTCACACATGTGGTAACCCGTGTACTTGGGAGAAGTAGCAGAATGTGTTTTGAGGTGTAATTCCACATATTCTCATGGAACATGTAAGAAATATCTCATTAAAGTGACAACATTTTTTGGAATTTTTCAAAAACTTGTGGCAAAAATTAATATCTTCCATGGACTCAACATGCTTCTCAGCAAATTCAGTGTGGTGTCTACTTTCCAAAGGGGTCATGTAGGGTGGGTTTGTACTGCCTTAGCATTTCAGCATCTCAAGAAATGTGATAGAAAATAAAGTCTGCATAAATTCCAGTATATATACTATAGTTTGTAGACTCAATTACTTTCACACAAACCAAATAATATACACTTATTGGGATTTTTTTTTACCAGACATGTAGCAGAATACATTTTGGTCTAAATTTATGATGAAATTTGATTTTATTGGATATTTTTTATTAAAAAAAAGTAGAAAGTATTTATTTTCTTCAAAATTTTCAGTCTTTTTATGTTTTTTTACTGAAAAACGAAAACCTTGTGGTGATCAAATACTACCACAAGAAAGCTCTTTTTGTGTGAAAAAAAAGATAAAAATGCAATTTGCATGCAATGTTGCATGACTGAGCCGTTGCCAGTTAAAACAGTGCACTGCTGAATAGCAAAAAATGCCCTGGTCATAAGGGGGGTAAAACATTTTGGAGGTCAAGTGGTTAAAGTGGAACAAAAGGCACATTACTAACTGTAGATCCCTCATTGGTGGCAGCGTCTTCTCTCTAGGTTCCGGTCTTCTGGTATCTCCATTGACCAGCACGGAATGACATAACGTCTGCACTTGTGTGATGTAAGCATGATCAGCTCAGTGTACATCCTGCAGAAGACTGAAAGCAGGCAGCTACAGTGGTGACAATAATTATTTGATCCCCTGTAAAATTTTGTAAGTTTGCCCACTTACAAAGAAATGAAGGGTTTATAATTTTTATCATAGGTGCATTTTAAATCATAGAGACAGAACAGCTACCAAAAATCCACAAAAAACATGATACAAATGTTGTAAATTGAGTTGCAGTTCAGTGAGTAAAATAAGTATTTGATCCCCTAGCAAAACACGACTTAGTACTTGGTGGAGAAACCCTTGTTGGCATGCACAGATGTAAGATGTTTCTTGTAGTTAGTTACCAGGTTTGCACACATCTCAGGAGGGATTTTGGTCCATTCTTCTTTACAGATCTTCTCTAAATACTTAAGTTTCTTGGCTGTCACTTGGCAACTCAAAGTTTCAGCTTCCTCCATAAGTTTTCTATAGGATCAAGGTCTGGGGACTGGCTAGGCCACTCCATGACCTTAATGTGCTTTTTCATGATGCAGTCCTTTGTTGCCTTGGCAGTATGTTTTGGGTCATTGTCATACTGGAACACCCATTCACGACCCATCTTCAAAGTTCTGGCTGTGGGAAGAAGGTTCTCATCCAAGATTTTCAATGTATGGCCTCATCCATTGGCCCCTCAATGTGGCAAAGTCTGCCTGTACCTTTAACAGAGAAACAGCCCCAAAGCATAATGTTTGTACCTCTGTGCTTGACTGTAGGGATGGTGTCCTTAGGGTCATAGTCAGCATTTTCCTCCCTCCAAACACAGTGAATCAATTTAATGCCAAAGAGCTAAATTTTGGTCACATCTGACCACAGCATTTTCTCCCAATCCTACTCTGAATCATTTAGATGTTCATTGGCAAACTTCAAACGGGCCTGTACATGTGCCTTCTTGAGGAGCGCTGCAGGATTTCAATTCATGGCAGGCGTATGGTTGGTTTGGTGACTGTGGTCCCAACTGCCTTAAGATTATTCTCAAGCTCCTCCCGTGTAGTTCTGAGCTGATCCCTCACTTTTCTCATGATCATCCTTACCCCATGAGCCAAAATCTTGCATGGAGCTCCAGACCGAGGGAGATTGATGGTTATTTTATATTTCTTCCATTTGCAAACAATCACTCCAACAGTTGTTTCCTCACCAAGATTCTTGCTGATGGCCTTGTAGCCCATTCCAGCCTTTGCAGGTCTACAATCTTGTCCCTGACAGCATTTGACGACAGTTCTTTGGTCTTGCCCATGATGGTGAGGTTTAAATGGAAGAAAGAGATTTTGTGGACAGGTATCTTTTATACACATTACGAGCTGTTGTTAGGAGCACCTTCTTAAATTGACAGGACTAATCTGTGTACCCAGGGGCGGACTGACCATTTGGAAACTCCGGCACTGCCCGAGGTCAGTAGGGGGCCCCATGAGATGCCCTGGTACCTTTTTCATAGGCTTTTTTGAGTTTGGGAAAGGACACAGGGGCCCCATGATCCCCTATTGCCCGGGGGCCCCATGAGTTGTCAGTCCGCCCCTGTGTGTACCACATGAGCAGATAGCCAGTGGGAGCCAGAATTATTGTTGGTTGGTAGGGGGATCAAATACCGGTACTTATTTTACTCACTGAACCGCAACTCAATTTATACCATTTATATTGTGTTTTTCTTGATGTTTGGTTGATATTCTTTTTCTATCATTTAAAATACACCTATGATAAAAATTATAGACCCTTCATTATTTTGTAAGTCGGCAAACATACAAAATCTGTAGGGGATCAAATTATTTTCCCCACTGTATGTGTATTTTATTGCATAAAAGTTATTGCATTTTCCTTCTGCAATCATAGCCTGCTTGTTATAGAAATGACTTTTGTTGGAGTTGGACTTCAAGATTCTGGGAGCATAAGCTGCCCAGCACATGGTAGGAAAAAAGAGACCGTTTTTTTTTTTTTTGTAAAGAGGAGTCATTAAAAGTCTCCTCTATCAAAAGATTCCACCTGTTTGCATTTTTTTCAACATTTTTTATAAAATCAGAAACGTTCATCAATATAATGAACAGCCAAATAGAATACAAAACCAAGTCATCAGCTGACACAGCATAGATTGAGTTATGCAGGCCATAGATGGGTCGAAAATCGGCCGATTTTTCTTTAAAAAAACGAAAAATCGGTCGTTCAAGCGGCCGACGTTACCAGCAACGGTAAAAAAAATTGGCCGATTTTCATCCCATCTACAGCCGGCAAAAAGTGTCCCTGCAGAGAGCTCCGCTATTTCTTTGACAGTTCCTTGACATTTATAGCGGTTGCAACAATGTATTTGTATCCATTTAGGATACAGATGTTTTTATTCGGAAACAAATAGATAGATTGTTGCAACCGCTATAAATGTCAAGGAACCGTCAAAGAAAGAGCTCTCTGCAGGGACATTTTTTGCCGGACTGGAATTCCTCTTCTTCTTCATCTTCCTCTTCTTCATCCTCTTCTTCTTCATCCTCTTCTGCTTCTTCTTCATCCTCTTCTTCTTCATCCTCTTCTTCCTCTTCCTCATCCTCTTCTGCTTCTTCTTCATCCTCTTCTTCTTCATCCTCTTCTTCTTCTGCTTCTTCTACTTCTTCACCCACTTCTTCTTCATCCTCTTCTTCTTCATCCTCTTCTTCTTCCTCCTCTTCTTCTTCCTCCTCTTCTTCCTCCTCTTCTTCTTCATCCTCTTCTTCTTCCTCTTCTTCTTCATCCTCTTCTTCTCCTCTTCTTCTTGTTCTTCTTCTTCTTCATCCTCTTCTATTTTCTTCTTCTTTTTGTCTTCCTCTTGCAGGTCACTGCTCATGCGCAGATTTTTTTATCGGTAAAAAGATCGTCCGATTTGCCCATCATTGCTGCGAAAATCGGCCGATCGGCAAAATCGGCCGATTTTTTTTACAACTTTACCGATAAAAAAAATCTGCCAAAAAACGGCCGAACAATTAGCCCACTAACGATCTGAAAATCGGCCGATTTTATTTTCGGCCCATCTATGGCCTGCATTAGGGTTGCCACCTCATCCCTTTAAAACCAAACACATTAATTACACAGGTTTTATGGCTGATTAAGGTGGCAATTAACCGCTTCCCCGCTGCAGTATAGCAGATATACTGCTACAGGGCTGTGCAAAATCACGTACATATACATGATTTTGCATTCCCAGGTAGGGAGCACGCGCAAGCCCTACCAGCGTCGCCATTCGCGGCTGTCAATCACCAGGTCCCGGACGGTTATTACCAAGCATCTCCGACGGGGAGGAAGACTGTTTTGTTTACAGTCTTCCTCCCTGTCAGCTCAGGCACGTTGCTCTGGATGGCTGTGCACAGCACAGCCATCCAGAGCAGTGTGCTTACACACCCTGCCCCCTAGTAAAACACTCCCTACGCATTTGATCGCCCCTCATATTAACCCCTTCCTGCACAGTGCAATTAGTACCGTAGCAGTGTTTTTTTTTAGCACTGATCACTGTATTGGTGTCAGTAGGAATGTCAGTGACACCAAGTCAGTTCCCACCCAGTGTCAGAATGTCCTCCGCAGTCCCGCTAAAAGTCGCTGATTATCGCCATTACTAGTAAAAAAGAAAACTCCCTGTATCTATACCACCATTTGTAAACGCTATAATTTTCACGTAAACCAATTGGTTTAATTACTTTACATGTATTGGAATTTTTTTTTTAGCAAAGACATAATTATTATTATACAGGATTTATATAGCGCCAACAGTTTGCTCAGCGCTTTACAATATTACGGGAGACAATACAGCAACAATACAGTTCAATACAACAGGGATAGGAGGGCCCTGCTCCTTGGAGTTTACAATCTAGGAGGCATGTCGCAGAATACATTTTGGCCTAAATTTATAACGAAATTTGATTTTTTAAATTTTTTTACTGGACATGTTTAATAGCAAAAAGTCCAAAATATTGTTTCTAAAAATTGTCACTTTTTTTGTAGTGCAAAAAATAAAAAACACACAGGCGATCAAATACCACTAAAAGAAAGCTCAATGCATGAGAAAAAAAGGGCGTAAATTTCATTTGGTTGCAGCGTTGCATGACCACGCAATTGTCAATTAAAGCAACGCAGAGCCATAACGCAATAAACGGCCTGGTCAGGAAGGGGGGGAACTCGTGTCTTGAATTAGCCTCAGAACCTGTGTAATTTATATGTTTGTCGGCTTTAAAGGGATGAAGTGGCAACCCTAGATAGAGTACGTTAAGAATCATATTTATTTGTACTCATTTCATAACTTGTACAGAGAAATGACGGAAGGACACTCATATCATGCTATCTATGCTGCAAAACACCAACCGCTCACTGCACTACACTGCCATAGAACACAGCATATCAACCCATTCAGCAGTGAAACGATTCCGGAAGTGCAGACACAGAGCGAAGTCCCGCCCAGTTGTGTGGTGAGCGTAGATTGGCGGACGCGGGGTCACACCAGTGGAGAGCGGAAGTGACGATGTTGTTGGGGCTGTAGTGAATGCGGATTGAATGTTTCAATGACTCAGCCGTACACATGGTAATACCGTTGTACATGCGGTGAAGCAGGCAGGGTTGACATGGCGGGCAGTGCTGGAGAATGGTGTCTGATGGAGAGTGACCCCGGTGTGTTCACCGAGCTTATTAAAGGCTTTGGTACGTGCTGTTGCGGATATGAATTCCATACATTCACCATGAATCTGTGTTGTTAGTCAATGTGATGTCATTAGTGTGAAAGTCGATAGCGTTACGTGTATGTGCTGATCGCACAATAAATGACAGCTGCTAAGTATACTATTATTCTTGTAACTTAAATCTTGTCCTGGTGCAGTGCTGTGTTTGGACGTGCTTGGTTATTTAGAACTGTGTCTGTGTGCTGGGCTAGCCGCTAGTGGAACACGGAACTGCAAGGGTTAAATGCATGGGTGGGTTTAAACCCCCAAAGAGAAATGTAATATATTGTTGCTTCTCCTTAAGGTGCCAGTGACATGGATCTGAACACAGGCAGTGTGTATTGGGATCTGCACAGCTGTCAGATTATGACATGCAGATGTGTCTATGCAGCCTGCATCCACCTCTATAGGCTGTTTGTGTGCAGCTCAATGCAGGCGCAATAACAAATGCAGCATGCACGCTGAACAGGTGTCCGTTGGGACGAGACCTTATAAATCAGCAATCTTTAGGTTTTAATTACATTTCTTAGTAGCAGTGAATGTGTAATGTTTTACTACTATGCATTTGACTAGGATAATCATGTTTGTTAATTGGACACAATCTTAACGTAGATCTATGTTCAGTCACTGAAATCTCATAGAACTACATCAATTTTGAAAGTAGTTCATGCGCTACTTTTTGCAAGTTCAGGTGCGATTTGCATAGACATATGTGCATGAAAACACGCAGATGTCTTCCAAGGCGAACCTGAAATCACACTAACATCTGACTTTGAAATCATGTGAATTCAAGGGAAGTTGCACAATTTCAAAGTCAGATTCTGTGTGGCCGAAGCCTTACAAAAAAACGAAAAGGCGAATTAACACTGGATATTGTTGCTGCCATGTTTACCTCTGGAGATGCTGAGCTATCCGTGTCCACAGGAGCTGGGGAAGCAGGAATCCAAGAGGACATCCTAGGTCAAGATCTCTGGATAGCACAACTCCAACTCCCCCCCCCCCAGTCCCTGCTTTACTTAGCTCTGGGGATGTTAAGCTATCAGTGCCCACACAGCTGGTCTTGCAGGCCGGGGATTTCAGCTTCTCTGGGATGGATAACGTCAATTTAATAAGCCAGTTCCATGACAGTGAAGAGATCTCGTCCATCCCAGAAGTACTGCGCAGAGCAGGGTTTTCAAATCCCCAGACTGCTGAACTAGCCGTGTGGGCACTGATAGCTTAACATCCCCAGAGCTAAGTAAAGCAGGGACTGCGGGGCAGAGGGGGAGTTGAAGTTTTGTTATCCATCAGGTATCCAGAGATCGTGACCTAGGATGTCCTCTTGGATTCTGGCTTCCCCAGCTCCTGTGATGATTATGCAAGGGCAAGAAAAGATTCTTCACTCCTAGGAAAAAGTAGAAGAAAAAGTTATACCTTTTAAGGTTGATGGGGATTGAAAAAAAACAATATTTTTGTGATATTAAAGGTACAATTTTTGTTTTCCCCTTTAAATAACAAACTTATAATATTTACCTGCTCTGTGCAATGGTTTTGCACAGAGCAGCCTCCATCTTCCTCTTTTCTGGGTCCCCTGCCAGCCCTCCTGGCTGGCTGCTCCCAATGGTTTCTGCTGCTCATAGGAGAGCAGAGCTGGTCAGAGGTACACAGCGTTGGCCCAAGATCGGGCTTAGGTGGGTATTTAGGGGAAGCTGAACTTAAAAAGTTTTTAACCTTAATGTATAGAATGCATTAAGGTAAAAAACCTTTTGCATTTACAACCACTTTAATTGCATAGGTTGTTTTTTAATTCTGCAACTTTTGTTTAGGCCTCTTGCACACAGGAGAAAAAAAACTTTTAGCTATGTAGCTGTAAACATACACTATATTGTCAAAAGTATTGGGACACCCACCCTTACACTTACATGACGTTTAATGGCTTCCCATTAGTCCGTAGGGTTCAATATTGAGTTGGTCCACACTTTGCAGTTATAACAGCTTTAGCTCTTCTGGGAAGGCTGTTCACAAGGTTTAGGAGTGTCTATGGGAATGTTTAACCATTCTTCAAGAAGCTCATTTGTGAGGTCAGGCACTGATGTCGGACGAGAAGGCCTGGCTCACAGTCTCCGCTCTACTTCATCCCAAAGGTGTTCTATCGGGTTGAGGTCAGGACTCTGTGCAGGCCAGTCAAGTTCCTCCACCCAAAACTCGCTCATCCATGTCTTTATGGGCCTTGCTTTGTGCACTGGTGCATAGTCATGTTGGAACAGGAAAAGCCATCTCCAAACTGTTCCCACAAAGTTGGGATCATGAAATTGTCCAAAATGTCTTGGTATGCTGATGCCTTAAGAGTTCCCTTCACTGGAACTAAAGGGCCAAGCCCAACCCCTGCTGAAAACCCCACACCATAATCCCCCTTTACCATACTTTACACTTGGCACAATGCAGTCAGGCAAGTACCGTTCTGGCAACCGCCAAACCCAGACACGTCCATCGGATTGCCAGACAGAGAAGCGTGATTTATCACTCCAGAGAACACATCTCGACTGTTCTAGAGTCCAGTGGCGGCGTGCTTTACACTACTGCAGCCGACGTTTTGCATTGCATTTGGTGAATTAAGGCTTGAATGCAGCTGCTCGACCATGGAAACCCATTGCATGAAGCTCTCTATGCACTGTTGTGCTAATCTGAAGGCCACATGAAGTTTGGAGGTCTTTAGCTATTGACTCTGCAGACAGTTGGAGACTTCTGCATAATGTGCGCTGACCCCGCTCTGTCATTTCACATGGCCTACCACTTTGTGGCTGAGTTGCTGTTGCTTCCACTTTGTTATAATACCACTAATAGTTCACCGTGGTATATTTAGTAGCAATTAAATTTCATGGATGCACTTATTGCACAGGTGGCAACCTATCACAATACCATGCTTTTAGTCACTGAGGCTGCACAGTGTAAATTTATATATCTTAATTGCACAGTAGTGCAATTTGAATGTAACACACACACACGCCAAAAGTATTGGGACACCCCACCAAATCATTGGATTCAGGTGTTCCAATCACCTCCATGGCCACAGGTGTATAAAATCAAGTACCTAGGCATGCAGACTGCTTCTGCAAACATTTGTGAAAGAATGGATCACTCTCAGGAGCTCAGTATATTCAAGCGTGGTACTGTGATAGGTTACCACCTGTGCAATAAGTCCATCCATGACATTTCCTTGCTACTAAATATTCCACACTCAACTGTTAGTGGTATTATAACAAAGTGGGAACAACCACAAAACAGCCACAAAGTAGCAGGCCACGGAAAATGACAGTGGGGTCAGCGCATGCTGAAGCGCACAGTGTGCTGAAGTCACCAGTTGTCTACAGAGTCAGCAGCTAAAGACCTCCAAACTTCGTGTGGTCTTCAGATTAGCACAACAGTGCATAGAGCGCTTTATGGAATGGGTTTCCATGGCCGAGCAGCTGCATCCAAGCCTTACATCACCAAGTGCAATGCAAAGCGTTGAATGCAGTGGTGTAAAGCATGTCCTCATGGATTCTAGAGCAGTTGAGATGTGTTCTCTGGAGTGATAAATCACACTTCTCTGTCTGGCAATTCGGTGGACGTGTCTGGGCTTGGCGGTTGCCAGGAGAACGGTACTTGCCTGACTGCATTGTGCCAAGTGTAAAGTTTGATGGAGAGGGGATTATGGTGTGAGGTTGTTTTTCAGGGGTTGAGCTTGGCCCCTTAGTTCCAGTGAAATGAACTCTTAAGGCGTCAGCATACCAAGACATTTTGGACAATTTCATGCTCCCAACTTTGTGGGAACATTTTGGGTATGGCTCCTTCCTGTTCCAACATGACTGCGCACCAGTGCACAAAGCAAGGTCCATAAAGACATGGATGAGTGAGTTTGGGGTAAAGGAAGTTCACTGGCCTGCACAGAGTCCTTGACCTCAACCCGATAAAACACCTTTGGGATGAAGTAGAGCGGAGACTGTGAGCCAGGCCTTCTCGTCCGACATCAGTTCCTGACCTCACAAATGCGCTTCTGGAAGAATGGTCAAACATTCCCATAGACACATTCCTAAACCTTGTGGACAGCCTTCCCAGAAGAGTTGAAGCTGTTATAGGTGCAAAGGGTGGGGCCAACTCAAAATTGAACCCTATGGACTAAGACTGGAATGCCAATAAAGTGCATGTAAAGGCAGGCATCCCAATACTTTTTGTCAATATAGTGTATCTAAGTGGTGTAAAAAAAAAATAGCTATTACCCAACAAGCTCTTGCTTTAATGTTTCTGTGCATTGTTAAATTGTAGCTGGCTGATATTAACTCTTGCATATATTGTATTTCAGTAGTACAGGACTGAGCAAGCATGCCCTCCTAGTGTGTTTTAAAACCGTGCTTATTTCATTGTTCTGGTATGGTCACTTGAGAACAGTTAGACTATGTTCACACTTGGCAAAAATTCTAATGCTGACGTAAACCAACCTGCCTATAGTGGTTTTTTTTCAAGTGGGAAGTATTTTTTTTTTTTCATCTCACTGTTCTTTTATAAACGCTTTTCAAACACAATGTAAATACGCTGTAATCGCTACAGGTGCGTTTACTCGTCACTATGGACTTGAATGGAAGGAGTTGACAGGATTCAACTTATTTCAGATTCAACATGTAGCTTCACCTTTTGCTACACAGCAACACAAAGCGATGCAAATGCTACATGTTTTTCAATTGTGAACAGCGCTGTCCATATTATTCATTTTAGGCTGCTTTGCTAGGCGTTTGGGGAGTGGCAAAAACCTGCCCCAAACACCTACCTGTTTCTAATGCCAGTGTGAGCAGGGCCTTCGTTACCAGAGGTGCTTGAAGGACTGTCCATGGAAGTCTGTTAGAAACTACTGCGCAGTTGTGACCAGCATACAGAAGATATTTGGATTGGAATGTAAACATCAAAGAAGGCCAATGCCACTAGATTGAGGTAAGTACCTTGAGAGGGTAGACTAGTTTAGGGTAGGGAAATCCAGATAAAAGGATAAGAGATTTTACTTTTAAAAAAGGTAATTTTGATTAAGCTGAATATTGTGGTCTCCAACTTGGTTTCTACAGAATTGATTGAACAAGATAAAGTCCAGTACGACCAGCATTCGATCTGCAACTGCAGTCAGAATATACTGTCCTTACCAGGAGAGATCCCTGCATCAACATCACTTGTGTTGATGTGAGGACCTGTCAGTATTTTTTCCTTCAACTGGTGTGTGTACCCAGCTCAAGTTGCTTTTAAAGTGATGTTTAGTTTTTTCTTTCTTTCATAGGTTGTCAAGGAGTTCAAGTGGAAGAAATCTGGAGTTTAGAGCAAGAACACTTTGAAGATCTGCAGTAAGTTAAATTTAATTTTTACTTACTAGTTTTATTTACCTGTAGTCATACATATACAAGTACATGTTAGATAATCACGGCTATAAAAATGGCCAACACCTAACAACAATGGTATTAAAGCCTATGGTAGTTTCATTTATTGTAAAAACGTAGAACAAACAATAAAAACCACTGCAGGTGCATCTCTAGGAAGTAACCCAGCTGCTTATCTGCACATACATGATGCTCCACAGGGAAAAAAAAAACCTGAGTGCTTAAACGCCTCCTTAATGCTGCCAAAGCCTGCATCACAGTAATGAGGAAACAAAGTTCACCCCCCACTATCTCACAGTGTCTTTCCAGAATCACAGAGATTTAAGAAATGGAACAGTTTACTGTGGCTTGAAAGGAGAAGGGTAAAAAACACTGCCAAGTTTGGACACCTTAGTTCTTTCATAAAGACCAAAGTCCCTTAGCATCCTTGCCGAGGATTGCACCCTGAACCCAGGCCTTCTGAATGTGTGGCACTGGTCTTGGATGCAGGAGGAGAGGTGGGCATCTGAACAATGCCTTTCACCCTCTAGGTTAGATGCCTCCCCTTTCTTTCTTCCTTATTTTCCCCCATCCCCATCTACTTTTTTTTACAGGTACATATACAATTTGGACTGTCTTTCTCTTGAATAAATAATTTATTAAAAAATGGTTATTGTCATAGAGACATCTTTTGCGATAAACAAACTGATTTTTTTTTATTATGCATAGTTGATTTGTGTGTGAATAGTTGAAAAAAGTCGAATGTTTTCTGTGTTCACTTTCTGCCTTTAGGCACTCATTCAAGTGAACGGGGTGATGTTGCAACTGCATGCGGTTGTAGTTCGGGCTTTTAGGGGTTAAAATGGCACAGAGGAAGCCTGTTTTGAGGGCTAGCTCTAGTGTAAACGAGCCCTAAAACATAAATTTTCTGTGTCAAATGCTTTGAAGTCCTAGATACACTACATCCACATGCCTTCCTTTATCCAGATTACAGCTCACCTCATAGACTGTTACTAGGTTGGTCTGATAAGAAACATCTTTCATAAATCCATGCTGGTTGCTACTAATGATACTATTTTTATTTGCAAATTCTTGGATATGGTTCCTTATCATCCCCTCCAATAGTTTACAAACTCTTGATGTTAGGCTGACTGGTCTGCAGTTTCCAGGTATGTATCTCGGCCCCTTCAGTCTGCTGGTACCATTCCGGTCAGTAAGCTTCCTAAAAGATTAGGCATAGCGGTCTGGCAATGACCTGACTCTTCTGGTGCAAACCATCTGGTCTTGGTAGTCTCTTAGTAGTCTTTTCAGTGCTGAAAAGTACAAGCACATACTTATCCATCATCCAGTACCTTTTAGAGAGGCATCTTAGCATTCCCAAATTAATTCTTCAGTTGGACAATGATCTCAAACATACAGCCAATATCACAAACAACTATCTTCATTAAAAAAAGAGCGCGTATAGCCCCCAGAGAGCCCTGATCGCAACATCATTAAGGGGAATTCAATAAACCATATACAACATTTTTCTGGCAGTAGTTCCCATTAGAATCTTTAGTTCAGACAAGCATTTGGACCATTTTCAGTAACATTACTGACACACCAAATGCTTAGACAGTCATTTGATGTGTCAATTTCCTGAGTAATTGGTGACTGGTTTTTTTTTTTTTTTTTTTTTTTTTTACACCGTACAGTGTCTTTACAGCAGCTAGCCAGTGTTCATGATCATTATTCACCCCAGGACAGTGTCACTGTGGTGGCTAGTGATCAGGGGCACTAGATTGGTTGCTCTTGTGACACTGTATGCCGGGGCAACCAGCCAGTGTCCCTGATCACGAATAACACCAGTACAGTATCACCATGCTACTGCAGCCTGCCACTATCCCTGATCGCTGCCACAGCTGTACAGTGTCACCAGACTAGTGCAATCAGCAAATGTGTTCTTGATTGTTCTTACACCAGTCCTATTGTCACCAGACCAGTATAAGCCAGCAGCAGTGTTTCTGACAGCCGGTAAACCAGTCCCAGTGTCATCAGACTAATGCAAGTCAGCAACAGTGTTCTGAATGCTAACCACTCCAGACCAGTGCAGCTACCCTGGAGACAGGTCGTACCCAAACGCAGGACTCCTCGGCGTGTTCTTCCCTCTAGGCGGTGTTCCAGGATGCGCTTCATCTTCAAACCTCTGCCAGTAAAATTAATTTATGACACCAGACTCAGCGTAGTTTTGAGCAGGGACGGAAGAAGGGGCGCATGGTGGCGTGCCTGTCCAAGGAACACTTCTCCCCTGTATCTATCCCCTGGATACTTGCCCTCACTGGTGCGGTTTTGACTGATCCTGATCAAATTAATGCTTTCTT
The DNA here is from genome assembly GCF_062004578.1 of Staurois parvus. Taxonomy (NCBI): domain Eukaryota; kingdom Metazoa; phylum Chordata; class Amphibia; order Anura; family Ranidae; genus Staurois; species Staurois parvus. The sequence goes on from NW_028318393.1 coordinate 1,109,508, forward strand.
TGCCTCTTATCAGGATTTGCATAACTCTCTGGAGGCTAACATTGATCTTCCTTGCCTAACTCCCTCCTGTAGGGACAAGTTAGACAGCCCAATTACATGAAAGGAACTGCAGGTTGCTGTGGCCAGCCTTTAGTCCGGTAAAACTCCTGACCCAGGTGGCTTTCTAGCCAAACTTTTTAACACATACATATGAGCTGCTCCCCACATTTCATATTATGATGCTAAAATCTTTGGAAGCTGGTTCCCTTCCCCCCTCTATGACCGAAGCAGTGGTGGAGGTCCTCCATAAACATGACAGGGATCTGGATCTTTGTTCCTCATACAGACCTATTTCTCTCTTCAGTGTGGATGCTAAGATCCTAGCTAAGGTTTTCTGTCATCGCTTGAACAAGGTCTCATTACTGCCTTGGTACATGCTGGGCAATCTGGATTCATGCTGGGCAGGGGAACTGAAATCAATATACGCAGGCTATTCGCACACATTGCCAGGGCAGATGAGTACAGCACTGGGGGGGTAACCTCCTTTTGATGTTGAGAAAGCATTTGATTTGGTAGAGTTTCCTCTAGACTGTCCTCATAAATTTGTCTTAGGGCCCCAATTTACAAACTGGATTTGTCTGCTATACTTGCAACTGTGACAAACCACCTGGCATCCCGTCTGGGTGCTTCCACCAGAGAGCTGCTTTCTTGCCTCTGGAACACAAGAACAAGTGATTATAGCTGGGAATTGCACCCAAGAACTAGACGACAGTAACTTAGATGCAAACAGGAACTGTTTTTATTGAAAATTTATACTACACAAAATCAGTAAGAGCTTGATCACATGATCCTACACAATGCAAACTTTAAACCGTAATATCATCAGTACACCTAACACACTTCTAATGAACAGCTAGCAGCTAACCAGTAACCTAATTAAACAGTGGCCTAATTAACAGTAAGCTAATGAACAGCCAGGCACCTTGGCCATCTTTAATTAGCCAGGGAGTCCACCCCATACAGTCTGGTGCCTACATAGGAGTAAATGGAACAGAGACCAATGTTAGTAGCTCTTTCAACAAACATGTATAGTTCCAAATAAAACAAACCAGGAATAGTCTTTTAAGGCAAATACAAGAAAATAGTCCTTCAAAAATGTAACAAAAAGGGAAATATAACCACTAAGAGGGTGACTATGGACAGAAAAGGTCCCTGCAACCAGTGTCCATGACAGCAAGCTACTGTCTTCCCATTTCTTCTCTGTAGGGGAACAAGATAAGGGTGTCTGCTCTCCCCGGGATTATTCGCCCTGACTGTGGAGCCACTTGCTACACAAATCGGGAATGCAGACTCATTATGGTTTATTCACGTCAGAATGGTGAAGGAGAAAATCTCCTTATATGCAGGTGATATGCTCCTGTACCTTCGTGATAATGCCTCTTCCCTACCCTAAGCGTTTGGATTATAGACACCTTTGGCTTATACTCCAGGATTAAAGTTAACTGGGGGAAGTCCCTGTTTTTTCCTCCTTCATCCATCCCATCCTAAACCCCTGCAAATACTCTTTGGGTGGATGAATTCAAATACTTGGGGTAGTGGTTGGAGGCCACATGGCTAATTATTTTGATCTGCATTTACTTCCCTGCCTAAACACCTTCCCTAGAAATGTCTTATGTGGAAATCCCTACCCCTCACCCCAGTGGGTAGGGTAAATCTTATCAAGATGTTTCTCCTGAAATGTCCTTACCTTTTTTCAGAATTGTTCAATTTTTCTACAGAAATCTTTCTTTGGTAAACTGAACAGCGTTAACACCTGCTTTTGTGTGGGCCGGAAACATACCTTGACTGGCCTTGTTTACCTTCCAGTTGTCTCCTTACCCAGGGTGGGTTGTCCTTGCCAAATTTTCAGATCTACTATTGGGTGTCAATCCTGGTCACAGTTATATGGTGGTTCTCCCAGGCAAAGAACAAACCTGCGGTGACCTTGGATGCGGCTATCATAGGCTCTTATTCCACTCTTAGCAACCTGGTGTTCCAGGGCAAAAGGTCTCACCCTGGAGTCATGTGTCTGATAAAGATTACCATCTCGATCTGGCATAAGGCTAGGGCAAAGTATCTCTCTCCCAAAAATTTTTTTCCTTTATGGGGAAATCCAGCTCTTCTGCATATGAATAATATTCCAGAACCCAAAGTCTGGGTGACTATTGGGGAGGTGGGACTGAAGCATATTGTTACTACGGGTAAGTAGAGGATGTTTCCTGACCTTTAGAGCTACTTATGCTCTTCCTAATTAGATGTTTTTTAGGTGTTTTCAACTCCACCACGCCGATTGTAAACAGTTTCTGTCCCCTATTACCTTACCTTGGTTGAGCGATTATTGAACGCTAGAGTGCTAGAAAAATCGTTCTCGATTTATCTCTAACCTTCCCTGACCTACACTTCTAAGGTTACTAGAGTATGCCAAAAATGGTGGTCTGATCTCCCAGATTTGATGGACGATAATTGGGATGGCAGTCTAAGTTCTTATATCACTAATCTGATTTGACCTAGAGATTGTTCCCTTCAACTCAAACTACTTCATAGGGCATATTATACCCCTCAGAGATTAGCGGTTATTTATCCTTACACTTCCTTCTCTTGCTCCCAGTTTTTTGTGTCCAAGTCAACCCTTTTACATATTGTGTGGTCCTGCCTTTCCCTCTTATCCTTCTGGACTGCATTATTGGCTGATTTTAATCGTGTATGCGATCTAACCTTCGAATTGGACCTGAAGAGGCTTTTGTTGAATATTTTTGATGATTAAGTTATAGAATGTTATACTAAGTTGTTTGTATGTTATGGCACGTTTTATGCACACAGAGAGTTACTTCTCCATTAGAAATCTGTTACCTTAGCACCAGTTGCTGCATGGCATTCAACCCTTAAAGTGTTATTAAACCCGCAACAGTAAAATCAGTCTGTATATGCAGTAAAGCATGCTTGTTATACTCACTGTGGAACTTAAGGGGTTAATCCTCTGAATTGTGTAAAAAGGCCATTTGATCCTTTCTTCTCTGTTCCTCCTTTTTTTTCAAGCGACCACCTCTTATCTCCAGACTAAACCGTTGGCATGCACATGCTTAGTTTGGTGTATATTGCTAGAGAGGTTTTTTTTTTCTTGGGAGAGTGCATGTGATCAGCACAGGGCCAATCAGCACTGTCCAGACAGAGGTCAGGTGATTTCCATTTTCCTAGAGCAGAAATAAAATTCCTACAAGCTTTAGCTAGTGGTGTGCTGGACACAGAAGTTACAAGACTGCTCTAACTGCTGATGAGAAAAAGGAATTTAGAAGTTTTATATTTACTAAAAATAATTGCATTTCCATGTTCTGTGTACTGTGGGAGACCAGATATAGTGGATGCAGGGTCCTGGGTTTAGTAACACTTTAATTCTGTATTGCCATTATATAAGCTCATGTATACTAACAGAAACTGCCAGAAAAAGTTTGAGAAAATATGGTCTGCTTGGATAGACTCCCGGGGCTCAAATGAGGACCCTTTGAGGCTAGATAACGAGCCTTTTGTAGATGATGGTTCCCCTTTGGAATGCCACTTCCCCCTCTACCTTGCCCCATTTCTGTACTTTCCTGTTCCCTGCCCCCCATTTGTACATTGCCGCAGTCGTCCTCCCCCCCCCCCCCCCCCTTTTTTTTTTTTTTTTGCGCCTTTATCTTGGTCTAGAAGGATGAATTTTGTCAGGAACTATATTCTTTATGGCTGTTAATTTAGGGCTTGACAAATGTTGCTTTGAATCTAGGAGCCAGGTAAATAACGTTAGGAGGCATATTTTTTTTTTTTTTCTTTTTAGCGTAGCATGGGCTGTCAGCGCCTGAGGCAAGGCAACCTTTGAGCGACAAGCTTTACGTGATGCGATTTGCCACACTACAGTCATAGCAAAACCGCACCACGTTTTAGGTGCCGTTGAAAATGATGGCACCTGAACCTATCGCAGAGATTCTGCCATGATCCCAAAACGCCCAGGTGTGAATGGAGCTGCCCTGGTTGACACATATGTCATTCTGGATGCGTTTTTCAAATTCAGATTCACATGACAGGCTAGACATTATATATTCTATTGAGGTGGTTCACACAGATGCATTCTGCATGCATTGTATTTTGAGTGCCACTATAAAAAGGGTCCATTGTGAGTTTGTAGCGTTGCATTCCAGAATCCTGAATTCCAGAAATGTTATTGACAGGCGTTTTTGCACTGAAGTCTGTGTGTGCGTGCGTGTGTGCGTGCGTGCGTGCCCGCCCGCGCAGGCGCCAGGACCCAATTTCTAGTTGCAATGGCAACTTGGAATTTGTTAAGCCTTGTGTTAATTGTATTTCTCTTGTTATGCTGGATACCATATATTATGAGATACCTTTTGTGTATGTATAATTTGGTTACAATTTTTTTTTTAAATGTTATAATTTCAACTTTTTTGCTCTATTTTGTTAATAAAAAAGTTGCACATCATAAACGCCCCATCCATCTCTGCTGTGAAGCACAGTGATGACAGCAAAATGCTTTGAAAGGTTCCTGTGTAGCAGGCCCTGGTTGCCTTGGAAGGAGTTGCATAAATGCAGGCAATACTGTGACTTTCTCTTTAAAAAAAAAAAAAAAATCCACTGTGATTTAATTTAAGGACAATAATGATGAAAACTTCCAAGGGGTTGAATACTTATAATAATTTTTTTGTTATGAATGCCTGGAAATTACTTCATTGTTACTACTAATCTTGTTTATATGTGTCTTTCAGGATAGACTATTATGTTTAAGGTCCACATTGTTTAAATGCTGTTTGTGTGTAGTTAAAACTATTTATCATTATGTGTTGCAGACCAGTGCAAGGTTTGATCTTCCTTTTTAAGTGGCAGCCCGGAGAAGAGCCATCTGGATCTGTAGTACAAGATTCCCGCTTGGATACAATATTTTTTGCAAAACAGGTATTTAAAAAACAAAAAACCCAGAGTATTGGATTTTTGTAAGGTTATTTTTGACTTCCAGACTAGTTGGCTGGATATCAGCAAGAGTGCAGCCAAACTTAAAAACAAAAAATACTATGATGGCCTGCTTGGGCTCCAGAGGAACAGGAAATTGATTTTAAGGCGAAAGCTGGCCATACACTAGTAGAATTTGTATGTTCTATTTTTAGAATATTCATTTGATTTTCTAATCGGAGGGATTCACACTGATGTTCATTTTGAAATGCAGTGGTGAGAAAATTCAAAGGGTCATGGTGGAATGTTTTTCTCTAGTGAATGTCAAATTACATTGTTTCTAAAATCATTACAGTCGCTTTGAATGGCATTAGTCAAGGCTTCAAGTGTACTGATCAGAATGTTTGCATAAATGTTTGTACAAACGTTCATTCAGAAATCTAGTGTGGAAAGCTTTACACACATATATTGTTGTCTGCAGTTTAGTTCTGCTACTACATAGAAATGTTTTAAGCCAGATAAGATCAATTTTAAAACTCTAAGTAGTTTCAAAAGACACAAATTAATGCAGGTATGTTACCGTTAAATTTTTCATATTAATACAAAAATCCAAAAAGGGAAATAATTCTCATACAAGTAGACAATTATATAACATTTCTGCCTTTCCCTTACTAAAAACTCTTTTCCTTCCCGTCCCACCGCCCCTCCTCCCCCCTCCTCCCCCTCTGCAGACTCTAGCCCTTTCTAATCTCTTGAGGCTTTTTAATTTTTTTTGCTAACATCCTAGTTCATATCTTCCTATATTTCTCTTTCAATCCTGCTCTTTCCCACTTTTCCCATCTCCTAGAATAAACTGCCATCCGATCTTCTTGCATATGGTATGATCTTTCCATTCTACCTGTCTGGTTTACTCTATTAATCCAGTCTACCTCCTTCGGAACCTCAGCTTTCCGCCAAAACTTGGGTATCAACCCTTTCGCCGCATTCAAGAAGTACCAAATACCTGAATCTTTATATTTATTTACGGATGTCTCCACATTGTGTAGGAGGCACGTCGTTGGGTCTAACCCTATGTCAAATCCAGTTATTTCTTCAATTAATTTAACTATTATCTTCCAAAAAGCCTGGATTTTCGGACATTCCCACCATATGTGAAACACCGTGCCTATCTCTCCACATCCTCTCCAACACATATTTGAGTTTTCCCCATTCATCTTGTGCTCTACACTCGGTGTAATGTGCCATCGTGTCACACACTTATAATTAACCTCAACCTCTCTCACGCTAACATTATCGTGTATCAATCTAAACATCTTTCTCTGTCTATCTTCATCAAACCCAACTCCCATATCCCTTTCCCATTTTGTCATAAAAATAAACTTTGTGTTTGTGTCTAATTCTGTGAGTATTCTATACACTTTTGAGATACCGTGCTTCCCATCCCTTCGTGTCTCTAACAACCTTTCAAACATATTCCACTCCTGTTTTATTCTCAGGGGTTTCGGTAGATTTCCAATAAAACTTTTCAATTGATGATATTTCCACTCATCTATTCTAATAAAAATATCTCCCTTCTTCTCTATTAACTCTTTAAGTGATCTCAATTCTCCCTCCACCAAAACATCTCTCAATTGGGTATCCTCCTTTCTAAACCATCTTCCTGATATCTTATTCTTTCCCGGGGGGAAGTACTCAGAATTTGTGAGAGGCATTAAGATAGAATTAAATTCCCATTTCATATTTTTGTGTAAATTATCCCATACCCTAAAGACATTTAAAGTGTATATACTTGTGCTTTCTTTAAATCCCCTGAACTGTGGTGGGACCCATATCATCTTACTCAATCTTTTGCCACTAAGATTATTTTCAATTGTTACCCAACTTTTCCCCTTATGGTTAAATGTCCAGTCATATATTCTTGCTAAAACCACTGCTTTATAGTATCTCTTGACATCTGGTAGGCCCAGTCCCCCTTTCTCTTTGGTCCTACTCAATGTTTCATATGCTATTCTGGGTTTTTTATTCTTCCAAATATATCTTGTTAACATTTTTTTCATTATCTTAAAGAAGGCTTCTGGAATTTTAATTGGTACCATTTGAAATCTATACAGTATTTTAGGCATAATTACCATTTTGACTAGGTTTATACGTCCTATCCAGGATGGATTTCCTCCTTCTAGTCTTTTTAAATCTTCCCTGATCTCATTTATCAAAGAGATATAGTTTAATCTATACAAATGCTTAGATGAGGCAGTGAGTTTTATTCCTAGGTATTTTATCTCTTTTTCTCTCCGTATAAAGGGGAATTCTTTTTGTAGTTTTTCTTTTTCATTCTTTGGTATATTAATATTCAGGATCTCTGTTTTCGTTGGATTAATTTTTCAATTTGATAGTTCACCATACTCCTTCAGTATCTTCATTATATTTGGGAGAGTTATTCGGGGATTCCCCACATAGAACAATAAGTCGTCCGCAAAGGCCGCTACTTTATGTTCTATGGATTCTATCTGAATTCCCTTTACCGATCCACTATTTCTTATTATTGACAACAGAGGTTCAAGTGACAATACATATAGCAGAGGGGACAGTGGGCAGCCCTGTCTTGTACCATTAGACATTCCGATGGGTTCTGATCTCTACCCATTTACCGCGATGATTGCAGTAGGCTCCCTATATAATTTACTTATCCACTCTCGCATTCTATCACCTATCCCCAGCACTTTTAAGTTGTCCATCATAAAGCCCCAATCCACTCTATCAAATGCCTTTTCTGCATCAATTGACAAGAGCACCACCGGGGCTTTCCCTTTTCTACTTTTCTGAATAAGCATCAGGGTTCTCAAGCCATTATCTCTACCTTCTCTCCCCGGTACAAAGCCCACCTGGTCTGCATGAATCCATTCAGGCATCAGATCCCTCAACCTGTTTGCTAACACCTTTGCATACAGTTTAGTGTCTGTGTTCAATAATGAGATAGGTCTGTAGCTGGAGCACTGAGATGGATCTTTTCCCTCCTTGTGTATAAGTACTACATAGGCCTGTAGGGATTCTCTCCTCACTTCCATCCCACCTCCCATATCGTTCATATATTTCTCCAACTTGGGTAGCAGTACTTCACTAAATTTCTTATAGTACTTAACTGTATATCCATCCGGGCCTGGGCTTTCCCCCCCCCCCCCTGTGCTTCTTAATGCTGTTTTAATTTCTTCCTGGGAGATTTCTGCATCTAGGGAGTTCAACTGTGCTTCACTTAGTTTTGGTAATCCCGCATTTTTTAAGTATGTCATCTTTTTTTCATTAATTCCCTTTTGGGCTTCTTTTAGGGGGCCTTGGGGGCTAATATTATATAACTTTTTGTAATACTCCATAAACACTTTAATAATCTCTTTATTTGAGTGGACCAACTCCCCCTTTGAACTTTTTATCTTTTCTATATAATTCCTATTTTTCTTTTTATTCAAAGCTCTCATTAGATATCTTCCTGGTCTGTCTCCCCATCTATATCTCTCATTCAAAACCTTGTTGTATACTCTTCTCTTCTCCTCATCCATCAACCTCTCTAGCTCATCTTTTTTATCCGATAACCTCTGTCTCGTATCTTTTGTTATTTTCTTCTTATGTATCTGCTCCAAGTCCAATATTTCTCTTAATAGCCCACTGACCCTCTCTCTTCTTTCCTTTTTCTTCCTTGCTCCTGCCGCAATCAAGATTCCTCTTATGAATACCTTATGGCTTTCCCAGACTGTAGCTATCGATACTTCCTCCGTTTTCGTTCTCCTTAAAGTATACCTTAATCTCTTTCTCGATTTTCTGAACTACATCCTCATTCAGAAGAAGACCCTCATTTAATCTCCACCCTAATCCTCCCGTCCACCTTCTTCCCCATCCCATTTTCATTACAACCGGAGCATGGTCCGAGAACGTCCTTGTCTCTGTCAATTTTAACCAGATGATCTATAAGTTGATGGTCTATTAAGATGTAATCTAATCTCGAGTATATCTCATGTGCATTAGAGAAGAAGGTATAGTCTCTGTCTTTCATATGCTTTATTCTCCAAGTGTCCACTAGTTGATATTCATGCATCACTTTTTTCAGAGCTCTCAGAGACCTACTCCCCTCTCTTTGCACGGAAGAGGTATTATCCTTTTGTGGGTCCATACAGAAATTTATGTCTCCAGCTACTATCAGGCGCCCTTTTTTAAATTCCATTAATTTTTTCAGCAGACCTTTCATATACATCTCCGGGTTTTTATTAGGGCAGTATATATTGGCTAAAGTACACTCAATCCCCTGGAGTCTACCTTTTAAGAATAAAAACCTCCCCTCCGGGTCGGTTCTTCTATCCTCCAGCTCAAATCTCATATTCTTTGCAAAACCTATTGCAACCCCTTTTGCTCTTTTAATTGGAGAATCTGCATAGTACCATGTTGGGTAGTGTTTGGATTTCAATTTCACGTTTGCCTCTATCTCAAAATGCGTCTCCTGTAAAAATACCACTGACGTAGCCCTATGATGTAACTCATTAAACAACCTAAATCTCTTCCCTGGACAACTCAACCCGTTCACATTATAGGTTATAAACTGTATTTCTTCCATCATTCCCAATTAACTCCATCTCTCTTCCAGATTGCCTCTTCCTCTTTATCCCTTCTGTCATGCAGAGTATTGACCCAATACCTCCTCCCTTCCCTCCCTCCCACCCAACTTTGTCCCCTCCCTCCCCCCCTCCCCCCTTTCCCCCCACCCCTTTTTAGGCTTGTAAAGTTCCTACTAATCATTTGTGGGATCATTCCCACCCTTGATTTAAGACTTTGGGGTTGACCTCCACCCATGGGCGGCTCACCTCTCCTCCATCCTCCCCAGTTTACCTCTCTCTAAAAATTTGACTCAGAGAGAGAAAAAAAAAAAAGATGAAAATCAGTCCAGAAGAAATACCCTATTTTCAGAAGGGGGTGGGTGGGAGGGAGATGTGGAGAGTGGAAGGGAGAGAAAAAAAAAAAAAATTTGAGTCTCTATTTCTCCCCTCCCTCTCTCCCCCCGCCCCAAACCGCCCCCTCTTCTTCCCCTAACCCGCAGCCAGTCCTCTTTTCTTATATCTTCTAATTCTCCTTTTTCTTTTTCCCATCCTTCTATTTCCATTCTTTGCAAGTCCAATCTCTCACAAAAGACTCTCAGTTCCTCTGGAAATCTCAGATAGGCTGTGACTCCGTTTCTCCATCCAATTAGGCATTCTGGGGTTCCCCATCTATACTGCACCTTCTGCTTTCTCATTTGTTCCAATAAAGGTCTCAAGGATCTTCTTCTCCATAGGGTCTCTGATGTTAAGTCCGCATAGATTTGGATATTTAAATCTCTATATTTAATTATTGATCTTCCTTTAATCTTCCTCCAAATCTTATCTTTGTCCCCAGATTTTTGAAATTGAACAACTGTATCCCTCGGTCTCTCCTTCCCCATGATCTGTTTGAGCTTTCCTGTTCTGAACACTCCATCCAGATTAATCACTTCTGATTCCGCTCTATCCATTATGGAGTTTAGAATTTTACTAACTAGTTCATACAGTGATTCCCCTTTTACAGACTCTGGGATTCCTCGTACCCTAAGATTACTCCTTCTTTCTTTATTCTCTTGAACCTCCATCCTATAAAGAAGTTTTTTCTGAATAAAGTCCATATTTATTATCTTCCTTTCTAGGTTAACAATGGTTTGGGCCTGATTTTTAACTTTCTCCTCTCTTTCCTCCACTCTCAGCAACAGGTGCCCCAAATCATTCCGAATAGATGTCATTTCTTGTTTTATCATTTTCTCCAGACTTTGAAACATTTCTGTCATCTCTTTTTTATTTGGTACATGTAGTTCATCTTCAGGTTCGTTTTTCTCCAGCCTTTCCACCGTTTGTTGACTACAGCTGCTCATCATGTCCAGTGATAATCTAGGGTTACTTCCCAAGCTGATTTCCATTTCACCCTTTTCACTAGTATCTTAGGGCCTTTCTGGGGTACTATTTCCTTGAGTAGTATATTTCTTGATCGTTCCCGTTTGAGACCCTTTGAGCCCTGCTCCTTTAATTCCTTTATTCTTCATATCCTCTATGGGTCTTGTTTTTTTCTATAACCCCTTATACAAGTGTAAGTCATATGTCTATGGCTTGTTAACCCAGCCTTGCCTTGCTATTTTTCCTTTTATTTTACTTTTCTGTGTCTCTTTCTTCCTCTTCTCTTCTCCACCTCTTCTTGACCCTTGGGAATCCCCCCTCCTCTCTTTCACCTTTTTCCTCCCCTCTGCCACAGGAGATTATAGTACACACACAATATTCCAATATGTAAAAAGCCCCAGCCGCTCTCACTCACCCGTCTCTTTACTTGCTCATCGGGTAGAGGGCCTTTCTCAGTCCCAGGGGGATTCCTCCGGGTCTCCTTTGGCCTCTCGGTCACCTGGAGGTCATCACAAGGCTACAGGCTGCTCCTCCCTATTTTCCAGGGTCCAGGGCCAGTCTGCGCGCCGGGGAACTAGGCCAGGATTGAACCGGCACTTCCCTCTCTGCTCGGGATGCCGGCCGGTCTCACCTCCTCCCAGAGATCCTCCGCGGCTTGTCACATGGTCCCGCCGCGTCTCCTCATCTCCCGGCTGACCCGGCTCCTGCCTCTCTTCACGGGCCACTCAGCTCCCCTGCTCTCCGGCCTCTCCTGCTCGACCCACCTAACTCCGGTGAGTCTGCCCCTTCATTTTTTTTTTTTTGTTTCCGAGGGTCCCTGGGAAGGATGGGAAGCGGAGCCTAGCAGAGTGCTAGTGCCTCGCGCTCTCCTCGGCCGCCATGTTCGGGCTCCTCCCCCGACGAGCGTCCACACGGTGGTATCTGGTATGTTACCGTTATTATTTGATTTAACACAGCATTGTTAGAACCTGAATTTCACTTCAGCCTCTTGTAGTTTACTCCTCTTCTTTTTCTTTCCTTCTTTGTCACTCATTTCTTTCTCTGCTTTCCTCCTCCTTCCTGATTTTTTTCTTTCTTCCCCTTTATTCAATCATTCCCATTTTTCCACATTTCATTCTTTCCTCACATTGAGCTTCCTTTTCTTTTATTATTCCTTTTTTTTTCTGTCATCTTCCTTCCTTCCTTCCTTCCTTCCTTCCCTTATGTGCCTTCTTTCCTTTTCTCTCCTCCTTGCCTCCCTGCCTTCTTCTATCATTCTCCTCTTCTCCTTCCTTCGTCATTCCTTTCTCCACTCCCCTTTTCCCCTCTTTCTGATTTTTTACATCCTCTGATAGATGCACAATCAAAAAAATTTTTTTTTTTTTTTTTTGTAACCATGTAAAACTGTAAATAAGCAACTTATATTTAAAACATTTGTGACCTCCTCTATTTGATGTAATAGTGAAAAAATGTCCTCAAAAGTATTCTTAAGCCTCTTTCGATTGAGAAGTTTAAAGTGGAGCTGCAGACCCCCCCCCCCCCCCCCCTTCCACGCGATATCACCTTGCACGCTGTGCTTTGTGAATGGCAGCAGTCTTCCGGGACCTGTGAAGTGTCCCACAAGGGTGTGGGGGTTAGGATGGGGGGCCAAACTTCCAGCTCAGATCGCTGCGTTGATCTTACCCAGAAGTGAAAGCGGGTACCTGTCAAAACCAGGTACCTGCTGCCCCCCCCCCCCCCAAAAAAAAGTGTCAAATGTGGCAGTGGAGGGGGGGAGGAGGCAGACAAGCAGAACTTCCCCTTCTGGGTTGAGTTCTGGTTTAAGTGGACTTCTGATGTTTTCCTGTGGTTTTGGAGACCATCCCACAGTAAATGTTTGTCCACCTACTCCCTGACACTGAACCCAGTCTCTCCCAACTCACCATCCTGAAGTTACTAGTTAGAAGGCTGGCTTTAGAGAACAATGAATACAGTAGCTGAGTTAATACACCCATTGGAAAATTGAATAACTCAGGCTTTGTTATAGTTGGTAGAACTGATAAGCAGATTTGCAGCAATCCAGTTTGGTTTTACCCTTAGCAGAGAGGTCATTGGGTATAATTATGATAAGCTACTTGTTTCAGTCTTTTGATTGCCATGAGCTATAACATAAAATCACTGGCTACTCAAGAAAGGGTACAATAGTTATCTATGTAATAGGTACTCAGCAGTGTAAGGGATACTATTCCTTGGATCCAAGCTTTTCTGCTGCTTTTCAGCATTTTGTTGGCAGAAATATGGGATGAATGTAGATGATTATCAGAATGATAAAATTGAATTCAGTTGTAACTATATAATCAAGCAGAACATCCATTAAACAAGTGAAGTACTGCTCAGTCTCTTCCTCCCCCCAGCCTCTAATTTAGTTGCATATTTTTATGGGGAGAGGGAGTATCTTGTGTTCACTGGGAAAATGCAAAGCGTTCTCTGGTGTCTGTGCTGAGCAAGGGAATGGTAAGGGCTCACAGTAAAAGGTAAGTCCTGTGTTTGAGTACCCTTATTAAGTTGGGGGAATATTCAGGTGGCAAACCCAGAGGGGGGCAGTTTCATATGCCACTATTACCACGAACACCCAGAAGAGCAGCCCATCTAGTAAGGGTGTTGAGAGTAATGCAGGAAGGCCCAGACAGTTAATGGTAATAGGAAATCCTATAATCAGAAGGACTGGAAAAATATTTTTTCTAAGGATCGCCTCAACTGACTGGTTTGCTGTCTCCCTGGTTCTAGGGTTTGGCATGTGGTGGACTGAGCAGACAGATTACTGGGAGAAGCTGGGCCTAACCCAGCTTTCATACTGGGACCCATGACAAAATACGTGGAGGATGAAAGATCCTTAAGAATTAATGTAAAGAAGCTGCAAGTTGAATGGAAAGACCTTCATGGTCCTGTTCTCAGAATTATTTTGAGCCTTGTGCAGCACAGTAAAGACTGTAGGAGAACTGAATGTATGGTTAAAGACCTGGTGTAAGTTGGAAGAATTTGGGGTTTTTAGAGCACTGGGCTTACTTTTCATTGGGATACAACCTGTATGCTAAAGATGATTTTACCTAAATGGAAGGGGATCCGTATGCAGATTCTTATAGGAAGCTTTATAACTTCTTATTCAAAAAGTGTTTGGGTCTCCTACAATGTACTTACAGGGATTATGAGCATGTTTCCCTGTCTTACGGAGCCTTTGTCCCCCTTGACATTCTCTTTATATAGGAGTGTCTAAAAGTGGATCTAAAGGCTCAAGGTTTTTTACCTTCATGCATTCTGTGCCTGAAAGTAAAAAACCTTTTGTATGCAGCAGCCCCCCCCCCCCAATACTCCCCCTCTTGAGCCAGCGATGTGTACTGGGGTCTCGGCTATCCCTCTTCTTATTGGCTGAGAAAGAAGTGGGAACCATTGCCTCCCACTGTTGTCAATCACATCCAGTGAGCCAATGAGGAGAGAGGGTGGAGCCGAGCTGCTGCTCCGCGTGTGAATTGCACATAGAATGCCTTAAGGTATAAAACTTTCTGAGATCGGCTTCCCCCCCCTGCCCCCCCTGATACTTGCCTGATTCCCATATCAATCCAGCACTGCCCTCTCTCCCTCCTCACAGGACTTAGATGCAGCCATTGGCTCCTGCAGCTGTCAAACACAGCCTGTAAGGAGGAAGCGGGGGCTTGGTGCGGAGCTGAGCTGTATGATTCCCTCCCAGCATCCGAACCCAGAGAAGCTGGAGGCTGATAAACCGAAGATAAATTTAGGCATTACAATTAAATTTGAAGTAAACGTTTACCAATATTGTGCATTACATAAATAATTGTATGCATGCTATAAAGTGTCAGCCTTTTAATTTAAAAATTTATATCTTCTCCTCAGTCCTCCCTTCATTTAGCTTGACTGACTCTGTGTGATGACACTTTGCTACAGTGTAAAGTTGTGAGCGTACAGCTTGTATCACAGTGTAAATTTTCTCTCCCCTTAAAATAACTCAACACACAGCCATTAATGTCTAAACCGCTGGCAACAAAAGTGAGTACACTTCTAAGTGAAAATGTTCAAATTGAGCCCAATTAGCCATTTTCCCTCCCCGGGGTCATGTGACTCGTTCGTGTTCTAAAGTCTCAGGTGTAAATGGGGAGAGTAGGTATGTTAAATTTTGGTATTATCGCTCTCACTGTCCCATACTGGTCATTGGAAGTTAAACAAGGCACCCCATGGCAAAGAACTCTCTGAGAATCTAAATAAAAGAATTGTTGCTCTACATAAAGATGGTCTAGGCTATAAGAAGATTGCTAAGACCCTAAAACTGAGCTTCAGCATGGTGGCCAAGACCATACAGCAATTTAACAGGACAGGTTCCACTCAGAACAGGCCTCGCCATGGTAGACCAAGGAAGTTTAGTGCACATGCTCGGCGTCATATCCAGAGGTTGTTTTTGGGAAATAGACGTATGAGTGCTGCCAGCATTGCTGCGGGGGGGGGGGGGAGGGGGGTGTCAGCCTGTCAGTGCTCATACCATACGCCGCACACTGCATCAAATTGGTCTGCATGGCTGTCATTATTATTATTATACAGGATTTATATAGCGCCAACAGTTTGCTCAGCGCTTTACAATACAGAGACAATACAGCAACAATACAGTTCAATACAAGAGGGATTTGAGGGCTCTGCCACTTGGAGCTTACAATCTAGGAGGGAAGGGCTAGTGGTACAAAAGGTAGTAACTGTGGGGGATGGACTGGTTGGAAGAGTAGAAGATTCCAGTATTAGCTGAGAGAAGGATAGGAGAGGATTCCCAGAAGGAAGCCTCTTCTAAAGATGATGCACAAGAAAGCCCGCAAATAGTTTGCTGAAGACAAGCAGACTAAGGACATGGATTATTGGAACCATGTCCTGTTGTCTTATGACACCAAGATTATTTGGTTTAGATGGTGTCAAGCGTGTGTGGCAGCAACCAGGTGAGGATTATAAAGAGAAGTGTGTCTTGTCTACAGTCAAGCATGGTGGTGGGAGTGTCATGGTCTGGGGCTGCATGAGTGTGCCGGCACTGGGGAGCTACAGTTCATTAAGGGAACCATGAATGCCAACATTTACTGTGACATACTGAAGCAGAGCATGATCCCCTCCCTTTTGAGACTGGGCCGCAGGGCAGTATTCCAACATAGCAACTGCAAACACACCTCCAAGACGACCACTGCCTTGCTAAAGAAGCTGAGAATAGAGGTGCTGGACTTGCCAAGCATGTCTCCAGACCTAAACCCTATTGAGCATCTGTGGGGCATCCTCAAATGGAAGGTGGAGGAGCGCAGTCTCTAACATCCACCAGCTCTGTGATGTCATCATGGAGGAGTGAAAGAGGACTCCAGTGGCAACCTGTGAAGCTCTGGTGAACTCCATGCCCAAGAAAGTTAAGGCAGTGCTGGAAAATAATGGTGGCCACACAAAATATTGACTCATTTTGTTTCCAGCGGTTTAGACATTAATGGCTGTGTGTTGAGTTATTTTGAGGGGACAGCAAATTTACACTGTTATACAAGCTGTACACTCACTACTTTTACATTGTAGCAAAGTGTAATTTCTTCAGTGTTGTCACATGAAAAGATATAATAAAATATTTACAAAAGTGTGTGTGTGTTTTGAATAGAAATTTTGATCTGAGTCTGATATGTACCAGATTCAACCTCCTATAAGTATACATCTTTTTCCTTTCCGTTTTTCTGAAAGTGGATTACATATTTGGTTCCCTAACTATATAGCTGGTTATTTATATTTACCACTGCATATAGATATTCGAGAATAATTTAGTTTTCTTTTTACTTTTACATATTATCTAAATTGCACATTATGCCTATTTTTTTAAGGTTTTTATCCAGTTAGTTGGCCAACTAATTGATTATGAAAACAATCATTAGTTGCACCCCTAATTTAAAGTGATTCAAAAGGCTTTTTTTTAAAATAATAAACATTTCTATACTTAGCTGCTGTGCGCAGTGGTTTTGTACAGTGCAGCCCGGATCCGCCTCTTAAGTCCCCTGCAGGCACTCCTGGCCCCTCCCTCCTGTGAGGTGCCCCGCCCCAGCAAGCTGCTTGCTATGGGTGCACCTGCTGCTCCATGTGTCCTTTCACACATGCAGCTGTGCTTGGCCCCACCCCCTCTCTCCTCTGATTGGCTGTCTCAGCCTATGAATAGAGGGAGTCCTGAGATAGCTGAGACTCCAGTGCACATCCCCGGATCAAGAGGGGGCTTAGGTGACTATTAGGGGGGCTGGGGAGGTTGCTGCATAGAGAAGCTTTTTACCTTCATGCATAGAATGCTTAAAGATCTAAAACCTTGAGTCTTTTCGAACCACTTTAACCACTTCCCCTATATGGTTGTCATATTACATCCTGAGGTTTAAGCAGTTGTATTGGGAAGATGCCTGCAGCTACAGGCATTAACCCAGTATCAAAATTTGCAGTCGATGATGCTGTTTCATGTAGAAGTGATTCAAATGGCCATACAGCCACCTGATCACTCCTATGGGTGGTGGAAGGGGGTGCCCTTCCTTCCCTCCCACTGCTGCCTTTCCCAGGTTCTCATATCCCATCTCGGAGCCTGGCCATCGACATTCTGTGCACTGCACGGAGAGAGAGGAATTGTTGTTCCTCCCTCTCTGTGAGATCAGGAACCGGAATCAACGAAGATTTTATCACTTTGGTTTTGGTTCTTTGTTTACTGGCCTGTTACCGGCCAGTGAAGAAGCTGATCAGATTGATCTGTGTCTGATTGGTTGCATTGGAGGCCAGAGGAGAGATTTTGTGTCTAAAAGACCCCAGATCTTTCCATAACGAGGACGTGTAATGGCGCTTGCTATCACAAGGAATGTTGTTCATCCTTTGTGAAAGCAATAAAGTTGATTTATTTAAAAAAAAATTTTTTTTTTTACTGTCCCTTTTAACTTTTTCTTTAAAGTGCAAATGCGAAAGTAAGTCCCGCACACACGTGACTGCTGATCACACCACTCGTGAAGTATCATCACTAATGTCAGAATGGGAGCAATACTTCTAGTACTAGACCTGCCATGTGACTCTAAACTGGTAACCTGTAAAGACCTTTAAAGCGTTGCATATGGAGATATTTAGGTACCATAGTCTGTCACCATTCCATGGGCGTATGTAATTTTAAAGCATTAAGTGTTGGGTAATCCTTTATATTTGACAAAAAAATTGGGTATTATATTGTTTTTGTTCACGAAGATTCATTAAAGTTTATTTTTTCCAAAAATATTGGATTTGAAAAACTGTTGAGCAAATACTGTGTGAGATAAAAAAAAAATGCAACCCTCGCCATTTTATTTTCTTGGGCTTCTGCTAAAAAAAAAAAAAAAAATGATATAAATATATGTATTGCATTTTTGATATGTTTTTGCCACATTTTGCATTTAAAATCTGCCTAGCAACAAGAGAAATTAAAAAACCGCAAGTGCAAAAAGGCAAAACGCAATGCAGAAATGCAAACTGCATAGGTGTGAACCTAGCCTAATGGAGGGTAGAATTCAATGTTGAAATGGAATTCCAAAAGATTTTTGGAATTCTTTGGCATATTTGTTAATTGTGTATAAGTTGTGACAAACATACATTTTATTTTCTTTTTTCCTAGGTAATAAACAATGCATGTGCTACTCAAGCAATTGTCAGCATTTTGTTGAATACAAATCATCCTGATGTACACCTAGGAGAAACACTCAATGAATTTAAAGAGTTTACCCAAAGTTTTGATGCTGCAGTAAGTACCTGATTCATTTTTTTTTTTTTAAACCATTTTTCATGATAATAGTCTGCAAATCAGTTTTATTCAATACTGGACACTTTAACCCTTTTCCTGCCTATGCCAATTTTCACACTTTGAATTACAATTATTCAGTCATGCAGTGCTGTAATGTAAATGCTGCAATGCTGTACCCATATGAAATTTTTATAATTTTTTTTTTCTCACAAATTGAGCTTTCTTTTGGTGGTTTTTTATTTTTTTGCGCTATAAATGGAAAAATTATCAAAGTTTGAAATAAAACCTCATTTTTCTTTGTTAAAAAATTTTGCAAATAATTTTGACTATATTTTTTACTGCTACATTGCTTTGGTAAAAATAACCCAAATCCGTGTATATTGTTTGGTCTGCGCAAAGGTTGTAGAGTCTACAAGGTATGGTATCCATCATTTTGAAATTGATCACACCTGATCACAATTGAAATACTGATGTTAGTGTCTCAAGAAATGAGATCGGCCAAGCCAGGAAAGTGCAAATACCCCCCAAATGATCTCTTTTTGGAACATAGACATTCCAAGCTATTTAGTAAGAGGCAGGGTGACTTTTTTTTTTTACGTAATATTTTTTTTCCACAATTCTTTGGAAAATGAAGAAAGTAAATAAAATTAATTTTTTTCACAAAAATGTCATTCGTTATTTCTCACACACGGCATAGGCATACTTGCAGCTACATCCCAAATCACATTCTGCTACTCCTCCAGAGTATGGTGATACCACGTGTGATACTTTTTTTTCCTTCAGGCATTATCCACTTTAAGACCAGGCTTTCTTCTGACACTTTTTGTTTTAGAGGTAAAAATCAGTTTTTTTCCTAAAAAATTACTTAGAACCCCTAAGCATTATATATTTTTAGCAGAGGCACTAGAGAATAAAATGGTGGGTTTTTACAGTTTGTCACACAGTATTTGCGCAGCGGTTTTTTTGAACACAGAAAAAAAAACTTTTAAGGAATTTTACCAGTTTAGATTTACAGAGGAGATCTGGTGCTAGAATTATTGCTCTCGCTCTGACGTTCGCAGCAATACCTCACATGTTTGGTACGATTGCCATTTTTGTATGCATATGAGACCAATGCATGTGTTCATCTTTGCATGTGAGCAAGGGGAGATGGGGGTACTTTTAATTTTTTATTTATTTATTTTGTGCACTGGTACACTGACAGATATTTATGTGCACTGTACACTGGCACACTGACAGATGTTTATGGGACACTATGACAGGTGTTGAGCACTGTGGACAGGGACAGATGGTGCTTTGGTGCACTGGTGTGGGATGGCTGCAGTTTGTGAGATCTGTGTAGCTGAACAATAAAATCATCAGCTGTCACCAGCTGCAGCATACCCTGCACTTAACTCTCACTGAGCTCTGTGGGGAAATCAGCTACAGGGACACATGTTTACATTCAGTGATGGCTGTGATTGGACACGTGATCGGGCGAGCTAATCGGAGAGCCCATATCCCAAACTGTGATGGGCTGTGTCCAAGGGACACAGCCATTATAGAATTGCGCTGCTGCTTGGCATCGGGGCCAAACGCAGGCACCCTTTCTGAGGGACGTACAGGAACGTTTACTCAAAACGGGGAAGCTCCCATCTGCCCGTTTAATGTACATTATCTGTGTGGGAGGTGGTTAAAGGGTAATGGTTTGAGGTCAAATTTATTTTACAGGGTTTTTTTTTTTTCCTTTTTACTGTAAATGTATACATAACAAAGGATTCCCAGATTACTGTGGATTATTTAAAGAGAAGGCACAGCTGTAGCAGCCTGCCTTTTTCTGATACTATGGGCAGAGCTGTATGATAAGGTATTACAGTTTGTCGTTGATAAATCTTATAATGTGACTTTTCAGTCTCTACAAAATCCTCATTAGATATACAAACTACAGTTAGGTCCATATATATTTGGACACAGACACAGTTTTCCTACTTTTGACTCTGTATGCCACCAGAATAAATTAAAATGAAACCATCGAAATGAATTTTAAGTGCACACTTTCAACTTTAATTCAAGGGGTTGAACATAATTATCAAGTACACATTTTAGGAACTGCAACCCATTTTTCATACACAGTCCCTCCATTTTCAGGGGCTCAAATGTAATTGGACAAAAGAATATAATAAATAAAATGTTCATTTTTAATATTTTGTTGAGAATCCTTTATCGGAAATGACTGACTGAAGTCTGGAGCCCGTGGACATTACCAAATACTGGGTTTCCTCCTTTCTGATGCTTTGGCAGGCTCTAACTGCAGCTGTCTTCAGTTGTTCTTTGTGGGTCTTTCTGCCTTTTTAGTTTTGCCTTCAGCAAGTGAAATGCATGCTCAATTGGATTAAGATCAGGTGATTGACTCGGCCACTGCAGAATATTCCACTTCTTTTCATTCCAAAGCTCCTGGGTTGCTTTTTCAGTGTGTTCTGGTAAATACCTGAAAAAAAACTAAAATTGTGCCAAATATATATGGACCTAACTGTATATATCAAGAAGGTTTACCTAAAGAACACTGTTCTTTTTATATCTAGGCAGGTAGGCTCTTGCCCACTACCTAGTAACTAGTAAAGTTCCCTTCTCGCTGCTCGTAAAAACAATTCAGCAGCTAATTGGCCACTAGGATTGCTTTTACATGAAAGCCGACCGCAAGATGAAATAAACTACCAGGATGCCTGTAGCTGCAGGCATCATCCCGATATAACTGCTCAAAGTCCAGTGACGTACCAGTACATTGCTGGTCCGTGTTGGGCATATATGTAACAGTAGAGAGCACGGGCATATGATGAATCAGGTCTGTGGACCAATATGACTGCAATTCATTCTTTTTTGTAATGCCCATGTTGAATGTAAGTCCCAAGAAAGTTTTAAATTCAGAAACAGTAATAGGTTTCCATGCGGATTGCAAGAGCTGAATTTGGGTGGGTAGCGATGTATTGTTGTGCATATAAATTGCTTTGGCCCACAATCAATTGGTACAAATCTTCCGTGAAAAAATGGCGGAGGGGTTAAATGCTAGTGCTGGCAGCAAACAGGGCTGATCCTGCTAACACTGCGGTTTTGGGGACACTATACAAAGCAGGCACCAGTATAGTTCTGTACGTGATCATTATATTGATCCGTACAAAGACTACGCTAGTAATGGAGGTGATCAGTGACCTATAGAGTGAGTGCGTTGGTGTGTGGGCAATCTAACGCTAGCTGACACTGACTGGGTGGGGCGCTTACTGACTCTGACGTTATCTGATGTCGCTAGTGGCAGGGATACAGTGATCAGTGAAAATTTTTATATACCGATACTGTACTAATAGCATTGGCTGAGTGACGGGCCGATGAAAGGGTTAAATGTGCTAATCTAGTGTGTGTGTGTGTGTGTGTGTGTGTGTGTGTGTGTGTGTGTGTGTGTGTAAAATGTAGTGCTTTTACTCTGTGCCGTGTTCTCTCTTCTCTCCCTTGACTGACTGGTGGGGGGCGCAGGCGTGTTCGCACCCCAAAATAGGAAGCGACGCAAGATTACGTCGCTTTGCCAAGAGCCGCTGCTCGCCCGCAAAATGCGGGTAAGCGCTTGGCAAGTAGTTAAAAGAAAAGAAAAATTTGCAAAAAATTCTCACTATGGTATTTTTTTTATTTTGTTTTTTTATTATTTCTTTTAATACTTTTATCAGAATAGTACAATGTTACCATAGTAACCGTGTACTACTATGGAGGGGGGGGGGGGGTGATTAGGGTTTTTTTTTCCGTACACTTAGGAGAAATAAAGATAATTTCTATTGCAATGCGAAGCTTGTTGTGATGAACCTGACAGCTCAAGATGGTGATCTGTGATTGGCTGGAGCTGGTCACATGGTACAGGGTGCTGTGATTGGCCCCATGTGTCACCGCTGTGTGTGACCGCTATGGGCCAATCACAGCTCACTAGGAAGAGAAGCACAGCTGTTATGAATGAGATTGATTCATAACAGCTTTGCATGTGATCATGTGATTGCATAATGGGTCCCATTCATCAGGATCTTCATTCCGTTGTGTCTTTCAGACACAGCAGTCGCTGGGGGAGTGCTGTGCGCCCCCCCATTGTTAGTACAGCCAGAGTGACGTATGGGTACGTCGCTTTGCCTGTAGCTGCTGCCCGGCCGCAGTACATTGTGGGCGGGCTGTCAGGAAGCGGTTAAGGAGACCGAACAATCTGTAGTATACGTAACCATTTCAAGGAAAAATAAATGTGCTCAATTTAAGCCCATGTACATAAAAGCAAATAGTTTTTGTTCTGTTTTAGCTACAGTGTCAGCTAATTTGGGAAGCACCCAACTGTTTTTTTTGTTTTTTTTTTTGTTTTTTGTTTTTTTTTGTTTTGTTTGTTTTGATTTTTTTCTATTTTATTGTTGACATAAAGGGCCCTGTTATAGTTTTTCTCTTTTAATAATTTTTGAATAGTGTGTTTATATACATGCAAAAATACCATAACCACATTTACTTCGGCATATGAAAGAATCTGAAATATTATGTTTGGTCAGAAGGTCTGGCAGTCAAAAGGCGACTAATAAACTGTAACAAATTAATTCATGTTTTTAAATAAAGCATACAACATCACATGCATGTTACTGGCATGCTGTCCTTTTAACAAAGTTTAGAATTCTCAGCTTATCTGAAGAATTAAATGGTTTTTTTTTTAAATGTGTGAACAAGCGTCAAGGGGGTTCAGAGACTCTAGAACAATTGACCTGAATTTTACATGTGTTTTTTTTGTCTTTCAGATGAAAGGATTGGCATTGAGCAACTCAGAAGTGATCCGACAAGTGCATAATAGTTTTGCAAGGTACTTCCTTTGTTTATTTTTTTCATGTGGACTTGCTGGATGAGAATTTTAGGTTTTTAAAATATTATTTACGCCATTAAAATACTTGTAGTTTAAGTAGAATTCCAAGTCAAGTAAAAGGCAGGTGTACTTTTAGCAAAACATTTCTGAATTTGGCTTATTTACCACCATTGCAGAGGCTCTACATTTTATGAGATAATATTCAGTGGACCCATTGAGAATAACAGACAAGTTGTAATGCATGATATTCAACCCAGACTGTGGTTGTGAGCAACCTTTTTATTGTTGAGATTCTGTGCTTGATTTGGGTAACAATGCTGTGAGTCTGAGAAGAACTACAATTCCAATTCCAAAAAAGTTAGGGCGCTGTGTAAAATATACTTAAAAACAGAATGCAATGATTTGCAAATCATATAAACCCATGTTTTATTCAAAATAGAAAATGGAAAACATATCAAATGTTTAAACTGAGAAAATGTGCCATTTTAAAACTGTAGTAAAATCTCAAGAGCAAAATTAAAGAAATGGTCCCCCTGCAGCTTTTAATCATATGCATACTAGTACATTGTGACAGACTTGCCTACAAATGATGCCCTCCAGCAATGTGCTAGCAGGGCTCTCCTCTGTGCTTTCATCTTCACCCAGTCTTCCTTCTGGCCTTCGTACTTTCAGCTGCGTGATTGGCCGAGCCAATGTGACGTCACTCTTGCGGACCGTAAATGTGGTCTGAGCTGTACATATGTGGCTCAGGTCACATTACCCAATGACAGGCAGGGGGGACATTTAGGAAACAAGAGACCACTAGGGTCTCTTCAGTTATAAAAAGCCTGCCTGTCAGCATTTTTTTTTTTTTTTTAATGACTTTACTACCACTTTAAGAAACAAAATAAGGTAATTTTGTCAGATTCTTGTAAACTTTTGATATTCTATACTGTAGATTATATATTTAAAGCCTTTGCAATTTTAAGTTGAGGAACATTATTCTGACATTTGTTTGACACTTTTTAGACCCTGCTTTTTACAGATTGGTGAACCTCTGCCCATACTCTGGCTCTCCAAGATTCTCTTTTTATACCCAATCATGACTGACCTGCTGCCATTTAGCCTAATTAGTTGTAGACTGTTCTTCCAGCTCTTCCTTGTTAGTACCACTTACTCTTACATTTTTTTTTTTTTGCCCTGTCCCAACTTTTTTTAAATAATGTGTTATGCTAAAAAAAAGCAGATTTTTCTTATTCCTGCTTTAAAGTGGTTCTAAACCCAGTGAAGTGATGTCATGATGCCATATGGCCCACTGCCATTTTTGTGCTGCCTGCAACCTGGGCCATGCTGATATGGTGGTTTACTCACTAAGCTGTGAGTATATAACTGCTTATTGAATAGAAGGGGAGCATGAGCTTTGTGATGGCAATGCTGAAGAGGCTCTATGAACCCGCAGGTTATTCCCACCAATGACAAGAAATTAAGACTGAATAGCAAACCTGTCCTCTCCCCTCCTGTAGGCACAATTCTTGTTTTAGTGTTAAATTGAATAGGACTTTGATTTGCTCACACTGCTACCCCTTCTTCTCGAATGTACCAAGTAACAGAACAGAAGATGATATATTTACCAAAATGTACAAAGAAATGTACCTTAACACTGGTACATAAGATCCAAGTCATTGAGGTTTTTTTTAAGCTTTTTTTACCAGGCAGAAGCTAAAAACAAACATTTTTGCACACAGGCCCATTGCGTCATTGCATTATTTCTCCAAATTGCCATAGTTAGTGTTAAACCTGAGTTTGGCAGTGTCCATAAACATTTTTTGAAAGTTATCTGCAAATATAAATTTCTATGTGAACCCCACAAGAACTGGCTGGAGGGTTTCCACGTCCTGCTATCCATTACTAATTAACATGTGTCCCCTGACAACCATTTTCAATCTAATAATCTTGCTACCCCTTACTAAGACAATATAAGTGAATAGGTTATATATCCCAACGTTTACTATTTTTTGTCAAAGGAATACTGTGTGGGAGTTGGTATTGCATAAGGAAGAGTTGTGACACTGTAGTAGAGAACAAAAAACAAAGCGCACCAACCTTGCGCATTACCTCAGTAAGCAATTCATAAATTTATTGATAAATTATACTCACGAGTGACACATTTAGAAGGGGGGTCCCTTCTTCCTCAGAGCTCTGAGGAAGAAGGGTCCCCCCTTCTAAACACCTCAGCTTGACCAAGAGTTTCTCCCTTCCGGATGGAACTTGCACGTGTCTCCTAACCCTGTGTTTGGTTTTGGATGTTGTATGCCTTTTTTACTGCTACTCTTGTGAGTATAATTTATCAATAAATTTATGATTTGTTTACTGAGGTAATGCGCAAATTTGGTGCACTTTGTTTTTTGCTCTCTACTACAGTCTGTATCGAGCGTTCCCAACTTCGTATTAGAGCCGCACAACCTTTGATCAGTGTTGGATGAACATTTATCATTTTTATTCGAATGGCCTTCTTATCTGGGTCCCTGAGTGCAGGGATGTGTGTCGACGAGTTGTGACACTGACCAGGGTTGTCTTCAGTGGGTTGACACTGGCAATTTCTGACAATACCTCCTTCTGATCTGCCATGTTGTGACACTTCCCTAGTTTGACAGAAGCAGTTTTTTTTAATGTAATTTCTGTTCTTGAATGACCAAGCATACTTTTGCTGGTTTACAAAGTATTAAAGGAAATAGAAGTATATAAAACGCCTAAATATTTGTTTCCTTTAATTTTAGGCAGCAGATGTTTGAGTTTGATGCAAAGTCTTCAGCAAAAGACGACGATGCTTTTCATTTCGTAAGTTATGTTCCAGTCAGTGGGAGACTTTACGAGTTGGATGGCTTACGAGATGGACCTATTGACCTAGGTAAGTATTTTCTGTGTTAACGCTATATTTTTTAGTTAGAGGTAAATGTATTTTCTTTCTATTGAGATTTTAATGCATCAATAATTCCATAACAAATGAGAGTGCGCCGATATGTGATTGCTAATGACAGTGGTATCCTTTATTTACATGTAACTTCTTCTGATATCTTCAAAACAACTCTATTGTGAAAAAACTCTTAAATTAGAGGTATGCCTGGTTCTCCACTTTTCACCATGAACACCATCAGGCAGCTTCTACTTAGCTGCAGGAAGTGACCAGAGTTGTATTGCTTAACTAGCTGCCGACCGCAGATAGCCGAATGATGGCTACACTGCGGCCGGCCAGTTCTGAGTGGACGTCATATGACGTCCTCCCAGAACGCGCTTTGCTGCGCGCCCCAGGGGGCGCGCACCTGGCGATCTCCGTGATCGCTGTGTCCTACGGACACAGCTGATCACGTGATGTGGTAAAAGGCCAATCACAGCGGCCTTTTACCACGTGATCAGCGGTGTCCAATGACACGCTGATCAGAGGGAAATGCAAGTGCCGGTTCTCGGCTGCACTTTCCTCACGCTGTCAGATCGTGAGGAAAGTACTGCCGAGGACCGGCAGTTGTCAGAGCGGGGATCGGCACTGATGATCAGTGCCCTGATGATCGGTGCCCAGCAGTGCCACCCGCAAGTTCCGCCCACCTGTGCCCAGCAGTGCGCCCACTAGCTCCGCCCACCTGTGCCCAGATCACCCACCTGTGCCCAGCAGTGCACCCACCTGTGCCACTCTGCAGTGCCACCCACCTGTGCCCAGCAGTGCACCCACCTGTGCCACTCTGCAGTGCCACCTACCTGTGCCCACCAGTGCCACCCACCTGTGCCCGCCCACCAGTGCCGCCCACCAGTGCCACCCACCAGTGCAGCCCAGCAGTGCTGCCAGTCAGTGCCACCAGTCAGTGCCCAGGGGTTGTGCCAGTCAGTGCCGCCAGTCAGTGCCCAGCAGTGATGCCAGTCAGTGCCGTCTATCAGTACCCATCATCAGTGCCGCCTATCAGTGCTGCATATTAGTGCCGCCTATCCGTGACACCTCATTAGTGCTGTCTATCAGTGCCGCCTATCCGTGCCACCTCATTAGTACTGCCTATCAGTGCCCATCAGTGCTGCCTATCAGTGCCCATCAGTGCTGCCTCATCAACGCACATCAGTGAAGGAGAAAAAATACCTGTTTGAAAAATTTTATAATAGAAACAAAGAAACTTTTTTTTTTTTTTCAAATTTTTTGCACTTTTTTTATTTATAGCGCAAAAAGTAAAGCGCCCAGTGGCGATTAAATACCACCAAAATAAAGCTCTATTTGTGAGAAAAAATGATCAAAATTTCATATGGGTACAATGTTGCATGACCGCGCAATTGTCAATCAAAGTGCGGCAGCGCTGAAAGCTGAAAATAGGCCTGGTAAATAAGGGGGTATAAGTGCCTGGTAGGCAAGTGGTTAATTACAGAAGAGTTAGGTCACCAACTTGGACTTTGCATGCCTTTTGTAAATCCAGCCCGGCTAACCTAGAGATGTAATATTTTCAGAAGTATTGAAGCCATGAGAAAAAAAGTTTTTTTTTTTTTTTTTCCCCAGTTTTTTTTTTCCAGAAAAAATGTACATTTTTGGAAACATTTTAAAAATATTCAGTGTTTTTAGAGCAGCTCTGGCATGCAAGGGTGTGTTTTTGTCTTCCTTGTAGCATTTGAAAAAGAATATTTCTTCTCACAATATTTGCAAATTGCAGCTTTCCTTTCAGCAGAATTTGCTATGTGTAAATGTGTCCAAACTCTAGATGTTGGTCTCACCATTTTACTGAGAGGAGGAAGAGAAAAAAAACTAATTACTGACCAGACTATAGGCATACATTATGCTGTGATGGTAGAGAGCATTAATAGGAATCATTTAAGGGTTCTAAAAATTAACTAAATTGTCAGACAAATTTACCCTGCTACCTGTCAAGGCCTGAGAGGAAGACAGAAACTAACATCTACTGTATCCCAACAATCATCCAACTGTAGGAGGTACAAAATGGAGCCCATAAGCAAACTAAACTGGAACCTTTCTCATACAGTACACCTTAGTGGCAGAAATGTATATATCTCTTGTTTGAGAACTGCATTGGGAAGCACAGTGTTACTTGAATTGTATTCCAGGATTTGCTTGTCTTCAGCTGAGAGAACTTGCAATCATTTAAGACTTTTCATAAAGTCTCAAATGTTTCATTAAGGTCTTCATGTTATGTCATTTGAATACCATGTCATAGAAATATTATTTATCATTTTTAAAAGAACATATTCCACACTTTCTTCGATTTTTTTTTTTTCTGGACAAATCGGCTTTGGAAAAAAATTTCAGTTTTTTTTCCAGTCCTTAACATCTCTAGTCTAACATTTTAACCTCCGCTTATGTATTTCAAACAAGAGCTTCCGGTTTGTTTTTGTTTTTTTAAATTAAAATAATAAACATGTCATACTTAGAGCAGCCCCGATCCTTCTCTCCTCAGATCCCCGATAGCGCTCATGGCTCCTCCTCTTCATCTAGTGCCCCCATAAGAAGCCACTTGCTATGGGAGCACTTGTGCGGGCACGCTCCTGTGCCCCGTTACCTGCGTCCATAGACAGAGAGTTTGACAGCAGCAATCTGCCCTGTGAGCAGGGACAGAACCAGGAGAGCCGCTGCTCTCATGCACAGTGCTGGATCATGATAGGGCTCAGATAAGTACAAGAGGGGGTTGAGGGTTATCCCAGACACAAGTTTTTTACTTTAATGCACAGAATGCATTAAGGTAAAAAGATCTTAAGGCTTTACAACCACTTTGTTGGGGGGGGGGATAGTTACACTGCTCTGTAAACATTTTTAGGCAGGTGTGAAAAAATGCTGTAAATTTTAGAATGCTTTCAGAAATATGTGTTTAATAGTTTTTTTTATCAATTCACAAAGTGGAAAGTACATGGACAGAAGATAAATCCAAATCATAAAATCAGAATTTGGTGTGACCACCCTTTGCCTTCAGAAACCGTATCAATTATTTCACACAGGTCCACTTGCACACAGTTTTTGAAGAAACTCATAAGGCAAGTTGTTCCAAACATCTTGGAGAACTAACTACAAATCTTCTGTGCATGTAGGCTGCCTCAAATCCTTCTGTCACTTCATATAATCCTAGTCGGATGCGATATTGAGATCAGAGCTCTGTGGAGCCAAACTATCACTTCCAGTACTTGTTCTTTTTTTATGCTAATTAATCCTTAATGACATTGGCTGTATGTTTGGGGCTGTTGTCCTGCTGCAGAATAAATTTAGGGCCTATCACACGCCCCCCTGATAGTATGGCATAATTTAGAAGTATCTGCCTGTATTTCTCTGCATTGAGGACACCATTGATACTGACCAAATCTCAAACTCCATTTGCATAAATGCAGCCCCAAACTTGCAAGGAACCTCCAGCGTCCTTCACTGCTGCCTGCAGACACTCATTATTGTACTGCTGTCCAGCCCTTCTGCAAACAAACCTGCCTTCTGCTACAGCCAAATATTTCAGAACACCAGCTGCCATTTTTCTGCAACCCCTTGTTTACAGCTAGGAAGTATGGCATTTTGGCTGTCAATTTTCCATGAAGACTGCTTCTAGCCAGATTTCTCCAGACAGTAGATGTGTGTACCTGGGTCCCACTTGCTTCCAGCAGCTCTGTGCTGATGGCACTGCTGGACATCTTCCGATGTTGAAGGGAAGTAGGCATGATGTGTCTTTCATCTGCTGCATTAAGTTTCCTTGGCTGACCACTGCGCCTACGTTCCTCAACATTGCCCATTTCTTTGTGCTTCTTCAAAAGAGTTCGAACAGCACATCTTGAAACCCCAGTTTACTTTGAAATCTTTGCCTGGGAGAGACATTGCTGATGCAGTATAACTACCTTGTGTCCTGTTGTGCTCAGTCTTGCTGTGGTGGCATCTGTGGCATAAAAGGGTCTTTCACATCCTCATCTTAGTAGTAGAGTTTGGCCGTTCACCCAGTTTTAAGCCTCCTACACAGTTATTTGTTTCAGTTGATGAATGTGTTTCAACCTGCATATGAAATTGATGATCATTAGCAACTGCATGGTATAATTGGTTAATCATACACATGATTCTAATCCTACAAAATCCCTGACTTTGTGGAACTATAAGAATTGATGCTGGTTTATAAGCAAAGGGTAGTCACACCAAATATTGGTTTTAGATTTTTCTTCAGTTTGCTCACTTTTGCATTTTGTAAATTAATAAAAATAAACTATATAAAACTATATATTTTTGAAAGCATTCAAACTTTACAGTATTTCTTCACACCCACCTAAAACGTTTGCACAGTACTGTATGTTTTAATTGTTAGGGATATGTTAGAGGACAGGGCAATACTAGTCCAAATTTGAGGACCATGATAACTGGGCTGAGGGTTAGTGAATGTAGAGACTTGCTGATATTAGGGATTTTGATATTTTAGTTCTCTGACAGTTTCAACCTGAATGATCACATTCAAAAAAGCAAAATTTTAAATATTAGTACAAACACAGTCGTAAAAAAATATTTAAAAACATTTAAATTTGTTTTTCTTGTTTTCTTTTATTGCAGGAACATGCAACCAAGATGACTGGATCGGTGTTGTGCGGCCAGTTATTGAAAAGCGAATGCAAAAGTAATTTAATATTTTTACTACTTTTCCTCAGTCTGCTGTGACTACAAGCATATATTGGGACTTAATATAATGCTGTCCAGGGACAGACTGAGTAGGCTGTGACTGGAAGAATTTAAATATTGCCTGTCAGACGTTTAAGTCGGTATTGTTTTGCTGCATTTGACGTGTTTGAAACATGTCACATGGGGGTCAGCAAATTGGCATTTACTGATAACAGTACACATTACAGTTCACAGGCTGAGTTTGAACTGTGTTGCATTGCATTTTTGGTTGCAGCATGTCCTATCAAGGTGCAGGCAAATTTGGTCAAATTCAACCTTTTCTTGTGGATGAACATGAAGATATCTTTGTTTAAAATTCCGAAGACATGCCGAAGAATCTAAAAGTTTACCCGAATCCTACATGTCTTTGGCAGACTTGGGTTAGGTTATCTTTATGTTGTAACAAAGTTGATTTAGTCCAATTTATAGTTAATCCCGAGAAGGTACCAAATTGTTTAATAGTGTCCATTACAGCCTATAGTGAACTCCAAGTGTTACCCAAAAAAAGAAGCATTTAACTATGGAACCCCTTGATAGCGTCATGAAGTCTGCTGTGATTTTGGCTGTAGTAACAAAGAGGTGCCCCCCATGTGTTTCCCTTCCTCGTAAAACATCAGTTACTTATTGTCTTTCTTAAAGGTAGACAAATATTTCAATATATCCTGGGATGCCACCAACTCAGCTTCTGTATGTGGGTAAGGTGAAGCAATGTACACCTGTTCTTTCAGGCCTGTCTGACGAATCGGACTCTTCCAACAACCTAGAAGAGAATTTTATCTCATTAATCTCTTTTAATAAGAATTTTTAAAAAAAAATATGGCTTAAACAGGCTTGCACTATCCATGCTTGTAGATAATTATTTTTTTTTATATCAGAAAAGATTTTTTTATTTGTACAAATTCAAGCATACAGGTTCCAGAAATACTCACAGTACAATACAAAAATGTGATGTACAGGATCAGGTAATCAAGTACAGCTTCCAGCATCAGAACTGTGTGGCATACCCCAAAGTCAGATAGTGTTAAAGTGACAGCTTTTTTTTTTTTTGTTTTTTTTCTTATAAATAACAAACATACTGTATCTATACTTACCTGCTTTGTGCAGTGGTTTTGCACAGAGCAGTCTAGATCCTCTTCTTTTCAGGTCCCTTCCGCTGTTCCTGGCTCCTCCCCCTTGAGCAGTGCCCCCAGGGAAACTCCCCGCTCTCTCCTTATTGGCTTACTGGCTGTGATTGACAGCAGTGGGAAGAAGTGGGCTCCCGCTGCTGTCTCAGCCAATGAAAAGGAAGGGTCCCCAGACAGCTGTCAATGTTGTTGGATCGGAGGGGGCTCAGGTAAGAATTGGAGGGGTCACTGCGCACAGAAGATTTTTAACCCTCATGCATAGAATACATGAAGGTAAAAAAAAACTTAAACCTTTAGAATCATTTTAACCAACAGCAGACAAAGGCATCCTAGCCCAGTATCTTATCAATAACCAAATATACTGGTGCCAACTTCCCTAAACCCTGTCAAATTTAGCAGGACATTTGCAGTGCTGATAAGTGACTCGTTCATATCTTAGGGTGGTACCCATGTGGTCAATCCATTCCTTAAGGGATGAAGGGTAATTACTTTTCCAGTGCTAAAGAATAGCTTTATGTACCTGAAACAAGGCCCTGGATGTGGCTTCCATAGTAAAGGCATCCGTGATAATATCATCTAAAATCCCCAGCAGACGTCTGTAGTCAAAGGGGGGATGGCTGTTTTGGAATACACTATTAACAGTAGCAAGAACTGACTCCCAATATCTGTGCAATTTTGGGAACCTCCACAGCATATGCATTCGATCCCCATGATCCCTACTGCATTTAGGGAAGATTGGGTCTTGCAGAATTTCCAGTTTGAACAGTTTTACCTGGGTATAATGCACTCGCAGTAAAAGGTACAATTGTGATAGACGCTGAGAGGCATTAAGAGAACTAGCATACACCGCTTCCAGCACATTTTCCCACTGTTCTCCAGGCATGCCCCCCACATCAGGCTCCCACAAATCCACAGCCCTATACACCTCCAAATATATATTCAGTAAAGATGCATGGCAATTAGAAAAGATGGTTATATTTGGCAAATAATTGAGATTCCAAGCCCTCTGGGAGCAAGGAGGAGTGGGCATGTTGAAGCATAATGGACAGGAAAGAGTCTCGAGACTCACCAACTGGCTCTTATGTGATCATACCCTGCTGCAGATGCTGCAATTGAGCAGCCAAATAGTATACCCATGAGTTCAGAAATGCTATTCCCCCTATTTCTTTAGGTTTTTGTAATTGTTCTAAGCAGATCCTTGCTGAACCTTGCCACCAGAGTAGTTGATGAAAAATGGAGTTAAGTGGCATAAAAAGCTTAAGGGGCAGAACTATGGGAGTGTTATGAAGAAAGCATAGAAACTGAGGCATTACAATCATTTTCATTAAATTAGCTCTTCCTACCACAGAAAGCAATAGTTTTTGCCAAACGTTTACATTATCCCAAAATTTTAATGTGAAGAACTCGACAAGGTTAATGGCTGTTGATTTACCAGGCATGAATAGCCAGTCTGATCAGGGTGGATAATGCCCTGTTTAGGCGTAGAGCCAGAAACTTTGCAAGGATCTTTATATCTGACTGAAGCAGAGAAATGGGCCTAAAAAAGCTTGGATCCATAGGAGACTTGCCCAGCTTCAGCAGGAGAACAATAATTGCTTTGGGCATAGAATCAGGAAGACGTTTAGATTTTAAGGTGGCAGTGAATATTTCCAATAAATGAGGCAGAACAGTTTCTGAATATCGCCTGTAAATCTCTATGGGAATTCCATCTTCCCCCAGGGCTTTACAAGCAGAGAATGAACCAACCACCTCCTGCATCTCCTCAATAGTTATAGGAGCATCTGATTGTGCTTATTTCTCTGTCAATCGTATGTGCACCGGTGTTACTTAAACATAAATCAATCCTAGATAAAGATAAATGAGTTGAAAAAGCCAGCTTTGAGGAATTTCTAATCTTCCACAAGTCCTGCCATTAGAAATTCCAAATAAAGTGGGCCAACAGGGATCCTGTAGATGTCGGTGGACCAACAGGAGGATGATGCCTATCCTGCTGTGACTGTAGGCAGCTGTTAAAGTCTCCCAGTATGAAGAGCGTATGTCAGGCTTGTCAGATAAGTCACCAAATGTCTCGCATTGGTAGAAAAGGGTGGTGGTATATAGACTAGTACAATAACACTAGCAATATTGCAAGACCTTCAATTAACCTCAGACATGAGCTTCTTGAAAAATGATCATGACCCAAGATGCAAGTACACACCGTCCCCCCAGCAAGCATAGAAAGGACCTGTCCAGCATCCCTAACAATGCTCCCCAAATAGGCCATAAGGATGTAAGGGATATGGGAACCATCCAAGTTATTGTAATAGCGAAGCTGAAGCCATATGAGCAGGTGTAGTTCTGGAACCAGGTTTAAATAGGTGCAAACTGAAAATACAAGACATATTGATTGCAAAAGAGTACATATCCCACCCAACAGGATAGGAAGGTTTAGAAAAAATAGTGGAGTGCTAATACCAACAACAAAAATTCCAATTAGGTTATTCCTTCTATTCCCAGAAGGTCCTTTTCTGAGAAAGCCCCTGGGCATAGTGTCCATCAACGGAGATATGCATACATTGTAAAGATAGAAACCACGTTGGTCCCCCAAACTACAAAACAAGGAATATATAAAAATCTGATCTCCCTGCTCGTATATCTTCCAAAAGAAAAAAGGAGAAAAGAGACTGCTCTGCTGTAAGGCAGTGATCACTCACGCTTGATAACAAGTGGTCATCCAGCTTCTTCCTCCTCAGTGTCCACTGAGAGAGGTGTCATTCACATCCAGCAATTCCATAGAATGCCAGAGACAGCATTGTTAAAGAAGTGGGTCCTACCACAAGCTGTACCCACAAGCGGGCAGGGTATAGCATGGCATACGTGAGCAAAAGTCTCTGCAGATGCTTTTTGACTTCCACAAACTTCGAGCATTTATGCTGCACTAAAGCAGAAAAATCCAGATAAAAGGATACAGGGACACTGTTGTACTTGATATTGCAATGTTCCCTGGCTAAACGCGGCACCGTTTCCCTGTCCCTTTAGTGAAGTAGCCTGGCAAAGATAGATCTAGGCAAATTCCCTAGGAGGCATACGTTGGGGGCAAACAGAGGCATAAAAGTATCGTGCCCAGATATGTCCTGCAACCATTTTTCCACTAGTTCAGTAGGATCATTTCCTTCGGGGCGCCTGAGAAGACTGTGGACATTGTTGCATCTTAAATAGTTCTCAGTATCATCCACTCGGTCATTACCTGCATGCACCATGCGGGTTGTAGATTTAGGTTCAGCAGCTAAAGGTGGCAGCTAGTCCTCCAAATCACTAATATGAGACTCCGCAACTGTAGTGCGTTCACAGATTTTCTGAAAGTCCTGTCTAAACAAATCGGCTTCCTCTTGCAGTCCTCCCAACTGGGATTTAACTGATTTAACTGTGGCAGTACAGGTTTTCATTGCTTTCAGAATTTCACCCAAAATAGGCTGCTGCTCTCTCTCCCTAAGGTCTGCTGTATCATCCATGATCTCCTCATCAGAGGACTGTAATGCAGCCAGGCCTCTTTCTGGTGGAGGGTGCAGCAGCCTGTGTATCTGCAAAGCATTCTCCCAGCTCCACGTCTCCCCGTACCTTAGCCTGAGGCTTTGGGAGCTTTTGGGCATAATAGACTGTCTGTGGGGCTGTCCTTACCCGACTGCCGGGTGTTCTTTCCAGCTTTAGCTGTCCTCTCCTTCAGCTTGTCCAAGCCACAAGGCATTCTCTGAGGCTATGCCAATCCACCAGCATTTCGGAACTTCTGGACTGCTGCTTCCTCAGATTTAAGACTCATCATGGGTGCTGCCATTGCACAAAATATACCAGTAGACTGGGAACAGTCCGAGGCCGTGAATAATGCTGGTCACAGAGCGTTTGGTAGTCATGCAGAGGATTGGTGACAGGGAGCCTCACGAACCACAACTGCCCGATCTTGCCACACCCCCCATGTTGTAGATAATTGATTGGCTGTAGCTATGACTAGAGCTTCTCATAAACAAATCATTTTGAACATTTTTGTTTTTGTAACTGTTACATTTATTTAAGATGTACAGTGGTACAGACAAACAGAGGTGCATTAAACCTAGTCAAGCGGACAATATATGATAAGGTAAACAGAATACGTTAATATCCAAAAACAGAAGAGTCCTACAATAGCATCCTGATGAAATTCTGTGTTCCACCCAAGACACAAAACGAACAAGCTAGTCAAACAGGAACTTGGTGGGACCAGCCGGGGAAGGGGAGCGAGGGGGGAGATGAGGAGGAAAAGGGGAATAAAGCAGGGAGAGAGTTGGGGAGGGTAGGAGTTGGAGGGGGGGGGAGAAAGTAGGGAAAAGGGAAAGACAGAGGGCATGGGAGGAGATTAGGTGGTACAGGTAGCCATACGTTATTTGGGTGCTACAAAAATCTTCAAATAACTGGAGACATCACAACCTGTATTGTGAGGAGGATAGAGAGGAAGAGCACCATTAATTGCTGCCTTCCATCCAGAAACAGTGGGTGGGGTTGTCAGCTTCCATCTCAACAAAATATCTCATCTAGCTTAATAAGCAGAGAAGACAAACAGCTTACTATGCTTTGGTGCCTCCACAAGATCAATAAGTCCCAACAGCATTATCAGCGGGTCCATAGGAACAGACAGGTAACCAACTGCGTTGAGTGTCCAATACCCCAGTCCAAAAGGGACACATCCTCGAACATAACCAAAACATGGTTAAGTGTGCCCTCAACCATTTCACAGCGGGAACACTCCGCCATTCTGCCAGGATACATTGCAGCCAGTCACTGAGGAGTAGAGCATTGTCTATGGATAAATTTGTCGCAATATCTTAATGCCATACCAAGCCCACACAGCAGGACCTGGTACCATGTGCAGATGAGGAAGTGTAGGGTTGCCCCAGAGTGGTGTGTAGGTGGCATTTATGCCATATTGAACCCTAGCCTGCCTCCATACTGTCAGAGTCGTCTGCATAAGGGTAGTGATGGCCGGGTTAGACTTCGGGCCCCTATAAACAAGGTTACTGAACTCTGCATAAGAGCCCAATATAGCTGCTTCCAGGATCACCGCCACGTTGTACCTAGCTGAGAGAACCACCAGTACACTGTAACTAAGACAGCTGCCCTGTAGTACAGTAGGAGCTTAGGCAGCGCCAGGCCACCCCGATTGGTAAATGTAAGGTAGATCAGGAAAGTCTAGGAGCTCCCCCAGCCCAGAGAAACACAGACAATGCCATCCACACAACAGAAAAAGGATTGTGGAATCTGTATAGGAGTTTGGAGGGAATAAATGGAGAGATTTGGTTAAAAAAAATAATTTTAAAAAGATTTACTTTATGGTGCTAATAGGTAGGGAGGACCAGGCACTAAATTTAGTCTGCAGATGTTGCAAAAGGGGAAGGAGACAGTCTGAACCACCACACCTAAGTATTTAAATTTGGAGACTGATTTTATAGGGGCCAACGGAATGACAGGGTTCTTGATGCAAGAGGGAATAATATTGATTTTTCCCAGTTTATGCGCACTCCAAAATAATGGCTTAAGCGATCAATAATGTCAAGCGCTGCTTTAAGAGATAGAACACTCCTCCAGGTATAGAAGAGTGTTGTCTGCATACAAGGAATCCCAGGCTTCCCAGTCACCCACAGGAAGCCCTCGCAAGGTCTTAGAGGAGAGGATCAGACAGGCCAAGGGCTCGATCGCCAGAGCAAAGAGACCTAGCGAAAGGGGAGAGCCCTGTCAAGTGCCTCTGTGGAGAACAAAAGAAGGGAGATTACAGCATTATTAGTATGGATTCTCGCATATGGTGAGTTGTAGAAGCACTTGACCCATGAGATGAATTGGGGCCAAATCTGAAACGCCGAAGAGCCTCCCACAGGTATTTCCATTTGACTGATTCTTTAAGGGACAGCATGACACCTGGGCTTTCTCTGGTACTGGCAATAGAGATGTGAGTGAATAACCTTCATATGTTAATGTCAGTGCCTTCACCCGGGATGAAGCCTGTCTGATCATTATGCACTAACATAGAAATAATCAAACAATCTCCCAGCAAGCACTTAGCGAAAATTTTCATGTCTGTATTCAACAGGGAGACTGGCCGGTAAAGAGGAGCCCTGTCCATGCTTTAAAATCACCAATATCACTGTCTGCAGCATAGACGGTAGCAAATTTCCTGTCTACTGTAGGGGATTTTTGGAATTTTATGCTGCTCTCATGGATCCTACAGCACAAGCCCAGGATTATTAGGAAAAAATAAATTGTTTTGTGGGAGGATTAAATGGATCTTGTTGATGATGATGACGCCTTGCAGGAAGTTTTAACTAGCTACCTCTTTAGCCTGCCTATAATTTGATAAGCTGACTCAATTATTTTACTCCTCTGTGCCTATCTGACACCAATTCATCTAGCAAGATATACAGTAAACAATCTTATATAGCCCATTATGTTTTACGAGTTAGTGGACTACTGGCACTTTCTTTTACCAGCTTTGGTTTTGCCCACAGATATAGGCTTGCTGGAAGTAGGTTTTACCCTTTCTGCATGATGTCATGGGCTCTCCAGTACAACCAGATCCTTGGCTTTGCTTGCAGGATCCTCATGGGACTAGAATTAAATATTTCTCACGGTCGTTAACGGTCTTCTGTGACCATTGGGTTTATAGTGCCAACTACAGGAGCAGGAAACGTGGCAAGAAAAAAAACAGCACCGCCCATGGGCAGTCCTAGATGGTGTAAACCCACTCTCTGATATACAGTTAGGTCCATATATATTTGGACACAGGCACAATTTTTGTTTTTTTCAGCTATTTACCAAAACATATTCAAGCTATAGTTATATAATGGATATGAGCTGAAAGTGCACACTCTCAGGTGTAATTTGAGGGTATGTACATGCAAATTGGAGGAAGGGTTCAGGAATTACAGCTCTTAAGAGTAGCCATCCCCCCTTTTTCAGGGGACCAACGTAATTGGACAGTTGAATCAAAAGGCCAGGTATGGGCTACTCCTTCGTTAATTCTTGATCAATTAAGCAGGTAAAAGGTCTGGAGTTGATTCTAAGTGTGGGATTTGCATTTGGAATCTATTGCTGTGACCCTGCATCATGCGTTCAAAGGAGCTGTCCATGCAAGTGAAACAGGCCATTGTAAGGATTCACAAACTAAACAAATCCATCAAAGAGATTGCAGCAACATTAGGAGTGGCCAAATCAACAGTTTGGAAATTCTGAGGAAAGAAGAACACACTGGTGATATCAGCAACATAAAAAGGCATGGACGTCCACGGAAGACAACAGTGGTGGATAATCGCAGGATCCTCTCTATGGTAAAGAAAAACCCATTCACAACATCCAGACAAGTGAAGGACACTCTCCAGGAGGTGGGCATATCATTATCAAAGTCTACAATCATGAGAAGACTTCACAAGATCAAATACAGAGGGTTCACCACAAGGTGCAAACCATTCATAAGTCTGAAGACAAGAAAACCAGATTAGGCTTTGCCAAAAAACATCTAAAAAAGTCAGACCAGTTCTGGAAAAGCATTCTTTGGATGGATGAAACTAAGATTAATCTGTACCAGAATGAAGGGAAGAAAAAAGTGTGGAGAAGGCTTGGAACAGCTCATGATCCAAAGCACACGTTGTCATCTGTAAAACATGGTGGAGGCAGTGTGATGACATGGCCAGTCATGGCTTTCAGTGGCACTGGGTCATTAGTGTTTATTGATGATGTGACAGAAGCAGCCAAATGAATTCTGCAATGTTTAGTGATATACTGTCAGCCCAGATTCAGCCAAATGTAGCAAAGTTGATTGGAATGCGCTTCACAGTACACATGGACAATGATCCGAAACACATTGCAAACGCAACCCAGGAGCTTTTGAAGGAAAAGAAGTGGAATATTCTGCAGTGGCCAAGTCAATCACCTGATCTCAACCCAATTGAGCATGCATTTCACTTGTTGAAGGCAAAACTAAAGGCAGGAAGACCCACAAACAATGAGCAATTGAAGATAGCTACAGTTAGAGCCTGGCAAAGCTTCAGAAAGGAGGAAACCCAGTCTTTCGTAATGTCCATGGGTTCCAGACTTCAGGCAGTCCATTGTCCGTAAAGGATTCTCAACAAAATATTACAAATGAACATTTTATTTATGATTATATTCATTTGTCCAATTACTTTTGGTCCTTTGCAAAAGGGGGGATGGATGGATACTCTTAAGAGCTGAAATTCCTTAACCCCTCTTCCAATTTGGATGTACATACCCTCAAATTAAACCTGAGAGTGCGCACTTTCAGCCCATATCCATTATATAACTAAAGCTTGAATACGTTTTGATAAATACCTGAAAAAAACTAAAATTGTGTGTTTTTCCAAATATATATGGACCTAACTGTAGGCCTAGAGTGGGAGTAAGGAGCTAGTTCTCTGCTGGGACGTGTGGTTCCATAATATTGTTTCCATTTTTTTCTTGGTATCTTTTCCTGCGGAGATCTTCAGTCAACAGCCATGATGGACGACACACTGGATAATGTACATCCAGTGGTCACCGCAGTCTGGCCAATGAGCTCATGCAGACTTTTAGCACCGCACTGCGCCAGCTGCAACAAGCCCCATCCTAGACTGGGGTGGCCAAGGAATTAATCCTCTTGCAGTGACCCCGAGTGGCCTGACCTTTCATCAGTCCACCTTGTTTCAGGAGGAGATCTGCCCCTGGGGTTTCTAGCCCTGTCCCCCTCAATGGTGGTGGTGGGGTCCTACAGTCCCTCCGCTTCTTTGGACGTGCTGTTGGTTGCCTGTGTGTTTTTGCTCCAAAGAGGAAGTGGCGTGGACGCAAGGGCAAGTGAGAAATGTCCCCCATCCAGTCCTTCCTCCTCGGGTGAATTTGAGTCAGTCTGTCTCTGTTGCTGCTAGTCACGCTTTCCCTGTGCACCCAGAGGCTGCAACCCATAACTCCTCTAAAGCGAGGGCATCTCCCCTGCTGCTGTTTTTGTGAACAAACAGATGCTGGTGCTTCTATGCCGCAACTCTGAGCGCAAACTCCCTACTGCTGACAGTCCTCTGGAGCTACGGTGGTCCTTTTTGTGGGACCTTTTTTTCGGTATGTTATTGCTTTGGTGAGACCCATCCGGAGTGGCCCTTCTGCCTGTCATGGATCCTTCTGTCTCTAGGCTGAACAGGCCACCTCAAGTCCCAGGGGCAAATCTCACATCCTCATCAAGGGTGCTTTGCCCATCTCCAGGGTCTAGATGGCTTTTGACAGGATTGCCCTTTCATAACGAGTGTCCTTTTTGTGCCCCGCTAGACATCTTTCCAATTCCTTTGGGTGGGCAGCAGTGTCCTTCTAAAGCAATCTTGGGCGGGCAAGGAGCCCTGCACTAGTAGGGTCTTCCCCTCTGTGCATCTGCGTGGCCTTTCCTTTTTTCCTTTTTTCGCTCCCCAGGCTACTCATACAGGAGCTCTTTAAGCGCTTTTGGGAGTCCAAAGCATGTTGCTGACCTTTCCATTCTCATGACCCACAGTCATTCTATCCATGACACAAGGCTTGGCCCACCTGTTTTTTCTCCACGGTGGGGGCTGTCTTCTTTGATTCGTGGACCTTTGGATTACCTTCTCTCCCATCTGATGTGTTTGTGACCTGCTATTGTTGGACTATGGAAAAGGTTTTCTTCCTCCACCCCACCCCCCCTAGAGGTACAGGATCGGTTGGACTCTTGACTTCTTTAGAACCGTTTACGGTATATTATAAAGGTTAAAATCCATAGGATTTGTGCGTAGGATGAATAGGCGGGGTGACGTACATAACCTGCCTAGTTATCCAAGTGTGCTTTACAAATAATTTTACATTAATCCTGAGTTGGTTACAATCCTATAGTTCCAAAAATATTGGCACCCTTGCATTTCTGTCAGATAATGCACCACTTTGCCCAGCAATTACAAATATTCAAGCATTCTCATGTTTATTTCTTTTGTTTGTATTGGTATGACAAAAAAGCAAAGAAACAAAAAGCCAAATCTATTCCATCCAAAACCCCAAAAATGTACTGGACAAATTTATTGGCACCCCCAATTTAATATTTGGTAGCACACCCCTTGGAAAAAATATCAACCGCTTCCTGTAACCATCAATGAGTTTCTTACACCTTTCTACTGGAATTTTGGACCAATGTTCTGTCGCCAACTGCTCCAGGTCTCTCAGATCTGGAAAAAAACAGACAAGGGCGCACTCTCATTGTGCATCACCGTGGTAAAACACGTGTTTATTGAATAAAAAGAGGATATATACTCACAAAGCAACGTGATTAAAAGCAGTATAGGTGGTCCACAAAGACAGTCACAATACATCTGTGTCTAATGATGCGAATGAGCTGACGCGTTTCGGGAGCTAAACCCCCTTCCTCAGAGCTAGCCACGGTAATGCACGATGAGAGTGCGCCCTTGTCTGTTTTTTTCCACTAGTGCTCAGATTTCCCGATCTTAGAAGGGCTGCACCTCTTCGGTTGGCATTTTGGCATCTTCTTGGGTGTATGAAGAATGGAGCGCTGGTTACGTTTGTTTATCTCTCAGATCTGAGATCTTTCCACAGGTTCTCTATGGGTTTGAGATCTGGACTCTTGGCTGGCCAGTTCAGTACTCTCCAGCGCTTTGTCTGAAACCATTTTTGGGTGCTTTTTGACGTGTGCTTTGGGTCATTGTCCTGCTGTAAGACCCATGACCTCTGACGGAGATGCAACTTTCTGACACTGGGCCCTACATTGCACCCCAGAATTTTTTGGTAGTCTTCAGATTTCATAATGCCATGCCCACGGTCAAGGCACATCCTGTGCCTGAAGCAGCAGAGCAACCCGAGAACATCAGTGAACCTCCACCATGTTTGATTGTAGGTACTGTATTATTTTCTTTAAAGGCCTCATTTCTTTTTCTGTAAACAGTAGAATGATGGGCTTTACCAAAAATCTGTAATTTTGATTGATGTCCACAGCACATTCTTCCAAAATAACTTTGGCTTCCTCAGCTAAGTTTTGACAAGCTCCAGCCTGACTTTGTTTCTGTGTCAGCAGTGGGATCCTCCTGGGTCTCCTAACATAACATCCTTTTTCATTTAGATGGCAACGTATAGTGCGAGCTGACACAGTTGTACCCTGTGCCTGAAGGTCAGCTTGAATTAGTCTGGACGTTGATCAAGGTTCTTTGGCCACCATTCGAACAATCCTTTTTTTGCAATCTTTGATTAGGTTTTTCTCTTTTGTCCACGTCCAGGAAGATTAGCTCCGGTGCCAAGGGACTTCTTGATAATGTTGCGCACAATGGACACAGGAACATTAAGATCTCTGGAGATGGACTTAAAAACTTGGAAAAGTCCATGCTTTTCCACAATTTTTGTTTTCAAATCCTCAGACAATTCTTTGCTGCTCTTTCTCTTCTCCGTGCTCCATATGGCACAAAGAAACGCACAAAAGGAAGGATGAGTGAATTTTTCACCATTTTAACTGATTGTGTAATTTTTATATTGTGAGCACCTGTTAATTGATACATGTGAGTTTAATTACAAATTACAGAAGCATCATAAGCTTGGAATGCAATTTTGAAAAGGTGGCAGTAATTTTCTGTCATACCATTACAAACAAAAGAAATAAACATGAGAATGCCTAAACATTTGTAATTGCAACAATTTTCTGGGCGAAGTGGTACATTATCTGACAGAAATGCAGGAGTGCCAATATTTGTGGCCAAGACTGTACTTGTTTTGCAGGCAACAGATGGCAAACTGGTAATTTTACAGACTAGAGAACACGTGTATGTTTCAGGAGTTCTCCCAGTCACCTACAGGTATATTCCAGGAAATACA
Source organism: Staurois parvus (assembly GCF_062004578.1). NCBI lineage: Eukaryota > Metazoa > Chordata > Amphibia > Anura > Ranidae > Staurois > Staurois parvus. Next base: position 1,153,582 of record NW_028318393.1, read on the forward strand.
TGAAACCTCTGTAATAATGCCGTAAGGCTCCTCATAAACATTGCCCTCCTAAGCAATGAGTGAGATGTAGCCCTCTTATCAAAGCAGGAAAGAAGCATGGTCCATCAGAGTGAGAGGAACAACTGAAAATTCTGTCCATTTTGGCCAGCTGAAGGTAAACCTTTGATAATGAAATAGCTTTTGCTATAACTGCAAAAAGAGAAAAACTACAGCCCTGGAGGACACAAAGGGTTCCTGTACAAGAGTTAATGAACGGACAGTGTAAATTCTAGCTTCTTATAGCCTAAAGGAAGCTGGGTGTCCCTCAGACAAAACTACTTACAGTGGCAGAAAAAAGGTACTGTATTTTTCGCTCCATAAGACACACTTTTTTTTCCCCCAAAAAAGGGGGGAAAATGTCAGTGCGACTTATGGAGCGAATATGGAGTGGCCGGTCTGGTATTGCTGCTGCCGCCACCCTGTCAGAATACTGGGCCGGCCGCTCAGCTCTTCTCTGCAGTAAGACCTTACCTGTTCCTCGGTCCAGCACTGTACAGTCTTCCCACGACGGCATCTTTAGTGTGGGCACCCGGCTGTGACAGCCGGGTGCCCACTGCGCATGCGCGAGAAGCCCTACGCTTTGTGAATGGCCCTGCGCCTTCTGGGACACATGACAGGTCCCAGAAGACGCCGGGCCATTCACAAAGCGCAGCACTTCTCACACATGTGCAGTGGGCACATGGCTGTCAGCCAGGTGGCCACCCTAAAGGGAGGACAACTCTGCGGAAGTGGGAGCGGATACCTGTCCAATTCAGGTACCCACTCCCCCTCCCTCCCCAAAGGTCCGCAGTCTCTTGGTTATCCCCTGTACTGCCTGCAGTCTCTTGGTCATCCCCTGTACTGCCTGCAGTCTCTGGTCATCTCCTGTACTGTGTCCGCAGACTCTGGCCATCTCCTGTACTGTGTCGGCAGTCTGGTCATTTATTTCTGTATTGTGTCTGCAGTCTATTGGTTCAGAATATTTTTTTTCTTGTTTTTCACCTCTAAAACCTTGGCGCGTCATATGGTCAGGTGCGTCTTATGGAGCGAAAAATACAGTAGACTCAGTACATAGAATCTCGCCAGCCTTGGCATTTTTGCAGACAAATGAAGAACCTTCATTCACATTGGTAGCACAGGTACGGTTTATTTCTTTCCAAATCAAAGGAGTGATTTTCCCTTTGGGCAGCCACCCTTGGTTTACCAGGGTGTACAGTGCATGTGGATGCTGTAGACACTACAGGCAAACTTCTCTTGTGCAAAACTGTATTTTTCTATTTGAATCTATGCAGGTGCATGAAATTAGACAAGTACGCCCATCAATATGAGCCCTAAAATTCCTGTATTAAAGTGATTCTAATGGCTTATTTTTCTTTAAGAAATAACAAACATGTCTATATTTACCTGCTGTGTGCAGTGGTTATGCACAGAGCAGCCTGGGTCCTCCTCTTCTTTCGTCCCCCGCAGGCTCACCTGGCCCCTCTCCCCTGTCAGGTGCCCCCACAAAAAGCAGCTTGCTATGGGTGCACCTGCTGCTCCATGTCCATTCACACATGGTGCCGTGGCTCGTCCCCCCCTCTTTTCTCATTGGCTCACTGGCTGTGATTGACAACAGTGGGAGCCAATGGCTCCCACTTCTGTCTCAGCCAATGAGAAGAGGAAGTCTTGGGATAACCTGTTCACATCGCTGGATCGAGAAGGGGCTTAGGTGAGTATTAGGGAGGCTGGGGGTGATGTATACAGAAGGTTTTTTTTACCAAGGTAAAAACCTTGAGCCTTTGGAACCACTTTAAAGCGGAACTCCAGGAAAATATATTTTTTCTTTTATCCTGGATACTACAGATAGTGATATTCTTCCAGTGCTGCAATTGACAGCTCCTGACTATTGTACAGTGCAGGGATTGTGTCATTGTCTACCCTCCCCATCCATTTGTCCATTTACAAAAAGCCTTTTTTTAATTTTTTTTTTACTTTAATGCTATTACAAGAGCTAATATCACCTTTTCATGCTCTTGAAGCTGATGAGTACAAGGAAGTGGCTTCATTATTACTCTATAGATGCGATCAGACAGCTTAAACGTTTAACAACAAAAGTTTGTGCACATGGCAACGCTGCAGTCAAACATAATAATTACATATAGGTGGAAGGGAATGCCCATCCATTATTACTACCATAAGCTGTTTTCTTATTAATGTGGATCAAAAATTATTTTCAGATACTGTGAAGGTGAGATACGTTTCAATCTGATGGCGATTGTTTCAGACAGAAAGAAGATATATGAAAAGAAAATCTCTGAATTACAAAAACAACTTACGGAGGTCAGTAAAAAATTTTATTTTATATAGAATAAAGATAAATATTTTTTCCTATCAGATTCGAAACATTTTCTTTGTAAAGAAAAAAAATCAGGATATAAGAGAATATTACTTTAAAAAAAAATAAAATAAGCTGCTGTCAGTTGTAGCATCCAGTGGACTATGTGAGTAGAAAGCTGACTCCTGTGGAGGAAAATTAAAGTATTGTGGCATGGGAATGCATAGTGATTAAATTGTTGCTGGAAGTTTTACGGTATTATTTTGTGGGTTGTCAGTTATGGCTCATTACTCTTGTCCCCTCATATGGATGACAGATATCCAAATATATCCAATAAACTCAGTCATAAATTTAGGCTAAAATGTATTCTGCTACATGTCTTTGGTAAAAAAAAATCTCAATACATGTATATTAATTGGTTTGTGTGAAAGTTTTAGTGTCTACAAACTATAGTGTATATACAGTATCTCACAGAAGTGAGTACACCCCTCACATTTTTGTAAATATTTTATTATATCTTTTCATGTGACAACACTGAAGAAATGACACTTTGCTACAATGTAAAGTAGTGAGTGTACAGCTTGTATAATAGTGTAAATTTTCTGTCCCCTCAAAATAACTCAACACACAGCCATTAATATCTAAACCGCTGGTAACAAAGTGAGTACACACCCCTAAGTGAAAATGTCCAAATTGGGCCCAATTAGCTATTTTCCCTCCCTGGTGTCATGTGACTCTTTAGTGTTACAAGGACTCAGGTGTGAATGGGGAGCAGGTGTGTTAAATTTAGTGTTATCGCTCTCACTCTCATACTGGTCCCTTCCAGCTGCTCGTAAAAACAATTCAGCAGCTAATTAGCCACTAGGATTGCTTTTACATAAAAGCCGACCGCCAGCTGAAAAAACAATACTAGGTTGATGGCTGTAGCGGCAGGCATCATCCCGATATAATCACTCAAAGTCCAGCGATGTACCAGTACATTGTTGGTCCATGTTGTGAATACATGTAACATCAGAGAACAAAGGCATACAATGAATTGGCTCTGTGGATCAACATGACCGCAATTCATTCTTTTTTGTAATTTCCATGTTGAGGGTTAGGCCCAGAAGAGTTTTAAATTCAGAAACAGTAATAGGTTTCCATGCGATTTGTCTGGCAAGAGCTGAGGTGGGCGGCGATGTAATGTTGTGCGTATAAATTGCCTTGGCCTACAATCAATTGATACAAATCTTCCATGAAAAACAGCGGAGGGGCTAAACGCTAGTGCTGGCAGCGAATGGAGCCGATCCTGCTAACCCTACGGTTTTGGGGACATTATACAAAGGAGGCACTAGTATAGTTCTGTACGTGATCAATATCTTGATCTGTGCAAACACTATACTAGTAATGGCAGTGATCATCGACCTATAGCATGAGCGCAATAGTGTGCGGGCAATCTAACGCTAGCTGACCCTGGCTGGTTGGGGCGCTTACTGACCCTGACACTATCTGATGCTGCTATTGCCAGGAATGCAGTGATCAGTGAAAAATTCTATATACTGACACTGTACTAATGGCACTGGTTGTGAGATGGGGCGATCAAAGGGTTAATAGGGGCGATCAAAGGGTTAAATGTGCTAATCTAACGTGTGTGTGTGTGTAAAATGTAGTGCTTTTATTCAGTGCCATGTTCTCTCTTCTCTCCCTGGACCAACATGTGGAGGGGGGGGCACAGTTGTGTTCACACCCCAAAATAGGAAGTGATGCAAGATTAGCCGCTTTGCCAAGAGCTGCTGCTCGCCTGCAAAATGCAGGTAAGCTGTTGGCAAGTAGTTTAACAAAAAAAAAACTCTTAAAAGAATGTAAAAAAAAAATTATCATTATGGTATTATTTTTTATTACTTTTATCACAATAGTACAATGTTACCATAGCAACATTGTACTACTGTGGGGAGGGGGGTGTTTGGTGATCAGGGATTTTTTTTTTTTTACACTTTGCTTTGTAGGAGAAATAAAGATCATTTCTCCTGCAATGCAAAGCTTGCTGTCATGAACCTAATTCATTCATGAACTGTCATGATTGAGTTAAGTTTTGACAGCTCAAGATAGTGATCTGTGATTGGCTGGAGCTGGTCACATGGTACAGGGTGCTGTGATTGGCCCCATGTATCATGTGGCAGCTGTGGGCCAATCACAGGTTACTAGGAAGAGGAGCAGAGCTGTTATGAATGAGATTGATTCATAACAGCTTTGCTTATAATGTGATCACGTAGCGAGCACATGATCACCAGGTCCTCTTTCAGTGGGATCTTCATTCCGCTGGACACAGCAGTCACGAGGTGGGAGCACCCCCCTGTGTTAGTGACATACGGGCACGTCGCTTTGCCTGTAGCAGCTGCCCTGCCGCAGTACGTTGCAGGCGGACGGTCGAGAAGTGGTTAAAGAGAATTTGTGTTTTATATCGGTGTTAACCAGCTCTGTTAACACCAGCGTACATAAAGTCGGGGTACTGCTCAAGGCTTCCTCAGCTTCCCAAGCCATCTGCGAGAGCCATGCCCACCACCACTTGTTTATGTGTAAACATTTAATTATCTCTAGGGCTGGCTTCTGCTTGTGCACTATGCACTCAGAGTGTTGCGGTGTCATTCATTTTGAATAGCACACCAACACACTAAAAACATGCACCTGCATTGCTGCATGCCACAATGCACTATTGTGCGTCATAGTGCACTGCATCGGGGGAAAGTAGTGTAGTGTGTTTTCTGGCGCATTGGCAGCTTGTTCAAATGGGATGCCACTGTCACAAAGTATGGGGACTGATGACCTGAAGAAAATGCTAGTTGTCTTGCTTTGTCTGTCTTTAAGTGACACTAAACTCAATTTTATTCTTTAATACATCAATCTTTCTAAAATATTAAGCGTATCATGGTGTTTTTTTTGTTTTGTTTTTGAAAGGTATCTTACCATTGTTTTCATGCTTCTATTTTGTTCTGTATACATTCCCTATCCTCCACTGATACACCCCACTTCCACCAGTGTAGAGAAAGCAGTGCCAATATTTCTGGTTACATGTTCTGCTCTATGTACTACAGGGCACATGTAAAGTCAGGTCCATAAATATTGGGACATCGACACAATTCTAACATTTTTTGCTCTATACACCACCACAATGGATTTGAAATGAAAAGAACAAGATGTACTTTAACTGCAGACTGTCAGCTTTAATTTGAGGGTATTTACATCCAAATCAGGTGAACGATGTAGGAATTACAACAATTTGCATATGTGCCTCCCACTTGTTAAGGGACCAAAAGCAGGGTGGATTTGATTTAAATCAAACTGATTTAAATCACGATTTATATAACTAGTCAGTAAGGCTTGATTTAAATCATAGTTTTCTACATAAAGACTAATTATTGCTGGTATAACTTTAATATGCAAGTAGATGAAGATTTTTAGAATAAGAACTTTTCATATTACCGTATATACTCGAGTATAAGCCGACCCGAATATAAGCCGAGGTACCTAATTTTACCACAAAAAACTGGGAAAAACTATTGACTCGAGTATAAGCCGAGGGGGGAGGAATAGTGCCCCATCGTTGGTGTCAGTGGGGGGAGGAATAGTGCCCCATCGTTGGTGTCAGTGGGAGGAGGAATAGTGCCCCATCGTTGGTGTCCGTGTGGGAGGAATAGTGCCCCATCTTTGGTGTCAATGGGGGGAGGAATAGTGCCCCATCGTTGGTGTCAGTGTGGGAGGAATAGTGCCCCATCGTTAGTGTCAGTGGGGGGGAGGAATAGTGCCCCATCGTTGGTGTCAGTGGGGGGAGGAATAGTGCCCCATCATTGGTGTCAGTGTGGGAGGAATAGTGCCCCATCGTTGGTGTCAGTGGGGGGAGGAATAGTGCCCCATCGTTGGTGACCCCTGCTCCAGCCTGGGCTCGCTCGCTCCCTCCCTCTCCCATGGTACACACTTACCGGTCAGATGTCTTCCTTCTCCGGCCGCTCTCCTCCTCTTCACTCACTCGATCTTCGCGGTGCCGCTTGGCTCCTCCTCTCCAAGCTCCACCTCCTCGCCGGTGATTGGGCGCCTGTGTGCCTCTCCTAAGCTACAGTTCCGGCGGCCAATCACCAGCGAGGATTGATCCCGGGGGTGTGTCCAGATGACAGGGACGGCATGTCATCTGCAGACGTTGACTCGAGTATAAGCCGAGGGGGCCGTTTTTCAGCACAAAAAATGTGCTGAAAAACTCGGCTTATACTCGAGTATATACGGTAGTTTTTTTTATCTCCAGTTTAATAGGTTAATCATTCATGTTTGGACAACTTTTCTGTTGTACTTAGGAAGGAGAAAAATAATCATTACGTTAATATTAACAATTTAAATAGATTTATTCAACTGAAACAATAACATTACAGCATATGTTATTTGCTTAAACATCCATGTTTGTTAACTAATTTGGCTAAACAAAATATATATATTTTAAGAAACTTAGACTGTCAGCCCCTTCCTCCTCACACTTAGTTTCACTTTCTTCTTGTGCAGATCTATTCCACTCCAAACAATCAGAAAAATATTGTTTCTATTCTATTCACTGAACTTCTTGAAACTTAGCACTGAAGGGGTTGATTCTGTGTTCATAGGTTTGTAGAAGTTAGGATTAAGGTCTTTTTCTTAACTCTGTTCATGTTATAACATTTTTGCTGTGAAGAGGAGGCATGTGATCTCCGTTGAGTCAAATTCAGTTTTGAGAACTGCAAAAGTAAACCAAGCATCTGTGATAATATCTTGTAGGCAGAGAAACTGCCCAATAATCTTACAAAAACCTCTGGAAGAGCATGACATTGTGAATGGATTAATGGAATTTATTTACCAAAAAAATTAAACATATACAGCCTTATTCTACATATTTGAAAAACTAATCTTTATTTCATGATGGAATAACCTTTGGATGTTAATATATTTTTCTCAAAAAGCATTTAATTAAAAAAAAACTGATTTTTTTTTATTTTTTTTTTTTTAAAATCATTGATTTTTATCCACCCTGACCAAAAGTAATGGGACAATTGGCTTCTCAGCTGTTCCATGGCCAGGTGTGTGTGTTATTCCCTCATTATCCCAATTACAATGAGCAGATAAAAGGTCCAGAGTTCATTTCAAGTGTGCTATTTGCATTTGGAATCTGTTGCTGTCAACTCTCAAGATGAGATCCAAAGAGCTGTCACTATCAGTGAAGCAAGCCATCATTAGGCTGAAAAAACAAAACAAACCCATCAGAGAGATAGCAAAAACATTAGGCATGGCCAAAACAACTGTTTGGAACATTCTTAAAAAGAAGGAACGCATCGGTGAGCTCAGCAACACCGGAAGACCACGGAAAACCACTGTGGTGGATGACCGAAGAATTCTTTCCCTGGTGAAGAAAACACCCTTCACAACAGTTGGCCAGATCAAGAACACTCTCCAGGAGGTAGGTGTATGTGTGTGTCAAAGTCAACAATCAAGAGAAGACTTCACCAGAGTGAATACAGAGGGTTCACCACAAGATGTAAACCATTGGTGAGCCTCAAAAACAGGAAGGCCAGATTAGAGTTTGCCAAACGACATCTAAAAAAGCCTTCACAGTTCTGGAACAACATCCTATGGACAGATGAGACCAAGATCAACTTGGACCAGAGGGATGGGAAGAGAAGAGTATGGAGAAGGAAAGGAACTGCTCATGATCCTAAGCATACCATCTCATCAGTGAAGCATGGTGGTGGTAGTGTCATGGCGTGGGCATGTATGTCTGCCAATGGAACTGGTTCTCTTGTATTTATTGATGATGTGACTGCTGACAAAAGCAGCAGGATGAATTCTGAAATGTTTCGGGTAATATTATCTGCTCATATTCAGCCAAATGCTTCAGAACTCATTGGACGCCGCTTCACAGTGCAGATGGACAGTGACCCAAAGCATACTGCAAAAGCAACCAAAGAGTTTTTTAAGGGAAAGAAGTGGAATGTTATGCAATGGCCAAGTCAATCACCTGACCTGAATCCGATTGAGCATGCATTTCACTTGCTGAAGACAAAACTGAAGGGAAAATGCCCCAAGAACAAGCAGGAACTGAAGACAGTTGCAGTAGAGGCCTGGCAGAGCATCACCAGGGATGAAACCCAGCGTCTGGTGATGTCTATGCGTTCCAAACTTCAGGCTGTAATTGACTGCAAAGGATTTGCAACCAAGTATTAAAAAGTGAAAGTTTGATTAAGTGTTCTTGCATGGCAAGACCACTTACTGTTATCTCACAAATATATTCTTATTATTATAGCCAAATTTACCACCCTAACTCCTCCCACAGTTTTTACACTACATAGACAGTAATATACCGAAACGTGCGGATTGTTCCCGATTGGTGTTCTATTACTTTGTGGAACGTTTCGCAGAATGGTTCACGAAATATCGGTGTTTTTGTGGTGAAATTGGTCCCATAGGAATGAATGGCGGAATGTTCAAAACTAGAGTGGGAGCTGACAAAAGCTAGAGTGTGAGCTGAAAAATCAGGACATGATTTCTAAACTGCCATCACTCCCTCATTTTCAAGCCCACCTACACAAATTTTATATCAAAACATTCAGCTATCCCTGCTGCCACTAAAAAGGTCCACGGCTAAGCCATAGTCCTGGTAGTTTTCACAATATGACCATTTGTTTGCAACTCACGACGCCCATTGACATTCATTGAAACTCCACTCTAGCCACCTCAAATTTGAAGGGCAATTTCTAAACTGCGACTGTGCCTTCATTTTTGATGCATATACTATGCATCAAAATGTAGGTCTGGGTCTTGTGATTCTCACAATATAAAGCTCTTCGGGGTAGGATTTATAATTTTTAAACTACAACCATTTGAAGATGGCAACCGCCAGTGAAGTGAACAAGTTGGAGCAGTTTGTTTTTAATCGCTCTTCTCTGCCCTTGCTGTAGAGTGAGTTGCCATAGGAACCCAGGTGTGTAAGCAGGCAGCAGAGTGACAAAAACTAGAGTGTGAGCTGAAAAATAAAAGTTGAAATGCATTTCTCACTCTATCAAGCTTGCCATGTGCACTTTTTAAATTTGATCAATCGGTTGGTTAGTGTAATGTTTACTATCTTTACTCACTCCAAACACTCCAAACAGTTACTCTGCCCACTCCATAAAGTTACTCTGCCCAGTCCAACCTTTTCACAGTTACTCCAGCCACTCCAACCACACAACAGTTACTCAAGCCACTCCACCCAGTTACTCCGCCCACTCCAGTTGTAGACCACTGGTGGAGGCAAGAACACTTCACACAATTTCCCCAGAAATTGTAGCTTTTCTAGTTTATGATTATTATTCTGTCCCATTACTTTTGGTCCCTTAACAAGTGGAAGGCACATATGCAAACTGTTGTAATTCCTACACCGTTCACCTGATTTGGATGTAAATACTCTCAAATTAAAGCTGACAGTCTGCAGTTAAAGCACATCTTGTTTGTTTTATTTCAAATCCATTGTGGTGGTGTATAGAGCCAAAAATGTTAGAATTGTGTCGATGTCCCAATATTTATGGACCTGACTGTAGCTGAATTTGTCTGAAGGTGTGTAGTCTATTTTGGGGGGTGAGCAGGAAAGGGCAGCTACGTTCACATACACAAGGAGGCCATGGAGAACAAAGGTAGCCACCCTAGAACAGGAAATCTGGGATAGCAGAAAAGCTTGTATTTGAGAGATTAAAAAAGGGAAAAGAGAGATAGGTACATTCTACTTATATTTAGACATACTGCATTTATTTTTTTTTTTAAATGTGAGTGTAGTGCCACTTTAAATACTTTTAAGTGAAAGACCCTCATAATTGCATGCTATAAATGAGCGTCAAATTTCCTTTCTGTATACTTGTCAGTTCAGTGACGCGGAATTAAACTCTATTTCTTTTAAATAAATGGATCCCCATGAGCTTTATGGCTAGTATGCACAGCAGACCAATAATCTCTTCTGTTATTAAAAAAAACCCTCCTTGCCAGCGGTTTTTAGAGTTCAATTCCATGTTATGGCAGTGCTTCAGTTTTGAAAAGAGTTCAGCAAAAAAAGGCTCCATGATTCTAACATTACCATTTAGCACAAATATTCACTATTTGTACTGGGCCACACAGATGTGAATTAATGAACTAAAGCAGGCCATACATGGGTCGAATTCCGAACGATTTTTCAGTCAAAAACATCGTTCGTTCTGTAATCCGATGGTGCTACCAATGATTTAGAAAATTTCAAATTTTCCAGCATGCCCGATAAACGAAATCGGGAGGAACCAGAAAAATCAGCTGGTGCCATTGCTCCACTAACAGAGCGAAAATTGTCCTATTATTCTTAGGTCCGATTTTCAAATGAAAAATCGTAAGAAAATCGACCCATGTAATTAATTAATTTCTTTTTGTGCTAGAAACTACATACCACTAACCTGCTACAATATAATGTGATCACTATTATGTAACCAGCTGAATGGAATCATTGAGAGCACAAGTTGTAAGTGCTCATTCAGTTGGTCACATTTTTATGGACTTATAGCGAGTGGGCAGTTTATGGTACATAAAGATAAAATTTAGAGAGAACCCATAATTGTGATCCATGATCCATCGTATGAAAATTGGTCCATGGGTATACAATGTTTACACATCCGGCAAATTTAAAAAGCTGCAGTATGGCCATACCGCTGTTCAAAAAAAAAAAAAAAACACTACACGTTTATAAAGTACAGCCATGTTCTTATAAGATGGGTTTACCATTTTATCAGCTTTGGGAGTCTGAAGCTGGCGGGGGCTATTAACTGAATGGGAAAAAAAAAAAGTAACTGATTGTGTAAGTACATTCTCTATTCAGATCAGTATTTAGTGGGCGCACCTATGGCAGCAATTACAGTCATATATCTGGTGGTGAGGTCTTATAGGTTTGCACATCTGGACACTTCAGTTTTTCCCTGTGCAAAACTGCCCCCGTTTTGTCAGCTTCAATGAGGATCTTGAGTAAAGACCCGTTTTTCAAGTCCAATGACGCATTTTCTATTGGATTGAGATCTGGTCTCTAACTCAGCATTTTCACTAAACTTGTTTTAAAGAGGAACTCCTGCCACATACATCTATACAAATTCAATATACAAAGGCAAATTTTGCCTTTTGAAGTGTGTTTGTTTATTTCTCAGCTTGGTCCTGTTTATTGGATAATTCATTAGTACTTACTGAATAATACAGCCGGTGTTGTATTTCCAGAGGTGCAGCTAATAGAGGTGTTGAGAGCTGCAAATCTCATGCAGTGAAGGGATCCTGTTGTTTTTCCTTGTCCTTTTCTTTCCCCTTGTCTAATTACAGAACATTTTGTATTCTGTGAACAGAAAACCTCAATCTGTGAATAGGTAAGGAAAAGGAGGGGTGGATAAATGATGGGATCCCTTCATTGTATGAGAAAATTTACAGAATGCATTAGACCAGAGGTGAGAAGGTACTATTATTTTTCTCAACCCCAGTTTTAACCCCTTAAACCTTACACCAGTAGTTGCAATGCGCGCATTTTGCAGCATATATACATCCCTCTGCTGCCTTTGCGGTTTGAGCAGGAGTGGTTTACATTTGTGGTCAGGCGGTGGTAAAAGCATGCAATTGAACAGTGTTTTTTTTTTTGTTTTTTTTTCTACCAACCCCTAACCACATATGTAAACATGCCTTAGAGCTTGTTCTCACCAGCCTCCATGCTAAATGCTGTAGGTTGGTGTTCATTGAAACCGTAAAACTGTATGTCCAACATTTTGGTTTTCTTTCAGTTCTGGATAGAGTTTGGGAAAGAGTAGAATATCTTCTATTTGGGACTACATTAGAGAGATTTTCCCTCACATACTGCCTAGTGGCAATGGTTTCACCAGACATGAAACACAGACAAGAAAGTGCTTTAGTGGAAGGCTAAAAGTCCTGTTTTTTTTTTTTTGTTTTTGTTTTTTTTACTGTCTGTGCTCTGTTGCAAATTTCCCTCTTTTCTGGCTGCTGAAGATATGATCATCATGACAATGAGTGCAAATCACTTTAGCAAAGCCCCAGATAGCAGTAAAAACATGACAGGGCTTCCAGCCCACATTGTCCAGAACTACAAAAAAAATAGTTTTGACTGGGCTTACACTTTATCTCATTGACTGACCATTTTGCATTTGGGCTACAGATTGTAAATTAATTTGTCTGCAGGCAAGTGTCCACCTAATTCCATCTATGTTTTTTTTTCTGCTTATTGACAGGTGCAGCCAATGGAAATGGATCATTGTAGTTTTGTAAGCTCAATTAAATCTGAAATTGCTAAATATGAGCTCCTCCTTGAAGAAGAGAACCAAAAGACTAAGCGATATAAGGTTAGCTTTATTTTAATGTATTGCATTTAATAGTTGGCTACCTGAAGTTTTTTACCATATTTTCCGGTGTATAAGACGACTTTTTACCCCTTGAAAATCCTCTCAAAAGTCGGGGGTCGTCTTATACGCCAGTATATGGCATACTGACGCCCCCCCCTTCCAACGGAAGGGACACTAAGTACAGGGGTGGGCAGGGGCTGCTGTTTCTTACCTGTATCCGGTCCCATGACGATCCGGTCCAGGAAGCGCGGCTGCTCCTTCAGTTCAGCCACTGGATGTTAACGCGGCTGCTTGGCTCCGCCTCCTCACCGGTGATTGGCCACCAGAACTGTAGCTCAGGAAAAGAACACAGGCGGCCAATCACCGGCGAGGGGCCGGAGCCGAGCGGCCCCGCGAAAATCGAGTGAAGGAGCGGCCGGTAAGTGTGCAGTGTAGAGGTGGTGCTGAAACCACATATGCTGGCTGCAGCAGCACCATACTAGAGCATTGGTCAGCAAGTGTAATTGATACTAATGATGGGGCATTATTCCTCCCACTGACACCAACGATAGGGCACTATTCCTCCCACTGATACTAATGATGGGGCACGATTCCCCCCACTGACACCAAAGATGGGGCACTGATACTAATGATAGGGCACTATTCCTGCCACTGATACCAATGATGGGGCACGATTCCTCTCACTGACACCAATGATGAGGCGCTATTCCTTCCACTAATACCAATGATGAGGCACTATTCCTTCCACTAATACCAATGATGAGGCACTATTCCTTCCACTAATTGATTTACCTTCAGCTATATAGTTCAAGGGCCTGCCTGATTGCATACAAATTTGAGAGTGTTTAAATTTGAACTGATATTATATGGTTTTGATAAACCTAAGGGAAAATTGTACAAGAAAATTATATAATGTGTGGCTAGCCTTAGATACACTAAAAATTGGAAGCAAACTCCATCTCACACTTTATAGTCAGGTACAGGAAACCAATTTTTTTCCTATTGGGATAAAAATGTTGCATGAATAAATAAAAGCTGATCACTTTAATCACCCCTGCCAGTGTTAAGTGGCTTGTCTCATCTATGTAAATGGATACAACTTACTGGAGAGCTTGTTTTGTTAAAAAAAAATAAATCTGTGTACACATTATAAGATAATTGGGCAAACAATCATCCAAGTAGAACCTGAGGGTGGTACTAATTGTATGAAAATTCTCAAATGATAAAGGCTTTTTTGTTTTTTTTGTTTGATATAGAAATGTTGTGTAAATTGTTGGTTTCTGATCATGCACAGTCTTTTGTATTCATATGAAAGCAGTACACATTAAATGAAAATCGTTAGTTCTGTTCACGTATGAGAAAAATTTTGGAAATTATAGTTTGGAAAGTCTGACTTGGATGTCAAAAGTTGTGTACACGCTACAAAAATCAAATGATCGGTCCTCGTACTAAATCTTTCTAAAAAAAGAAACAAATACAATCATCACACCTAAAATATGGTAAGCTGCAATATAAAAAATTTAATACATTTTTGCTTTTGCGTTTAATACTGCTTTAACTGCATGATAAAAGGCAGCACAACTGGTGTTAAATAGGATAGAGATAAGAATGAGGGTCTAGAAAAACAGAGGCTATAGCTAGTAGCTCAAGACCGAATAAGCAAGCTCCATTTGTAAAATCAGAAATACTTTTTAATATGGACTACCAAGCTAAACTCTGTAATTCAGCTTCTATATATTGGGACACAGATACAGTGGGTATAGGAAAGAATCGCCTCCCCTTTAAAATCACATTTTGTTGCTTTGCAGCCTGAAATGAAGACACACAGTTTTTGTTTTATCTAACCATATTTACTCAGTGCAGCTTATAACATCCAAGTGAAAGACATAACACCAACATGTCAGAAAAAAATTCAAAAACAGAATTACTGAGTTGGAAAAAGGATCACCCCCCTCTCCTAAAAATGACTTGTAAACTCCATCAGGTGTAGCTAATCGCTGGCTCAATAGCACACAAAGCCATTTGACTTTCACCTGTGATCAACTGTGGTAATTTTGATTAGCTCAGCATGAAAAGAGCTTTCTTGGAGCATTTCAGTCACTGGTAGTGCAACTGTTGCAAACAATCAACTATGGGTGGCAAGGCTCTGTTAAAGGATCTCTGGGATAAATTTGTGGATAGGCACAAGTCAGGAGATGGATACAAAAAATTTTCAACTACTTTAGTAATGCCTAGAAGCACAGTGAAGTCTATTGTTAGGAAATGGAAGGTATCTGGTACAACACAGACCCTCCTTGGATCAGGATGTTGATTCAAACTGGATGAAAGAGCAAGGAGGAAACTGGTCAGAGAGTCTACCAAAAGGCCTACAGCAACTCTGAAGCAGTTGCAGGAATTTATGACAAAGAGTGGTCATTGTGTGTATGTGACAATATCACAAATTCTCCACAAATGTGGCTTGTATGGGAGGGTTGCAAGAAAAAAGCCACTCCTCAAGCAAGACCACATGCAGTCAGGACTGAGCTTTGCCAAAATGCACCTTGATTCTGAGGCCACATGGAAAAAGGTGCTATGGTCAGATGAGGCTAAAATTGAAATATTTGGCCTCAACACTAAACGATATGGCAGAAATCCAATACAGCTCACCATGCAAATGCCACCATTCCTATAGTAAAGCATGAAGGTGGTATTATCCTGTTATGGGGAATCTATCTGCAGCAGGGACTGGATCACTTGTCAGGATAGAAGGAAAATGTATGGGGCAAACTACCATCAAATTCTTGAGGAAAATCTGCTGCCCTCTGCCAGAAAGTTGTCAATGGGAAAAAGGTTTAACTTCTAACATGACAGTGACCAAAAGCACACAGCAAAAATGACCACACAATGGTTGAAAGAGAAAAAGGTTAATGTCCTTGCATGGCCTAGTCAAAACCCAGACTTAAACCTCATTGAAAATCTGTGGAATGACTTGAAGACTGCATTCCACAAAGGGTCACCATCATATTTACCTGAACTTGAGTAGTTTTGCAAAGAAGAGTGGGCAAATATTGCAAAGTCTAGATGTGCAAAGTCAGTAGAGACCTATCCCAACAGACTAAAGTCAGTAGAGAAATGTCAACAGACTAAAGGATGTAATTAAAGTAAAAGGCGGTTCAACAAAATACTGACACATGGGGGTAATTCTTTTTCCAACTCAGGGATTCTGTTTTTGAATTGTTTTAATTTTTTTCTAAGATGTTGGTGTTATATTTTAAAAACAGCTGAAGGTTTCGCTTTAAGGTCTGTGGGTGGTTCAAACACCCTCCCCCCCCCCCCCCCCCCCCCATTGTGGGAGAAGTCCTGTCTCAGTTCTGTATTCACATCTGGGACTAAAATGTGGTTCCCTGGTGCATTTTGCACCTGCTTTTTCTTCTGCTGTGAATAGGTTCTTTAACTACTTGAGCCCCAGCCACTGCATTAAAACGTTTGCAGGGCGGCACGCCGTAACACAAACCTCTTCTGTAACCGCTTCCTGACCACTCTACAGCAGAAATACTGCTAAAGGGCGGCATGGGTACGCAAAATCACATATATATATATATATATATATATATATATATATATATGTGTGTGATTTGCGCTCCCGTGGTTTTCACACCCCTCCCAGATAGCGTCAGATTGCCCGTCAGTACAACAGTCATCACATTTAACCCCTTGATTGCCAGGAACACGCTCATGTACAATAATCTTCCATTGCTAGTATAGCATCTGAACTGGTCAATATCTTTGATCAGATCAGCACTATACCAGCGTTCACATTAATATAGCGTCCCCAAAAATGCAGCGTTAGCGGGATCAGCCCCGGCACCTGCCAGCACCTGCGTTTAGCCCCTACGCTTACCCCCCCCCCCCCCCAGCAAGTGCAGTGTCAGTAGGTCACGGTCACTTGATACATTGCACACAAAACCCCAGTGTTCGCAGAATCAGGCCTGATCTCTGTTAGCACTTGCCGGTAAATTTTGATGGCTCTCATATGCAGCAGAGTGCCAGTACTAGTGCCGCTCTTCCTTTTGGTGAACTGGCGAGTACCAGCGCTCTAGTACATCCTGGTCTTTCACATACCTCCTTGATTTTTGGAGCTGTTTTTCACGGAATATCTGTATGCGTTGATTGTGGATCAAAGCAATTTATATGCACAACAATTTATAGCCGCCAACCCAAATTCAAACCTTGCCAGATCATTCGCATGGAAACTCATTACGGTTTTCAAATTTACATTTTTTTGGGCCTAACCCTCAACATGGGCATTACTAAAAGAAATGAATTGCGGTTGTATTGGTCCGCAGACCTGATTCATCATATGCCGTGTTCTATGCTGCCATGGCCAGGCATAGATATGAGAGTATAATGTGTTTTATGCATTTCAGCGACAATACACTCTGTCATCCTCGGGGTGACCATGAATTTGACCAGCTCCACAAAATTCAGCCCCTCGCAAATCACCTTAACCTAAAATTTGCAGATGTCTATACTCCCCAGCAAAACATCTGCGTTGAGGAGTCCCTCATTAATTTTTCTGGCTGCCTTGCATTCAAACAATTTCTCCCCTGCAAGCGTGCCAGATTTGGGGTCAAGATGTAGAAGACCTGTGAGAGGACAACAGGCTATACTTATAAGTTTTGGATTTACAAGGGAAAAGATAGTCATGTGGAGCCCCCCCTGGATGCCCAGACTACATGGGGAGCAGTGGCAAGATAGTTTGGGACTTGGTGTCATCATTTCTCCATATGGGGTACCACTTATACGTGGACAGTTTTTATTCAAGCGTGCCACTATTTAGACATTTATTCAATCTTGGAACTGGCACTTGTGGCAAAGTGTGACCTAATGTGTGACCACCATTAGAAGTGGATGGATGCAGGGTGGTATATTCTAATGGTGGGCATACCACATACTTTTTCTGGCAGAGATTTCTTCTCATTTTTTCATTCATTCCACAGGCTGCATACAAAAAAAAAAAAGAACATAGCATATATAAGCAACAAGGACCAGCGATGTACTGGTACATCACTGGATTTGAATGGTTATACCAGGATGATGCCTACAGCTGCAGGCATCATCCTGGTATAATTTTTTTCAGCCAGCGATCGGCTTTCATGTAAAAGCAATCCTAGTGGCTAATTGGCTGCAAGATTGCTTTTACAAGCAGTGGTAGATGATGTCCCCCCCCCCTCCCCCGCTGCCTTCCACGGCCTTCTCGGACAGTCCCGTGCCATCAGGGGAACCTGAGAATGCAGCCGGTGTTTCTGCCAGCTGACCATAGAGCTGATTGGAGACCAGAATGGTGCCAATCATCTCTATAGTCTAAGAATTCAGAAGCTACAAGCATTTCATCACTTCAGTTTCGCAGGATATAAACAGCGCCATTTGTAAATTGGGAATGCATCTGATCACACCGATTTTGTTTTGATTAGATAATGTAAGGGCCCCAGATTTCTCAAAAAAGTATACATGACAATGCCAATTGAAGTTATAGGGGTTATTTGCATTCCCTGTTATAGCATTAAAAGTGATCAAAAAAAAAAAGGTACAATGTAAAAATAATTTAAAAAAAAATCAAAATAACTAAAAAAAAATTGCCCCTCCCATGCGCGCACACCTGTGTGCACGCGCCTTGACCCTGTGCCGTTATGTAAACAGCGGTTGCACCATGCATGTGAGGTATTGCCATGAACGTCAGATCAAGGGCAGTAATTCTAACACTAGACCTCCTCTGTAAATCTAAAATGGTAGCTTTTAAAGCGCTGCCTATGGATATTAAAAATGTTTGCAGTTTGTCGCCATTGCACGGGGCATGCGCAGTTTTAAAGCATGTCCTGTTTGGTATCTATTTACTCGGCATACCATTATCTTTTATATTTTACCAAACAATTGGCCAATATATTGTGTTTTTGTGCATTAAAAGTAAAAAAAGTGGATTTTTGTAAAAAAAATTTGCTCTTGAAAAATCGCTGCGCGAGTACTATGTGCCATGGAAAATTGTAGTACCCACCATTTTATTCACTAGGGTGTGCTTTAAAAAAATATATAATGTTTGGGGGTTTAAATTAATTTCCTAGCAAAAAATACAGATTTTTTTCATGTGAACAAAAAGGCTTGGTCTTCAGGTGGTTAGAAGAGTGAATGATGTGTGGCATAAACTTCTAATGCTGGGCATAAAACGCCCCCACCCCCCAAAATAACCCCTTTTTCGAAAGTAGTCACCCCAAACTATTTGCTGAGAGGCATTTTGATTCAATAGAAGAGTTTGTTTTTTACCACAAGTTTTTGGAAAATGACAAAAAAAATATATATATTTTTTTACACAAAATTGTCAAATGATTTACTGCTCACACATGCCGTGGGTATATGTGGAATTACTCCCCAAAATACATTTTGCTACTTCTCCCGAGTATGGGGGTACCACATGTGAGAGACTTTTTGGCGGTCTAGCCAAGTACAGGACCCCAAAATCCAATAAGCACCTTCAGGCTTTTAAAGGGCTTTATTTCCTCATTACACTTCCAGACTACCTATCACAGTTTCGGAGGCCCTGAAATGCCAGGATAGCACCTAACCCCCCCAAATTACCCCTTTTTGGAAAGTAGACACCCCAAGGAATTTGATAAAAAGCATGGTAAGTATTTTGCAGATCTCATTTGTTGCCACAAGTTTTTGGAAAATGAAGAAAAAAAACAAAAACAGATTTTTTCTATTTTTTTTCTATTTCAAAACCTTGTGAGAAAAAATGAGATCTGCAAAATACTCACCATGCCTCTTTTTAAATTCTTTGGGGTGTCTACTTTCCAGAAAGGGGTCATTTGGGGGGGGGGGGTTTGGGGCTATCCTGGCATGTCAGGGCCTTCGAAACTGTGATAGGTAGTGAGGAAGTGTAATGAGGAAGTTACACACCTTCAGGCTTTCAAAGTGGTCATTGGATTTCAGGCTCCTGTATGTGGCTAGGCTCCCAAAAGGTCTCACACATGTGGTATCCCTATGCTTGGTAGAAGTAGCAGAATGTATTCTGGGGTGTAATTCCACATATACCCTTGGCTTGTGCGAGAAATAAATCATTTAAATGACAACTTCGTGTAAAAAAAAAAAAAAAAAAGTTTGTAATTTTCCAGAAACTTGTGGAAAAAAAATAAATCTTCCATGGACTCAATATGCCTCTCAGCAGACAGCTTAGGGTGTCTAATTTCCGAAAAGGGGTCATTTGAGGGTGTTTGTACTATCCTGGTATTTTAGCACCTCAAGAAATGTGCTGGGCAGTCAGAAAGTAAAAGCTATGTAAATTCCATTATCTATACCATAGTTTGTAGATGCTATAACTTTCACAAAAAGCAATCAATATACACTTATTGGGATTTTTTTAACCAAAAACATGTAGCAGAATACATTTTGGCCTAAATTTATGACGACATTTTAGTTTTTTTTAGATATTTTTATGACCAAAATGAGAAAATATTGTTTTTTTTAAAAAGAAAAAAATTTTTTCCATTGATACAAGGCAGGATGGTTCAATGTTTTCATGTTGTTTATGCCAAATTCTGACCCTACCATCTGTATGTCACAGCAACCAGTCTGCCCATTCTCCTCTGACTTCTGACATCAACAAGGCATTTTCAGCCACACAACTGCCGATTTATTTTCTCTTTTTCAGACCATACTCAGTAAACCCTAGAGAGGGTTGTGTGTGAAAATTCCAGTAGATCAGCAGTTTTTGAAATACTCAGACCAGCCTGTCTGGAACCAACAACCATACCTTGTTCAAAATCACTTACATCCTCTTTCTTCCCCATTCTGATGCTTGGTTTAAACTTCAGCAAGTTGCCCTCACGACATCTACATGCCTAATTGCATTGAGTTGCTGCCATGTGATTGGCTAATTAGCTATTTATGTTACCAAGCAATTGAACAGGTGTACCTAATAAAGTGGCCGGCGAGTCTATATCTTTAAAGTAAAAATGCAGCGCTTAAAGAAAGTGATAAAAACACAGTCCAGTGAAAAGTGCTCCGTGATTCCTAGTGCAAATGGTAGAAATTTACACTAACCAGATAGCGTAAAAATATACGTATGTGTGTATAAATCCTGTGGAATCCCCTTCTCCACTCAGATCTGGTCAAAAGAATAGCCGGAAAAGGTAGATATCCTACGCCCTCATGTGGTGAAAGAGTGGTCCAGCAGGTCAGAGCGATGCCAATCTGAGAAAGCCTCCCCCTTCACGGGAGATCCTTTAGGGCTGTGAAAAATGGAAGAAGCTCCTCAAAGGAGACACAGGGGAGTACTCATAGTGTAGTAGGTAAGGCTTTATTGTAAAACATCTGTGCACAATGAACAGGGTATAGGCAGATATGGATGAACACACTGACCCCTTGATATTAAAGATGGCCGCCGGGCCTCCTCGTGGCACCGGCGGCTTAGTGTCAACGGCGTCCTGGGTCCCACCTGACGCGTTTCGTGCGCACGCACTTCCTCAGAGGTGGAACATATGACCTTTAATGACTGGCACCTACTACACTATGAGTACTCCCCTGTGTCTCCTGTGAGGAGCTTCTTCCATTTTTCACAGCCCTAAAGGATCTCCTGTGAAGGGGGAGGCTTTCTCAGATTGGCCTCGCTCTGACCTGCTGGACCACTCTTTCACCACATGAGGGCGTAGGATATCTACCTTTTCCGGCTATTCTTTTGACCAGATCTGAGTGGAGAAGGGGATTCCACAGGATTTATACACACATGCGTATATTTTTACGCTATCTGGTTAGTGTAAATTTCAACCATTTGCACTAGGAATCACGGAGCACTTCTTTCACTGGACTGTGTTTTTATCACTTTCTTTAAGCGCTGCATTTTTATATTTATGAATCGTGGGACTTTATATGCGTTTTCCTTTATGTTCAGCTGCTGCCACTATTATTGAGCGCTTACTGTATATTTTTTTCCTTATATCTTTAAAGTGTTCCCCTACTCTTCTCTTCAGTTGTCTTTTTGCTTTACCCACATATATTTTCCTGCATAGGCAGGTACGACTATACAATTCACGAGTGGTTGAACAGTTAATCAAGCTGTTAATTTTAAACTGAGTTTGAATATGTGAGTCATTATAGACATCCATCTGCTCAACATAAGGACACATTTGACATTTCCCACATGGGAACATCCCCCTTGATCATGGGAAGGATGACTACTATGTGGGATCTTTACTTGGGGTATATTTTGAGTGCACTAATAGATCTCCCAAGTTTGGTGCTCTTCTAGCCACCATTTATGGATAATCGCCAACAATTCTCCTCTGTTCTAGGCATTCTATCAGGACGTGCTACTGTCAGCAAGTGCGACGGCGCACGGATCTGCACATGCGCAGAACGCCAATGTGCCCTAATCCGCTGGCGCTAGGACCTGGGCGGCAGTGGATGCGCACTCGCGGACGCGCCTGGCACCAATGATGGCGCAGGGCGCCCTATTTAAACCAGCTCTGCACAGACACTAGTTGCCATATGGTCTATTTATCCTCTTCCTGTGTACTTGCTCATTGACTTATTGCCGACCCTGCTTGATCCTGACCTCTGCTGACTATCTCCTGCTCTGACCCCTGGCTCGTTTGACTACTCTCTTGGATATTCCTATTAATCTGAACTCCTGTTACCAAACCCGGCGAGTGACCTGACTACTCTTTGCCTGCTGCCTTGTACCGCGCTGACCCCTCTGTTACCGAACCGGCCCGTCTGACCACGCTTGCCACTCTGCCATCCATCCGTCCTGCATGGATCCGGTTATCCCTGCTCAGGCCTTTCCGCCTCTTCACGTCAGGCTCTCTACCAAGTATATACCTCTGGTGGTTCCCTCTACCACTGGCGGGTGTACTCAGGGCCGCGACCTGGTCACTGTCTGCTCCAAGTCCATCCCCACCATCAGGGGCTCTGGTGAACAAGCAGACTGGGGCTTAGACTCCGCGCTCTGGGAAATCCTGTCCTGTGGATTGCTAAAGGTAACGTCAGGCGGTATCTGACACCTACTAAGGATTCCCTTCACTTCATCCCATTGTGCACCAAACCTGGTGATCATTCTTAGTGATTGTATTCCTGCCTCCTTCTGTCTTTCTTGCTCTAACCTTTCTTTAAGGGGAAGCAAACTGTCCCTGTCAGTTTCATAAGCCCTTCTTATGGCTCTTCTTATTTGTGAGTGAGAGTAACCTCGTTCTTTAAATCTTTTATACAGATCCGTTGCTTCCTTTCTGAATTCCTGGGTTTCTGAGCAGTTCCTGCGACAACGCAAGAACTGCCCAATTGGAATCCCATTGATCAGGGAGTGTGGATGGTGGCTGTCAGCTTTAAGTAGTTTATTAGCCACAGTAGGTTTGCAATATGTACAGGTGGACAACCTCCCATTCTTATGCCTGATCTTCAAGTCCAAAAATGAAATCTCTTCATAGTTATATGTATATGTCAATCTGATATTCAGATTAATACCTAGTTCGCCTAGGAATTCTGTCAGCTTGTGCACATCCCCCATCCATATCATCAGGATGTCATCTATGTATCTGAGCCACAGTTTCACATGGTCATGAAACATAGATGAATAATACACATTTTTCCTCCAAAAACCCCAAGTGGAGGCACAAGTAGGATGGTGCCAACAGTGCCCACATGGAGGTTCCTCTTACCTGTTGGAAAAAAGTGCCACTAAACTGGAAGAAATATTCACCAACGTGGATTCCAATAGATCAATAACAAACTCATTCTGTGACCCCCATATTAGGGAAATTTCTTTCCAGAAAATAGTGGACAGCTCTTTTCCCACAGCTGTGGGGTATTGACATGTACAGTGATTCCATGTCAGTCCTCGCTAATAGGGATCCCTCTGGTACATTCAACTCTGAGATTTTACTTAATACATTAGTATCTTGAACATGAGACCTAAGGCCAGGGACTATTTCCTTAAGAAGAAAGTCAATATGTTTTCCTGTTTTTACTAACTGACCTTTAATGACTGGCACTATTGGTCAGCCGGGGGGGTTAAAAGGATCCTTGTGAATTTTAGGGATCACATAGAAAATTTGGTTATTATACTCTTCTACTTTCAGAAAGATATTCTTTCTTAGTAAGCAGGCCTTCTTTTCTTGCTAGATCGAATTTAAAATTAAGTTTTTATTAACTGAAGTAGGAAAGGGGTCTTCAGCCAATTTGCGATATGTATTGAAGTTACCTAGTTGACGTTTAACCTCTTTTACATAGTGCTCTTCATTATGGATAACTACATTGCCCCCTTGTCACTTCATTTTATGAATATATTATTGGCATCCCTTAGCTCCTTTTAATTCCTTTCTTCCTTGGTTAATTTTTCGTATGTTGGCTTATCCCAATTTTAATTGTTTTAAATCAGTGGATAGCGAGTTCAAAAAGAGACCAATCCATCCAATTGCTTCTGAAAATGGGCATCTTGTTGGATTTTAGCTTCAGATCAGCTCTCCTAAAGCTGCAATATTTTGTTCTTTACTGCATCCCTCTTCACAATTTCCTTCCTCATACAAGAACATTAATATGTCTAATGCTTCAGTATCTTCTTTTGATTTCCCATCTGTTTGTTCTGAGTTCTCTTCACCTTTATCATACAAAAGTCTGAATAAGCTTTTCCTAGGAATAAATTGATATCTTTAAAGATATCAAATTCATTCATCTTTATTGTCAGCGAAAATTACATCCCTTTGTTCTACACACTAATATGTCTCTGTTTGAGGGGAAAATCTGACAAATTAATTACTTTATGATCTTCACATGGGGAATTTAATATTTATTTTGACTACTTGTCCTGCCTTTTTCTTCCTGAATTTCTTACCCTTGTCCTTTTGGGCCCTCTCCTCTTTTCTTCTGTTGATTTTGTATTTTCTTTCCCTGCTGCACTTGACTTGATGTTAATTCCCCCTTCTCTCCCAGTTATAAAAAATAAACTGATTTAGTTTGAGTGTCACTATCACTTTCAATGGAGGGACCATCTCCTACTGATCTAGATTCTGAATGGGAAATTCTACCTCTCGAGCGACTTCTTCCCCTATGCAAAGACAAATGGCAGATTTCAACTGTTTCCCAATCTTTCAGATCACACCTAAATTTAGACTGGTTGCTTTTAAGTTTTTCTTTACTTAATCTGCATCCTCCTTGAAAATCTCATTATATTTATCAAAACTCTCATTGGTTTTATATGGTTCTGAATTTTTGGAACTCTCCTCAATTGCTGAATTTAATTCTTGAAGATGGAGTTTCTCCTCAACAATTACCTTCATACTGGTGGTGATCCCTTTTTCTATACACAATGCCTTCCAAAACATTAAAAAATGTTTGTTGTGAAGATGTTCAGCAGGCACTACTCTACTTCTTAATCCACAGAGGATAATATTTTGTTTAATATATGCTTCTAAGAAGCACATATCCCAATTACGGTTGAGATGTTTAATAGTTAAATTTTTGTGTTTAAATTTTATTCTAATGTCTTCCTCCTCATTGGATAGAGAGGACAGCTTCTCAGAGAAGGCTTTAATTTCTATATCAGTATCTCCATCTGGAAGAAAAGCCATAAAGGCTGTTGTTAACTTGTATACTTAAAGTATAAAGCAGCCTTTCTCAACCGGGGGGGTGCCATCAGAGGTCTTCATGGGTGCCGTGGTGGCCTGGCAGAGAGAGGCTATGAGTTGAACCTGAGCTCCTGATACTAAGCTGCACTGTACGTCGGCACTGGGAGTTGTCAGACTGCTGAGAAGAGTGTAGGCAAAGGGAAGGGGAGTATCTTCTGTGGTTTCTGCCTCCCCGTAGATTACAGTACCCAGCTGTCTGCGTGAAAATAAGGTACTGTAACTTTTTTCATAGGGCTGTATAGATGTGTGTATGTGTTTCTTGCTAGTGTTTAGGAATTCTCAGAGGAAAGCAGACCCATTTTACTTGACATTTTTCCATTTTTTAAAAGATTTTTTTATTCAGTCAAGATTCCTCATTAAAATATAAATCTATACTGGACGAGGGTGTGTTTCCCTACGCACCATCTGCCCAATTGATGAATCTAAAATATAACCTTTATTCAAATTGATAAAAAATGTATGCTCAGCTGTAATTAATGCCTATTGGAGTGTAATGTACTGCGCACAACAATATAACTGGATACCATTGCAATTATTTACCTTACATCCACATGGTTAATAACACCAGACCAAATCAAATACCATATCGTTTTAGAGGAAGTGACAGCATAGAAAGAGGCACTGTAGTTTGATCATAAGCCTATCAGCTTGAATATATAATCTCTGTTAAGGAAATGGGGTTACCCCATGGACAAAACTAATTAGATAGTATAATCTATCTTGCTACAGATATGCAATAAGGATACACTCACAGGCTTAAATGTCAGCCTCCCATGGATAAGCCCTATACATCACCATAGCCACCAAAACTACTTAACTGTCTTCAGAAAAGCAAATGATTCACTGTGTAAAATGCAGTACAGACCTCTCCAAAAAAAAGGGAGGAGAGCAGCGAATACCATGTGCATTGAAAAAGTGCTCTGCTCCCAAAGAAAGACCCAAAGAAAAAAAGAATCTCTACATGTTTCGCTCCAGAACACAGAGCTTTGTCAGGAGTATAAAGAATTTAAAATAGGTTATATAGTGGCTGGAAGTTGTGCTCAGCTGCACAGGGTGGCAAAATGGCACCTACCATTTGTTTCACCTCTATATATAGAGAAGGCCATTAAAATGGCCCCCGCACATGCTCAGTTTCTCAACACACCATCTTGTAGACAAAAAACTGCACATGCTCAGTACCTCAACAGACGCCATCTTGTGGACATAAACAGTACCACAGCAGCACATTAGTCCACAACACAATAGACACTGCTGGTGCTCTCAAACATTGTTAATGGCCCACTAATTAAGGACCACAATTACAGTTCCTGCCATTTATATAGCATTTATGGAGCCTCATAGGACAATCAGAC
Organism: Staurois parvus; assembly: GCF_062004578.1. Lineage (NCBI taxonomy): Eukaryota > Metazoa > Chordata > Amphibia > Anura > Ranidae > Staurois > Staurois parvus. The sequence continues at coordinate 1,180,277 of NW_028318393.1, forward strand.
GAGAATGAAAACTCCTCCTACAAGCTTTAACCAGTGCTCTGCTGGACAGTGATAGAAGTCACAAGACTGCTCTAACTGCTAATGGGAAAAGGTATTTAGCAGTTTATAGATACTAAAATAATTGCATTTCCATGTTCTTTGTATTGTGGGAGACCAGACTAGTGAATGCAGGGTCATGGGTTTAGTAACACTTTAAGGCACTGTGCTCTGCTTACGGCAAACACCTGGTGTACTGTGTTGGCCTCAGTACACTTTAAAGGTTTTGGGCTGTAATACACCCACTGGCATAACATAATCCAGTCCATGAAGACTCCATTGGGTGTATGCCCACCTTTTTAATCACTTTCTACTCTGGTGCCAGTGGTCTTTACCAGAGGTCTAACCCTTATATGCTCTTCAATGAACATTTAAAAAAATGTCTTTACATACACTTGGAGAAGAAGGTTATTGGTACTTTTATCTCATATTCTATCACTTTAATTCACTACTTCACATCTTACACTTGAAGTGGTTAAAATAAGCTCGTGGCTGTAGCTGCTGCTATGAGCTTAGTTTAATTTTTTTTTACAGCCCAAGATCACCTGTTCAGTTCAGCACCTCTGTTTCTCCCAACCCCCAAAGCCTATATGCAGATGTGAATGTGTGTAGGTCCTGCATGTGCGTATATGTAAACAGTGATTCCACCATATGTGAGGAATTGCTGTGAACGTTGGAGTGGGAGAAAGGAATTTTAGTACCATAATTTTTGGTTATTACTAAACTGATCACCTGTAAAGGCTTTTAAAGCGTCAACAATTAAAAATTTTAGGTAACATAGTTTGTCACAATTTTAGGTCTTTATATGTTTGGTATCTGTTTACTCAGTGCAACTCCATATTTTGTATTTTACCAAACAATAAGGCATTTATTTTGTATTTGTGTACACTAAAATCCATTTTTTTAAAAATATGCATTTGATAAATGGCTGCACAAATATTATGAAAAAAATTGCAGTGGCCACCATCTTATTTTCCAGGGCCTTTGCCTTCAAAAAACATAACATAATTAGGGTTCTAAGCAATTTTCTAGCAAAAAATGCTGATTTAAGATTTGTGTGTGGAAAAAAAAAAAATTGCCACGAACAGCAAATGGTTAAACCTAAATTAATTTTTCAAGGTTTGAATTTTGGTTAAGCTATTTTTTTCCATTGTATTATTGTATGGAAGTTTGAAGTAGTCTGTACTTGGGGCATGAGTGATACTTCTGCAACATTTTCTACAGTCTTACAGCACATGTAAAATATGACCTATGTCAGGTTCCTCTGTGTCCTTTGCTGTCTGTTCTGTCTTGCTGGTACTTTCCAGCAATAAGGAGTCTTAAAGTAAAGCGATTATACCCTTAGTAGAAAATCATCCATAGATTGCAAGACAGTTTGTTTAGTTAACATGATTTCTTTTATTTTGTAGGCAGATCTTTTCTTTCTGTGTAGAATAGGACCAACTTAAGTTTTTTTAAAGGGAAACTAAATTTAATGATTTCCCAAAACCGTTGCAATCAGGGCATGCCAGGAATGATAATTGTCACAGCTGCTTGTTCTTTCAACCTAATTGTCAAGCCATCAAGTGATTGGTGTCATAACTGATCACATGTGTAGCACCATGGGGAACGCAGATCAAACAGAGGCTAAGATGGCAGCTTCCTTGACTGTAGGGGCTCGTTCACACCATGATGCAGACATGTCAGTCTTTCCGCACGTGTTCTGCAAGAGCACAACAAAATCATTTCTCTGTGTGCCCTGTTCACACCACAACACTAGTATCATGTGCACATTTTTTTCTGCGCAAGAATCTGCAATGTGTATAAAATTAATTGAAGCGCACACGAAAACCGATGTAAACTGACGTCTCTGTAAGTGAAATCTGTGTGTCCGTTTCAGTTTTTCTGCACGTATGGTATGAACAAGGCCTTAAGTATAAGAGGTTTTAGTTCCGCTTTAGTATAGAAATACATTTTTTGTGTTGTACCTTTTTAAAATGTATTTTTTTTTTTTTGTATTTTGCTATTTCCAGATTGAAAATATCAGACGGAAACACAACTATCTTCCATTCATTATGGAGTTATTAAAAACTTTGGCAGAACACCAACAATTAATACCGTTAGTAGAAAAGGTAAGAAGAAGCTGACAAAGGGATTTTCTACCACATATGTAGGACTAGACTACAAACTACAGTATAAACTATAAAAACAATGTATAATTTAGTTATGGAATAAGGTTTCATTTTTTTTAAACCAGGTAATTTTTATTGAAGAGGTTTTAAAGTAGTTTTTTTTTTTTTTTTTTTATTTTGCTATACAAACAGAAGAAGATAACCAAAAAAGATCTCAACAGATGATGTTCACCTTCCCATGAAAAGCAGTAGGCAACTTCCATTGAAAGAGTTAATACTTAGAGGAGCACCAGTCGGTTTTCTGAAAATTAAAAGGGGGTGCCAGGGGCTATGCTGCATGTTGTGAATGGTCCCACAGTCTTCTGGACCCGGTCATGTGCCCTAGAAGAATGCAGGGAGGAGGGGGTGGGGCGGGACTTCCGATTGCAGAGGCAGATCGGAAGTGGGAGTGGGTACCTGTCAAAATCAGGTACCCAGAGCTGGGGAGGAGGCCTTAAAGTGGAGCTCCACTTTAAGCTGGCCATATATGGATTGAAATTTGGCTAGTTCAGTCCTGTTCAAGAGGAGTCAATACAATGATCGACTCCTCTCAAACAATAGCGCAGCGGGAAAGATTTCCCCATCCACCTCACTTCCTTTAAAGTTTATTTTTTCCCAGGATAAGATGGAATTAACAAGTGATTTCCAGAATTAACATTTAGGGGGATTGGGGGAAAGCCATCTTTATGCAATGAGTTTCCATACTAGAAAAAGAAGCCTTGTGACAGAGGTTATAATATCTGGTTGATAGTTACATTTGAAATGTTTTTATGTGAATTTTTTTTTTTTTTTCATTCTACAACAGTATGCCCTTTTCAGTCACTAATGGTTGCTTAAACATTAAAGGATACCGTTCTAAGAGCGACATGAAGGCTGTCATTAAGTGCAAAATCAAAAAAAGAAATATAATAGTGATTACGCTAGCCCCATTAAACCTCTTCCGCTCACTAAAAGAGTCCAGAGTATAAAACAGTCCAGAATAGTGGCTGATGCTCCTCAAAATTTTCCCTGGGCGGCAGGAGCAATTTAGAAACCAAAACACAAAAAGAGCGCGAGTGCCCCCTAGTGTAATTTTTTTTATTAAGAGAAAATAAAACCAGTATAAATGCACTCACATGACCGTGACGTTTTCAAGCATTAAACATGTATGTCCCATCTCATCCGCTTGTGAGGCCTGGATGGATGCTGGTGCTTTGATGCTTGGATGGTGCAGGCTCGCTGGCCGGAGCAAGCCTCAAAAACCTCTGGTAACTCCAAGCACAAGCTCCGCCACTGACAGGCAGAACATACAGTTCACACCACGCATGCGCCTGGTTCCTGTACAAGTCTAACCAGCATCCCTTCCCTCTTCCTATTTAAAGGCAAACCTACCACTCTATATTAACCTTTCTGGTGCCTACAAAGGTTAGAAGAGGTAGACAGAAACTACTGTACGGAATATATTCTTAAAACAAATAATCTTTCTGGACTGAAGCAGACTCATAACAGTCAGGAAACTAGCATTTGCAAAATGAAAAGCAAATGGAAGCAACCCACTTGTTTTAGGTTTACCCTCTTGCTTCAATACTTTGTGTCCCTTACCTGGAATCCAAAATAGAATGTTACCTTTAGACATGTATTCCAAGTCCATCCGTTTTAGTGTACTGAGCAGAAAATTAACACCTTCAGAGGGGAAAAGTATGTGTTTTTTTTTTTTTGTTACAATTGATCCTCATTTCAGTACTCTGAATTGGTTATAGTGGATAACAGCATTGAATGCTAGGAAACCCTCACCTTGTTAAACAACTCATTCAGTTTAAAATAGAAATGAAAGGCAAAACATTTGTGTATAGATGTAAAAAACATGATATACACCTTCCTCCTCCCCCCCCCCCCCTTTTTTTTTTTTTTTTATAATTGATCACATACCACCTGTTTTCAGCTGCATAAGAGCTAGGGGAGGAGAAACAGAAAAAATTGATCTTCCCAGTGAAAGACTGTGCAGGGTGGGGGATTCAGCAGAAGTCTGATCATTGGAGGAGAGCACATGGAGTTCCAATGAAAGCTGAAGAACTAACCATGCTTTGTTCTCATGCCTAGTGTAGTCAGTCTTTAATACTGAAGCACAGGGACAGGCAGGATCACCAGGTATTTCACATAAAGGAAACAAAGAGAACAGGATACTTTTTCATACAAGTATAGGGTACAGCAGGCACATACCAGGAATATGAAATGTTGGATTTACATATTCTTTAAGCCAAGTTGAATGACTGCAAATTATGATCCATTCCACTAAAAGCATTTAGACTGGGAGTTGGCAACCTATTGATTGAGATCTACCCACCACTCGCAGGAAGGTAATGGGTAGATCATGTCCCCTCTTTGCTGAACCCTGGGAACCTGCAGCAGCTGAAAGCTGGCTTCTCCTCCTCCAATCATTTCCTCCAGAAGGAGGGAAAAACAGGAGATCTGTTCCAGTAAACGCTGTCGCTGCCCCTGCCCCTGCCTGCCATCCCTGCCCATGTGCGGTTCCTCCCTTCCCCCTCCTAGCAGCGCAGCCTGCTTCCTCTCCTCTCCTGCCAGCTGCTGTGGGGGATCAATTGGAATAGGTAATGGATAGAACTTTAAATATACCTCTGGCGTTCACAAGAAAACAACATAAACCAAATGTGTATACAGTGGATATAAAAAGTCTTACACACCCCTGTTAAAATGTCAGGTTTCTGTGATGTAAGCAAAATGACAAAGAGAAATAATTTCAGAACTTTTTCCACCTTTTTAATGTGACCTATAAACTGTACAACTCAATTGAAAAACAAACTGAAATCTTTTAGGGGGGGTAGTAAACATAAACTAAAATAATGTGGTTGCATAAGTGTGCACACCCTCTTATAACTGGGGATGTAGCTGTGTTCAGAAGCAATCTCATTCAAAAGCATGTTAAATAGGAATCAGTACACACCTGCTATCAATTAAAGTGCCTCTGATTAACCCCAAATAAAGCTCAGCTGTTCTAGTAGGGTTTTCCTGACATTTTCTTAGTCGCATTCTACAGCAAAAGCCATGGTCCGCAGAGAGCTTCCAAAGCATCAGAGGGATCTCATTGTTAAAAGATATCAGTCAGGAGAGGGGTACAAAAGAATTTCCAAGGTATTAGATATACTATGGAACACAGTGAAGACAGTCCTCAAGTGAAGAAAATATGGCGCAACAGTGGCATTACCAAGAACTGGACTTCCCTCCAAAATTGATGAAACGACCAGAAGAAAACTGGTCTGTGAGTCTGCCAACATTTAAGGAGTTGCAGGAATATCTGGCAAGTACTGGCTGTGAGGTACATGTGACAACAATCTCCGGTATTCTTCATATGTCTGGGTTATGGGGTAGAGTGGCAAGACAGAAGCCTTTTCTTACGAAGAAAAACATCCAAGCCCGGCTAAATTTAGCAAAAACACATCTGAAGTCTCCCAAAAGCATGTTGGAAAGTGTGTTCTGGTCTGATGAAACCAAGGTTGAACTTTTTGGCCATATTTCCAAAAGATATGTTTGGCGCAAAAACACCACTGCACATCATCTAAAGAACACCATACCCACAGTGGAGCATGACAAGGGAGATCTCCCCAAGAGCACATAGGCCCCAGAAGGGGATTGTTTCAGGATGGAGAATGGGTAAAAGTGACTAAATATATCCTGAATGAACACAGTGAGTGACTGGTACTGATCACTCACTGTGTGCATTCATTACTGAAGCATAGTAAGCTGTACTTACTATGGTTCAATTTGTAAATGAACAGGGAGACTGCAGAGCTCTTCCTGTGCATTCATGTGGTGCAGCTGAGATGGAGAATGGGGATTGTTTCTCCTTTCACTGTCTCAAAAGTGAGACATCAGGGATCTGTTTAGACCAGGGATAGGCAACCTGCGGCTCTCTAGCTGTTGTGGAACTACATTTCCCATGAGGCATTGCAACATTACAAAACTTAGTTACAGCTATGACTTGCAGAGGCATGATGGAACTTGTAGTCCTGCAACAGCTGGAGAGCCGCAGGTTGCCTACCCCTGGTTTAGACCCCTGATATTTCACCAAAGCCCCCCCCCCCCCCCCCCTCCCACAGGGCTGCTAAAAATTTTTTTAATAAAGTTGTAAAAAAAATAAAACAACTGACACCATCCACTGCTCTACTGACACTGCCCCCCTGCTCTACTGACTGACACAGCCCACTTTTAAGGTAAGCTAAATTTTATATTTTTACAGCGACATTTGTTTTATTATATTTTTTTATTTTTCCTTACTAGTCAGGCCTTGCTAAATAGTAATATTAGTGATCTTAATCTCTTTCATGTTGTACAACTAAATCTCCACCTCTCAGTGTCAGATCAATGTTCAGCATCTACTGGCCAAATTTTGACCAGTATTGTCATCCCTACTTGACAGACGGTCATTTTGATTGAATTTTGTTGAAGGAACATGCTGGAAAACTTTTTCAAACAGTGGCTGCAGCTATTGACTAGTGTATTCTGACGTCTGTGGGTCTTGTCGTCAATTTATTTTTTCCCGTTAAGCCAGAGAATGGCCAGCTTTATGCCTAATGCATGTGATGAGAAAATTGGATGGGGAAAAAAAACTCACTTTTGGAGCAATCACCCGATAATCTATTCGTTAGTACACAGCTTTTGAGAGCCAATCACAAGAGTTCATGTGAAAGGGGCAAGCATGAAAATTTTTCTCATAAGATAAATGATTTTCCTTTAACTTCTTCCCATTGGCTGCATGCATATATGTGGCCTTTCGGCAGGTAGGTCTTAATGACGAGATGCCGGGTATATGTGTACCCAAAAAAACCCCCAGAACTGTGCAGTACCTGTGCACGTTCTCGGCCTAGCTCTTGGTAGCTAACGGAAAGTTCCCGATCGCTAATTGCAATCTGGAGCTTTTCGATCATGTGACCATTGTGACAGCCAAAAACGGCAGTCACATGATCACAAACCCTGCCTCTCAGCATCTGAAACCACTTAAAGGGCTGGGAGGCACCGGCAACAAGGGTTTAATCAGTACAGAATTCATCTGTAAAAAAAATTGACTGACCAAGAGCATGCATAATTGGATACATGAAAATAACCCAGAAGGAGAAAGGGCAATGCAAGCAATCCTTGTTTACAATAAAAATGCTCCTAAATGCAAAAAAATATATATATTGTTTCAGGATAGTAATATGTGCAATAGTGATAATGAAGTGATAATCTTAATGCTACAATTTGGTAATCGTCTGCAGAATGATCACACATACATGACATCTCTTCCGGTTACATGCTGTTACATTGCGACACACAGAGGAAGTTGTACTGGATTGTATGATAATTTTCATATGTTTAGTAGCGCTCTTGTATTTGATATGAGAGTGCATGCAAAAAAAACCACGTACGATCATTCATCTGATTTTCTCATCCTGTGTACTAGGTCTAAGACTCCTAACCGTATCTGCATTCCGTGGAGCCTTCTAATTGGGCTACTGTCTAATTCAGTGTTCTCTTAGGCCCATGTTACACTAGCAATCCTGTAGCTGGAAGCAAGCAACTGGATTGTTAAAAGGGCAGCAAGGATACTCACCTGCCTTTTATAATGTCTCTGTATCACTGGTCAAGTCAGCAAGGTGTCACTGCATTGCTGGGATTCTGTAGTTAGGCCAGTGAAGAAGAAACGGTCATTAGAGGCAGTGAGTAGTCTCTTTAGTGACCCTGTTGCCTGCTTCATGACTTTGTTTCTGTGTTGCATTTTTAGATAAGTGGTTACATACATGCATTCTAAGTTAGTTAGCTCGCTCTTATGCTGGTCCATTGGTTTCAGCCCTTCCTAAATCACTACTACATCATGAGTATGCAGATCAGATGTTCTGTCTTCGCTTGTGTGCTTGTTTTGTACCAGTAACTCAATATATTACTGACATTATAGATAGGCAGGCAGATAGCGTTTTGACGATAAGGTCAGTAATGGCAGCTCACATCTTGTTTCATTGCAGAGTTCCTTTAACCACTAGCCTACAGGGCACTTATACCCCCTTCCTGCCCAGGCCAATTTCCAGCTTTCAGCGCTGTCGCACTTTGACAATTGCGCGATCATGCAACACTGTACCCATATGAAATTGTTATAATTTTTTTGAGACAGAGCTTTCTTTTGGTGGTATTTAATCACCTCTGGGATTTAAATTTTTTCTTAAACAAACCAAAAACCACTGAAAATTTTGAAAAAAACATTTTTTCTTTAGTTTTTGTTATATAATTTTGTAAATAAGTGATTTTTCTCTTTCACTGATGTGCGCTAATGAGGCTGCAGTGATGGGCACTGATGGGTGGCACTGATGAGGAGGCACTGATGGGCATTGACAGGCAGCACTGATATATGGCACTGATAGGCAGCACTGAAGCGCACTGACAGGCAGCACTGACTGGCACTGATAGGCAGCACTGATGTGCACTGATAGGCGACACTGACTGGCACTGATAGGCTGCACTGATAGGTGGCACTGATTGGCATTGATAGGTGGCACTGACTGGCACTGATGTGTGACATTGAAAGGCAGCTCAGATGGGCACTGATATGTGGCATTGATGTGCACTAGTATGCACTGATATGTGGCACTGGCATTTGGCACTGATAAGCACTGATGGACACTGACAGGTGGCACTTCTGGGGCCACACTGATCATCAGTGCCCTGATGATCAGTGTACATGTCCCCTCCGCAGAAAGCCAATTACTGGCTCTCCTCTCAAGCTGTCAGCGTGACACCTCAAGAGGAGAGAAATGCCGATAACCGGCATTTTTGTGTTTACATGTAATCCGCTGTGATTGGACACAGCTGATCACATGACCGAGCCAACATCTTCGGCTCTTTCCATGATCCCCTGTGTCCGAGGGACACAGCGCACCGGCGATTTCTGCGCGCTCCCTGAGCGGTGATAATGGAAGGACGTCCTATCAGAACGAGAGAACCACCTTGCGCCCGTCATTGTACTATAGGGCGGGCGGAAGGTGGTTAAAGTGGAGTTGCAGCCATTTTTGTGTTTATTAAAAGTCAGCAGTTACAAAAACTGTAGCTGCTGACTTTTAATAAACACAGACTTACCTGTCCCAGAGTCCAGCAATGTGCTCACCCACGGGGTCCCTTCTCTCCTTTTTTCCCCTCCACGGAGCTAGCATCTCAGCTATAGGCACAAGGCTGTGTCAGCTTGCAGCTTCACAGCCTGGTGCCCACTGCACATGTGCAAGTCACGCTACACCTCCTAATTGGTCTGGCAGTCTCTTGGGACCTGTGAAAGGTTCCAGGAGACTTCGAGAGGAAGGAGGGGGCTGAACTTCCAGCTCACTTCGCTGCGGCAAACTGAGCCAGAAGTGGGACCAAGTACCTGTCAAAACCAGATATCCACTCCCTCCTCCCCTGAAAAGGTTCCAACTATGGCGGTGGAGGGGGCAAATACGTGGAGATTCCTCTTTTGAGTGGAACTTTAAGGCCGATTCACATTTCATTTTACTTGCATTATACACGTTTTACTGTATGCATAAAAGGACTCCTAAAGCTAAATTCTATGTAAACTGCTAAATACACAGTTGACATTTATATGGAAACTGCCTTATGTGCCAAAGGTTTCTGTCCATCCACTCCTAATATTTACAGAGCTCTGGTACAATCACAGTCCTGTATGGCAGGGCAGAAGACCTGTTTCTCTGTTTCATTTAATGTGTTACTAAACCCAGGACCCTGCATTCACTATATCTGATCTCCCACAGTACACAGAACATGGAAATGCTATTGTTTTAGTAAATATAAACTGCTAAATACCGTTTTCTCATCAGAAGTTAGAGCAGTCTTATTCAGCAGAGCACTGGTTAAAGCGTGTAGGAGTTTTCATTTTGCTCTAGGAGAATGTAGAACTCCTGACCTCTGTCTGGACACTGCTGATTGGCCCTGTGCTGATCATAAACACTATCCCAAGAAAAAAAAAACCCTCTCTGCACATGCTCAGTTTGGTATGTATTGCTAGAATGACTCCACACGATGAGGCTTATCAGGAGATAAGAGGGGGACAATGGAGGAAGGGGAGGTTCAGAGAAGTCAGGATCAAACAGCATTTTTACACAATGCAGAGGATTAACCCCTTAGGTTCCTCAGTGAGTATAACAAGCATGCTTTACTGCATATACAGACTGATTTTACTGTTGTAGGTTTGGTAAGACCTTAAGTAACACAGACCTTGTTGCTCTCAACCTGTAACTGAACAGTGAAAGGAGCAGTAGACTGATATGTTTATATTTCACTTTGCTCTCTTCCCCTATCAGCATGCTTCTTATTAGCTGTAACGAAACTGATCAGCTCTTTGTGCTGCTTCTTTCTGTTCCAGGCTAATCTCTGCTGTACAGGGGTTGAAAGAAGCTTATACCAGATCAAACCAAGGTGCACAAACTGCTTGCACTAACATACATTTAATGATGTATTAAAGTATACACATTTGTGTCTTTCATTGCTGCTTGGAATTCAGCTTTAACCACTTAAAATAAACTTATATATAAAATCGAGCGCAGTGTATAGGTGTAAGTACGGTAGCTGCTTGCACAAAAAGGCACCTCGGGAACCTCCAAAGTAATTGATAAAGAATGAGAGTGCAGCGCTAACCCAAATAGCGATTAAACATATGATAGACCACATATGATAGTGGATCAGTAAAATGTCAGTGTAAGTTCATCAGATGTGCTGAAAGTGCATACAGTCTCCAATATGTAAAGAACCAAAAGTAGTGACTTTCAGAAATGATAATAGCCAAATATTGCACTAACCAGATAGCGCATATTAAAGCGCATGGAGCATTTAAGACCTGCCCCTGGTGCTCAGCCACTGTATCACTGGAGCCAGGAGATGTCATCTATAGGGTGACCACTAGATGTCATCTATCCGGATGGAAGCTGAGTCCAGCCACTGTATTAGAGGATCAGGCGGATGTCATCTATAGGGCGACCACTAGATGTCATCCGTTCCAGGAGGAGCTGTGTCATGGATCCAGGGATGTCACTTGCAGATGTGTCCTTTGCTCAGCACAGCCCCAGGACCTTCAGAATTACAGGCTCCCCAGAAATAAAGAGCCCGTGGAAAAAGGCCTCAAATAGTGTGATATCGTTTATTAAAGTAGGTAAATAATCAGAAAAGAACTTACTAACAACGGTTCAGCTGCTCATAAACGGCCAGACCAGAGGTACATGTACACAGGATATAAATAGCTTGGCACTTCCCTAGGGAAGTGCCAAGCTATTTATATCCTGTGTACATGTACCTCTGGTCTGGCCGTTTATGAGCAGCTGAACCGTTGTTAGTAAGTTCTTTTCTGATTATTTACTGATCCACTATCATATGTGGTCTATCATATGTTTAATCGCTATTTGGGTTAGAGCTTTAACCACTTGCCTACATGGCACTTATACCCCCTTCCTGCCCAGGCCAATTTTCAGCTTTCAGTGCTGTCGCACTTTGACAATTGCGCAGTCATGCAACACTGCACCCATATGAAATTGGTATAATTTTTTTGAGACAGATAGAGCTTTCTTTTGGTGGTATTTAATCACCTCTGGGTTTTTTATTTTTTGCTAAACAAACCAAAAACAACTGAAATTAAAAAAAAAGACATTTTTTCTTTCTGTTATAAAATGTTGTAAATAAGTGATTTTTCTCCTTCACTGATGTGCGCTAATGAGGCTGCAGTGATGGGCACTAATAGGCTGCACCGATGAGGAGGCACTGGTAGGTGGCACTGAAAGGTAGCATTCATATATGGCACTGATAGGTGGCACTGGCAGGGGTGGCATTGATGGGGCTACACTGATCATCAGTGCCCTGATGATCATTGTACATGTCCCCTCTGAGGAATGCCGAATACCGGCTCTCCTCTGCTCACGAGCTGTCAGCATGACAGCTCGTGAGGAGAGAAATGCCGATAACTGGCATTTCCTTATTTACATGCGATCAGCTGTGATTGGACACAGCTGATCGTATGACAGAGCCGATGTCTTCGGCTCTTTTCATTGATTGGTGATCCGCTGTGTCCCAGGGACACATCGCACCACCGATCTGTGCATGGTTAGAGTGGGAGGACGTCATATGATGTCCTCCCAGAACGAGAAAACCGCCTTGTGCCCGTCATTTCCTTACATGGCGGGCGGGAGGCGGTTAAAGGAAACACATAATGCGAAAAGACCTGAACTACCATTACACTGTATTTTCAAATCATATTTGCCTGGCTAGTATACTGATCCATACATTTTAGAATAAGTATATATATATATATATATATCATACGCATAGGTGTAATTTTCTTGACTTACTGCATGGTTGTTATGGGGCACTGACTCAAAGTATGAAAATCTTGAAAACAAGAGTTTTCAGATGGAGATGCATATACTATCTATAGGTTTGTGCGGTCAAAGAAAAACATCCTGAACAACACTCCTCTGGTGAACAAGTGTAAATTGCAAAATATAGCTTTTAAGGTGCTTCTATTTACTAAAGAATAACAAATTCCTTCAAGATCATGTTGCAAAAATGAATACACGCCAATGAAAGTCATAGGAGTAAAGCAAAATTTTCAACAAAATCCTAATTAAGAATTCAAAATACGGGCAAGTGTAATTCTTCATTAAACGGGTGTCCAGCAGACAGTTGATTATAAAAGGGTGCTACTTAAAGAAAACCCCTTCCATTTCATTCCGTTGACAATGGCACCACATGGAAGAGAAATGTCACAAGGCCTGAGAAAGTAAATATTTTCTTTACACAAGAAAGGTGAATACTACAAGAAGATCAGCAAAGCCTTACTTATCAGTCAGAATCCTGTAGCAAAAGTGATACAAAAATTAAACAAAGGTGGAACTGCAACCATCTCACAGAGACGTTCAAGCCATCCACGGAAGTTAACACCTCGACAGGATCATCTTCTGATGAGAAGGGTTGAAGAAAATCCCCACGCAAGTTCAATGCAGTTAGCTAAAGCAGTAGAAAGCCAAACTGGGGTGTTTGTTTCCTGTGATACAATACGGCATACACTGCAGAGGAATGGCATGCATGGGTGTTGTCCTCGAAGGAAGCCTCTCCTAAAGCCCATGCACAAAAAAGAGTGGGTTCACCGTGAGCTATGTGACAGATGTGAAAGGGTCTGGAGAAGCCGTGGAGAACGTTATGCTGCCTGTAACGTCATTCAGCATGACCGTTTTGGTGGTGGGTCAGGGATGGTCTGGGGAGGCATATCCATGGAGGGACGTACAGACCTCAACAGTCTAGACAATGGCACCCTGACTGCATTTAGGTATCGGGATGAAATCCTTGGACCCATTGTGTCAGACCCTACACTAGTGCAGTGAGTCCTGGGTTCCTCCTTGTGCACGACAATGCCCGGCCTCTTGTGGCGAGTGTATGTAGATAGTTTCTGGAGGATGAAGGAATTGATACCATTGAATGGCCCCCACGCTTGCCTGACCTACATCCAATAGGACACCTCTGTGATATCTTGTTTTGGTCCATCCGACGCTGCCAGGTTGCACCTCAGACTGTCCAGGAGCTCAGTGATGGACTGGTCCAGATTTGGGAAGAAATATCCCAGGACACCATCTGTCGCCTGATTAGGAGCATGCCCTGAAGTTGTGAGGTATGCATACAAACACATGGGGGTCATACAAACTACAGTATACAAACTAAAGTACCATTCTGATTTGCTGCAATGAAATTTCAGCAAAATGGACTAGCCTGCTGCATCATTTTTTACTTAGATTTTTGGGAAGTCTTTGAATTCAGCCCTCTGTAGGTTGATAATTTTCATTTCCATCAAACGATGGGGCATCCTTACGTTCCTAACTCATTACCCAGTCCATATCAGTATAGATATCCAGCATGATATTTGGGATCTGATGTGTTTTCAAAGTGGTCCTTTAATTTTTTTGAGCAGTGTATGTATGTATATATAATATGTGTGTGTGTATTTGTATATATATTGTGAGAACTAGCATCAAGGGTAGAGCTTTAAAGTACACCACCACTCACTTTCTTGTTTTTCAGGGCCGTTTTTGCCCAATTTTATTTAAAAGAAAGTTCCATAAATCCAACACATTGCGCAAAATCCTCTTGTATAGCGAGCAAAATCCTCTCTTGTTTTAAAAGAGGTATAGACTCCAGAGAGAGCGATATCATATTACCCCTGTACAAATCATTAGTAAGACCTCATCTGGAATATGCAGTTTAGTTTTGGGTACCAATTCACAAAAAGACCAGTGGGGAACTGGAGAAAGTGTAGAGAAGGGCAACCAAACTGATAAGAGGCATGGAGGAGCTCAGCTATGAGGAAAGATTAGAGGAACTGAATTTATTCTCTCTTTAGAAGAGGAGATTAAGGGGGGATATGATCAACATGTATAAATACATCAGTGGTTCATATAGTGACCTCGGTGTAGAGATCCTCACAGAGGACAAGGGGGCACTCTTTATGTCTGGAGGAAAAGAAATGTAATCTCCAAACATGGAAAGGTTTCTTCACAGTGAGAGCTGTGAAAATGTGGACTAGACTCCCTCAAGAGTTGGTTCTGGCCAGCTCAGTGGATTGCTTTAAGAAAGGCCTGGATTCTTTCTTAGTGACAGAATATAACTGGATACAAACATTTTATAGGTAAAGTTGATCCAGGGAATATCCAATTGCCTCTCGGGGGATCAGGATAGAATTTGTTTTCCTGCAGGATCAAATTGGATCATGCTTTGCTGGGGTTTTTTTTTTTTTTTTTTTGCCTTTCTCTGGATCAACTGTGGGTATAGGATTGTAACTTTTTTTTTTTAATAGTTGAACTGGATGGACTTTTGTCTTTTTTCAGCCAGACTAACTATGTAACTATATGTAACACACAGATTTCCCTCACAGGAGTTTTCAGCATTTCTCTCTTCCAAACACAGACTTTTAGCCTCCTGGTTTATACATACAATCCTGCTGTTTCTGGCCTTCCACTTCCGGCCATGTCTGTCTCCTGCAGACTCTTTTCTAAATGGCTCTTTGAGGGACACAGCTAGCAGCTCCTTGCTGCTCTTGCTCCCACCTCTCCTAGGTGGAGCCCTTCTGACTCCTGGGCAAGGACCTCCTGTCTGCTGGGGTGGAGCCTCTACAAAAAGGGCCTGCACACACCTGTGTAATCAGTGTGCTGGCTGTTCACAAACCCTAGACCCAGGACTGGAGATTTTAGAAAACAATGCGGAAACTGAAAAGCCAGTTTCCTCTGCATTAGGCCAACCCCCTGGAGCCCCTCAACCTGCCTGGATGAGAATCCTGAGTTATAATCCGCACTTAGACCGTGGTAGGGTACTATACTGCCACAAACCAATTTTATTTATATATATATATATATATATTTATTTATATTTTTTTTTGTGTGTGTGCATAATTTCATTAGACAGTTGTCTCATCTGCACCTCCGCTCCACCTAGAAAAATTAATCTATAAAAGACAACCAGCAGCCAAAAAAAACTATATTTCTGATTCCTTAAATTAAGTAATCTTACCTAACTGTTAACTTGCTATATAGTTAGGATGTAATCGTGAAAACAATAATAAAAAGCTGACCAAATTAACTTTAGCACACAATGAAGAATAAACTACTACACTATTTTGCGACATTCCAAAATACCCTTTAGCTTTTTCATATTGTGTGTTGAAAAGTGGTCATTTTTTCCCTAAGCTGATCCATATAGTGAGACCAGGTATCAAAGAATTTATGCATATATTCCTTATTTCTGTGTCCAGTTTATTCATCATACACGGTCTAAATCTAGTCACCCAAAATTTGTCTAGAGTAGAGTCAATATTTTTTATTTTTTTTTGGTTCCCAGCAAACCATTTACCATCTGCTAAGTGCTACCTGTGGCCTCTCATTCACTTTCAAGGGGTAATGTGGAAGATTAACACTTAATGAATGTTTTAAGCATTTGTAATCTCTTCAGAACAATTCTAGGCCCTTTACCTTGACATATAAACAAAGAAAAGGCCTAATTTAATCCATTAATATATTTGTGTTAACAGTAGAGGAATTGTCTACATGGGATAAAGCAAACTAGCCAAACTAACCAATTTAGTCAAATCACACCTGCCTAACATAGAAATGGGAAGGTTTTTCCATTGCTATAGTTCTGAAATGTTTATTAATTACGGGGAGGTAATTAAGGGTGTATAGATCAGTGGTCTTCAAACTTTGGCCCTTTGCTTACTTTTATCTAGGCCTTTCAGCCACTATTACTCCTACTTACATCAATGATGGGGCAATATTCCTTCACTGACACCAATGACAGGGCACTCTGCCTTTCAGTGACACCAACAATGAAGCACTATTCTTCCCCATAATGCCAAAGATGGAACACTATACTTTCAATGACGCCAGGACATTTTCTACTTCCACTGGCCACAGTCCAGCCCCCCTAAAGTCTGAATGACAGCAAACCAGCCCTTTGTTTAGAAAGTTTGGCAACCCCTGGAATAGGTCATATATAGTTTTAGGTATCAACATCTCAAGATATATTAAATAATTATTCTGGACCTTTAAGCTACTCTTCCAGTATAAATCATTTTCAGGAAGAAATATGTATATTTTGTTAAAATATCTAAATTTATAAATCCCAGAATTATAATGTACAATATAATAACACAAAATATCCTCTCCTACAATCTCATTAAACTATATATTTCTACCTCAATTTATGTATAACTTTATTCCAATGTATCATTTTCAGGAATGTGTTTCCATTACCTAATGTGTCCATGACTCAAGATATATCTTTCATCCCCTATATACTCACATGCAGAATGTGGGGGGTTGTGTAGAAGGGACCCTCTGTGATAATTAGATGGCTGCTGTAAGTGGCTTCCATGTAGGTCTTCTAAATTACCTCACATTCTCTTATATTTAGTCTTTATTACAATTCCTATGTCTTACAGTTTTAGGGCTTCAAAATTACAAATTTTGCCTTCCTTACATTGATTCTATGGTATTATTTATAACAGGTACTTATATAGCGCAGTCAATTTACGCATCACTTTACATATATATTGTACATTCATATCAGTCCCTAACCCTCAAGTTTATAATGTAAGATCCCTAACTTACATTTATACATGCACATAATAGGGCCAATTTAGACCGGATCCAATTAACCTACCAGCATGTCTTTTGCGTGTGAAAGGAGAACTGGATGAAACCCATGCGGTCACAGAGAGAACATGCAAACTCCAGGCAGGTAGAATCATGGTTGGGATTCAACCCAATGACCCTAGTGCTGCTAGGTGGAAGTGCTAACAACTTAGCTGCTGTATTACATTCCTAGTTGGATTTTCACATGTAGTTTTGAAATGTTCTATGTTTCATTTCCCTCAAAGAGGTACATTACTCCAATATGTCACCAGAGCTGAGATGTACAGTTGTGCTCAAATGTTTGCATACCCTGGCAAAAAACATGAAATTTTGAAAAAATTACTGATCATGCCAAAAACGGTCTTTTATTTAAGGATAATGATCATATGAAGCCCTTTATTATCACATAGTTATTTGGCTCCTTTTTAAATCGTGATGACAGAAATCACCCAAATGGCCCTGATCAAAAGTTTACATACCCTGGAGTGTTTGGCCTTGGTACAGACACACAAAGTGACACACACAGGTAAAGCGGATGTCACAGTCAGGCTCAAAGACCAGTTGCTATAGCGGTGTAAAGGCTTACCTGAAACCAGCAGGATAGGTACACAGGCAGGTCACCGTGGCAGAGTAGTGGGATTACCCAAGGTGCAGAGTCTGAGTACCAACCGGTGTTCACTAGAGCTCCTAATGGTGGAGATGGATTTGGCCGCGTGTTAGCACCAGGTTGCGGTCCTCGGGCTCACCCCACCAGGAGGTGAGCAAGTGGAGGTCCAGTAGCGTATGAACAGGTAAGGATCAAACGGAAGCATGGTCAGTAAACAAGTCAAGGTAGGTAAGGGGCAGTCGCAGGTTGGGATCAGGCAGAAGCGTAGCCGAGAACAAGCCAAGGGTCAATAACGAGTGTAGCAAAATACAGATAACAGCAAAGATGATAAGGAGCATAATATTGGCTGGAGAGCACAATAATCTGGCAAACAGGAAGTGCAGAGACATGGTTTATATCAGGAAGTTCATGAGAGGAGCAAGGGGTTCAAGGTTCATGATAAACTAGGTCAAGGTAGGATCATCCAAATAACTGTCAAGGGAGCTGTCCAGCATTCCAGGTGGCTCAGCAAGAAGAAACATTGCCACTCACCGCAGAAGGCTCAGGTTCGGACCCAGGCTCTGACAGTGGAGTTCCGGTCACCCCTCCCAAAAATTGAAAGTCAGCAGCTACAAATACTGAAGAATCTGCTCGGGGTGAGATTGATGGGCACTTATCTGTCCATCATTCTCACCCGAGCCGATTCTTTAGTCGGCTATTGGGTGCTGGTGCTGCCATTTTGTCTAAGGGAAACCAGCAGTTCTCCTACTGCACATGCGTGAAGTGCTTTGTGAATGGGCCGCAGCCTTCTGGGACCTATGAAGTGTCCTGGGGAGGGGAGGGGGGTTAACTTCCGGCTCAATTTGCAGTGGCAAAAACCAGGTACCTGCTTACCCCACCCCTAAAAGGTGCCAAATGTGGCAGTGGAGAGGAGGCGGTGGCAGATAAGAGGAGCTTCAACTTTTGGGTGGAATTCCACTTTAAATGGCAAATAATTGTTAATTTCCCACATCTGTGGCTTTTTAAATTGTAATTAATGTCTGCGTATAAATAGTCAAGGAGTTTGTTAGCTCTCACGTGGATGCACTGAGCAGGCTAGATACTGAGCCATGGGGAGCAGAAAAGAACTGTCAAAAGACCTGCATACCAAGGTAATGGAACTTTCTAAAGATAGAAAAGCATATAAAGATATCCAAAGCCCTGAATATGCCAGTCAGTACTGTTCAATCACTTAAGTGGAATCTTTGGGGATCTCTTGATACCAAGCCAAGTTCAGGTAGACCAGGAAAGATTGCAGCCACAACTGCCAGAAAAATTGTTTGGGATATAAATAAAAACCCACAGGTAACCTCTGAAGAAGTACAGGCTGCCCTGGAAAAGACTCTGTCAGACAATTTGCATTCTACTGAACAAAAACTGAACATGGAACGCTCTTGGACATTCCAGCATGATAATGACCTTATGCACAAGGCCGAGTTGAGCAGGAAAAGGTGAAGGTTCTGGACTGGCCATCACAATCTCCTGACCTTAATACCATTGAGCCACTCTGGGGAGATCTCAAACATGCGGTTCATGCAAGACCAAAGACTTTGCATGACCAAGACGAATGGGCAGCTATACCACCTGCAAGCATTTGGGGTCTCATAGACAACTATTACAAAGATTGCATGCTGTCATTGATGCTAAAGGGGCAATATATAGCATTAAAGTGTTACTAAACCCAGGACCCTGCATTCACTATATCTGGTTTTCCACAGTACACAGAACATATAAATACAATTATTTTTGTAAATAGAAATTGCTAAATACCTTTTCTTATTAGCAGTTAGAGCAGTCTTGTGACTTTTATCAGTGTCCAGCAAAGCACTGGTTAAAGCTTGTAGGAGGAGTTTTCATTTTCCCCTGATTGTTCTATGAGGCTGCAGGACCCTCGGCCCTCTGTTTGGACAGTGCTGATTGGCCCTGTGCTGATCACATGCACTATCCCAAGAAAAAAAATACACTCTCTAGCAATACACACCAAACTGAGCATGTGCAGCTTGCCCCCAAGGCTCTGTTCTATCAGCAGATGGATTGGGGACAGTAGAAGGGGAGGATCAGAGAAGACTGGATCAAACAGCCTTTTTACACAATGTGTAGGATTAACCCCTTAGCTTCCACAGTGAGTATATCAAGCATGCTTTACTGCATATACAGACTGATTTTACTGTTGTACGTTTAGTAACACTTTAAGAACTAAGGGTATGCAGACTTTTGAACAGGGGTCATTTCATTTGTTTACTTGTTGCCATGTTTAGTTTTAAGATTGTGCCTTTCTGTTAAGACCTACAATTGAATATGAATCCCATAACAAATAAAAGAAATGTGTTTTTCCTGCTCACTCATATTTTCTTTAAAAATGGTACATACTGTATATTACCAATTCTCCAAGGGTGTGAAAACTTTTGAGCATAACTGTACTGCAATTCTGCTCCAATTAAAATACTCTACCCTAAATGAACAATATAATATTTTGGGCCTCCTGCCTAGTCCATTCCAATGAAAAGCTCTTAATTGTATGGTATATAATTGATAAAAAAAAAATCCTCAGTAGTAAAATGTAAAATGGTCATCAAATAGCAGGACTACATATTCGCTTTCAGGCTGTCATAAGCACAAATTGCACAAAACTGCTTAATTATATGCCAGCCAATGGTGTTAGGATTCCACAGCTTTCCAAAACACCAACATGAAGTCAGCTGTGGATTTCTATCAAACGTTTCCATTAAACATGCATTCTGAGGCAGGTAGGTAGATGTTAATGTTTGTTAATGTAAACCTTGCAGAAGAGAAATACAAGGGTCTGCCATTGCTAATTCCCTTACGACAAAACCTGGCTGATATGTTTACCTACTGGTCTTAAAGCAGAACTAAACCCGTTGGTTTGCTTCCCATTACAGTTAAGGCATGCCATGAAAGAGAACTGTCACATTTTGCCTGTGCTCTCAACCAAACCATCAAATGGCTGGTGTCATAACTGATCACATCTGCAGCACCATGGAAGCTGCAGCTCAAACAAAGGCTAAGATGGCAGTTTCCTGGGCTTTAAAGGACAGGAGGGTTTAGTTCCGCTTTAATATTTTCTGACCTGCTGATTAATTTCCTTTAAAGCCAGACTCCAACTAAAACGTTTTATTTAACATTTGGACAGGTATGGAAAGAGTTAGAGAGGGAAAGTGTCACGGTCTTATTTCTGTCTGTGTCTCTATCAGAGAAATTTCAGCTCACTCTGTGTTAGGACAGGAAGTGATGATAAATCTTTTCAATGGGAACAGAAACAAGATATACCTGTGCTCAAATCCCAATAGCTTGTACATACATATAAAAACACGTTTAGTAGTGTGGGGAAACAGAACTTCTGACTGTTCTTATTACTGTCTGTTTCCAGAGACAGACAGACAGACACGCTGTGATTAAAGTGCAATGTGTCAGCCCCACAGTCATTCGCATAATTCCAATGACAGATTATACTTTAGAGTGGTTGTAAACATCTGAAATTAAAATTTAACAAAGCATATCCATTTTTTTTGTATACTTGCCTCAATTCAAAGTGCTTAGTGTGATTTCTAGTGTTTCTGTTCTCCCTCTGCTATCTGCATGACTCACTTCTGATCAGTTATTCTGACCCCAAGCAATCCCGGGAGATATCCCCAGCCCTCTCCAGCACACAGAAGGTGATTTACAGCTTCACCTGTGCATGTTTCTTATGAGACTGTGTAGAGGTGAGTTTGTCCACTCCCTCCACTCAGGTCTCAGATTACAATCAACTCTCCTCTCTGTACTGCACTGTGTGTGACATTACATTCCTTCCTCCTGAACCGCAGAAAGGCTGTGTAACCAGTGCACTCTGAATGGCTGTAGAGAAGAGAGTGTGGCAGATAACTGGGTACAACTTAATGTAGGAGAATTTGTTTAATCTCTGTGCAGCACCTGAGGCTAGTTGCTTCACTGGGTATATGTAAATGTTTACAACCTCTTTAAATGAAAGCAGAAAATATAAATGAAGCTTGACATTACAGGAACATGTGTAACAACACTTGAATTAGGTACGCTTTAAATCATCATAGTCTTCAGACTGCTTACTCTAGGTGGTGATTTGCAGAAGAGGCAGTCAGCCACACTATATTTTCACTAATGTTTAAAGGCCAGTAAACTGGAAATGCTTGTGTTTGTGATTTTGAAAAATTCCAGTACATATATTAGGATATTTGACATTTTATTTACAGACCACAAGAAATAACATGTATTAACCCCTTCCTGCACACTTTCAGTGGCCCTTCAGCTTGGTCTATGTACCGGGACACAATCTCTTGATCACTGATTAACTGTCAAAATAGTCCACAAGCTGTCTGTAACTCTGCTGGCATAGATATATATGTGCAGTGTGTGGGCAACAAGGCCCAACCTCCCTGCCGCTGTACCTATAACGTTAGTTGTCGACAAGAATTTAAGGTACATAGCAAATGTTATCGGTTATCTTAAGTTATT
This sequence comes from Staurois parvus, assembly GCF_062004578.1. Lineage (NCBI taxonomy): Eukaryota > Metazoa > Chordata > Amphibia > Anura > Ranidae > Staurois > Staurois parvus. The sequence continues at coordinate 1,202,743 of NW_028318393.1, forward strand.
TGCGAGATTCACTATTTAATACCCATAAAAAGGTGCATGTGGTTCATGGCAGTACTCGGTTATGCTGTGGTATTTAATCAATTCAATACCGGGCAATTTTACACCTTCCTGCCCAGGCCAGTTTTCAGGTTTCAGCACTCTCACACTTTGAATGACAATTGCGTGGTCATACAACATTGTACCCAAACTAAAATTTTATCATTTTCTTCACACAACTAGAGCTTTTTTTTCGTGGTATTTAATCACCACTGGGGGTTTTATTTTTTGCTAAATTAACAAAAAAAGACCAAAAATTTTGAAAAAAAAAAAAGTTTTTCTTTGTTTCTGTTATAAAAGTTTGCAAATAAATAATTGTTCTTCATAAATTTTGGCCAAGATGTATTCTGCTGCATGTCTTTGGTGAAAATAACCCAAATTAGGATGTATTTTTTAGTTTGTAGGTACTTCATAAGAGGCATGGCGAGTGTTTTGAAGTTGTATTTTTTTTGTCATTTTTCGGAAAATGAAAAAATTTAAAAAATTTGTTTTCTCTATTTTATTTTTACATACTGTCACCAGTGCAGTACAGCCTCCTCATATAACTGGCATGGCGGTGATCAGGGACACTGACTGGTGACAGTATGAAAAAAAAAATATATATATATTTTTTATTTATTTATTTATTTATTTATTTTATTAAATTGTTTTTATTTTTTTTAAGATTTCACTATGACCAAAGTAGTACAATGTTACCTTAGTAACGTTGTACTACTTTGGGGAAGTGATCAGTGTCATGTGACCTGTTGTGATTGGTCACAGCAGGTCACATGGTACTGGCAACGGGGCCGGCACTCAGATCTGTCATCGGCCATGTCCGAGGTACACGGCTGGTGACAGATCACGCCGATCTGCGCATGTGCGGGAGGACGCCATACGGCGTCCACCCGGAATGCTGATGACATTTGCCACCCGCCATTCGGCCATAGGGCGGGCGGCAAATGGTTAAATGATGATCAGGTGATATTAGGGGGCAATTTTATATACCAAGTAAACCTTTTTAAAATTTTTCATATAATGCAGGGGTCCTCAAACTACGGCCCGCGGGCCAGATACAGCCTGCCAAAGTAATTTACCCGGCCTGTCCGTCATTCAGAGCCAGTGGCGTTGCTAGGGGGGTGGTGGGGTGCGGACCGCACCTGGGTGACACCTGCTAGAGGGGTGACACCCAGGGCCTCCCATCGGATTCCCTCCGCCACTTGCTGTCTCTAACACAGCAGAGTGGAAAGCAGGAGGCAGAACACTTTGCTGAAAATAGGGCGGGAGCTGCTGGAATTAACCAGCTGGTGATTGGTGGTCCTAGCAACCAATCACCAGCTTGTTAATATGAAAAATTTACTATAGCAGCTCCCGCCTTCTATTCAGCGCTGCTGTCTCCCACTCTGCATGTCGAGTAAGGTAGGAAGGGGCAGAACTGCTGCGGCTATGTAATGTGAAGGAGGGGGAATAGTTTCAAGAGGGCTGTGTAATGTAAAGGGGTCCAGCGGTGCAGGGGCTGTGTAATGTAAGGGGGGGTCAGAGGTGCAGGGGGCTGTGCAATGTAAACGGGTTTTCCTGCATTTTACCTGTTTTAGCTGCAGTCCTTTAGATTCCTATTAGGTTGTGCGGTTTTTTCCTGCATTTTCTGAAAGCACACCAAAAGTCCTGCGTGCTGCATCTTTTGGCACATAAATAAGACGTGGGTGTGCATAGGAATTCATTCATATTTTTTTCAAAGTATAGTCTGGCCCTCAACAGTCTGAGGCACAGTGAACTGGCCCCTGTTTAAAAAGTTTGAGGACCCCTGATATAATGCATGTAATACTTTATGTATACAGGTATGAATTTCCTCGTGTTTGCAGTGCTTTACCTACTTTGCATTTTTTTTTATTTCTAGGCTAAAGAAAAGCAGACAAGAAGAGCGCAGGAAGCAAAATAGAATAAACTTCGCTGAAGGCAAAAAAAGACAAGTTTAGCTTCTTTTGCAAAATTCTGGATGAAATCAGCAATCAAAGACTTTTTATGTTATTCACATGTATTGCAAATATTCCAGTTCTTTTATATATTTATCACTATTTGAATTCCTACCGCTGGCACACATTTCCAGTTAATACAGAAGGCCCTGTACAGATTGTGTTACTATTAAAATGTGTTTACAAATATAGTGAAAGATGATGTATGGACTTGTCCATTTATTAACACAGGTACCTGTACTGCAATCAAAGCTATTTTATTAGTTCCAGGAATATAAAAAGTATATTTGGATAACCAAGACGTTTATACACCCTCAAATGCTTATTCTTTTGCAGCATTGTTATGTTTGAAGAAAAAAAAAGTCTTATTGTTTTTTTGAGCTATTGTAGGTCCCTTTGTTTTTTTTTGTACGGTGTAATTGACATCTTGCTTTCAAGTATGCTTTATTATTACCATTTATACTGAGGATTTTTGTCCAATATTTTCATTTTCTTACAAAATAAAATGTTCATTTTAATGTAATAATGACCTGAAGGAGGTTGATAAAGAGGTCATTGGTGTTTGTGAATGAAATGGAAACCAAACATGCTATTTTCCCAAGTCATCGTCCAGGACAGCCACATGAGATAGGCCCCTCCTCTTACAAGAAACAAGCTCAGTGAGAAGTTAAAAGCTCCCCACCCACTATGCCCTACAGTATTACCAAATATGAGCAGAAAATTAAACAGAATCAACCATACATTAAAAAAGAACCTTAGGCAGGCAGAATCGGACAGACATCACTTCCATTGGTCCTCAGAGGTGCACTGGCGGTGAAGTCACTGGGGGCTGCCTTCCACTTCCTGGGGAAAGGATGTTGTGAAAACCATTTTCTCAGGGCTGGACCTATCCCTCCAGGATGGGAGAACCCAGCCAAAGTGGCAACTTCTCCAGAGCGAGGCACCAGCTCCTCTCCGGTTAGACCGTGACAGTTTTAGGGAGTATATCTGGAGGGTTTTATAGCCCTTTGGAGAATGCATACTTCTGCCTTTGGGAACTCACACTGGATAGGCATGTATGTGTCCAGAAAGGAGGCCTAGGCATTGTGTTTGGGGAGAGGGGATAACCATGTGGTCAGGCAAGATTGCTGTGGGGGTCCTGGTGATTTAGTATCCGCACTGCTTAGCCAGCACTATCCCTATCAGGTATGCTCTGGGGCAGGGTGACTCCCAGCTTTTTCCTTTTTGGAGCTTACCCAAAGCTGTTTTCCTCTCAGAGTTGGAGAGGACACAGTCAAATCTACAAGTCATATAAAATCCTTTAGATTGTAAGCTCCATGAGCAGGGCCCTCATATTCCTTCTGTACTGAAATGATTGTAATTGTACTGTCTCCCTTATATTGTAAAGCGCTGCGCAAACTGTTGGCGCTATATAAATCCTGTATAATAATATAAAAAATTAGTGCGCTGTACACTAAAAAAAAATCAAATAAATACTGCTACATAAAAAATGTGCATAGATTAATTGAAATGATATAAGTCCACATTCATATATTAAATAATTAAAAGTCCCAAAATCCAATAACACAGTGCTGTGTGCTAAAGAAATCCTCCCAACGGAAAGTGCATAGGTGTCCACAAATACTTGACACAAAAGAAAAAAATCAGCCTCTTACCAGACACTTTGATCTCCAATCAAGAGATCAAACAAGCAGATGGTGTTTAGATCCAACACTGACACCCTAGTTAGCCTTATCAAGGAGATTAATGGACAACTGCAGGTTCACTTGAACGAATCCATCACATCAAACAGCTCTCCACATCATGCAAGGAAAGGTTTAAAACAGAAGAAAACGTCATAGTGCGACCCAATAAACCAGCAAAGAATTTATTAAAGTATTGCACTTACATAGATAAGGTGCATAAAGGCAGTGTAAACATTTACAATTCCCGTGGTGTCAAACCACCGGCCGGAACGAGGTGACGTCACAGAAAACTCTGCCCGACTCACGTTTGTCCAAAAATGGCATCCTCTGGAATTGGAGAACAATCCCAGATTTGGGGACATTTAATTATTTAATATATGAATGTGGATTTATATCATTTCAATTAATCTATGTACATTTTTTATGTAGCAGTATTTATTTCATTTGTTATTGTTTATGATTTTTTAGTGTACAGCGCACTCTTTTTTTATGTTTTGTATTTTCTGGTGTTCAGGGAAAGAGTAGCAGCAGTTCACTAATTGTTTCACTATTGTTTCAGAATATATATTGTGATATTGGGGATTCTAAGCTCAGTGGTACATGCGTTTTGTAGCGAGTTCACTTCAGACAGGAGCTAAACTTAGCCTGGTAGCCCACTTTTATTAAACAATAACTGAAAAGTCCTTTCAACACAAGGTTTCCCACGCAGTGGGTTTCAGCTTCACTCAAAATAATACACAATGAAATTGCCAAGCCACCTGGCTCTCTGGTTAGCTTGGTCTCCCAGACCACTGGCTATTCAAGCTCTCTCAGCCTAGGTGACAGCTCCTTGCTGTTCAGGCCCCACATGACCTCTTGACAGAGTTTTCCCTGTAGTTTAGTTTGCTTCCTCCAGAGACTCACGGATTCGCTCCAGCCCCTTGGACTCACTGGCCTCTGCAGCTTCCTCAGCCTCCCAGACCCTCTCTTAGTCTTCCAGACTCTAGTAGCTGGCCAGACTTTCCCAGTCTTTGGGCCCCCTCAAAAGGGTTGTAGTCTCCACCAGGAACTTCCAGCTCTCCTGACAGGGCTGTCTTCAGGCTTGTAGCAATAGCAACTCCTATTCTATCTCCACCACTTGTGAGCTATGCTCAGATCTGCCTTATAATGAGTGTGTGCACCTGGACACACACCCTGCAGAACTTCTGAAAACCCTGGACACAAGACTGAAGACCGTCCCATCCAATACTCTTTGGAGCCTTCAAGCTTACAGCCCAGACTTACCAAATCCAGGGAAGCTTAAAACATAGCTTTCTCTGCTCGCAAATCATTTGCTGGAGCCTCTCAAACTGACTGTTTGAGAGTCCTGTGTCATTCTCAAACTTATTTCCACAGTGACAGAGCCTCGCACTGTCAGAATATTTTTTTCACACATTTATTCACATATTGTATTGTCTGGGGTGTAGCACAGGTTTTTTTCCCTTTTTTTAAATCTACAAGTCAGCCTTTTGGTCCTGGGATTGTAAGAGGGGTGTGTGTACCCCTCCGGGTATAGGTCCTCTGCTCCATTGTATACACACAGTGGGTATAAGAGGCCTTCCTTTATTCAGTAGGCCTGGCCTGGAAGTTTTGCAAAGTTCTAATATGAATGTGTTATTGAAGATAATAGTGTTTTCACTTTACACATATGCATGTTTTGAAGTGGCCAGGGTCCTCTAAGTTACAGTTGCAGACTAGGGAGGGGGAATCTATGACTCTGGTGCAACCTTGTAATCTGTTGCTAGATAAGTGAGCATTTTAGTCAGTGTTCTAATCTCACAGTGGATAATCCAATGACAATGCCCAGAGGTGAACTACGGGCAGGTAGAAGAAATAATGAGCCTGTATTCTTCTGACAAGCTGTTAAAATCTCTTTTTAGTTCCAAGTGGCTGGGTCATGTTAAGACCTTTTCCCCACTATGGTAATCTTTTGGTTGATCAGACTAAGGCAATTGGGGATCTTTTACATAAATATTTTACTGGTAAGGTAGATTTGAAATCATAGCTTGAATTAATAACATGTGGATCCTTCAAAATGTTATTGAAGGACTCCTGAGACAAACGTCAATGCAAGGGCTATATTGGCAAACCTGTGTTTGATGATTACTCGTTCCTGCCTATAGGTGTTGGACTTTGATTACATTTCCATGCTGAAATGTTGGCCACCTCTTCTGTGGGTGTCAGCAGCTTTAATTTACCACTAGGTCTGGCTTGTTAAAAACTTAGAAGCTGAGAGGCTTGGACTGTCTCCCACCTGTGAATGGTGGTGTATCTGGATTTTGCAAAAGCATTTGATACAGTTCCCCATAAATGCTTAAGTTACAAATTGACATCTGTTGGCCTGGACTATAGGGTATGTACCTGGATTGAAAACTGGTTACAGGGGCGTGTTCAAAGGATGGTGAGATGGTGATAAATAGCGAGTACTTAGAATGGTTTGGAATGGAAAGTGGGGTACCCAAAGGCTCTATCCCTGTACCAAATCTATTTAATTTATTCAAAAACAATATAGAGGTTGGCATAAATAGTTCAACCTAAATGTTGCTGATGATACAGTGCTAAGCAGGGCAATAATGTCACAACAGGATATAGAAACTTTACAAGAAGACCTCAATAAAATAAAGGGCTGGGCATCTACATGGCAAATGAGAGCTAATGTTGAAAAATGTAAAGTAACGCATATGGGGACTGAAAATATGAATGCAAGTTTCTCGCTAGAGGGAGAATCTTTGTAGGAATGCAGGATGTAAAAAGATCTGGGGGTCCTAGTAGATCACAGGTCCAGCAATGGCATGTAAGGCCAAGCTGCAGCAAGCAAAGCAAGCCAAATTTTGGCGTTCATTAAAAATGGGATTTACTTGAGAAAACTATAATTCTGCTACTTTACAAGACTCTGTTTCAGGTGCAACTTTAGTATGCTGTCCAGTTTTGGTTACTAGTCCTCAGGAAGGATGTGCTGGAACTGGAGAGAGTCCAGAGAAGGGCATTAAAGCTAATAATTCTTGTCTTCCCTCCAGCCCGGACACCACCCCCCATTGACTTCTCCATCATGTCCAACAACGCCACCATCAAACCCGCCCCGCAGGCCAGAGTACTTGGTGTCATTTTGGACTCCAACCTATCCTTCCAGCCCCAAGTCCACTCTTTAACAAACTCGTGCAGACTCCGCCTCCGCAACATCGCCAAAATCCGCACGTTCCTAACTCCAGAAACCACTAAACAGCTCATCCACTCCCTCATCCTATCACGACTCGACTACTGCAACTCCCTCCTCACTGGCCTGCCTCGCCGCTGGCTATCCCCGCTTCAGTCCATCCTGAATACGGCTGCCAGACTCATTCACCTTTCCAACCGCTCCGTTTCCGCCACCCCCTCTGCCAATCCCTCCACTGGCTTCCGATTGCGCAACGGATCAAATTCAAAATCCTAACGCTGACGTACAAAGCTGTCCACCATACTGCCCCGAACTACATCACTGACCTAATATCCAAGTACCGCCCAGCACGCACACTCCGCTCCTCACAAGACCTCCTTCTCTCTAGTTCCCTGGTCTCCTCCCATGCCCGCCTCCAGGACTTCTCCAGGGTGTCACCCATCCTCTGGAACTCCCTGCCCCAACCCATCAGGTTATCACTTACTCTCCTCTCCTTTAGGCGCACCCTGAAAACCCATCTCTTCAGGGAAGCCTACCCCGCCCCCTGCTAACTTGTCGACCTCCTCCACTCTTCCTACCACTCCATCCCCCACAGCTATCTCCTCCTGTGCCACCATCCTCTCCCTCCTAGATTGTAAGCTCGAAAGAGCAGGGCCCTCGATCCCCTCATGTTTTGCATTGTATTGGTATTGTTCTGTCACATTTTCTCTGTAATGTACAGCGCTGAGCGAACTATTGGCGCTTTATAAATACTGTATAATAATAATAAGGAAACCAGAGGACCTCAGTTACGAGGAACAGCTACAAGCATTAAAGGTATTCTTCCTGGAGAAGAGACGCTTCAGAGGAGATATTGTAGTGGTAAATAAATACCTCAGTGGTGATTCTACCATAGGGAGAAAACTATTCAGTTTCAGGGAGCTTAAAAAAGCCATACTGCCGCTCACTGAAATTGGAGGAAAAACATGTTTACCTTAAACTGCAGAGAGGGCTCTTCACTGTCAGCGGTAAGAATGTGGAACACCTTTCCACAAGTATTGGTGTCATTGGGCAGTGTAGATTAGTTTTAAAAACTATTGTATGGGTGTCTTAGCAAATGCAATATACAGGGATATGGAATTATTAAATATACCCACACAGGTTTAACTGCATGGCCTGGTGTCTTTATTCAACCTTACCAACTATGTAACCATGTCAATAAGAATTTTCTGTTACTAGCACAGGCTCAGTCTTTTTATTAGTTATATTCATAACATAACACTCATTTTTACAATGTACCCCATGGTGCTGGAGCAGTCAGATTTCAAAGATCAGGCGGGGCACCTGACATTTGGTAAAATAGCCTTGGCCATTCTTTACCTAGCTCTTTTCTGCTTTATAGTGTGTTTAACTATAGATGTTTGGGGAGCTGGGGTATACAGCACTTGCATAGCTGTTATACCAACATGCAGATGTGAGGAAAGCTTTAGGTATGGGTGTTTTTTTTCAGATATGTGAAGCAGGTAGGTCAACTGTCTATGCTTCAGCTGTCATGATGGGTATAAGCATTCGATCTGCAGTTCTACATGGGCATGTGTTCTGCGGTGGGGTTTGGATGTGGATCATCTTATGGGTGAGTATTCCAAAGGGTCTAGGGAATGGTCAACTGTGTCAAACCTGATCAATCATCTTGCCATTCTCAGAATGCAACTCTGCCATCTCTTTGCTGAAGCGGTGGCCAGAGGTTGCTTCTAGGGACAAGAGTAGTTGTATCTTGTGGTACATAGAATATACTAGAGCAGGGGTTTGAATTAAAATTCAGAGGTCCAGTCAGTAGACTATTCTTGCAGCAGAGGTCCGAATCATTTGTACGATCCACATCACAACCCCCTTTTCCTCCTAGGCTAGGTTCACATCTCTGTGGCTGGGAAACGTGCGCAAAATCGCATGCATTCCTGACCCACAGAGAAGCTCACTTAATTCTTAATGGCATACAGCACCACCTACAACACATTTCTGCATGTGCCAAATCACATGGTGCTGCAGCACTGTGTGGTGTGGTTTAAAAAAACGGGACTGCGGTGTTCTAGATGGGATGTTGACTTGGTTTGGATCCAGACTGTGGTCCAACATTTAATGATTCCTGTACTAAAGTATGTAATGACAAGTTCTGTCCATTCTTCAGGGGTTTCAACAAGTTAAGACTTCAGTTTCAAAATATGTCTAGTGTTCAACAAAAACCTACACCCTCGAATACTTGTGTTAGGTCAAAATTTCAGCACACTACCACTCAATCTATTAGCGGGGGACTGGTGCCATCTTTGCTCTAGTTGCAGAGCAACTTTGTGGTCTGGTACTTCTTTCAGACTTGGCAGTATTGACCTTTTGGTCTTGTCTAAATTAGTCTTAGCTGTTTAACATTTTACTGGCTCCCAAACTATACATCATGGTGGTCTCTCATGTGACTGTCCTGGATAATGACTTGGGAAAACACGTGTTATTACCTTATAACTAGAGATGAGCGAATTATTCAAAAATTCGATTCGGCTGATTCGCCGAATTTGCGGAATAAATTTGATTCGAGGCGAATATATTCGCTGCGAATTTAACTTATAAAAAGGGTGTTTCTAGGCTTCAGAGAGCCTTTATATTAGTGCAGAACACTGTACCTTTAATTTAAATGCCCTTGGAGTCTGCTGGGGAAGAGAAATAATACTGTCAGTCAGTATGACATGCAGATGAGTGCCGTCGATCTTAGAATCACCGCACACTTCACTCATTTGGGCAGTCACGGGGCCAAAACCAGAGTGTGGAGCCACAGTGTGGCGGTGGAGGCAGCAGCAATGGGAGGCCATAAGGCACCCTATGACAAAATGGAACCCACCAGCAGTGTGAGGAGACCTGAAAGTGGCACATGGCAGAGTGTGGCGATGGAGACAGCAGCAATGGGAGGCCGTACAGGGACCCATGACACACTCTGGACCTGGCAGCAGCATGAGGAGGCGGTACAGGGGCCCATGACAGATTACAGGCCTGGCAGCAGCAGTGGGCGGGCGGGCGGTGGATGCAGCAGTATTCGGAAGCCAAACACAGGCCTCGGTTAAAAAGCAGAAGCCGTCAGCAGCGTGAGCAGACGACAGAGGCACATGGCGCAGGGTGGTGGTGGAGGCAGCAGTATTCGGAAGCCATACACAGGCCTAGGTTAAAAAGCGGAAGCCGTCAGCAGCGTGAGCAGACGACAGAGACACATGGCGCAGGGTGGCGGTGGATGCAGCAGTATTCGGAAGCCAAACAGGCCTCGGTTAAAAAGCGGAAGCCGTCAGCAGCGTGAGCAGACGACAGAGGCACATGGCGCAGGGTGGCGGTGGAGGCAGCAGCAATGGAAGGCCATACAGCACCCTATCACAAAATGGAACCCACCAACAGTGTAAGGAGACCTGAAAGTGGCACATGGCGCAGGGTGGCGGTGGAGGCAGCAGTATTCGGAAGACATACACAGGACTAGTTTAAAAAGCGGAAGCCGTCAGCAGCGTGAGCAGACGACAGAGGCACATGGCGCAGGGTGGCGGTGGAGGCAGCAGTATTCGGAAGCCATACACAGGCCTAGGTTAAAAAGCGGAAGCCGTCAGCAGCGTGAGCAGACGACAGAGACACATGGCGCAGGGTGGCGGTGGAGGCAGCAGTATTCGGAAGCCATACACAGGCCTAGGTTAAAAAGCGGAAGCCGTCAGCAGCGTGAGCAGACGACAGAGACACATGGCGCAGGGTGGCGGTGGATGCAGCAGTATTCGGAAGCCAAACACAGGCCTCGGTTAAAAAGCGGAAGCCGTCAGCAGCGTGAGCAGACGACAGAGGCACATGGCGCAGGGTGGCGGTGGAGGCAGCAGTATTCGGAAGCCATACACAGGCCTAGGTTAAAAAGCGGAAGCCGTCAGCAGCGTGAGCAGACGACAGAGACACATGGCGCAGGGTGGCGGTGGATGCAGCAGTATTCGGAAGCCAAACACAGGCCTCGGTTAAAAAGCGGAAGCCGTCAGCAGCGTGAGCAGACGACAGAGGCACATGGCGCAGGGTGGCGGTGGAGGCAGCAGCAATGGAAGGCCATACAGCACCCTATCACAAAATGGAACCCACCAACAGTGTAAGGAGACCTGAAAGTGGCACATGGCAGAGTCTGGCGATGAAGTCAGCAGCAATGGGAGGCCGTACAGGGACCCATGACACACTCTGGACCTGGCAGCAGCAAGAGGAGGCGGTACAGGGGCCCATGGCAGAGTGGCAAAGCGTAAGCAGCTTAAATTGAAGGCCATACAGAGGCCTATGTTAAAAATAATAACATGTTTGGGGCATGATTCATGGCGGATTTAGTCAGTTGTGTCAGGAACTGGTGGTTTGAAATCCAGACTAATCCACGCCTGATTCATTTTCACAAACGTGAGTCTCTCCACACTTTGGGTGGACAGTCGTGTCCTCCGCGGAGTTACAATACCTCCTGCCGCACTAAACACGCGCTCCGATGCCACGCTACTGGCCGGGCATGACAGCCTTTCAAGGGCAAATTCAGCTAGTTGGGGCCAAAGGTCAAGTTTCGTTGACCAGTAGTCAAGGGGATTGTCTACCTCGGTTGGCAGGGTGCTGTCCAAGTAGGCCCGAGCCTGTTGTTTGAGGTCCTGCTCCAGGTCCACCTGATGCTGCTGCGGCTGGTTAGTAGTTTCCTCACTGCGCTGGTGAAAGCTACTCATCATCGACTGCAGACTGAGGCAGCCGCTGCTGGTGGAGCTGCCACTGCTCCTACCACCCCACCCCTCCCCTGCTGCCATGGCAGCGGAACGCGAGCGCACAGGGCCCACAGTGTCTGAGGATGGACGTTGGCGCAGAAAGGCAGAGACCAACTGACTACATAGGTGGTTTTTATAGTACTTTATTTTGGCCTCCCTCTCAGTAGGTGTGAAAAAGGCCACCATTTTTGAACGGTAGCGAGGGTCCAACAAGGTGGACAGCCAAAAGTCATCCCTCTGTCTGATGGTTATTATTCGGCTGTCGCTACGCAAGCAACCGAGCATGCTATGGGCCATTTGTGCCAAGGAATGCGAGGGACTCCCTGCCTCCATCTCCACAGCATACTGCCACGGTGCGTCTGGGTCCTCTGTCTCCTCCTCCTCCTCCTCTACCAGATGCTCCTGCTCCTCCACTCCTGTCCGCTGAGTGGAAAAACCACCCATTTCACTCAATAATTCCTGAGCACCAATGTCCTCCTCTACCTCCTCCTCTTCTTCCTGTCCTGCCCCCACAAGGGTCATGTGGCGTTGAGATCTGTGCGCCACTTCTACCGCACCCTGACCAGCCATTGTTAACAGCATTTGTTCCAGGACGTGCAACAGAGGAATGACGTCGTTCATCCCATAGTCCTGCCGACTCACGAATAGCGTGGCCTCCTCAAAGGGCCTGAGCAAGTGGCAGGTGTCACGCATGAGCTGCCAATGGCTGACATCTAAGTTACACAGGGGAGTACCTTTATCCGCTTGTAACATCAGGAAATCGGTGATGGCCTTTCGCTGTTCGTAAAGGCGGTCTAACATATGTAGGGTTGAATTCCACCTTGTTGCAACGTCGCAGATCAGGCGATGCTGTGGAATTCCGTTCTGCCGCTGCAGCTCAAGGAGGGTGTGCTTTGCGGTGTAGGAATGGCTGAAATGCATGCAAAGTTTACGTGACATTTTAAGGATGTCTTGCAGTGGGATGGTGGATTTTAGGAGCCGCTTGACAACCAGATTGAACACGTGAGCCATGCATGGCGCATGGCACAACCTTCCTTGACGCAGAGCAGACACCATGTTCTTTCCGTTGTCGGTCAACATGGTTCCGATTTTCAGTTTGCGCGGAGACAGCCATCTGTCGATTTCTCTGTTCATTACACTCAGAAGTTCCTCCCCTGTGTGACTACGTTCGCCAAGGCATACCAGGTGCAGCACAGCGTGACACCGTTGCGCCCTGCACATGTGATATGCCGGTCGGGTAATGGGACTTGGCACGGGGGTGGCGGCTGAGGACACGGCGGAAGAAGAGGTGGTAGAGGCGGACATCTTTGCTGGACCAAGGACGTGCAAACGTGGAGGCAAAAGCGGCGTGACCTGTCCAAGTTGCTGGTGCGGCTGTGCCGGCACCACGTTCACCCAGTGGGCCGTAAATGACATGTACTGTCCCTGACCGTAGTTACAGCTCCACACGTCGGCGCTGCCGTGCACTTTGGCAGAGACCGACATGCTCAAAGACTGGCCCACCATCTCTTCTACATGTGAATGCAGGGCTGGCACTGCCTTTTTGGCGAAGAAATGCCGGCTTGGCACTCTCCACCGCGGCTCGGCACAAGCCATCATTTCTCGGAAAGGTGCTGAGTCCACCACTTGGAAAGGGAGGGACTGCAGCACCAGCAACTTGGACAGGAGGACGATCAGCTTCTGCACCGTCGGGTGCGTGCTCACAAACTGTTGTCTCTTGGAAACGGATTCCAAGAAAGACTGCTGACGGAATCCGTGAAGAGGAGTAGCAGGAGAAGGAGCATCTGAACGAGCGGAAGATGCCAACGAGCGACAACTCCCCTCAGCAGAGGTGTTGGAGCCTTGACTGGCTGATAGAGGGCGATTGACGTCAGGTGACGGAGCAAGTAACGGAGCGGGTGATGGAGCGGGGGCTGGGGCAGGCAGAACCGCCGTATCTTTATCACGGTTTTCCCAGGCCACCGAATGGCGACGCTGCATATGCTGACGCAACGCTGTAGTCCCAACATGGGCCCCCTGGCCACGCTTGACTTTCTGGCCACATAGTCGACATACGGCTACGTTTACTTCCTCGGGCGGCTTGACGAAAAATTGCCACACCGCCGAGTAGGAAACTTTGCCCCCGCTACTCCTCACTGGCTGACTGCTACTTCCTCCGTGCACACCGGCACCACTACTGGCCGTGGTGGTAGGCTGCAGTGGAGCTGGTGCTCTACTCTGTGGCCGTTTGCCTCCACTGACACTGCTGCGACCCTGCTGCCTCCTGGGCAACCCACCGACTGTTTTGCTCGCTGGCAAGCTGGCACCCTCTTCTCCTGATGATGCGGAAGCAATAGCCTGATGACGACGAGGCTGCCAAGTGCGATCGGCCTCATCATCATCAATTAGGGTCTCCGCGTCACTACTAGCCCCCTCGGCTGCGTGTGGGTCAGGAGACAGACCTGTCTCTAGACCGGCTACCGAGCCACTCTCCTCGCCAGTACTTCTTCGCCTGGCTGCTGAAGAGGCGGATGTCTCCCCCCGTTCCTGACCGCCCTCTGTTAGCTCTTCCTCACTGTACAGTGGGGCTGAGCCCACAGCATGCGATACTTCGCTTGGTGAGGGAACACCAAAGGACAGGGGCAGGTAGAGGACACGTGATTTCAGTGGGCTTGCTCCCGGGCCATGCCAACTAACGGTTGTGTCTGACGTACCCACCGACCGTTGGCTGTAGGTGTCAGAGGTGACCTGGGAAGAGGAAGACGACCGAGTCAACCAATCGATGACGGCAGGGTTGTCGGTGGAGACACGACCGCTGGATGACACCGGGAGCACTGGCCTCTGGCTGCGACTAGTGCTGCCTCGACCCCTTCCTCTGCTGCCACGTCTGCTCGCTCCTGAAACATTGCCTCCTCTGCCACTCCTCTGCGTGTTGTCTGACATACTCTTTAATTCAATAAGCACCCCAAACATAAAACAGGATTTAACTCTTTGAACGTACAATAGTGGTTGTGAAGCAGAAAGTAACGATTCTGTGTCCCTGAGTAACGATTCTGTGTCCCTGAGTAACGATTCTGTGTCCCTGAGTAACGATTCTATGTCCCTGAGTAACGATTCTGTGTCCCTGAGTAACAATTCTGTGTCCCTCAGTAACAATTCTGTGTCCCTGAGTAACAATTCTGTGTCCCTGAGTAACAATTCTGTATCCCCGAGTAACGATTCTGTGTCCCCGAGTAACAATTCTGTGTCCCTGAGTAACGATTCTGTGTCCCTGAGTAACGATTCTGTGTCCCTGAGTAACGATTCTGTGTCTGTCCCTGAGTAACGATTCTGTGTCCCTGAGTAACAATTCTGTGTCCCTGAGTAACGATTCTGTGTCCCTGAGTAACGATTCTGTGTCCCTGAATAACGATTCTGTGTCCCTGAGTAACAATTCTGTGTCCCTGAGTAACGATTCTGTGTCCCTGAGTAACGATTCTGTGTCCCTCAGTAACGATTCTGTGTCCCTGAGTAACAATTCTGTGTCCCTGAGTAACAATTCTGTGTCCCTGAGTAACAATTCTGTGTCCCTCAGTAACGATTCTGTGTCCCTCAGTAACGATTCTGTGTCCCTGAGTAACGATTCTGTGTCCCTGAGTAACGATTCTGTGTCCCTGAGTAACGATTCTGTGTCCCTGAGTAACGATTCTGTGTCCCTGAGTAACGATTCTGTGTCTGTCCCTGAGTAACGATTCTGTGTCCCTGAGTAACAATTCTGTGTCCCTGAGTAACAATTCTGTGTCCCTGAGTAACGATTCTGTGTCCCTGAGTAACGATTCTGTGGCCCTAAAGTCTCTGTGGCCCTAACTCTGTCCCTAATACAGACAGGTCTGTCTCTCTTGAATGACCGGAGACTAATGGAGAATTCTAAGATGGCCGCGATTTATAGCTCCACCATTACACAGTGCTGGCTGGCTGGCTGCTGATTGGCTAATGCGATCACATGTCATGAATGAATGCATTATGGGTCAGCGCACCTTGTCTGCGTGCCTTCCCAGAGATCCCCGCTCCGTCGCCACACATGTCGCCGCCATTTTTGGGAAAATTCGATTCGTGCATCCGAAGTTTGCTAATTTTCGGATTCGGCGCGAATCGAATTTTTCCTAATCTTCGAAACGAATTCCACTTCGTCATGTTCGATTCGCTCATCTCTACTTATAACTCCTTTTCCAGGAATCCTCCAGGACAGTAAGTTGGTTGCCCTAAGGATCTCTTTTTTAATGTATGGTTGGTTCTGTTTAATTTTCTGCTCATATTTGGTAATACTTAGGGCGTAGTGTTTGGGTAGCTTTTAACTTCTCTCTGTGCTTGTGTTTACTGTAGGAGGAGCGTATCTCTCTTGTGACCATCTTTGAGGATTTCTGGAAAAGGAGTTATCAGGTAATAACTTGTGTTTTCAGCATTGTAATAGTTATTTTTGACATTCCAGTAAAAGCTTGGAAATGTCCTTTAATGTTGTGAGTTCTGCCTGTCTGCTTTTTCCACGTCTTCCCTTTTCATGTATTCCCTGTATTATTTTTCAGCTTCTCTGCTTTTTATGTTGTTTCTAAGGGCTACATATCCCATGGTACCTTGCTACCTGCAAGCTATGATTACTATACTGACTGTGCCTCCTGAAACTCCTCCTCTCAGCACCGCTGTAGTTCAGAAGGTAGACTTTGGGAAATCTGATACAGCAGTGCCTACTAACAGAGCATAGTAAGTTTGTGTAACAGAATTCAAGGAAGTAAATGTGTGGGGATCTTCACATAATATGTTTTACAGATGTCAAGATCATCCAAATTAACAGAAGTAGGCTAGAAAAAAAAATTAAACCAATGTGGCAATATATAAATAATTCTACATTTGGACCATAGATACACTTTAACTCCTTAACATACAGCCTATTTTTTCATAGCTCTTAGGTCAGATTCATGTCAGAAACTTGAGAAATTGAGAGGCTTAGAACTGGGATGTAGAAACCTTACAGCACTCCCTCCTGGCATCGGTTTTCAGTGGATGATCTACCAAACAAGTACAAAAGAAACAGTACATGACTGCAGGATGCTCTCACTTGATGGTAGCTAAAATCTATTGGCCAATAGCTTGGGATGAGCATCTAATCCAGAACACTGCAGGGAACTCAGTGCAGCCTGATCTTAGTTTAGTTATCCATTATTTATGTAAGGGAGTTTATAAGTATCACTCTTTCTCTCTCTTTTCTTGTATAATAGAAAGGTGCACTGATATATCTGTTTAACCCCTTTTTGCAGTGATAGGGGATGACCCAAAATGGGGGCTTTTTCTATGGTCTTTGCATCAGCTCAGAGCAGATAGTGAGAAGACCTTTTAGTTTGTTTCCAAGGATCAAGAATTCTACTCTAACAGACAGTTCTCAGCAGAAGTCACAGTTCACATTTACATGTTTTAGTGTGGTAAACTTTTGAAAAGTCTTCCTTGCTGCATTTTTAAGTTTCTAGTCAATTAATCTTCTATAGGTTTGTAGTGTATTGCTGTGAAATACATTCTTTTGGGTGGGATTTACTATTATGATCTGTCCTAAAGACCACTGCCAGTGGGACAGCAATTAAGGGAAATCGCTGCTCTGGAGATTAAGTCAGTAAGAATTGTGTCATGGGATCTGAAAACATTCCCCTTTTCCAAAAATTATAATGCTCATGTGGACCTGGAAACACCCTGAAGACCTGTTTCCTCTTCCCAAACACTTTGCATCCCTGTACCTGCTTACTTAAGTTATTACAGGAAGAAATCAAGAAGTGGTCTATATCACCTGTGACTGACCCCTTTATTTCTCACCTGGACAAGCAAAGTTGAGGGTGTTTCTTTATGCAATGACTCCACAAATAAGATAATGGAAGCTATTTCTACACATATACTGGTCACAGTCTATTTCCAGCTTTTGTTCTAGCCTTACTTCCCCAGTCCCTGGCTGGATGGTCAAAACTAATTAAATGTGATTTTACTGATCATGGGTTGTGTGGACTAGATGTCTGCCTTGTTAAACATGATGCAACTTGCTTTCCTGCATCAGCCTTATAGCGGACCATACTTTGCTACCATTTTGGACGGTGTAACATGCTTCTAAGAATTCACTTCTCTGTATGGCCTTTGTGAAAAGATATCTCTGGAACCACATTCAAAAGCGCTAATAAAAAAAACCTTTTTCAGGTCCAAGGGAAATGGTTGTTGGAGGAATCAACTTTGGGTGATCCAGTTGTCCCTTAAAGAAAAACTGTGATAGGCAAAAAAAAAATCACCCATTAGTACACCCCCTACACAAAACACTAAACAGTTAATAACATTTTTATAAATCCTTACCATTGAGGAGAAAAGTCTAGTTGCATTTTCATGACTTCATCTCTGTAATTCAAAAGATAACAGCATCTGCTCTGCCAAGGAAGGTGTGTGATAGCCAGAATTATGTCATATCCTCTCCTCTCTCTCTGCAGTAAAACTACAGTTCCCATCAACCACTGGGAATTGTAGTGAATGTGGGCGGGTACACTAGGCCTGTACATGTTCAATGTGTCTGAGAGTCTTGGTCCACCCACCACTGCAAGTAGGGCTGAATTAAATCACTGCTTTCTGCAGAAAGACCTACAGAGGGGATGTGCCAAGACCAGTGGTTGGGGGAATAGGAGGCATAATACCCACCAGTCTTACAAACAAGAAACCAAAGAGAATTAACGGTTTGATTTGAAAATGAATAGGCTCTTTCAGAGCAACTACTAGGTGAACCAGAAGATGGATGACCTATTCAGTGAAGGTAAGAGATCAGCAACCAGGACATGTAAAGAAGTTTTTTCCTAGAGTTCTGCTTGAAATAGGCCAATCAGCTGACAGGGTACCAAATTTTGATACAGCTGGACTACGTGACAACAGTGGCATGTGCCAAGTATCAGGGAAGAACATGAAGTCTCACTGCTGCAAGAGAGCTTGAGCTCAACTTGACCTGGAACAAGTTCCATATTTCTCTGCTATGTACATCCCTGGTGTGAAAAGTTGGGTGGATTTTCTTAGCCACAAGCACCCAGACTGGTCTTTCAACCAGGAGGTGTTCCAGAATCTATGTGAGCTCCTAGCATCCTGGTTCAATGTTAAATTGGACAGGGTTGTCTTCAGTTTTTGGGATCCACTAGTGGAAGCAATGTGTCAGGGCTCCCAGGTGTGACCAGAGGTGTGTGGCTGACGCAGGGAAACGCAGACCTCAGATATGTTATAAACAATATAATTTATTAACACTAACAATACAAACATAAACGCAGTGCAATACTAAAACATAATACAGTGCAACCAAACCAAACCAACCACCCACAGATAACAGTACATACAAGCAAGCGTCGTCAGGCAGGCCGGGTCAATATCAATAGGGCAGGTAGGTACAGGGGGAGCAAGCGGAGATTGGTCGGGGTCACAGGCCAGGTTCAGCAGGTAGCAAGCAGCGTAGTACAGAGGGTCAGGCAGAGGGATGGTCAGGGTCACAAGCCAGGGATCAGAACAGGTAGCAAGCAGCGTGGTACAGAGGGTCAGGCAGAGGGATGGTCAGGAGCGAGCCGGGATCAGAGCAGGAGAAGTCAGCAGCGGTTCAGAAACAGGATGCAGGACAGAAACAGGATACAGGGCCCAGGACAAACACAACACCAAGGCAGAGTCTGTGGGTCTGGCCATCCCTTAAATACCCCAGCATAATCAGTTCCAGGTGTTAGCTGGCTGCAAAGTTGAGTCTCTGATTGCTTTGAGCATCCGCTGGCCAGCCCTGGTACTGCAGATCAAAAGGCAGGTGAGTCCCACCATTGCTGGCCAGTCCATTCCTGACAGTACCCCCCCCCCTCAAGGAGCGGCCTCAGGATGCTCCAAACAGTCCTAGCTGGGAAAAATGTTCCACCGCCCGGGTCTGGTAACTGGCGGGATATCAAAGACTGGCACACCGGGCAGGACTCCGGGCAGCGGTACACCGGGCAGAGGCACACCGGGCTGGACTCCGGGCAGAGGCACACCGGGCCGGACTCCGGGCAGAGGCACACCGGGCAGAGGCACATCGGGCTGGACTCCGGGCAGAGGCACATCGGGCTGGACTCCGGGCAGAGGCACACCGGGCAGAGGCACATCGGGCAGGACTCCGGGCAGAGGCACATCGGGCAGGACTCCAAGCAGAGGCACATCGGGCAGGACTCCGACCAGAGGCACATCGGGCTACCAGGCGAAGCGGCAGGCAGCGGGCCACCGGGCGGGGCGGCAGGCACCGGGCCCCCGGGCGGGGTGGCAGGCACCGGGCCCCCGGGCGGGGCGGCAGGCACCGGGCCCCCGGGCGGGGCGACAGGCACCGGGCCCCCGGGCGGGGCGACAGGCCTCGGGCCCCCAGGTGGGGCAACAGGCCTCGGGCCCCCAGGCGGGGCAACAGGTCTCGGGCCCTCAGGCGGAGCGGCGGGCGCCGGACCCCCAGATGGAGCGACAGGTCTCGGGCCCTCAGGCGGAGCGGCGGGCGCCGGACCCCCAGATGGAGCGACAGGTCTCGGGCCCTCAGGCGGAGCGGCGGGCGCCGGACCCCCAGATGGAGCGACAGGTCTCGGGCCCTCAGACGGAGCGGCGGGCGCCGGACCCCCAGATGGAGCGACAGGTCTCGGGCCCTCAGGCGGAGCAACAGGTCTCGGGCCCCCAGACGAAGCGGCGGGCACCGAGTCACCAGGCACGACAGTGGGCACCGAGTCGTCTGGCAAGACTGCGGGCACCGAGTCAACTGGCGGAACAGCGGGCATCGAGTCAACTGGCGGAACAGCGGGCACCGAGTCTGGCAAGACTGCGGGCACCGAGTCGTCTGGCAAGACTGCGGGCATTGAGTCGTCTGGCAAGACTGCGGGCATCGAGTCGTCTGGCAAGACTGCGGGCATCGAGTCGTCTGGCAAGACTGCGGGCATCGAGTCGTCTGGCAAGACTGCGGGCACCGAGTCAACTGGCGGAACAGCGGGCACCGAGTCGTCTGGCAAGACTGCGGGCACCGAGTCGTCTGGCAAGACTGCGGGCACCGAGTCGTCTGGCAAGACTGCGGGCACCGAGTCGTCTGGCAAGACTGCGGGCATCGAGTCAACTGGCGGAACAGCGGGCACCGAGTCGTCTGGCAAGACTGCGGGCACCGAGTCGTCTGGCAAGACTGCGGGCACCGAGTCATCTGGCAAGACTGCGGGCACCGAGTCGTCTGGCAAGACTGCGGGCACCGAGTTGTCTGGCAAGACTGCGGGCATCGAGTCGTCTGGCAAGACTGCGGGCATCGAGTCAACTGGCGGAACAGCGGGCACCGAGTCGTCTGGCAAGACTGCCGGCACCGAGTCGTCTGGCAAGACTGCGGGCACCGAGTCGTCTGGCAAGACTGCGGGCATCGAGTCAACTGGCGGAACAGCGGGCATCGAGTCAACTGGCGGAACAGCGGGCATCGAGTCAACTGGCGGAACAGCGGGCATCGAGTCAACTGGCGGAACAGCGGGCACCGAGTCGTCTGGCAAGACTGCGGGCACCGAGTCGTCTGGCAAGACTGCGGGCACCGAGTCGTCTGGCAAGACTGCGGGCACCGAGTCGCCTGGCAAGACTGCGGGCACCGAGTCGTCTGGCAAGACAGTGGGCTCCGAGTCAACAGGCACGACAGTGGGCACAGGGTCATCAGGTATCGGATTGTCTGGCTCGACAGCGGGCATTGGGTCCCCAGGTATGACAGCGGGCACTGGGTCACCAGGCATCAGGTCATTTGGCTTGCCAGCGGGCATCGCGTCATCTGGCAAGGCAGTGGGCACCGGGTCACCAGGTATGACAGCGGGCTCTGAGTCAATTGGCACGACAGCGGGCACTGGATCAGGTACCGGATCATCTGGATCAACAGCGGGCATCGAGTCAACTGGCCTAATAGGATCGTCGGGCTGGATCAGTTCATCATGCTGAGTAGCGGCATCAGGCTGAATGCAGGCATCAGGCTGAGTAGAGGCTTCAGGCTGAGTAGAGGCTTCAGGCTGAAGAGAGGCATCAGGCTGAAGAGAGGCATCCGGCTGAAGAGAGGCATCCGGCTGAAGAGAGGCATCCGGCTGAAGAGAGGCATCCGGCTGAAGAGAGGCATCAGGCTGAAGAGAGGCATCAGGCTGAAGAGAGGCATCAGGCTGAGTAGAGGCTTCAGGCTGAGTAGAGGCTTCAGGCTGAGTAGAGGCTTCAGGCTGAGTCACGGAAGGCAGGTTCACCGGTTTGGATACTGGCAGGATGGTATTGGTTGGAAAGAATTTTCGCTTTTTTCTGGTTTTAACTACTGGAGCACTGCAAGTAAACGCAGGTCTGCAAATGAATGGAGCAGCTGGAGACAGAGAAAAACTGGAGGATGGAACAGGAGAGGGAGCAGTTGCTACAGAGGGCTTTTTTACAGGGTTAAAGGCAGGATAGGTGCAGCGAGTGGGAACAGGGTACTGACATGCGGTAGATAGCCAAGTATACTGGGCTGTAACTGGAGGAGCTGGTGGGAATACAGGAGTAGAGTTAGAAGCAGGACTGGGTCTTTGTAAGCTGACTGAGGCTGGGTGCAACAAGTCTGTCCATGTCTGCAGTAGGGGTTGAACAAAGCTGAGCTTACGCAAAGCCTGTCTGGTCAATGACTGCACTGCGTTTATACAATCTCTTAGTGTCTGTGGTGAACATGTGGAATAACGCTCCAGAAAGTAACCCACATCATCCTCTAATAACCACACCAGGGACTCTACCTGGTCTGCACTAAATGGTGGCAAAAATTCATCCCTGCATTCGGGGGAACCAGATGAAACCAACTCAGCACAAACCTCAATCAAAGGCTGCACCTCAGAGAACTCTGCCCTGATCTACTAGAACATGAGCGAGCCGTATACATTCTAGTAGTTGATCCCTGGGATACTCCTTCAGAGTTTGATAAGCATACTCCCTGTCATCAAACACTAGCAGATATAAATACACAACCTCATCCAGATCCATCCTTCCCATCAACAAGCCAAGATGGCTTCCCTGTGCAGCCACTTCTGGTCAGGATTGGCCTTGGTGTAATGTCAGGGCTCCCAGGTGTGACCAGAGGTGTGTGGCTGACGCAGGGAAACGCAGACCTCAGATATGTTATAAACAATATAATTTATTAACACTAACAATACAAACATAAACGCAGTGCAATACTAAAACATAATACAGTGCAACCAAACCAAACCAACCACCCACAGATAACAGTACATACAAGAAAGCGTCGTCAGGCAGGCCGGGTCAATATCAATAGGGTAGGTAGGTACAGGGGGAGCAAGCGGAGATTGGTTCAGCAGATAGCAAGCAGCGTAGTACAGAGGGTCAGGCAGAGGGATGGTCAGGGTCACAAGCCAGGGATCAGAACAGGTAGCAAGCAGCGTGGTACAGAGGGTCAGGCAGAGGGATGGTCAGGAGCGAGCCGGGATCAGAGCAGGAGAAGTCAGCAGCGGTTCAGAAACAGGATGCAGGACAGAAACAGGATACAGGGCCCAGGACAAACACAACACCAAGGCAGAGTCTGTGGGTCTGGCCATCCCTTAAATACCCCAGCATAATCAGTTCCAGGTGTTAGCTGGCTGCAAAGTTGAGTCTCTGATTGCTTTGAGCATCCGCTGGCCAGCCCTGGTACTGCAGATCAAAAGGCAGGTGAGTCCCACCATTGCTGGCCAGTCCATTCCTGACACAATGAATGCACTAGTGGCCTTGTGGCATCCAATACAGTCTGATCTATGCCTTTTCTCCCCTGCAACTACTTCTGTAATGGAACCAACTCAGACTGCACTTGAGTACCTCTGTTAGAATACCGCTTCCCCGTCCGAACACAGACAAATGACACCACAGCTGACCATACAAGACTAGACGACACCAGTCTTGAAGTAAACCAGGAGGTAGACTAGTTTATTTTAACATAGATACAAGATATATACACTCAAGGGGACAATACCCCCTCCCTGCATAATGACACAGGGCGGGGTAACCTACATTTAGTAACAAGAGACACACCAACAGACAGTCCAATCAGGAGGGAGGGCTGCTGGAGACACCCCCCCACCAAGCCAATACACATAAACACATACATCCCATAATAGTTTTCTCCCAAGCCAGATGCACAATAGAACAATTGGATGCAACCACATAACATCAAACAATCAACAACCCCCACACAATATTAGGATAGATCACCCTGTACCCCTAACAGGCACAGGGTGATTTACACATAAGAGTGATATGGGGAGCTGAGACGGGTCTTCCCACCTCTCCAAAGTGAGCTGGGTTCCATGGGCCCCCCACCCAAAGTGACTCCCGTCACAACTTCCTTGTCTCCTTTCACAGGATTGAGGTGGAGGGCATTCCAACGGTCCTCTTAGCCTGGGTAAAGTTGTTTGCAGATGCACTTTGACTTCTGCCAGACATGCTGTCTCAGAGACTGATCTGCTATCCTGCCTCTTGGTTGTTGGATTGAATTGCTTGGTTATTGAAGGCAAATTTCTGAGGGACAAGGGCATCATGAAATCTGTGATTCTATGGTGATGGTGAAGGCGCACAAGTTCACTGCCCATTACTTGTACCATTGGACTTCAAATGCATACTTTAGGTTGTGTAAGTCCAAGGGCTTTAGGTGGGTCCTCATGCAGCTCGCCCTTAGTCCTATAAAGTTTCAAGTCTCAGTCCTAGCCATCCTGTTGCAGACACCACTGGTGTCTCACTCTCTCATTCCTTCCATTCAGGAGTTCACTCATATAGCTACCCTGTCAAATCACCCGGCCCTATGTTGGATTTAAATTTGGTTCAGTGCTCCCTTTGAGTCTTTCAGAAATATCCCTCTCTGTCTTGCTGCAGAAGGTGGCCGTCACAGATGTTTCAACTAGCTCCTCTATCCCATAGGAAACCCTGGTGATCAGACCAGAATTCAAACCTCAATGTGAATGCAAATGTTTCAAAAATAAAGAAAATAGATGTTTCTGAGACCCAAAGGTTTCCTTCTGCAAGGTGACAGACACTAACCCGTACATACATGCATTATATATATATATATATATATATATATACACACATATATATATATATATATATATATATATATATATATATATATCTATATATCTATATACACACACACACACGTATCTGCATACATACATACACACACCCATCAATTATCAGAAATCCATGCATCAGTGCCTTCTTGCCTGGTCTTATTCATACAAATTGGAATGTGCAATGTCAAGGATGACACAGAAATTGTGCCCAATATGTCCATAGAGGACAGATGGCAAGTGGTGATGTGACCTTTAAAAAAGGCCTTTGATGTTTAGTATGGTGACTGTTATGAACCAGGAATGTAGCATGTGTTCTGGAACAAGCACACACACCAACTGCCTTTGCATCTCAAAACCTGTAAGTGGTGTACCAACACCTCCCTGTGCTATAGAGCAGTCTTTTTTCAGCCAGGGTGCCTTGAAAAAATGCCTACAAATTGCCCAAAAAGTGTATACAAGCCAGCAGGTGGATCAAGCCTGCCTTTTGGTTACACAAGGTCACAGGTTTTCATAGTGCAAAAAGCCCTTGATGTTTAGGATGGTGAGTGTGCACAGCACATGCCCATGTATCTCAAAACCTGTAAGTTGCGTACCCTCCCTGTATGAAAAAAAGCAATAAGGCTGGCCATATATTATACAATTTTCTTGTACAATTTTCCTTTAGATTTGATAAAAACCATATAATATGAGGTCAAGCCTAAACACTTTCAGTTTGTATACAGGCCTGTGCACTGCATAGTTGAAGGTAAAAATAAAGGAAATCGAACAAGAACATTTTTTAATGTATGGCCACGCTAAGAGTAACCCCTACCAATCACAAAAACCTGTGCAAAAAAAAAGGACAAGGGCAAAAAACAAAGTACGCATGAGGCAAAACATGTGAGATAACCAAATTTTTAAACTCTGTGTCCAAAAACAAAGTAAAAAATGCAAAGAAAAAAAATTACACTTGGAATACACTTGGGTAAGAAGCACAGGGGTGACCATCTGCAAAGCATAAATTCAAAAAGACTCTCCCTGTAATACAACATGATTTCTTTGACCACTATGATGAGAACTTGGGACCCAGTCAATGATCATACCTCTAAGTTCATGAGTTTGGTGAACAAAGTGCACCAGCACAAGTTTGTTGCATTTAATAGGATTATACAAATGGTGGTTCTCCAGGGCTACCCTTTGTTGCTGCTGTGCTTCTGAAACCAACACTTTAAAGGTCCAATAGTCTTTCCAATGTTGAGCAGTGAGTATGGGTATTTTAAAAAGTAAACGCAATAATCAATGTCACATTTAAAGTATTCCGAAATACGATAACCGTTGAGTAGATGTTAACGACCAAATTGTTCCTTTATTGGAACATTGACATTGGTACAAATTCACATAGAAATCAGGGTAAAAACAAATACTGGCAGTGAAACAGGCAAAATGCACACATGAGCAAATACAATCTACTGACAAAGAATCCATACATAATGCAGAGAGCATCATCATGCACATACATCGTGGAGCATATGTGATGGGATCACAGCCATGCCAGGACCAATGGATAGGTACATCGACAGAGGGAAGGGTTCATTTACTGGGCCATCCATGGCTGCCATAACCTATCAAATTTACGTGGACAATTTCTATTGATGTAGGTCAATTTATACATAGGAAGGACTTTGTTAACAGCTTTCTCACAGGAATCCATGGACAGGGGGGAGGATGTGTTCCATTTGAGTTTAATTTATTTCTTGGCATGGCAACTTGGTGTATCGAGGCCTCTGCATGTCATTCTGAATGCCGAACAGTGCCAGTTCAGGGAAGACCAGAAGGGTCAGCTGCAGACAGAGACTGATGAGTTCAAACACCGACACCCAGCACGTAGATACCTCTGGGCTATCCCAAAACATATGGAAATAGGTGCCAACTGCTGTCTAGCAACAGGAACAGTTGGACAACTGTTGAGGGTAAATATTGTCCAATCTCTGAGGAGTATAGTATACCCTATGTAGGAATTTTGTCTGAATGAGTTTATCCCTGGAGGAGAGCACCAACCTCAAGCTGTCTTCGAAACAGTCCCTATCTAATGTAGGAATGTCAGGCCTCCCAGAGGGCCTCCATTTTGGGGAACTCCACGTAGAGTAGAGTAGCGCTGAATAGAAGGAAGAAAGAGGTTTGGATAGGGATTCCTGAGCTAGGAAATGCTCAATGGGGTTAGTTGTCAACTAGGGAGGTGCAGGAAACTGGGCCATAGCTGCATGCTGAAACTGGAAGCATCAAAAATACATCCATGTAGGGAGCCTAAATTTACTCAAAGGGTCTCTAACGGAGAGCAAGGATCCCGCGGTGAAGACATCTTTCAAAGTTTTAATGCCGAAACAGTCCCAGAGTTGTGGGTCAGGTATCAGTCAGAAATGAGACAGGTTAGGTTTCCCCCAAAGCGGATGGTACAGGGACAATTGTCCTGACTGCAAGAACTGCTTCCCAGCAATGGCCCAGACCGTGAGAGTCATCCTAGTGGAGCGTGGTACGTAAGCATAAGCCCTGGGGCCCCTCTAGACCAAGTCACCCAGTTCCTGGAACAAGCCCAAAAGCTTTGCCTTCAGACTGCAGTGTATGTCCGGGAATGCACATAGGGCAGCACAGTGGCTAAAAGGTTAGCACTTCCGCCTGGCAGTACTAGTGTCGGTTCGAATCCCAACCACGGCACCACTTGCCTGGAGTTTGCATGTTCTCCCTGTGCCTGCATGGGTTTCCATCGGGTACTCCGGTTTCCTCCCACACTCCAAAGACATGTTGGTAGGTTAATTGGCTCCTGTCTAAATTGGCCCTAGTATGTGTATGTATGAATGTAAGTTAGGGACCTTAGATTGTTAGGGACTGATGTGAATGTACAATATATATGTAAAGAGCTGCGTAAATTGATTGCGCTATATAAATACCTATTATAATAAACCACATCACTCCGGGAGGTGTAGCGTAGACGTAGCCAGATGAGGTAGAGCTCCCCCTTGCATAGGAAAGAGCCTACACAGCAGTCAACCGCTCTGAAAAAAGAGTTCGATATCTAAATTGGGCAGTTCCGAAAAACATGTAAACTTCCGAAGGAGAACCATCTTAAGGATATTAATGGGTCCAAGTACATTCAGTGGTAGAGTACCCCAGGAAGTACACTTTTTCCTGTAGCTGGGTTAATAGAGGATGCAATTTGAGTTCATAATAATCTCAGGGGTCCCATATCACCTGATTACCCAAGTATATAAATTGGTCAACCCACCACAGCGGGGTGGTCACCACTGTTTCCCATGCCCCGGCATCTAGTGGGAAAAGAAGCGACCTTGACCAATTTATACGGGCACCAGAGCAACATCCAAACTCATTGAACATATCAAGTGTTGCCCTCAAGGAGGAGTTCACATCATGAAGATGAAGAGCATCATCAGCAAAGAGCAAAATCTCCAGGGGGCTCACTGTCAAACCCTCAACTAAGCGGGAGCTTTGATTCAGCATAGCTAGAGGCTTTAATGCCAGGGCAAAAAGGGAAGGAGACAGGGGGCACCCTTGCCTAGTACCCCTTTGCAATGGGAAAGGCTCAGAGAGCCAGCCATTAGTGTGAATACCGGCAACAGGAGCCCGGGATAGCATAATCAACCACTGAAGAAAGCGAGGCCCAAATCCAAATTGACGCATCACTTCCCAAAGGAAGTCCCACTCCACGAAGTCAAACGCCAGGATCTTAGCATCCACATTGGGTAAAGAGATTGGCCTGTAGGAGGTGCAATCCTCGGGGTCCTTGCCTGGCTTGGGCACAGCACAATAATGGCCTCAGACAGAACTCAAAGAGGAGAATTGTTCTATCAAAGAAGTGAGCCTGGGTGCAACTAGTTCCTGATATAATGAGTAAAATTCTAGAGGAATTCTATCTGCTCCTGGGGTCTTCCCAGCTGAGTTGAGCTATGGCTTCCTGCACATCCTCCAAAGTAATAGTAAGAGTTCAGAGGCTCTATAATATACTTAAGTGGAATATAGAAACTGATAGTATTGAAGGAATCTATGATTGATGCGGTCTGGGTACCGCAATAGCATCCCATCAGTATCCCTGATCCCACTGATATGGGTGGCAGAGATTGGTCCCTTCGCTAACCAGGTCAACAGTTTACCATTTTTGTTGCCTAATTCAAACACTCTCTGGGCTGTATGAAGCATAGACTTACAAGTCAACTCAGCTTGAAGCAGTGCAACCTCCCACATGGCCAGCTTCCACACTCCATAACTGATTTGTTTATGGGTAACCACATATGAGGCCTCCTTCTCTCTGAGGTCCTCCTCCAACTTCTCAAGAAATTGCTCTGAGGCCTTTTGGGCCGCAGCAATGTGTAACACATCCTCCATTAACCTAGGCCTTAAAGGCATGCCAGACCGTCATGGGGTCTGCAGAGTCCAAATTAGACAACCAGTATTAGCATAATTCCTCTGGCATAGCATGTTGGATTTTCTGATCCATGACCCAGTATCTGGACAGCCTCCATAGCCCTCTACCCCCCAGCGGGCCCAATGATAGTGTGACCAATATGGGGGTATGGTCTGATATGCCTCTGGGATATCAATCTTGGACACATGCTGCAATAGAGACTGGAAGGCAAAAATTAGGTTGATGCAGAAGAGTGTCTGGTAGAAAGAGGAATGAAAGGTAAACTCCTTAAGAGAGGGGTGAAAATGACGCCAAACATACATCAACCAAATGTGGATGCCCACAAATGCTCCAACAGTTGATCTATTTTCACCAAGCTGCTTGGCAATTGCCCCATAGCCCTTTCCAGCCTTGTGGAGGTCCACAATTTTGTCTCTGTTGTCTTTTGACAGCTCTTTGGTCTTGCCCATGGTAGTAGTTGGTGTCTGACTGACTGTAGGGTGGACAGGTGTCTTTAAAGAGCTCAGACAGGTGCTACTAAGTTAGATTAATGAGTGGAGTAGAGGTGGACTTTTTAAAGGCACAGTAACAGGTCTTTGAGAGCCAGAATTCTTGCTGTTTCTTAGGTGTTCAATACTTATGTTCAGCAGTGCAAGACAAATAAATTCTTTAAAAAATCACACAATGTGATTTCCTGAATTTTTTTTTAAATTCTGTCTCTCAGAGTGGGAATGCACCTACAATGTGAATTTCAGACCCCTCCATGATTTCTAAGTGGGAGAACTTGCAAAATCGCAGGGTGTTCAAATACTTCTGTTCCTCACTGTATGTACTAGCAACTGCATATCTATGTGATCACAGTACATAGCTGACCAAATAATTTTGCTTTGAGGAAACCTAGAAAGATGATGGCTAAAGAACGTAGATCTTTCCCATAGTAGTGCCATTGATTTGCTTGGAACCCTTTCTGGTTCTTCATAGAGGCAAAGTTGTTTTGAGGCTTAGGCATTCTTTTTTTCCTTTTTTTTATGGTCTTGGCTTTTGAGCTTATCGAGAACATGGCTCTACTGTGACTACTTGACTGTCTGGATTTGGCTTGTGCTGTGTATGTGTCTCAGCCATACCCGGGTAGCGCTGCCCTCTTGAGGGCCACTGTGTTTCTGGATCCCTATAAAACCTCACTCAGGCAGGCAATGTGCATATTCCACACTTGCATCCACAATCAGTGAACAGTCCATGAGCTTGGTTTGTGTTATTTATTAGGGGATATACTGTATCTTGGATAGGGTAATGGGGATTGTGGGATGTGCAACTTGACTTAATCAATGCAAAGAGACAACTTCCTTCCGATTTACAGAAACAGATCCTGGACTGTTCTTTTCCTTGAAAGTGGTCAGTCGTTAGGGATCATTGGCAACTGCCCCTTACAGACTAGGGACTCGCAGCCCCTCTGAAAGTTTACTTAGCTTCTTGCAAACTACATGCAGAGATGTCTTCTCTCCCCTGTAGAACTGCTCCCAGCTCCACAGTCTGCAGACACTACCAGCCTTCCTG
The DNA here is from genome assembly GCF_062004578.1 of Staurois parvus. Lineage (NCBI taxonomy): Eukaryota > Metazoa > Chordata > Amphibia > Anura > Ranidae > Staurois > Staurois parvus. The sequence continues at coordinate 1,233,356 of NW_028318393.1, forward strand.
GCTGCTGTGAAGATCTCCCAGGACAAGGATAAAGGATTAAGCACAGCACCGTCCTTTGAAAGCTTGCTACATGTGGCAGTCTCTCCACTTTTAAAACCCTGGGTGTGCTGATGTATTCACTTTGTCCTCCTTGCTCCCACTGCTCCCTGGCCTTGATCCTGTTCATACCATGATGCTGAATGGACCCTCCTGAGCCAGCCCAGCCTGGAGGTCAGCCCCCCTAGGCCTGGGGGACCCCTCCCCGGCCACTGGCAGACTCCTCAGCGCTCCATCTTCCACCCAACTCTCCTGCCAGCCTGACTCTCCCATATTTATGGGTTGGTCTCTACCAGGGCCTCCAAACCTGGGATTAGTTAGACTCACGGCCAGACTGACAATTTGGAAACTCGGGCACTGCCCGAGGGCCCAGGGTCAATTGGGGGCCCCATGAGATGCCTCTGCTACCTTTTTCATAGGCTTTTTTGAGTTTGGCAAAGGACACAGGGGCCCTATGATCCCCTATTGTCCGGGGGCCCCATGAGATGTCAGTCCACCCCTGGTTAGACTCCCAGAAACATGCACATTAGGTCTCCACCCCTTCTGCCCATTGGCTTCTGGAAGGTTTCATAGTCCTCCAGAACCAGGAGGAAGCGATAGAGTCACAACCTGTTAAGCCATTCAGCCTGACCTGCAGTAACCTGACTTAATTACAGGCTCACACAGTTACAGTGATTCATAAACAATAAGTTTACCTACACTACTGTAGTAACACACTAGAGGGTGCTACTCCCATTTTTAGGAAAATTGATTCCTTCTTTGTTTTTTCAAGTGGGCCCAGAAAGCGCAACCAAGCCTCCAGTTTGACCATTTGTAGGTAGCTATGTTAGACCAGCATCCGAGCTTATGGTCTTAAAGATAGGATGCTATTTTCTTTTGAAAGCTCACTCTACCAGGACTATAAGAGCTTCTTGGACTTTTTAGCATAAGGCCTCAATTTTACAGGTTTTAGTCTTCCGTTTCCTGTGTTCTTTAATGAAAGAGGCAAAAATAGGATTTTTGTACTCACTGAAAATTTTTTTCTCAATAGGGGGTGCAGGTCAAACCCCCCCCCGAAGTATAGACTTTCAGATGGAGAGCTGGTGGGAATGTCAATGGACTATAAGTGCAGCAATTACCAAACTCACTTTCCATTGAAAATTACAAGTCTGTCTCCCTCAGTGGTAGAAGAAACTTATAAACAATGTATATATGTAGCCATGGACTTTTTGAGGAACATATAGGTGAAAGTGAACACTGCATATATGCAAGTATAAAGTTTATTTATGCATTGAATAAAAACATAGTTGAAAAAAAACTCAGAAAATAAAAAGTGACTGCTTTGGGGTTTACATAAGTGATGGTGTGCAATACAATCCACATGTAGACTCTTCCTCAGGAGCACATACCAATAATATACAGGAAACACAACACATACTGTATAGTATAGACATGTAACACATTAAAAACAGAGCAAATGTGTCATCATACGAAAGACTTTAAAAAATGTTTCATACCCATATGATGAAACCCTCAATTTCTTGGGATAGAAGCAAGAATACATAAGTCAGCTGGGATCCACAAACTTTCTCCTGGGTGGGGGCGGGGGGATGGAATTTTGATGGGGAAGGAATTTTGATAGTGTAGGTGGTACTTTAACACAATGTATTGCAGATAACATTATCAAGCATCCATCACCCTCAGTTGCACAAGTCAAGCGACATAGAAGGCTGTCTCCACCATATGTATATTGTATATTAGAAGAAACTTGTGGTTTATTGATTTATAGATCTTTGTGAATGAATGACATGGCTGTAAATCATTGCCCTTAGACCAGGGGTCTGCAACCTTTAAGACATAAAGAGCTACTTGGACCCGTTTCCGAGAGGGAAAAAAAGACTGGGAGCCGCAAAACCATTGCAACATTTAAAACAAATCCGACACTGCATATATTGCAAAAAACGCTCTGGTCATGAAGGGGGTTTAAGGGCCCAGTAAGCAAAGGGTTAATCAGGGCCACAGTGTATCGTCATAATCACAATCATAGCCTTAGGTCAGTGGTGGGCAACCTTTTTTTTCGACTGAGCCAAATCTCGCCAAAACCACGATTGAAATTTATTTTGAGAGAAACATTTTTAAAACTGAAAATACATCCCCCATATAGTAATTCATCCCCCATATAGTAATTCATCCCCCATATCAGGGGTCTGCAACCTTTAAGACATAAAGAGCCACTTGGACCCGTTTCCGAGAGGGAAAAAAAGACTGGGAGCCGCAAAACCATTGCAACATTTAAAACAAATCCGACACTGCATATATTGCAAAAAACGCTCTGGTCATGAAGGGGGTTTAAGGGCCCAGTAAGCAAAGGGTTAATCAGGGCCACAGTGTATCGTCATAATCACAATCATAGCCTTAGGTCAGTGGTGGGCAACCTTTTTTTTCGACTGAGCCAAATCTCGCCAAAACCACGATTGAAATTTATTTTGAGAGAAACATTTTTAAAACTGAAAATACATCCCCCATATAGTAATTCATCCCCCATATAGTAATTCATCCCCCATAGTAATTCATCCCCCCTATAGTAATTCATCCCCCATATAGTAATTCATCCCCCATATAGTAATTCATCCCCCCTATAGTAATTCATCCCCCCTATAGTAATTCACCCCCCCTATAGTAATTCATCCCCCCTATAGTAATTCATTCCCCATATAGTAATTCATCCCCCCTATAGTAATTCATCCCCCATAGTAATTCATCCCCCATAGTAATTCATCCCCCCTATAGTAATTCATCCCCCATAGTAATTCATTCCCCATATAGTAATTCATCCCCCCTATAGTAATTCATCCCCCCTATAGTAATTCATCCCCCATATAGTAATTCATCCCCCCTATAGTAATTCATCCCCCCTATAGTAATTCATCCCCCCTATAGTAATTCATCCCCTATAGTAATTCATTCCCCATATAGTAATTCATCCCCCCTATAGTAATTCATCCCCCATAGTAATTCATCCCCCCTATAGTAATTCATCCCCCATAGTAATTCATTCCCCATATAGTAATTCATCCCCCCTATAGTAATTCATCCCCCCTATAGTAATTCATCCCCCATAGTAATTCATCCCCCATAGTAATTCATCCCCCATAGTAATTCATTCCTCATATTGTGTGAATTCACTTACCTTTGCTCCGCGCGTTCCTCTCGCTGGGTTCCCGCGCCGTTCTGGTCTTCAGGGCGGACTGTGAGAGGAGAGGAGTTTGTCACGCTGCCCCGCCTACATCCGGGCTGCCCCGCCTACATCCTGACAGCCAATGTTTGCCAGCGGGCGCCCGGCACACAGAAGATCTGCATTAAAAGAGCCGCGGCTTGCCGACCCTATTGCCTGTCACCTGGTGGGCAGTGTGCTCCGGAGCTGCAGGAAAGGTGAAAAAGAGCCGCATGCGGCTCCGGAGCCGCGGGTTGCCGACACCCGCCTTAGACCAATGTGTGTCTCTCCACCAACCTCCTATCTTGTAGCAATGTTTTATGCTTTACAAGTTTAAATTTTAAATTAGCCAGCCACCATGATTATAGCAAAGAATTATGCTGTACATCCAGACTCTAGAGCAGCATTGGTTGTTATGGCACTGCTGGCTGGCCTGCCCCCACCATGTCAATTCATGATGCTGATCCACGGCAAACTAGATACTCTGCTTGCGGCACCCCACTGGATCCAGATGGCACCTTGGTTGAGAAACACTGACTTAAAGCCAATTTTTTTGCAGGTGTGTTTGATTCCATATGTGAGTGCACATAACATAAAATACAAAGAAAAGTTTTTGCTAGAAAACTAAATTTTTAGCAATATCAGCATTGACTTTTTTTTTTACAATTTTTTTTTTTTTACAATTCACAAGCCAACCTCAATGTACTATTTAATTGGCCAACTATGTGGCAAATGAGGTTTAATGTTGACAATGTAAATGTATGTATTTGGGACTAAAAATATCTAGGTGTTCTGATAAATCATAGACAATAATAGCATGTGATACCAAACTTCAGTTTCTAAAGCTAGATAAATACTTGTATTGTGACTACAAAAAGAGAGATATTTTTGCCCCTGTACAATCATTAGTAAGATCTCGTCTGGAATATGCTGTTCAGTTTTGGGCACCAATTCACAAAAAGGATATCGGGGAACGAGAGAGTGCAGAGAAGGGCAACCAAACTGGCATGGAGGACTCTCTTGAGAGAAAGCTATTAAAAAGGGTTATCACAATGTATAAATACATAAGTGGTCCATATAGTGAACGTGGTGTACAGTTATTCACTTTCAGGTTATTACAAAGAACAAGAAGGAACTTAACCTCCACCAACAGAAAGGCTTCTTCACAGCTGTTAAAATGTGGAATACACTCCCTCAAGAACTAGTTCTGTCCAACTCAGTAGATTGAATGGATGCTTTTCTAAACACACAATATATACCTGGATATTAACATTCATAGATAATAACACCAGAGATTTTTGATCCAGGGAATATCCGACTGCCTTCTAGTGGATCAGGAAGGACTTGTTTGCTGGAGCAAGCTGGAATTTGCTTTATACATTTATTTTGCCTCTTTCTAGACCAATTGTGGATATAGGATTTTGTAAATGGAGGTTGTCTATTATTTTTTAAACCTAACCACAGTATGTAGCATGTTTCCATTATATAAAGGATGTGTCTGTGTGTTGAGACAGTTGAATTTTTTTCTTTTTATTTGGATTGCTATTATTCATCACTTCATATTCATGTGTAAACGTTTGCTGTGTTTTAAATGAAAGTGGGCAGAAAAAGCCCTGAAATGCACTTCTTTTAAAAACATGTATAGGGGCACAGTTATAAAGTCATAGTATAGCCTCACTATGTTTAATGCATTGCTTGCTTGCTTTGGGAGTTTAGCAGTGAAGCCCTATTTAAATTAATTAATGGAAGGGAAGAAAATGCAGTGAAAAGGAGAGTGAGTGGTAATGTGGACTGTAAAAGTCTGTCCTGCTCCATATACAACAGTGATGCTGCCTTCACTCTCAACAGCCTACCCATATACCCTCTATGAGTAAAAGGCTCTTGGGAGATGTAGTTCAGGTTGTATGTCTATGTCAATAGGAACTAAGCTCCCTGCAAGAATTCTACAAGCCTGTTATGTCAAGGAATAATGAAAGCTCTTTCTTGCTACAGGAACATAGTAAAATAAATAAATAATGCTTGTATATAGGTACTCTAGAAGGGGGAGAAGGAGGCTTGGAGGTAAACACCCGGACATACATTTAGACACAAAGAAATATGAAACAACATGCAGAGCAAATCAACAAATGACTTCTAAAAAAAACCTACCAGGATCTAAAATAACAACGGGGTTGTTTTTTTTTTCTAGTAGCTTATGTCAAATCTCCTTTTCACACTGGGAACAGGCTTGGAAACATCTACATTAACTACATGACCTAGGCATTTGTTTTTTGCTATTCAGCACTGCGCCAATTTAACCAGCAATTGCTCGGGCATGCAACACTGTACCCAAATTAAATTTATATCATTTTTTTCACACAAATAGAGCTTTTCTTTGGTGGTGTTTGATCACCACTGGGTTTTTTAAATTTTAATTATACGAATAAAAAAAGACCACAAATTAAAAAAAAACAAGATATTTTCCACTTTCTGTTAAAAAACATATCCTATCAAAAAAAAATCAAATTTCTTAATTAACCACTTGCCGCCCAGCCACTGTAGATATACGGTGGCAGGGCGGCACTCACAGGCAAAACCACGTTTTAAAACGTGGTTCTACAAAACAGGTAGGGGGCGCACGCGAGGCGCGTGCACGCCCTACCTGTCCCGCGGGTGTCATCAGCGGGTCCCAGTGATTACCGGCTTTTTGGCCTTCATGAGCTGTGATTACTGACAGATAGCAGGGCTGCATTGTTTACACACAGCCCTGTTATCTGTCAGTTGCTCAGCTCTGACAAGCTGCAGAGGGTTTCTCTCCCTTGATCAGCTCCCCCCTCCCTCCCCCCCTCCAGCACACACCCCCTCCCCCTAATAAAACACTCCCCTCACACAGTGAACACTAAAAATGTTAACCCCTTCCTCCCATTGCCATTAGTACAGTTTCAGTGGGTTTTTTTTTCACTGATCACTGTATTGGTGTCACTGGGGATGTCAGTGACCCCAAGTCAGTTCCCCCCCAGTGTCAAAATGTCCGCCACAGTCCCGCAGTCCCGCCATAAGTCGCTGGTCGACGTCATATGTCGCTGATCGCCGCAATATGTCGCTGATCGCCACCATTATTAGTATAAATAAAATAAAAAATCCCAGTATCTTTCCCGCCATTTGTAAACGCTATAACTTTCACGTAAACCAATTAATTTACACGTATTGGGATTTTTTTTAGCAGAGACATGTCGCAGAATGCATTTTGGATGAAATTTGTGACAAAATTTGATTTTTAAATTTTTTTTACTGGACATGTTTTATAGCAAAAAGTCCAAAATATTGTTTTTTTGTCTCAAAATTGTCAGCCTTTTTTTTTATAGCGCAAAAAATTAAAAATGCACAGGCGATCAAATACCACCGAAAGAAAGCTCAATTTGTGGAAAAAAAAGGATGTAAATTTAATTTGGGTGCAGTGTTGCATGACCGCACAATTGTCAGTTAAAGTAACGCAGCGCCATAACACAAACCTCTTCTGTAACCGCTTCCTTACCACCCTACAGCAGAAATACTGCTACAGGGCGGCATGGGTACGCAAAATCACATATATGTATATATACGTAATTCGCGCTCCCGTGATTTTCACACCCCTCCCAGATAGCGTCAGATTGCCTGTCAGTACACCAGTCATCACATTTAACCCCTTGATTGCCAGGAGCACGCCCATGTACAATAAACCTCCATTGCTAGTATAGTGTCTGAACGGGTCAATATCTTTGATCAGGTCAGCACTATACCAGCGTTCACATTAGTATAGCGTCCCCAAAAATGCAGCGTTAGCGGGATGAGCCCCTGCACCTGCCAACACCTGCGTTAAGCCCCTACGCTTACCCCCCCTTCTCCCCCAGCAAGTGCAGTGTCAGTAGGTCACTGTCACTTGATACATTGCACACAAAACCGCAGTGTTCGCAGAATCAGGCCTGATCTGTGTTAGCACTTGCTGGTAAATTTTGATGACTCTCATATGCAGCAGAGTGCCAGTACTAGTGCCGCGCTACCTTTTGGTGAACTGGCGAGTACCAGCGGTCTAGTACATCCTGGTCTTTCACATACCTCCTTGATTTTTGGAGCTGTTTTTCACGGAATATCTGTATGCGTTGATTGTGAATCAAAGCAGTCTATATGCACAACAATTTATCGCCGCCAACCCAAATTCAAACCTTGTCAGACCATTCCCATGGAAACCCATTACGGTTTTCAAATTTACATTTTTTTTGTGCCTAACCCTCAACATGGGCATTACTAAAAGAAATGAATTGTGGTTGTATTGGTCCGCAGACCCGATTCATCATATGCTGTGTTCTCTGCTGCCATGGCCAGGCATAGATATGAGAGTATAATGTGTTTTATACATTTCAGCGACAATACAATCTGTCATGCTCGGGGTAACCCTGAATTTGACGGCTCCACAAAATTCAGCCCCTCGCAAATCACCTTAACCTAAAATTTGCAGATGTCTATACTCCCCAGCAAAACATCTGCGTTGATGAGTCCCTTATTAATTTTTCTGGCTGCCTTCCTTTCAAACAATTTCTCCCCAGCAAGCGTGCCAGATATGGGGTCAAGATGTAGAAGATCTGTTAGAGGACAACAGGCTATACTTATAAGTTTCGGATTTACGAGGGAAAAGATAGTCATGTGGAGCCCGCCCGGATGCCCAGACTACATGGGGAGTAGTGGCGAGATAATTTGGGACTTGGTGTCATCATTTCTCCATATGGGGTACCACTTATACATGGACAATTTTTATTCAAGCGTGCCACTATTTAGACATTTATTCAATCTTGGAACTGGCACTTGTGGCAAAGTGTGACCTAATGTGTGCCCACCGTTAGAAGTGAGTGGATGTAGGGAGGTATATTCTAATGGTGGGCATAACACACACTTTTTCTGGCAGAGATTTCTTGTCATTTTTTCATTCAGTCCACAGGCTGCATACAAAAAAAAAAAAAGAACATAGCATATATAACCAACAAGGATCAGAGATGTACTGGTACATCACTGGATTTGAATGGTTATACCAGGATGATGCCTACAGCTGCAGGCATCATCCTGGTATCGTTTTTTTCAGCCGGCGATCGGCTTTCATGTAAGTGCAATCCTAGTGGCTAATTAGCTGCAAGATTGCTTTTACAAGCAGTGGAAGATTATGTCCCCCCTCCCCCGCTGCCTTCCACGGCCTTCTCGGGCAGTTTCGTGCCATCGGGGGAACCTGAGAATGCAGCCGGTGTTTCTGCCAGCTGACCATAGAGCTGATTGGACACCAGAATGGTGCCAATCATCTCTATAGTCTAAGAATTCGGAAGCTACAAGCATTTCATTACTTCAGTTTCGCAGGATATAAACAGCACCATTTGTAAATTGGGAAAGCATCTGATCACACCGATTTTGGTTTGATTAGATAATGTAAGGGCAGAGGAGATATCCAGAGTCTGATAGACCCCAGATTTCTCAAAAAAGAATATATGACAATGCCCATTGAAGTTATAGGGGTAAAAAAAAAATGAAAGGTACAATGTAAAAATAATAAAAAAAAAATCAAAATAATTATATATAAAAAAAAAAAATTGCCCCTCCCATGTGCGCACACCTGTGTGCACAAGCCTTGACCCTGTGCCGTTATGTAAACAGCGGTTGAACCATGCATGTGAGGTATTGCCGTGAACGTCAGATCAAGAGCAGTAATTCTAACACTAGACCTCCTCTGTAAATCTAAAATGGTGGCTTTTAAAGGCTATTAAAGCGCTGCCTATGGATATTAAAAATGTTTGCAGTTTGTCGCCATTGAACGTGGCATGCGCAGTTTTAAAGCATGTCATGTTTGGTATCTATTTACTCGGCATACCATTATCTTTTATATTTTAACAAACAATTGGCCAATATATTGTGTTTTTGTGCATTAAAAGTAAAAAAAGTGTATTTTTTTTTTAAAAATTGCATTTGAAAAATCGCTGCGCGAGTACTATGTGCCATAAAAAATTGTAGTACCCACCATTTTATTCACTAGGGTGCCTGCTTTAAAAAAATATATAATATTTGGGGGTTTAAAATAATTTCCTAGCAAAAAATACTGATTGTTTTCATGTGAACAAAAAGGCTTGGTCTTCAGGTGGTTAGAAGAGTGAATGAAGTGTAGCATAAACTTCTAATGCTGGGCTTAAAACGCCCCCACCCCCCAAAATGACCCCTTTTTGGAAAGTAGTCACCCCAAACTATTTTCTGAGAGGAATGTTGAATCAATAGAAGAATTTATTTTTTTACCACAAGTTTTTGGAAAAAGACAAAAATATATATATTTTTTTTTTTACACAAAATTGTCACTTAAATTATTTACTGCTCACACATGCCATGGGTATATGTGGAATTACTCCCCAAAATACATTTTGCTACTTCTTCTGAGTATGGGGGTACCACATGTGAGAGACGTTTTGGCAGTCTAGCCAAGTACAGGACCCCAAAATCCAATAAGCACCTTCAGGCTTTTAAAGGGCTTTATTTCCTCATTACACTTCCAGACTATCTATCACAGTTTCAGAGGCCCTGAAATGCCAGGATAGCACCAAACCCCCCCCAAATTACCCCTTTTTGGAAAGTAGACACCCCAAGGAATTTGATAAGAGGCACGGTAAATATTTTGCAGATCTCATTTGTTGCCACAAGTTTTTGGAAAATGAAGAAAAAAAACAAAAACTTATTTTTTCTGTTCTTTTTTTATATTTCAAAACCTTGTGAGAAAAAATGAGATCTGCAAAATACTCACCATGCCTCTTTTTAAATTCCTTGGGGTGTCTACTTTCCAGAAAGGGGTCATTTGGGGGGGTTTGGGGCTATCCTGGCATGTCAGGGCCTTCGAAACTGTGATAGGTAGTGAGGAAGTGTAATGAGGAAGTTACGCACCTTCAGGCTTTCAAAGTGGTCATTGGATTTCAGGCTCCTGTATGTGGCTAGGCTCCCAAAAAGTCTCACACATGTGGTATCCCCATACTCAGTAGAAGTAGCAGAATGTATTTTGGGGTGTAATTCCACATATACCCATGGCTTGTGCGAGAAAGAAATCATTTAAATGACAACTTTGTGTAAAAAAAAAAAAAGAAAAAAAAAGGTTTTTGTCATTTTCCAAAAACTTGTGGAAAAAAATAAATCTTCCATGGACTCAATATGCCTCTCAGCAGATAGCTTAGGGTGTCTAATTTCCGAAAAGGGGTCATTTAAGGGTGTTTGTACTATTCTGGTATTATAGCACCTCAAGAAATGTGATGGGCAGTCAGAAAGTAAAAGCTGTGTAAATTCCATTATCTATACCATAGTTTGTAGACGCTATAACTTTCACAAAAAGCAATCAATATACACTTATTGGGATTTTTTTAACCAAAAACATGTAGCAGAATATATTTTGGCCTAATTTTATGACGAAATTTTAGTTTTTTTAGATATTTTTTATGATCAAAATGAGAAAATATTGTTTTTTTCAAAAAAATTTTCTTCTTCAAAATTTTTTTGGTTATAGCGCCAAAAATAAAAAGTGCACAGGTGATCAAATACCACCAAAAGAATGCTCTATTTGTGTTAAAAAAATGACATAAATTTCATTTATGTACAATATTGCATGACCGCGCAATTGTCCGTTAAACTAGCGTAGCGCTGTATAGCAAAAAAATGTCGTAAATTGCAGTATCTATACCATAGTTTGTAGACGCTATAACTTTCACACAAAGCAATCAATATACACTTATTGGGATTTTTTTTACCAAAAACATGTAGCAGAATACATTTTGGCCTAAATTTATAACTAACTTTGAGTTTACTATATATTTTTTATAGCTGAAATTAAAAAATATTGTTTTTCTTCAAAATATTTGGTCTTTTTTTGTTTATAGCGTAAAAAATAAAAAGCACACAGGTGATCAAATACCACCGAAAGAAAGCTCTATTTGTGTGAAAAAAAGGATGTAAATTTCGTTTAGGTGCAGCATTGCATGACCGCACAATTATCAGTTGAATTAGTGCAGCGCCAAGTAGCAAAAAGAGGCCTGGTCATTAAGGGGGGTAAATCCTCTGGAGCTCAAGTGGTTAATTAAGACCAAAATGTATTCTGATACGTCTTATGTAAAACAAATCCCAATAAATGAATAATAATTGGCTTGTGTGAAATTTATAGCTTCTACAAACTATGGTATATATACTGGAATCTATGCAGTTATGATGCTATACTGGTAATAGCGGTGATCTTACTGTGGGAAAGTGATAGTGTGGCATATAATCTGCCACTGACAGGACCTTGTTGGGAGGTACACTAACCATCTAACTGACACTGACAACAATAGTGACACTAATACAGTAATCAGATATAATACTGTACACTTTCACCATACTAATGACACGGCGTGGAAGGAGTTACCATCAAGGGGAAATCACAGGGTTGACTGTGTGCCTAACAAGTGTAATGTGTGTAATATGTGTAGCTTTTACAAAGATCTGGCAGTTTTCCCCCTGCTTCGCTGTGTACAGAGTCCTGTGTGCTTGGCTCAGCTATAAATCAGTGTCCAACTGTAGCGCAGGTCAGCAGATGGCGAGCACCCACCCCAAACCCAAGGGCAATCTCTCAAAGCGGTTAAATTAGATGTTCAGTAGTGACATAGCTCCAGCCACACAGATGTCCCCTGGAAAGTCAACATAACCATTGCCTTCAAGGAAATCTCATACGAGATTGTCCATGCATGAGATTAAACGCATGATGTCCTGCGCTTCATCTTGCACATGAGCATCATAACAGATCATAACTCCAAGCCTGCACTGTCAGTCTCCCAGGTCTACTATCTGAATTCATGTGCTGGCAGAGACAGAACACACCTCGCACCAACATACTGTGGGTATAGGATTATAACTTTTTTTTTTTGTTGAACTGGATGGACTTTTGTCTTTTTTCGGCCAGACTAATTATGTAACTATGTAACATACAGTTACACAGTTCAAATCCCAGCATATCAGTTATGCCCCTCTGACATGTTTCACTCACATTGGGCCTAATTGTTGAGGTATGATTAGTCCCAATGTTGGTGAAACATGTCAGAGGGGCCTGACTGATGGGTGGGGATTTGAGCTGAAGCTGACTTTCATTCACTTTACACCGGAGTTGAATACAGTGTGTGGTGATGCTTGTACGATATATTATGATAAAATATTCAGAATGGTGGCACAGGAGTGGGAATACAGGCAGCACAGATACAAGATGAAAATGATGAAATATTAAGAAAAAGTCACATGGACATTGTTGAGTATATTTGTTTATTTTGCCATTTACATATTATTGGCAGTTTTATAGGGGGTGCTCTTTACATATATAAGATAAAAACATCCACGTGGAATAGGTATAAGATCAGGTAAAAGAGAAATACCAAGAAGACGTGCATGCGCACGAAATGCGTCAGTTGGAGCCACACTTGCTGACGTCACACCGCTGCTGCTGCAGGACGGAGTGACGACCATCTTGGTATTTCTCTTTTACCTGATCTTGTACCTATTCCACGTGGATGTTTTATCTTGTATTGCAATAAAATGACTACACTATATACGATCTCTGGGCTCCTGTGGTGAGCTATCTCCCTAGGAAAGGGTCCATCTTCCATCTTTGCTTGTGACGGAGCAGTTCGTGTTAGACCCCCTGGCTGTCTCCTGGTCTTCAGATGTGATATACAGTACATACATGCTATTTACCAGTAGCTTTCTGGTGAGTTTACATCTGACAGAGGTGATGGATTCCCTCACGTTTTATTACTACAGTTTATCTTGCACCTACGATTGCTGCACCTTGTGGTCCTATGGACATTAATATTTGTTTTACGGACTAAATTATTATTATATTTTTTTATATCTATTTTATTTTAGATACCTCACTTATTTGATGAAAATCACCTGTGGTTACGGACATCATTATCACAATACTATTTACAGATCTTTTTTTAATTTTCATTATATTTGCACTTTCAGTGCACTTACAGGTGAAACTCAAAAAATTAGAATATTGTGCAAAAGTTCATTTAATTCAGTAATGCAACTTGAAAGGTGAAACTAATATATGAGATAGACTCATTACATGCAAAGCAAGATAGTTCAAGCCATGATTTGTCATAATTGTGATGATTATGGCTTACAGCTCATGAAAACCCCAAATCCACAATCTCAGAAAATTAGAATATTACATGCAATCAATAAAACAAGGATTGTACATAGAACAATATCCGACCTCGGAAAAGTATAAGCATGCATATGTACTCAGTACTTGGTTTGGGCCCTTTTGCAGCAATTACTGCCTCAATGCGGCGTGGCATGGAAGCTATCAGCCTGTGGCACTGCTGAGGTGTTATGGAAGACCAGGATCCTTCAGCTATTCTGCATTGTTCGGTCTCATGTCTCTCATCTTTCTCTTGGCAATGCCCCATAGATTTTCTATGGGGTTCAGGTCAGGCGAGTTTGCTGGCCAATCAAGCACAGTAATCCCACGGTCATTGAACCAGGTTTTGGTGCTTTTGGCAGTGTGGGCAGGTGCCAAGTCCTGCTGGAAAATTAAGTCAGCATCCCCATAAAGCTCGTCTGTGGAAGGAAGCATGAAGTGCTCCAAAATCTCCTGGTAGATGGCTGCGTTGACCCTGGACTTAATGAAGCACAGTGGACAAACACCAGCAGATGACATGGCTCCCCAAATCAAGGAAGACTGTGGAAACTTCACACTGGACTTCAAGCATCTTGCAGTGTGTGCCTCTCCATTCTTCCTCCATATTCTGGGTCCTTGGTTTCCAAATGAGGTGCAAAAGTTGCTCTCATCAGAAAAGAGGACTTTGGACCACTGAGCAACAGACCAGGTCTGTTTTTCTTTAGCCCAGGTAAGACGCTTCTGATTTTGTTTGTTGTTCAGGAGCAGCTTGACAAGAGGAATACGACATTTGAAGCCTATGTCCAGGATCCGTCTGTGTGTGGTGGCTCTTGATGCACTGACTCCAGCCTCAGTCCACTCCTTGTGAAAGTCCCCAACACTTTTGAATGGCCTTTTCCTGACAATCCTCTCCAGGCTGCGGTCATCCCTGCTGCTTGTGCACCTTTTTCTTCCACACTTTTCCCTTCCACATAACTTTCTATTAATGTGCTTTGATACAGCACTTTGGGAACATCCAACTTCTTTTGCAATTACCTTTTGAGGCTTTCCCTCCTTATGGAAGGTGTCAATGATGGTTTTCTGCACAACTGTCAGGTCAGCAGTCTTTCCCATGATTGTGATTCCTACTGAACCAGACTGAGAGACCATTTAATGGCTCACGAACCCTTTGCAGGTGTTATGGCTTAATTAGCTGATTAGAGTGGAACACTTTGAGCCGAGAATATTGCACCTTTTCACAATATTCTAATTTTCTGAGATTGTGGATTTGGGGTTTTCATGAGCTGTAAGCCATAATCATCATAATTATGACAAATCACGGCTTGAACTATCTTGCTTTGCATGTAATGAGTATCTCATATATTAGTTTCACCTTTTAAGTTGCATTACTGAAATAAATGAACTTTTGCGCGATATTCAAATTTTTTGAGTTTCACCTGTATATGGTGCACTTTACTGTTTCACTTGATATATATTTATTTTTGTACTTTTACTTTAGCGCTGCTCTTTACATATGTTGTTAGCACAATTCCTTCACAATAAGAATTTTATATGCTCCCTTATTGAAATTATAAAATTATGTAATTCAATATTGTTTTATGAACCTTTAGTGACATCTTGTGGAGAAATTGGAGAACAACACATTGTCTTATGTCAATAAATTCAGAGATTAGGATAATCATACTTTTATGTTGTTTATATCAACAGTTGGCTCCATTTGGTGAACCTAAATCTATTGGTGATAATATCAGGAAAATATTACAAACCCAGTGGTAATAGCATTATGTGCTGCTTTTTTTTACCATTTATTAAATGTCTAAATGTATTTATAATATTTAAAAATATATGTATTTCATTGTATATAATCAAGATAGGGCTTAACTACCTCTTTTACAGACATTTCATAAACATTATACAAACGTAGATATACATATGTAAAGTTATACCTGCCAAACAGAATAGATAGGTAGAGATAAGAACAAAAGACCATATTTTCTTTGCCTAAATCAGTTGAAAAATTGTGGTAACATGACAAAATTTCAGTGGAGTTGAACTCTTGGGGCTCATTTACTCATGTGTCAAGGATTGCCACTCCTCTGAAAATCGATTCATCCTAGGGTATGGTTTAACCCCCTAAATGCCACACTGCCGGGCCACAACTGCGTGCATTGCATGCGTTTTGCGGGACGGTTGCAGCACACCTCTATTCACTTGAATGGGTCGCATCCAGCAGGTGGTAGTGCCCACCAAATACGGCAGGGGGTTTAAATCTTCTCAAGACATTCTCTTCTCATTTTCTCTCACATTTCCCCAGTAGTATGTTGTATAAGTTGCATCTCCTGCAACATTATCATTTCCCATCAACAGCTCTGCCAGCAATATCCCCCACCCCACCATCACAACGATATAGATTCCACCACTGCCAGTATAGATTTTCCCTTTTCAGTTGTATTGCCCCCACCAACTGCTTCCTTCTTAGCATCTTTTCCCCCTTTTTTCTTTATGCCCCTCAGCAGTGTCCCCCTCCACAGCTGTATCCTCCCCAATAGTAAAACACAATCAAGCAATTCACACCTATCCACCCCCTACTTGTAGCCCACCCCCTGCACCCCCCCCCCCCCAGCTCTCACATTCCAGGAGTACACATCAGTGTTACTCAACCTTTTTTCAATAAAGGCACCCTTAAAAATTTTGCACGATCTCGAGGCACCCTTTCAATTCTCCAGAATCTTAAGGCACCTAACATTCTGCTCAATCTTGAGGCACACATTACAAAATGTAAAAAACTAAATGAATCATTTTACAGAGCAGAGCAATGTCTGCACATGTAGAATGATGATTTATTCTTCCGAAGCAAATACACCTTTGCACACTGGTACTGACTAGTATTCCTACGTTTCTCTTCTTTCTCAGTTTCTCTCTCTCACTCAGCTAATGTGACCCCAGTGCTGATGGAGAGATGCTGGGGAGGGGAAAACAAGGATGCTGTGCTGATGACATCATTGGTTGTTATGTTCCTGAAAGCTAGAAAGTTGTAATGGTGCACACTAAAAACTCGTGGCTTTGTGTAACTAAAATGCAGGCTTTCTTCCACCTGCTGGCTTTTATACAATTTTTGAAGAATTTGTAGGCATTTTGCTAAGGAACCCCTGAACAAACCGGAATGCAGCCCAGGGTGCCTGGGCACCTAGGTTCAAAAAGGCTGGTATACATCATCCCATCAGCTCCATTCTCCACTGCAGTATAGAGTCTAGAGTTCTTATGCCACCATACTGTGAGGAGAGAAGACTCATATTATTCTAAAAACTCTTACAGAATACTAAAGTCACATTCATTACATTAAAGACAGTGTAAACCCAACATTTCATATTCCTGATATGTACCTACTGTACCATTTACTTGTATGAAAAAGTATATCTTTCTCTTTGTATTGCTTCCTTTGTGTGAAATCCCTTCTGTTCCTCTGCTTTCTTATTGAAAACTGACCACACTAAGTAGTAGAGCACAAAGTGGTCAGTTCTCTAGCTATGCTTGGAAGTTAGTCTGCTCTCCTCCAATGATCAGACATGTCTTGACACCCCCCCCCCCCCCACAGCCATTCACTGGGAAGATCAGTGTGTTGCTGTTTCTCCTCCTCTAGCTCTTTTGCAGCTGAGAACAGAGGGAATGGGATCACTAATAAAAAGAAGAAAAAAGTATTTATATTTTTTCATATACACAAGTGTTTTGCCTATTTCTATTTTAAACTGAATGGGTTGTTTTACAGAATGAGGGATTACAATCACTTGAACTGTTAACATATGTGGGAATTTACCAGAATTGACCCAGCAATACCAGAATTTTAGTTGCTCAGTCATTATTGTAATCATTACATTTCTGGAATTCCCATTCTGGAGATGTACACAGCACAGTGTGCATGATGTCAGTTTCTGAGTCACACATGCTGCGCCCTGCATTCACCTACTGCCAAGAGAGAAGAAGAGACAGTGCAAAGTAGATGGGGCTGGGGTGAGGTAGAAACATGTATGCCGATGCTGCCCCAGGCTTTTCTGCCAGCAGGAGTGGGGACACATGGTTCTGAGGATGCCAGAAATACCACCAGAGAGGTTTGATTGTGTGTGTGTGTGTGTGCGCATGCATGCTGTATGCAATGCGCATTTATGTCATGCACATTTATTTAGTTACAAAAAAAAAAAAAAACATGCACAGTGCATCATTTCAAAATCAAGACAAGAAGCAGCACATATTATACCCTGATAAAAGATACTGTATATATAACCCAAAACAAAACATGCAGAGCTTCTCTCAAAGATTTAAACCCTTATACTTTTAAGTGAAAAATAGTCCAGCAGTAAAGTGCAAAAATATCTTCGCTGTGTAGTGCCTTCTTACAACGCCAAAAGTGAGACTCCTCTGTGACAGACTTTCCACCACAAAAAGCACCATATGTCATGCAAGTGTATGGAAATCCTCACAGAGTAGTAATGAAGCCACCAGCCATCCTTCCACTTACAATTAGGCACAACAAATCCACTTCCATTTGCATGTAAAATAGAGGAGGGCTCCAGAAAGTTTAGATAAATCCAAGATGCATGTGTATGCAGTGTATATGTATGCAGTGTGCATGTGTATGTATGCAATGTGTGTGCATAGGTGGTACTGCTGTGCTATGTATAAGAGGGTGGTGGTGGAAAGAATAAAAGGGGATCTGTGTGCTGTGCTGTATATGTACGGCTAGAAATAAATGTCACCAGCACACCGAAGATCACCAATATGGGTCCAAAAGGTTTTAATAAACCATCACATAGTTACAGCAAGGCAACGTTTCAGAGTCTCACAGGACGCCTTCATCAGGCGTCACATGCCTGATGAAGGGGTCCTGCGAGACTCCGAAACATTTCCTTGATGTAACTATGTGATGGTTTATTCAAACCTTTTGGACCCATATTGGTGATCCTCGGTGTGCTGGTGACATTTTTTTTCCTTGCCGATTCTGTTCGGTTCCAGCCGACTGTCACTGCAGCACCCACTTATACACACAGCCATTTTTTAACGCAGGAACGTGTGCGTTTGGATCATACACTTGTATATGTATGGCTGTCTCCTGAACTGTATACAAGACAAACAGCTGACACCTGCATTCTGTGCACTTCCCACCTAGGACTCTGCACTTTGTGCATTACATACTCCTGAAACCTGCATTCTGCACATAGGCTCACCATTTAAGCCCCTCCCACCGTTAGCACAATTTTGCCACACCCACCATTGGCTGCTGCATGCTATGTGGTTGCTATTAACCCTGCACCCCATTCTCAGGAATCCCTATTTTTTTAAAAGTACCCAGGTATAAGTATTATTAAAGAGCATTCACTGCAGACTAAAACCACTGCATTAGAATTGTTAAACTATATATAAATACATTTTTTTTTTTTTAAGGTGTGCATATTATGAGGAATTAAATCAGTAGTGGGATGTTCTTGACCCCCTGGATGAGTCAGAGCATGGTGAAAGAGGCGCGGCACGACAGCAGGTTCTTGGTGAAGAAAGTTTTGATTTATTTACAAGGTTGGTGATCACAAAGTGCAGATATCCAAAACAGCAAAAATAAAGCCTTGCCACATTGGGCGTCTAACTGCAAACACAGGATCCTATCTACTTGTCTGGATACAGCCTACCGCTGTTCAGACACATGTCATTCACACACAGTATCTTAAAGTCCATAGTCACACAGACGTAATCTCACCGCAGTATTGCTTGGTTGCTCCCTAGTCTATCCTGCACAGAAAACTGGTTCCAGGTTGGAGCATTCCCCCTAAGCAGCCTGGGAGTTTTATAGTGCCCAGAGCCCTTAACCTACTACAGCTGAGATCATTATCCTGTCAGTGAGCCAAACAGGGTCAGTACACAGCACAAAAGGAAAAAGAGTCAATGTACAGCATGATTCTGGGACAAATATACCTCCCACCCTGGACACATCCCTTAGTTCTTCCCAGCTTCCTGTCACATACCCCCCTCTTGTTTCAACCTTGGGGTTGGAGCACAGGTTGCCAAGCATGCGTGCACAGTAGCTGTATTCCCCATTTTAACACCGGGGCAGTGTTTTACGATAAAAAACCCTCTGGAGTTGCAAATGCAGTTTTTTTCTTGGCTGATTCTGAAAGAGGAGTCTGCCAATACCTTTTGGTCAGGTCCAGTGTTGTCATATATCGGGCTGTCCCTAGGCGATCAATCAGATCGTCTATGCAGGACATGGGATAGGTGTCAAACTTAGTGATTTTATTCAGTTGGTGAAAGTCATTACAAAACTGCCAAATTCCATCTGGTTTAGGTACTAACACAGTAGGACTGAACCAGTCACTATTTGATTCCTCTATAACCCCCAGTTCAAGCATGTTTTTTATTTCTTGGTGAATTGCCTCTTGCCAAGCTTCTGGAATATGATAAGGTTTCAGCTTGACCCATTCTCCTGGTGGGGTAATAATGTCATTCTCAATCCCAGACACCCACTCACGGAATGCTGAGAATTTTTCTTTATTGCGGAGCACGAATTCTCCAGCTTCCTGTTGCTGAGTTTTTGATAGAGTCTCCACTACCCCAAACTCTGGGATTACTACGCTAGGCGGAATGGGAAGCGGGGCAGTCTCAACGGCCAAGGATTCCCTATCCTTCCAGGGTTTTAGCAACTTCACGTTACACTTGCTCAGGTTTTCGTCTTCCTGGTTGGCTAATTTTATAATTCACATCACCCATTTTTTTGCAACATTTCATACGGGCACTGCCATTTGACCAGGAATTTACTTTCAACCATGGGTACTAACACCCTATCACCAGGTGAAAAAGAAAGGAGCTGAGCTCCACGCTTGTAAACCCTTTACTTAGCCAACTGGGCTTGAACCATATGTGCCTTCACAATAGGCATTACTTGTGTAACTCTGTCTTGCATTTGGGCCACATGTTCAATAACGCTTCTTTGAGGGGAACTCTCACTCTCCCATGTTTCCCTAGAAATGTCCAATAACCCCTGTGGGTGCCTCCCATACAGTAGCTCAAAAGGAGAGAACCCTGTGGATGATTGGGGAACCTCTCTGATCGCAAACATTAAATAAGGTAGTAGGCAATCCCAATTCTTCCCATCTTTATCGACCACCTTCTTCAACATTTGTTTTAATGTTTTGTTAAACCTTTCCACTAGCCCATCTATCTGAGGGTGATACACTGAAGTACGGAGTTGTGTCACCTTCAGAAGTTTTCAAAGATCTTTAGTTATCTTAGACATAAACAGGGTGCCCTGGGCAGTTAATACTTCTATGGGAATGCCTACAGGGCTGAAAACTTGAAATTACTCTTTGGCAATTGTTTTGGCAGAGGTGTCTCGGAGAGGAATCGCGGTGGCATAGTCCATTATCAACAAGATGTGTTGGTGCCTTTTAGCAAACTTTAGCAAAGGGCCAACTAAATCCATGGCGATCCTCTCAAAAGAGACCACAATGATGGGCAGTGGAACCAAAGGGCTGTGGAAATGTGGCATTGGGGCAGACATCTGACACACTGGACAGGAAGAACAGTACATTTCCACTTCCTTAGTGATTCCAGACCAATAGAACCTCTGTACAATTCTTTCTTGGGTCTTTTCAGCTCCTCTGTCCCCTAGAATGTGCCCATGGGCCAGTTCTAAGACCAATATGCGGTAAGATTTAGGCACCACCAGTTGCTCTATGGTTTCCTCTGCCCTCTGTGACACCCAGTATAATAGGTCCCTTTCTATGATGAAGTACGGGAGGGAAAACCTCTCGCTGGGGTTCACTAATTCTCCATCTATTTTTACTACATTCTTTTGGGCCTTTAGTAATGTGGGGTCCTTCAATTGTTCAGTGGCAACATTTTCTCTGTGTACTTCTAAGCCATCAAACACTAGAGGTTGCTGTTCCACTTTTGAGGTTGTGGGCTCCTCCCTGGGCCTTGTTGTTTCCCCTGCTAATACCGACAAGGGAAACTCAGGTGAATCCTCACCCTCAATGCATTCCCTAGGAGAACCTTCAGGCTCTGAAGAAGCATTCAATGGGAAAAATCTGTGCCATTACAGAGCTCCCAGAATTTTGGAAAATCTCTTCCCACAATGGCGTTATGTGGTATTTGGGGAACCAGGCCCACCTGATGACACAGGTTACCCAGGGAGGTCTCAAAGGAAACTGTTGCCACTGGATACTCTCAAGTGTCCCCATGAACACAAATGACTGCCAGTTTTCTAGGGTGCAAGATTTTTCATGTTACCAGTTTAGTTTGGACCAGGGTAGCCAGGCTACCTGAATCCAACAACATTTTTACCATCAATACACATTTTGCATAAAGGTTTCTCATTTCCCTTTACTGCAGTGCAAGTAACAGTTGCAAATAGGGACTGTCGTATCTCTGTAAAAAAAAATCACAGTGCATGGGTTCGTCAGTACTTGGGCAATCTGCTGCTACATGTCCCTCTTCCCAGTAGCAGTAACAAATTATCCTCCTGCTCACCTCTTGCGGGTTTGACCTTCCAGACATTAGAAACAGTCCCCAAAGTACCTTTTAGTTTCCCCTTTTTCATTCACTCACGCCCATCCCTTGGTGCAATTTTACCAATAGCCGGGGATGGTCTGGTCTTGGGGTGGAAAGTCCATAAGTCCTTGAGGGAAGATGTAAGATTTTCAGTGGCTAGGTACCTTTCCACAAGGTCCACAAGTTTTTCTGCAGTTTCCAGATCTCCATGAGTCACCCATTTCTGCAAGGTAGTAGGGAGAAACCTCAGAAACTTGTCTATTGTTGATTGGTCACAGCAGGTCACATGGTACCGTCAACGGATCTGTCATCGGCCCTGTCCGAGGTACATGGCCAGTGACAGATCGCACCGCTGCACGGCTCTGCGGGCATGCAAACTGCACATGCCCGAAAGGACGCCATATGGCATCCACCCGGAGGGACGAGGGGTTTTGCAGGCCGCCTTCTGGCTATAGGCCGGGCGGGAAACTGTTAATCTCTTCTTCTCAAGAGAGAACAAATTCAGTTCCTCTAATCTTTCCTCATAGCTGAGCTCCTCTATGCCTCTTACCAGTTTGGTTGTCCTTTTCTGTACTTTCTCCAGTTCTCCAATGTTCTTTCTGTGAGTTGGTGCCCAAAATTGAACTGCATATTCCAGATGAGGTCTTACTAATGAGTTGTACAGGGTAAAATGATATCACTCTCTCTGGAGTCTATACCTTTTTTAATACAAGAGAGGATTTTGCTCGCTTTAGAAACAGCAGCTTGGCATTGCATGCCATTATTAAGCTAGTGATCTACCAGAACTCCCAGATCCTTCTCCACCATTGATTCCCCCATTTGTTGTCCCCCTAGTATGTATCCTGCATGCATATTCTTAGCTGCCAAGTGCATAAGCTTACATTTATGAACATTAAACCTAATTTGCCACATAGTTTCCAAATTAAACAGTGCATTAAGGTTGGCTTGTAAATTGGAGACATCCTGTAAGGACGTTATTCCACTGCACAGCTTGGTGTCATCTGCAAAGATTGAAATGGTATTTTTCATCCCAGACCCTATATCGTTTATAAATCTATTAAAAAGTAAGGGTCCCAACACTGAACCTTGGGGTACACCACTAACAACCCTAGACCATTCTGAGTGTGAATCATTAACCACTACTCTGAATACGATCTTTTAGCCAGTTTTCTATCCATTTACATACAGATTTTTCCAAGCCCGTAGACTTTACCTTACACATTAGCCGTGTGTGGGGAACTGTGTCAAACGCTTTTACAAAATCCAAGTATACCACGTCCACCGCCACCCCTGTCCAAGGTTTTGCTCACCTCCAAATAAAAAGAAATCAGATTTGCATGACAACTTCTGTCTTTCATGAATCCATACTGTCTGTTGCTTAAAATATTGTTTTCCAGCAAGAACTCATCTATGTGGTCTTTTATTAAACTCTCCGGTATCTTCCCAACTATAGAGGTTAAACTAACAGGCCTGTAATTACTTGGTAAAGATTTTGACCCCTTTTTAAAAATAGGCACCACATTGGCCTTACACCAATCCAGTGGTACTATGCCAGTCATTAAAGAGTCCTTAAAAATTAGAAACAATGGCTTTGAAAGAACAGAGCTCAATTCTTTAAGGAGCTATGGGTGTATGCCATCCGGTTTAGGTGCTTTATTCACCTTTATTCTGTTTAAATATTTTTGGATCATATCAATTGTGAGTCAATGTGGATCATCTGGAGCTCTGTCAATACCATGCCCATTATGGACAAGAGCTCCCCCATGCTCATTTGTATACACAGAGCTGAAGAAGGTGTTTAATAAATTTGCCTTCTCTTTGTCCCGTCACCCACTCCAGATTGTTTTGTAATGGGCCTACATGTTCGGACCTGACCTTTTTACTATTAATATACTTAAAGAATGTTTGGGGGTTTGTCCTGCTATCTTTTGCAATCTGTAATTCGTTTTCAATTTTTGTGGCCTTTATTTCCCTTTTGCATATTCTGTTAGCAACCACCTGGTGGTACCTCTAGCAGTCCACAGGACAGGATTCCCCAGAGCGCGGAGTCTAAGCGCCAGTCTGCTTGTTCACCAAGGCCACTGATGCTGGGAATGGACTTGGAGCAGACAGGAACCAGGTCGCGGCCCCTGAGTACACCTGCCTGAGGTAGAGGAATCTACCGGGGGTCTATGTAGGTGGAAAGCCTGACGTGAAGAGGCAGAAGGTGAAAGCAGGGATGGCTGGATCCGTGCCGGATGGATGGATGAGCGTGGTCAAACGGGCCAGGTCGGTAACAGTGGGGTCAGTGTAGTACAAGGCAGCAGGCAGAAGAATAGTCAGGTCACTCGCCGGGGTCGGTACCAGTAGTGCTGATCAGGAATATCCAGAATAGAGGTCAAACTAGCCAGGGGTCAGAGCAGGAAAAGTCAGCAGAGGTCAGGTTCAGGCAAAGTCAGCAACGAATCTTAAATAACAGGAACACAGGAATAAAGACCATACGGCAATGAGTGTAAGTGCAGGGCAGGTTTAAATAGTGCGCCCTGCCCTGCCATTGGTGCCAGGCGAGCGTCTGCGATCGCGAGTGCGCATGCGCGGCCGCCGCTGTCCAGGGTCCTAGTGTCCACTGGCTAGTATAGATCGGCGCTCTGCGTATGCGCGGAGCCACTCGTAGCTGCGAAACCTGACATAGTCTTTGTAATGTTTAAACGATGACAGCATTCCTTCATTTTTATATTTAATAAAAGCTCTTTTCTTATTATTTATAGCTTTTTTAACTTTCGCTGTAAGCCACATAGGTTTGATTTTTAACCTTTTAAACTTGTTGTCCATGGGAATATATTTTGCAGTGTGTTCACATACAGTCTTTTTGAAGAACTCCCATTTCTGTTTTGTGTTCATCGATGCTAATATTTCCTCCAAGTTTCAGTCTTGGAGAGCAGCTCTCAGCCTTGGAAAATTAGCTCTCCTAAAATTAAGAGTTTTTATTTTTCCCCTTTGTGCTTGTTGTTTACCGCTAACAAAAAATGAAATCCTATATATATATATATATATATATATATATATATATACTGTATATATATATATATATTGCATGTTGAGATCTGGTTCCAGGTTGGAGCATTCCCCTTAAGCAGCCTGGGAGTTTTATAGAGCCCAGAGCCCTTAACCTGCTACAGCTGAGCTCATTAAATCATCAGTCAACAGGCTCACTACACAGCACAAAAGGAAAAAGAGTCAGTGTACAGCATGAGTCTGGGACAAATATACCTCCTATCCTGGAAACATCCCCTAGTTCTTCTTGGCTTCCTGTCACAATACCCTCAGTCCATGCTTGTTGTTGCAGCTGTTTTTTATATATAGATATATATATATGGCTCTTCACAACAGCCAGCCATTGAGGAGGAAAAACTGCATATTTGCTTCCTGCTAATTGCAAAATGACATCTCCAAAGTTCCATGCAGGGCCTCCAATCATGTTAGTGCTGTTCATTCTGAGCTAGAGTTAAAGGATACATCCCTGGGCATCTTTACGATGTGCATGCTCCAGGGAATGAGCTGGCCATTGGATGTGTAGACCAGCCATTTTCAACCAGGGGGCCTTCGGGTATCTTCAGGGGTGCCTTTTCCTCCAAATTGTACAAAAATTGTATACAAGCCAACAAGCAGATGAAGCCTGCCTTTTAGCTACACAGAGCCATAGGTATTCATTGTGCACCATTACAACTTTGTAGTCACTGATGACATAGAAACACAATGATGTCATCAGTTGATAAAAAGGACATTGGACACCTGCACAGCAACCTTGCTTGCCCCTCCCCTGCCCCTCTCTGACAGCACTGGGATCACATTAGCTGAGTGAGAGAGAGAAACTGAGGGAAAAGAAAAACATTGGAATACTAGTCAGTACCAGTGCGCAAAGGTGTATTTGCTTTGGAAGAATAAATCACCTCTGACATTGGGTGTCGCACATGTGCAGATGTTGCTGGGTTCTGTTAAACGATTAGTTTACTTTTTTTTACATTTTGTAATGGGTGCGTCAAGATTGTGCAGAATTTTAAGGGGTGCCTTGACTGAAAAATGGTTGAGAAATACTGATGTAGACTTTAGCTATATAGTTGGCCTATCAGTTACTTGGTTTTATTCTATCAGACCTGCTTTTGGAACGGTAATCTGCTGCATTCTACTGTCTGTATTTGCAAGTGGCTGTGTTGCTAATGTCACAGAGGTTTTTTTTTTTTCATGTACATCACTTATTCTCCCAGAGGGAGGAAGTAAATAGGGAGAGGGTCTGAGACCACATGTCCTACTAGGAGGGAGCAGCTACTAATCCAGGCAAGAAGCAGGGATTATTAGGTAAGTGTTTCTATGTTTAATAGTTTATAATATATATATATATATATATATATGTTAGTTAAAGACTGAATATAAAACAAAAATGCACCTGATATCTAAAGCGCACAGCAACCAAAAACATACATTTAGTATACATAAATAAGAATAGAGAAATAGGGAGAGATTTACTAAAACTGGAGCACACAGAATCTGTGCACAGTAACCAATCAGCTTCTAACTTCAGCTTGTTAAATTAAGCTTTGACAATAAAACCTAAAAGCTGATTGGTTACTATGCACAGGTGCACTACATTCTATGTTTTAGTTTTAGTACATCTCCCCTCTAATGTTCAAGCTATCATATATCAATATCAGTTCTCATAAAATGTTTAATTAATTCAAGTCCATAAACTCCTCTGTTATTTCTGAGCTTGATTCCAAAATCTTCTGTGAATCCCCAAGCGCCCATACACAGTGAACCAAAATCATGAACCGATAACTTCATTATTATTATGATAATACAGGATTAACATAGCGCCAACAGTTTGCTCAGCACTTTACAATATAAAGGGAAAAATATAGAAATGATACAGTTCAATACAAGAGGGATACGTGGGCCCTGCTCTAATAGGGAGGGGGTACAAAAAGTAATAACTGTGGGGGATGAACTGATGGGAGAAATAGAAGATTCGGTTATTAGCTGAAGGCAGGGTAGGCTACCCTGAAGAGATAGGTTTTCAGGGATCACCTAAAAGTGGTCAGAGTAGGTGATAGACAGTTTGGGATAGAGAGTTCCAGAGGATGGGGGAGGCTCTGGAGACGTCCTGGAGACAAGCATGAGAGGAGGAGACAAGGGAGCTAGACACCAGGAGGTCTTGGGAGGAGCAGAGAGCATGGTTTGGGTGATGTTTAGAGACAAGATTGGTGATGTAATTTGGGGCAGAGTTGTAAATGGCTTTATATGTTATTGTTACTGTTTTGAATTTTATTTGTTGGGCAATGGGATACCAGTGGAGGGATTGGCAGAGAGGAATGGCAGACATGGAATGGTTGGTAAGTTGGATGAGTCTGGCAGCAGCATTCATGATATACTGAAGAGGGGATAGCCTGTGATTAAGGAGGCCAATGAGGAGGGAGTTACAATAGTCAAGGCGAGAGATAACAAGGGAGTGAATAAGTTGCTTAGTGGTTTCCGAGGTTAAGAACGGCCGTATCTTGGAGATGTTGCGGAGGTACCCTGGCTTGATGGGAGGGACTGATGATTTTATTTTTGATCTTGATGGAGAAATCAGATAAGGGGGCACAGGCTGGAAGGAATATTAAGAGCTTGGTTTTAGAAAGATTGAGTTTGAGGAAGTGGTGTGATATCCATGCTGATATATCAGTTAGTAAGTTAGTAATGCGAGAGGAGACTGAAAGGGTGAGGTGAGGAGTAGAGAGATTGATTGTGTGTCATCAGCATAGAGATGGTACTTGAAGCCATGGGAGTTTATCAAGTAACCAAGAAAAGGGGTCCAATGATAGAACCTTGGGAGACCCCTACAGCAAGAGGAGTGGAGAGGAGGAGGAGAGAAAGTTATAGGTAACACTGAAGAAGCCCTGTGATAGGCAGGAAGAGAACCAGGAGAGAGCAGATTCTCGAAGGCAAGAGAGTAGAGTTTTTTGAGGAGGAAGGGATGATCAACAGTATCAAAAGCCACAGAGAGGTCTAGTAGTAAGAGTATGGAGTAGTGGACATTGGTTTTAGCAGTCAGTAAATCATTAGTGTGTTTTAATAGGACAGATCACATAACCCTGTGTACCTTCCAATCCCTAGTGTCACACTGGACCTCTAGGTTATAGGAGGTCAATGCCAGCACCACCAGTACTCCAAGGAGAATAATTAACCCATTCCTACTAGCTCCCAGCTCACTCCTCCACACGCAGAATGCTCCTCAGTAAACACCAAGCAGACAGAAACATAATGCTCTCCACAACATTCATTTATTAAAACAAAGGTTAAATAATCGATGTATAATTAGTATATATCTCCTCACTCCTGTGCATTCTGGTACTTCAGCCCCTGGTTACTGTATTTCCTACTAGCACCCCTATATACAAATTTTTTTAGGTTGTTATGTGGAGTGAATTACATTGCTACTAGCAGTATGCAGATAGAGCATAGGTATATAAAAGCTGCTCGTGTACACTTTTTTTCTGATATATAATATAAGACAGGTGACAGAAGTATATCTACCCCATTGTTGTTATCTCACATTCATTATACCAGATAGTTTGGTCTCTGACACAGTGTGCACGGTTGGTAGTCATCTTGCTGTAATATAGCAGGTAAACCTGTTTCTTGCAACAGAGTTAATATGCAGCTCCTGCTATTCTAGTTAATGCTATCCCTTCTGGTCTGGGATTCTATGGCTAGTTTTAGCTCAGGGCTCAATAACCAGCATAGGCTATAGCCAGGCTAGGCATCCCATAGCCCACAATGTAGTTGGATGTCCAGATGCATGACAGATTAGAAGCTACTGGGGGCTAGTCACCCCCATACTAAAATAGGCCTCACTGGACCCCACCAATCTTAATAACCTAAGACCCATCTCCTTGCTCCCTTTTGCCTCCAAACTCCATGGGAGTCTAGTCTACAACCGACTGAGCTGCCACCTCATTAAGAATAGCCTTCTTGATTCCCTTCAGTCTGGATTTTGCCCGCAACACTCCACAGAAACTGTTCTCCTAAAATTCACAAATGACCTACTAACTGCTAAAACCAACAGTCACTATTCTGTACTCTTACTCTTTGACCTATCCGCTGCCTTTGATACAGTTGACCACCCCCTCCTCCTCAAAAAATTTCCTTGGTCTCTGTGACTGTACTCTCCATTGGTTTGCATCTTACATATCTCACCGCACCTTCAGTGTCACTTACAACTCTACTTCCTCCTCTACTATTCCTCTTAACATTGGGGTCCCTCAAGGTTTTGTCCTTGGACCAATCCAATTTTTGATCTACACCTCTTCCCTAGGTCAGCTGATAGCTTCCCATGGTTTCTGAAACCATTTATATGCTGATGACACACAAATCTATCTCTCTACCCCGTCAGTTCACCCCATCAGTTTCCTCACGTATCACCAATTTACTAACAGACATATCAGACTGGATGTCACAACACTTTCTAAAGCTCAATCTAACCAAAACTGAGCTCATAATATTTCCTCTTCACGTGTCTCTTCCCCTGATTTCTCTGTCAAGATCAATGGTACAACTATCAACCTGTCCCACATGCCAGGGTGCTGGGGGTAACCCTGGATTCCTGTCCTTTCAGGCCCACATCCAACCCCTGTCCAAATCATGCCACCTCAACCTCCGCAACATCTCCATAATATGCCCCTTTTTAACGAATGACACCACAAAGCTTCCCTGGTTATCTCTTGCCTCGACTACTGGAACTCCCTCCTCATTTGGATTACCTTTACATAGGCTTGCCCCCCTTCAGTTCATCATGAACGCTGCTGCCAGACTCATGCACCTTACCAACCGTTCAATGTCTGCCACCCCTCTCTCCCTATCCCTCCACTGGCTTCCATTCGTTCAACAAATAAAATTCAAAGTACTAACAACAACTTACAAAGCCATCCACAACTCTGCCCCGAGTTACATTACTAACCTGGTCTCAAAATATCAACCAAATCGCTCTTTGGTCCTCCCAAGACCTCCTGCTCTCTACTTCCCATGTCACCTCCTCCCATGCTTGCCTCCAGGACTTCTCCCGAGCTTCTCCCATCCTATGGAACTCCCTACCTCATTCTGTCTGACTGTCTCCTAATCTATCCACCTTTAGACAATCCCTGAAAACTGTTCTCTTCAAAGAAGCCTATCCTGCATTTAACTAATACACTGTTTTTACTTTCTCCATCAGCTCATCCCCCACAGCTATTACCTTTTGTATCACTTGACCCTCCCTCTTAGATTGTAAACTCTGCGTGCAGAGTCCTCTGATTCCTCTTATACCAAATTGTATTGTAACTATAACGTCTTACTTTATTTTGTAAAGCGCTGTGCAAACTGTTGGCACTATCTAAATCCTATATAATAACTAAACCGCAGAGTAGATAGGCTGACTCTAAGTTCCAGTGTTAAATCGCGGTTTCTGTAGGCAAGAAGCTGTGTTTCCAGCTGATTGGACAATGATCCCTATCATCACAGATTTTGTCTCCAGGTTCTCTACCCCAAAAAAGACGTCACATTGCAATCATGCTTAAGGGCCCAGCAACTGAACATTGCAGCAACATTCATATGGAGGTATCTTTATTAATACCTATACAGTGGGGATCGAAAGTTTGGGCACCCCAGCTAAAAATTTGTATTAATGTGCATAAAGAAGCCAAGGAAAGATGGAAAAATCTCCAAAAGGCATCAAATTACAGATTAGACATTCTTATAATATGTCAACAAAAGTTTGATTTTATTTCCATCATTTACACTTTCAAAATAACAGAAAACAAAAAAATGGCGTCTGCAAACATTTGGGCACCCTGCAGAGTTAATATCTTGTACTGCCCCCTTTGGCAAGTATCACAGCTTGTAAACGCTTTTTGTAGCCAGCCAAGAGTCTTTCAATTCTTGTTTGAGGTATCTTTGCCCATTCTTCCTTACAAAAGTCTTCCAGTTCTTTGAGATTTCTGGGCTGTCTGTCACGCACTGCTCTTTTAAGGTCTATCCATAGATTTTCAATTATGTTGAGGTCAGGAGATTGTGAAGGCCATGGCAAAACCTTCAGTTTACGCCTCTTGATGTAATCCCCCGTGGATTTCGAGGTGTGTTTAGGATCATTATCCATTTGTAGAAGTCATCCTCTCTTTAACTTCAGCTTTTTCACAGATGGCATCAAGTTACCATCCAAAATTTGCTGAAATTTTATTGAATCCATTTTTCCTTCTACTCGTGAGATGTTCCCTGTGCCACTGGCTGCAACACAACCCCAAAGCATGATTGATCCAACCCCATGCTTAACAGTTGGACATTAAATTCTGTGCCCCTTCTTCTCCAAACGTACCTTTGCTCATTCCGGCCAAAAAGTTCAATTTTAACCTCATCGGTCCACAGAACTTGTTTCCAAAATGCATCAGGCTTGTCTATATGTTCATTTGCAAAGTTCAAACGATGATTTTTGTGGTGAGGACGTAGAAGAGGTTTTCTTCTGATGACTCTTCCATGAAGACCATATTTGTACAAGTATCTCTTTATAGTGGAATAGTGTACCACAACTCCAGTGTCTGCCAGATCTTTCTGGAGGGATCGTGCAGTCAAACGTGGGTTTTGAATTGTTTTTCTCACAATCCTGCGAGCTGTTCTGTCTGATATTTTTCTTGGTCTTCCAGATCTTGCTTTAACTTCCACTGTTCCTGATGACTGCCATTTCTTAATTACATTCCGAACAGAGGATATTGACATCTGAAAACGCTTTGCTATCTTCTTATAGCCTTCTCCAGCTTTGTGAGCGTCAACTATTTTCAGTTTCAGTTTTCTAGACAACTGCTTAGAAGAACCCATGGTGCTGATTGTTGGGGCAAGGTCAGATGAGTCTGGGCATTTAAAACCTTTGAGATTGATATCACCTGGTCTTCCCAGACGATGACTGAGAACAATCCATGACACTGGCAGGTCTCAGCTTTGCAAAGGGGGCAGTGCATGCTATAAATTCTGCAGGGTGCCCAAACTTTTGCAGACGACATTTTTTTGTTTTCTGTTATTTTGAAAGTGTAAATGATGGAAATAAAATCTAACTTTTGTTGACATATTATAAGAATGTCTAATCTGTAATTTGATGCCTTTTGGAGATTTTTCCATCTTTCCTTGGCTTCTTTATGCAGATAATTACAATTTTTTAGCTGGGGTGCCCAATCTTTCGATCCCCACTGTATATACATCTGGATTTATGTGAATAATTTCAGAAGGACTCATGTTAGGCACCTTGCGGATAATACCTGTTTGTACTTTGGCTATACTGTATATACTATTTAAAATCTATTATTATATAAAACTCATATTTTTTCCATGCTGGTGTGCATCTGTATACTGTACTTGTATATTTGTATGGTTAATGCTGGTATGGTTAATGCTCTGCTCACAGAGGCCCATCCTGGGTGAAAAGACTGACAACGTTCTTTTCAAACCCACTTTTCTATTGAGCAAAGGTTCTGGTTCTCCTATTTACCTACAGGTTTAGCACATTATCCTGTTTGGGGAGAGCCATTTCTCATAACCCTCCCCCCCAGCTCAAGAGGGATACACAAGCAACTGATCAGCACAGTGCAGCACAGCTAAAGTCTCCACCATCCAGTGGCCAGCAGGAAGAAACATGCTGGTCTAAAGGGATGTTAGGGATGTTTTCTTTCACTCTGATTCATCACTTGTCATTGCTTACACTTGTAATCTCTGCTCTAGCTGCATCTGAATGGGTGGCTACAAAGAAAAATATAGAAAGTGCAGAATGAATTGTTTACACAGACATAAAGGAAATGGTTGCAGATGGGGATCACTGGAAGATTCTAAGGTATTTGTAGGAAGTAAATGTGAGGGTTATTTTAAAGAAACAGGTGAAACAATTGAGAATTAATACTTGAAGCATATATGTAATTTGTGCTTTTTATCTGGGTTACATTTTAATGATAGACAAGTATAGATCTATGGTTTGTGATAAATGCTCACCTTTTTTAAAGATTATAGGTTTTAAATTGATATTTTACCTTATGTGTACAATCTTTGTTTTACAAATAAACATGTTATATGTGACAAAGTTTTTCTTTCGGAGCACTATAGGTGATCTAGAAGTACCAGGATACCTCACATCTGGCTTTGACTGACTTTGAAATCACAGGTCTTAAAAAGGATGAGTCACTGGTGATGTGAGCTGCACTTTGACTGATAGAGCTTTGTATACAGCAGGCAGCTTACACAAGACCTCTTAAAAAACATGTGAGCAGAAGACCAAAGCTCAATCTGACCAAAGCTCAATAACACACAAGCTATTAATTTGCAATATTCCAGATTTACCTTGGTTTCTAAGAACAGTGAAAATATTTTTTAGTTTTCCACAGTAATAAGTAATGAAAATATGTACAAAGCCCCTACACAATCGGTATGTATGCATCATAATATTTACTTTTTTTTTTACAGAACAATGACCGTTCAATCCATTTCTTTTCCCCACAGCAGCATTGCTGGCAGTGCTTCACTTCGCAATCTGCTACATTGAAAAAAAGGACTGAATGCTGCAATGCTGTGGTTTGACCTGACACCACTGGAAACAAGGCCTTGCCTATATATTGGGGAGGCATTGAAAATTGCAGCCAGCACAGCCCCAACAAGCCTTAATCTATTTAGTGAGCACATGCTCAACAGCTCAACATGTGATGTTTGGTGTCCCGGGTCCTGAGACTGCAAACAACGCACCATTTATTCACTTTGCAGCCTTCACTGCCACACCTCAAGATTGCCCATATGTTTGTCACTGGGATGAATAGGCACCCAGTAGACAGGCACCTCCACTGGCTTTGAAATTAGAGCTAGAAACTCACTGCTAACAGGAGTTCATCAGCCTGCCTGTCTGTTCCCTCTCCACTCACCCACCTGCATAAAGATGCTGCTGTTGCGTGCTTGTGAAGATATGGGGGGGAGCAGCCAGGATAAGAACCTGAGCACTTACCTCCAATATAAGGAGACACACTGACCAACAACATAGGGGCACACTTTGCACTAACCACCAGTGTAAGGGAACACATCGAGCCCTGACCTCCAATGTAAGGGGCACACTGAGCTCTGACCACTAATGTAAAAGAACAAACTAATCACTGGCTACCAATGTGAAAGAATATGCTGAACACTGACCACAAATATAAAAGAAAACACTGAGTACTGACCAATAATGTAAGGAGGCACACTGAGCACTGACCACTGACGTAACGGTGCACACTAAGAATGGACCACCAGTGTAAGAGAAAGAAGCACTGAGTGCTGAAAACCAGTGAAAACCAGGGACATGGTAACCACCACTGTAAGGATGTAAGTTGACCACCAACACAATAGGGACACTTCTTACCCACTTGAGCTCAAGAAGGTTTTACCCCCTTCATGACCAGGGCATTTTTTTTGCTATTCAGCACTGTGCTACTTTAACTGGTAATTGCACAGTCATGTGACACTACCCAAATTAAATTTACATAATTGTTTTCAAACAAATAGAGCTTTCTTTTGGTGGTATATGATCACCACTGGGTTTATATATATATATATATATATATATATATATATATATGAGAAAAGTTAAAACAGTTTGAAAAATAATATTTTTTTACTGTTATAAAACATATCCAATGGAAAAAAAAACCCTTCATAAATTTAGGCCAAACTATATTCTGCTACATGTCTTTGGTAAAAAAAAAAACCCTATAAGTGCATATTTACTGGTTCGTGTGAAAGTTATAGTGTCTACAAACTATGGTATATATACTGGAATTTACGCAGCTTTTACTTTCTGACTGCCTATTGCGCTGCTTCATGTGCTAAAGTGCCAGGGCAGTACAAACACCACCAAATGACTCCATTTTGGAAGGTAGACACCCCAAGTATTTGTTGAAAGGCATGTTGAGTCCATGGAAGATTTTATTTTTTGCCAAAGTTTTTGTAAAATGTCAACAAAAAAAAATATATTTTTTTTTAACACAAAGTTGACACTTTAATGAGATATTTCTCACACATGCAATGGGTATATGTGGAATTACACATTCTGCTACTTCTACCGAGTATAGGGATACCACATGTGTGACTTTTTGGGAGCCTAGCCGAGTACAGAGGCCCAAAACCAATGACCATCTTCAGACTTTCAAAGGGCGTAATTTCCTCGTTTTACTTCCTGACTACTTATCACAGTTTTGGAGGCCCTAAAATGCCAGGATAGTAAAAACATCTTCCCTTCCCAAATGACTGTTGTTTGGAAAGTAGACACCCCAAGGTATTTGCTGAGAGGCATGTTGGCTTTCAAAGGGCATGATTTCTTCAGGTCCCTTCCTCAATACCTATCACAGTCTCAAAATGCGGAAGACATTTTCTTGACTACCTAAAATCTTTCAAGACCCTTCTTGTGCAGAATTGACTGCCCCAGACTTTGTGATGCTGTATTCTAGACTTAGATTCTTCTAAGGTGTGGTAGCGATGGAAGCCGTCCTTGATGCAGAGATCAGGTTGGCCAGGGCAGGTGGGACAAAAAAAACAAGGTTTTTTTTACAGCAGACACAACATCTTTTTTAGGGTGACTTGTGTCGGGGTATCAGGGAGGACATAAAAAAATGCCTCTCATGCAGTCGGCTAGCTGCATCTGGATTTGAGCTTTGGGCCACAGCACCTTTTGGATACAAAAGAGCTGTTGCTTCATGACATTTTAGGAAGGATCCAGTTCTTCCAGTTGCTCTGTAAACTACAAAAGTATTATATAGAGCCAATAGATATTTTTGTATACATGTGTCTAGCTTTTTGGGCAGCTAAATACATCTTCATCATTTGGACACTGAAGTCTACGCCTTCCATATAAAGATTATAGTCATGGACACAGAGAGGCTTAATTTGATCACCAGATAATTTGGCCCATTGTGTCTGCATGAATAGAAGACAGGATGAATCATGTTTGTCTTTACACTCCACTGCAAGCAGATCTTCATTTCGCAAGAAGACTTTCTCCCCTTTTTTAAGTTGAGTGTTAACGAGTTGTTGGGTTAATCCCCAGTGATTAGGTTGCATGGTGCCACATGGCAGCCAATTCCTAGACTGAACAAATGTGTAACAAGTGGCACGCTTGCATAAAAGTTGTTCACATACAAATGGTACCCCATAAGGAACAAGAGTGACGACAAGTCCCACATTATCTTGCCACTGCTCCCCATGTAGTCTGGGCATTCGGGGGGCTCCACTTGACTGTCTTTTACTTTGTAAATTCTTTTTTTTTTTCAATTCTATTTATTGCATTTGTAGTTGTGTATACCTATTCAAAACAGAGCCTCTGAGCATTCCCCAGCTCAGGTAAATACAAAAGCGAAAAGAAAATACATTTCCAGTCAAACCAGAACATGACATAAGAAGCAACCAGAACAAACCGTGTATTTGCTACTCAAAAAAACAACTGTAAGCACTCTGCAGCAGAACATAATTGCCATAATAAAAAACAGATGACCTTGAAACTGTCGATTCCCCTCCACCCACCCTAGACAACCAGTATATTATACCACAGAATATTGGAATGGCCTAAGCTAAATTTCATAGGGACAAGTAGGCCTAGGAGGCTGTACCCTGTGTCAGATCCTGTCACAGAGTTCAATTAGGGTAGAGGGTCAGAGGTGTCACCTTGGCTCACAGTAGTAGCTTTGGATTCTAGTCATATATCCCCTACTTTGTTGAAGCTATGTGGGCACCCCCTATTCAAGTACGTTTCTTTATAAAGAGGAATAACCGAATTGACAAGCGACTTTCAATTGTTTAGAGTAGGAGCAGATGGAGCTTTCCATTTCAGTACAATGAATTTCCTGGCATAGAACAGGATAAACCCTAACAGTATATGAACCGCTCTTGTTAAGACCAGGGCCTCGACTAGCCCTAATATCCAAATGTCTGCTTGTTGAGGTATAGCAATGGTGGTCAATTGAGTAATAAACTGGATGACTCCTGTCCAAAATATTTGCAAGTGGGGACAAATCCATATTATATGTCGGTATCCAGCTGAGTCCACATTGCTGCACCAACAAGTTGGCAGACAATCTGGATAGATTTTATGGAGTCTATGAGGTGTATAGTGGAACTTATGATGAATTTTGAACTGAATCAGCCGGTCCTGGGAGGAGACCAGCTGAGTGAAGGGATATTCCCAAACCTCCTCGCAATCCTCATCGTCCAGCACCGGCAGCTCCGCTACCCTAAATGGCCTTATGATGTACCATAGGCTGGAGGGCCTTGTATATATTCAATAAAGATTTCACCAGGAAAATATCCCTGAGAAGAGATTTTATGTCAAAATGGCATAAAGTCAAGGGAGTGGTTCCAAATTGGGCAGCATAAGCATAGCGGAGCTGGAGGAAATGGAAGAAGTAGCAGTTGGTCAGTGCAGACCTACTCTTAAGGTTATCAAACGTCCGTAATATGCCACTCTCACAGATATGGGCAAATTATTAATCGGTATGTATAGCCTGTTGCCCTCATACAGAGCTTATACATTGTGACCCTATATCTGGCATGCTAGCTGGGGAGATATTGCTTCAATACAAGCCTGCCAGTAAAATGTAGCAAGGTCTCATCTATGAACATGTTTTGTTGGGGAGTATACAAATCTACAAACCTTTGAGAAATGTAATTTATGAGGGGCTGAATTTTGTGGAGCTGATCATAGTCAGGGTCACCCCGAGGACGAGGGTATTGTCATTGAAATGCATGAAACGCATTATATTCTCATATCTATGCCTGGCTATTGCAGCAAAGAACATGGGTATATGATGAACCTGGTCTGTGGACCAATATGACCGTGATTCTATTTTTTTTGTAAATCCCATGTTAAGGGTTATGCCCAAAAAATTCTTAAATTCAGAAACCTGGATAGGTTTCCACTCAAATGGCCTGGCAAGGCTTGAATTTGGGTTAGTGGCGATGTATTGGTGCCAGTGTTGCCAACCCATCTCACCCCCCGAAGTGAAATTTTCTGACAGAACACCCAAATTTTACAAGCAGCTCCAATTTTTTCACTGACAAAAATCACGACGTCTGACAGAGCCACATTTTTTACTGACGCTTCAAAAAGGTACATAAAATGGCTGTTTTAAGTGCAAAACAGTGAAAATATCAATATTTAAGCGACAAACATGTAGCTAGTGCTATTAGCAATGTGTTTTAAAGTACAAAATCACATTTCTTCATTTACATGAAGGTAAGGTTACTACAACCCAGCCAGCACAGAGTTCCCCCTTACATCACAGTCTTCAGGATTCCCTCTTAAGTGGAACTCCTATGTAAAGTGGAACTCTGGTTTGGTGTAAAGGGAAATTCTGATATCAGGTAGTCTATGGTCACCAGAACCCCCCCTTACATCAGAGTTCACAGCATTCCCCTTTACATCACAGTTCCCACTTACATCAGGGTCTACAGCATTGCCCTTTATGTCAAGGTCCACAGAGTTCCCCCTTGCACTGTAATTGGGTATCCTGAAGACTCTGATGTAAAGGGGAACTCTGAGGGTACTGATTTAAGGGGGAACACTGGGAACTCTGATGTGAGGGGGACTCTGATGATCACAAACCATTTTCCGGAAAATGAATACACTAAGGTAAGGTGGATTACTAAAATAAGGGGGAATCTTTATATCAGTGCCCCCCTTACCTTACTGTTTTTACTACCCCTTACATCAGTGACCACCCCCTCAGACTGGCCTTGCTGCGTTGTCACTGACCTCCCCTCAGGTGCACCGTGTATGGCTCAGTCAGACGGTCCTCTCCAGGTTCCAGCTTGGCGGGTCTGATTTCATCCTATTTTATCCTCTCTACGCCTGACTCCTCCCGTGACCCGCATCCCGGCGGTGCTCCCACTCTTGACTCCTCTCCAGGCTCCCCCTCAGAGACTGCAGACATGATACAAGACAAATGTGGTCACAGCTTGCAGACATGATACGAGAGATAGTCAAGAGACTGTGTGCATGATACAAGAGATGGTCAGAGACTGCCCAGACATAATGCAAGAGATGGTCAGAGACTGCAGCCATTCTGCAGGAAAATGGTGTCCAGGATTTTATAATTGCTCTGATTAATGCCTGTTTAATCCCTTTGCAAGTATTATTATGGCAATTACCTCAATGTAATTTACCTACTATCCATGTGTACATTATTATTTACCTCTATATGTCTTTTTAGAAATTCCTCTTGTATCCATGCCCCCTGAAGAAGATTAAAAAAAATAGAATGATAGAAGCGCGCCGGGGTAGTCTCCCTTTCTTTGGGAGTTTATTTCATGTTGTGAAGAAAGTACCTTGTAGTATTGTCAGAGTCAATTTTCCCTAAAAAATATTTTTTTTTAAGTATGTTTATGGAATAAAGCATGCATCTTTTTAAAAGAAGTTTTTATGAGTATATATACTATGGTCCCTGCATTAAAATCCCATATAGGAGGGCCCGTCATGTGTATTCATATTGGGGACGAGCAGCTAGATACTCAGCTTTTTGGTTAAGAGATACTGCAGAGGATACGGCAGTGTACAAATGTAGTGAATACCAAAACATTGTGAGCTGCTATTTGCAAAATTAAAATATCAAAAACCTCAGTGAATCGCCCACAGTGATCACACGCTCATATCCAGTATGTTGTGCAACCAAAATTATTTCACATAATGCCGTGCTACACTCTTCTTATCCAATATTACATGAAAATATATACATACAGAAAAAACAATTAATCTAAACTTAAATGATAAATTATATGCAATAATGTCCACTTTCAAACTTCTTTGTGCAAGAAAACCAATTTCCACTTCAAATTGCACTTCTAAATGCCAACACCTCTTTGTGCCAAATGTAATCACTTATTTGTGAGTTCCCGCCCCCAGATGTGCTCTCACCTGTAAAAAATTACCGAACCGTTACATTAGGTCATATAGCGCTTGTGTGCCTCATATAGGGTTCAAAGTCATATTACCACAGAGATGGATGTGATTCTTCTTTTTGAACTGCGTGCTTCTCCTATGTTACTTCTCCTACTCACGCAACTTGTAGTTCCATTAAAAAAATACAGCAACTTCATGCATCTCTGCCCTTTTTATTTAATGGCCTGCACTATGCAGTGGCTATAGAGATACAGTATATTGACAAAAGTATGGGACGCCTGCCTTCACACGCACATGAACTTTAATTTACATCTCAGTCTTAGTCTGTAGGGTTCATTATTGAGTTGGCCCACCCTTTGCAGCTATAACAGCTTTAACTCTTCTGGGAAGGCTATGGGAATGTTTGATAATTCTTCCAGAAGCGCATTTGTGAGGTCAGGAACTGATGTCGGACGAGAAGGCCTGGCTCGCAGTCTCCACTCTAATTCATCCCAAAGGTGTAGTATCAGGTTGAGGTCAGGACTCTGAGGCTAGTTCCTCCACTCCAAACTCACTCATCCAGGTCTTCATGGACCTTGCTTTAGTGCACTGGTGCACAGTCATGTTGGAAGAGGAAGGCGCTGTCACCAAACTGTTCCCACAAAGTTTGCAGCATGAAATTGCCCAAAATGTCTTGGTATACTGACACCTTAAGAGTTCCCTTCACTGAAACAAAGGGGCCAAGCCCAACCCCTGAAAAACAACCCCACACCATAATCAACCCTCCACCAACATTTACACTTGGCACAATGCAGTCAGGCAAGTACCCTTCTCCTGGCAAACCCAGACACATCCATACGATTGCCAGAGAAGAATGATTGGTCATTCCAAAGAACATGTCTCCACGGCTCTAGAGTCCAGTGGCGGCGTGCTTTACACCACTGCATCTGACACTTTGCATTGCACTTGGTGATGTAAGGCTTTGATGCAGCTGCTTGGCCATGGAAACCCATTCCATGAAGCTCTCTACGCACGGTTGTTGTGCTAATCTGGATGCCACATGAAGTTTGGAGGTCTTTAGCTATTGACTCTGCAGACAGCTGGGGACTTTTGCGCACTGTGCGCTTCAGCATGAGCTGACCCCGCTCTGTCATTTTACCACTTGGTAGCTGAGTTGCTGTTGTTCCCAGTTACTTCCACTTTGTTATAATACCACTAACAGTTGATCATGGAATGTTTAGTAGCAAGGAAATTTCAGATGGACTTATTGCACGGGTGGCAACCTATCACGGTACCACGCTTGAATTCACTGAACTCCTGAGAGTGATCCATTCTTTCAAAAATGTTTGTAGAAGCAGTCTGCATGCCTAGGTGCTTGATTTTATACACCTGTGGCCATGGAGGTGATTGGAACACCTGAATCCAATGTTTTGGAGGGGTGTCTCAATACTTTTGGCAATATAATGTTTATTGTATAATAGTGTAAAATTTTAGGACATAAGACCCAGCCAGTAAATGCCTAATTGTTATACCTCATGTACACAGGGGGTTTGCCCCACTCTCCTAAACACCTTTCCTCCTGACAGCAGTGTTTTAGCAGAGAAAACGCTTGATGCTTGTAAACGCACCTTAGACGCTTATTCATTTTGTTGGCCAGCAATGAATTAACTCCCAATGGGGTGCCCTACGTACAATCAAAACCATGAAACTTTTGAAAAACTGTTCAGCACCAAAATGCAAGGTACTTCCGACAAAGTACATCTGTGCCATGTGTCTGCACAAGGGTTTTGCACATATTCCCCCTGTGCACAAATGTGAACCTAGCCTTACACCTGGCTCTATCCCTCCCTCTAAAGACCTCCAGTCATAAAGAGATAAACACTCCAGAGAAATGAAGGACACCTCTGCTATGGTGTTTAAAAGCTGCAGAAAATGTATGTCTAATACAACAGGCTGTCAGTGTGGACCTGGCCATACATAGTGTTGTGGTGTGCAGATTGGGGAATGCATTCACAGTGACGGAACCTTTCTGTCTCGGAACGTTTCTCCCTTGCCAAGGCGGCCCGGGGATCGAAACCACCGCTACGGAGCCATGCTAGAAACACTTCCGGCCAACTCATCGCTGTGTTTGTCTGACAGGCACTTCAGTGGCCAACATGGTGTTGTTGACGATGATCGCCCGAGTGGCGGACGGCTTGCCTTTAGCAGCTTCAATGCAGGAGGACGAGCAGGTAGGGAGGGAGCACAGTGTGGGGGTTGTGCCTCTACTTCCATTGACAGACTGGACTTGTGTGGGGTCCAGCTGTGGCTGACATATGTCCGGGTGTGTAGGAGAGGTATGACTGAATGCCCATCATGGCAGATGGCGGGGATGTTTGCAGGTTTTAGTATGGTCAGTACGGTCCTGTACTACTGCCATGAATACTTGGCTGTCACTGGGCTGATGTATGATGGGAAGGACTTCCTGCCCCACCAGTAGTTTTCTGTATTTATTTCAGATACTTATATAGTGCTGTCAATTTATATAGCACATTATATATATCATACATTCACATCAGTCCCTAACCCTCAAGGGGTGTACAATCTAAGGCCCCTAACTCACATTCATACATACACATACTAGGCCAATTAACCTTCCAGCATGTCCTTGGAGTGTGGGAGGAAACCGGAGTACCCGGAGGAAACCCACGCAGGCACAGGGAGAACATGCAAACTCCAGGCAGGTGGTGCCGTGGTTGGTATTTGAACCAACGACCCTAGTGCTGCCGGGCCTCAGAATTAAAGGGAAATCCGTCCTGTATGACATTTGGTTTCATAAAGCATGGTGCGAGATAAAACGGAATACACGTTTTGTTATTTTAAGAAAATACTTGCTTTCACTTTAAAAAAAAAAAAAAAATCTATTTAGGGTACTTATACAGTGCCGTCAATTTACGCAGAGCTTTACATATATATTATACATTCACATCAGTCCCTGCCCTTAACTACGTGCCAACCGCAGATAGCCAAATGACGGCTACACTGCGGCCGGCTAGTTCTGGGAGGGCATTATATGACGTCCTCCCAGAACGCGCTCTCCTGCGCACCCCTGGCGATCTCTTACAGACACAGCTGATCACGTGATGTGGTAAAAGGCCAATGACACGCTGATCACCGGGAAATGCAATTACTGGTTCTCGGCTGTACTTTCCTCACGCTGTCAGAGCGTGAGGAAAGTACTGCCGAGAACCGGCAGTTGTCAGAGCAGGGATCAGCACCGATTAGTGCCCTGATGATCAGTGCTCAGCAGCTCCACCCACTAGCTCGGCCCAGCAGTGCCGCCCACTAGCTCCACCCACCTGTGCCCAGCAGTGCCACCCACCAGTACCCATCAATGCAGCCCAGCAGTGCTACCACCAGTCAGTGCCCAGCGGTTGTGCCAGTCAATGCCCAGCAGTGATGCCAGTCAGTGCCACCTATCAGTTCCGCCTATCCGTGACACCTCATTAGTGCTGCCTATCAGTGCTGCCTATCCGTGACACCTCATTAGTGCTGCCTATCAGTGCTGCCTATCCGTGACACCTCATTAGTGCTGCCTATCAGTGCTGCCTATTCGTGACACCTCATTAGTGCTGCCTATCAGTGCCCTTCAGTGCTGCCTCATCAACGCACATCAGTGGAGAAAAATTACCTGTTTGAAAAATTTTATAATAGAAACAGACATTTTTTTTTTTCAGATTTTTTGCACACTATTTGTTTATAGCGCAAAAAGTAAAGCGCCCAGCGGTGATTAAATACCACCAAAAGAAAGCTCTATTTGTGAGAATAAAATGATAAAAATTTTATATGGGTATAATAGAGCATGACTGCACAATTGTCAATCAAAGTACGACAGCGCTGCAAGCTGAAAATTGGCCTGGTAAAGAAGGGGGTATAAATGCCCGGTAGGCAATTGGTTAAGGAGCGTACAATCTAAGGTCCCTAACTCCCATTCATACATACACATACTAGGACCGGTTTAGACAGGAGCCAATTAACCTACCAGCATGTCTTATTCCTTCTGGCATTTCAGTGTTGCTGAACTCCTGCAACCTCTTCCAGCCACTTCCTGTACTCCATGCACACACTGCTGTATTGGCTGCACATCATTGTTCAGGGTTGGCTTCCTAAGGGTGAGAACAGCAATACATGCCTGGGCATTGAACGTCAGCACTGCTGTTCAGGCTACATGACCATGGACCCATGCACTGCAAATTCCGGGTGTCCTAGGATTGCATACAGCCACCCATAGACATAGAGCGGGTGAAGGCGGCTGTATGCTGCTATCTGCATAAAATGGCACACACACAGACATAATGCACCTTAGGTGCTACTTTACTCAACTATTGACACCTAGCTGTAAACAACCATCTTCACCTTCATGTCTTTGAGTGGCTGTACACAGCACTAGGATATCCAGCACACCAGAAATACATGGTGTCTTTACACTGCATGGACAAATCATGTACATGTAGCGTTAATGTGTGCGTCAGAAGCTTATGTGACAGGGTAGCAATGCAGGAATGGAAGACAGGTTCTCACCCTATTACAGGAAGTGCCTTCATGGCAGGATTACCAGGTGTTAGTTTAACCACTTGCCAACCACGTTATAGCCGCAAGACCTCTACAGCACGGTCATCTACTCTGAGAGGATGTTCATGGATGTCCTCCCAGAACCACGCCCCCAGGACGCACATCAGGCACGCTCTGTGACTGCTGTGTCCTTTGGACACAGCTGGTCACAGATCCGGGTAAAGGGCTAATCACAGCAGCCCTTTACCATTCGATAGCTGTGTCCAATCACATGTAAACAAACTTACTGGTTGTCAGCAGTCCTTTCTGCTGTGTGAGG
Organism: Staurois parvus; assembly: GCF_062004578.1. Taxonomy (NCBI): domain Eukaryota; kingdom Metazoa; phylum Chordata; class Amphibia; order Anura; family Ranidae; genus Staurois; species Staurois parvus. The sequence continues at coordinate 1,278,066 of NW_028318393.1, forward strand.
AAAAGAGAGCCAATAACTGGCAAGGGTTGTCAGTACATGGTTTACACTGATTATCCTTGCGATCAGTGCAGCCTCATGAGTGCACATCAATGAAGAAGAAAAATTAATTATTTGCAAAATTGTAAACAGAAACTAAAAACTTTTTTTTCACAATTTTCAGACTTTTTTCATTGTAAAACTGCAGAGTTATGTTACATTGACACCAGGATCTCTGGGGCAGCTTTGGGCGGCTATTCCAGCACAGGGCCACTTCACCCCCACCGCTGGACAATGCAAATTGCCTTGTCTCTGGTGTGGCTGGTTCACATCACTACCTGCTGGCGGTGTGCAAAGAAAAAGTACTGTATGCAGTTCTTTTTTCAAGTACAGCGCAATCACCACATGCCAGCCGATATAACTTTGACATGTCATTGTGTGACATTTTAATAAAGTTTGTTTAAAAAAAAAAAGCCTGGGTTCACACTGATGCGTGCGGAATTCACAGCGTTTTCTATGCAAATTCCGCACTGCATCACAATCGCACCTTGTTCATGCGAACCGCTGTGGGTGTGTATGTTAAGTTAACAACACTCCGAAATTGGTCTGCAAAACGTGGTGCGATGTGCAGAATCGGATTGCATGGGTGTAAATACCCATGTGATCCAATTCTAGTGCGGAGCAAAAAAAGGATCCTGCACCTTTTCGGTGCGGATGCGGTGCGATTGGAGCCATATAAAATGTATGGCTCCAATCGCACTGCACACAATTCGCATGTGATTTGCAAAGGAATGCAGTGTGGTTCCTATGCGAATCACATGCAATATACCACACCACATAAGTGTGAACCCAGCCTTAAGCCTTGTAGAAACTTGTTTTGCCTACTTAAGAGCAATCCACAGTGGATTACTCTTCAGAGGGCATTTGACAGTTGCAAAGAGTTGTTCTATCTCCTCACTGCATGTTTCAACCCTTTAAACCCTGCAACGACTTGCCACAACTTCGTTCATTGTATCAGCTGAAGAGGTCATTTTCAACAATGCAGTTAGTTCCAGTTCCTTCACTGTCCAGTCAGAAGGCCATGTTTTTGGTCAAGCTCTGCTTATGGTTCAGTGGAAGTTGGTAAGCTTGTTGTACTGTCTGGTAGAAGTGCCTGGATCAAAAACTGGCATTTAATCATAGTCTTACTTGTTTTTTACAGTCTGGAAGAGATTTGCAGCAGTATCAGAACCAAGCAAAGCAGCTTTTTCGAAAACTTAATGAACAGTCACCGGCACGATGCACTTTAGAGGCAGGAGCCATGACATTCCAGTAAGTACATGAAAGAGATTCTTTCATGAGTTAAAACTGCAACATGATAACATATTGAGGGAAGGAGCTATTCCCTGAATCACTGCATGCTAATTCAGTTCATTGTTTGAGATCTGCCTAGATCATCAACATGGTACATAAGGTGAGCAGTGACTATCAGACAGAACCTTCTTACACAATGTTTTACTTCTCAGTAGGTCCCTTTTATGAAGTCCCAAAGACTTCCATTACTTTTGCTTGAAAATGCAGAGGCATTTGTATTCATTATCAATATACTGCTGTACTTATTCTAATGATTGGTTTACTTAAATAATTTAGAAGCAGAGCTTTTGCACATTTAGGGTTCAGTTGGCTTTGGAGCAACTGAATGTCACTGAATATGCTGAGTAGTTACATAGTTAGTTTGGCTGAAAAAAGACAAAAGTCCATCCAGTTAAAAAAAAAAAATTATAATCCTATACCCACAGTTGATCCAGAGGAAGGCAAAAAAAAATACCTTTCTGATCCCCCGAGAGGCAATCGGATATTCCCTGGATCAACTTTAAGAAAGAATCCAGGCCTTTTTTAAAGCAATCCACTGAGCTGGCCAGAACCAACTCTTGAGGGAGTCTATTCCACATTTTCACAGCTCTTACTGTGAAGAAACCTTTCCGTGTTTGGAGATAAAGTTTCTTTTCCTCCAGACACAAAGAGTGCCCCCTTGTCCTCGGTGATGACCTCAGGGTGAATAGCTCTACACCAAATTCACCATATGAACCACTGATGTATATATATACATGTTGATCATATCCCCCCTTAATCTCCTCTTCTCAAGAGAGAATAAATTCAGTTCCTCTAATCTTTCCTCATAGCTGATCTCCTCCATGCCTCTTATCAGTTTGGTTGCCCTTCTCTGTACTTTCTCCAGTTCCCCAATTTTCTTTTTGTGAATTGGTGCCCAAAACTGAACTGCATATTCCGAATGAGGTCTTACTAATGATTTGTACAGGGGTAAAATGATATCTCTCTCTCTGGAGTCTATACCTCTTTTAATACAAGGATTTTGCTCGCTTTAGAAACCGCACAGTACATTAATGAAAAAGATCCAAAATAGAACTCAGAGTGTAAAATAAAAATACATTTGGTAAAGACAGGTGTAGATGGTAGCTCTATACTGTACTTTGCTCCATTTGGAAACTTATAATTGATATTTTTTAACCTACAGCTACCTAATTGAAAAAGGTGTTTGCTATCTTGTACTGTGTGAAATGTCATTTCCGAAGAAGCTGGCATTTGCTTATTTAGAAGATTTGTACAATGAATTTGATGAGCAGCATGGGAAGAAGGTACCAACTGTATCCAGGCCTTACTCCTTTATAGAGTTTGGTGAGTTATTAAAAAAAAAAATGACCTGCTAAAATTGAATATAATAACCAGATGTGAAGAAATGTCCTTGGTAAGCAAAAATGTAAAAACTGTAAATCTAGATAAGCATATAATGTAACAGAACTTGAAAATGTATTTTTCATGTATGCAGTGTGTATATTCTCATTAAAAATATTCTAAAAAGAAAATGTGAACTACACAAGGAAAAATGGTTCAAATAAGTGACTTGGTACTTTATTTTATTTTTTTTACTAAAAAAAATTGCATACCAATTAGCCCAGTGAAATAGCATGTACATTCAGTCTGTGTGAATGGGGGAAACATGAATGTTATTAAGCTATTTTCCTACACTGCTCAAATATTTTTGATTGATTTGGCCACTAGATGGTGCTGCATCATAGGATATTCCTGTGATATGTCATGCCATCTAGTGGCCACATGTGGTATTTTACCGTTTTAAATCATTAAAAAATATTCAACCAGCATAGGTAATATTATAGGTCACTGCTTGAAATTTCCACTCGCCTGCTCACCAATGGCGAGTGGAAATTATGGTGGGGGCGAGTGTGTCCCCCAGGGCAGTCTTGCTGAGCAGGCTCGGAGCTCAGGCCGGATCTGTCATTGGCACTGGGAGCCGTCAGGCTGCTCTATAGCTGAGCGCAGTGAAAGCAAAGCAAGGAGTGTGTGCTGTGCTCTCTGCCTCCCCCTAGAGTGCAGTACCCGGATCTGTGAGTGAACAACGTAGTACAGCAACTTTTTCTGGGGGGGGGGGGGGGGTACACGTGTGTTTGTGTATGCATGTACAATTGTACATGTGTCTGCGTGTATCTACATGTGTCTGTGTACATGTTTGTCTGTGTGTGTGTGTGTGTGTACGTGCATGTGTCTGTGCGTGTGTATTTCTGTGTATGTACATGTATCTGTGTGTATGCATGTCTGTACGTGTGTGTGTGTGTGTGTGTGTGTACATGTGTCTCTGTGCGTGTGTGTGTGTACAGGTGTCTCTGTTTGTGTGTTTGTTGGTGGCGAGTAACTCTAAGGCCTGGCTATTAGCTCAGGACTTGAAATTTTAAGCCCTGATATAGGTAATGTATGTTCTGCATTATCATTCTACTTGTGCTGCCAAGTGCACGTCTGTGAAATCGGCACTTGGCTGTCAGTGATAAGCTATGGTTTGCAGAGGATCCCAAGCAGATCAATGAGCAGTTAAACATCATGAGCAATTGCAGACGGGCCAATTTTTGATAAGAAACATTCTGTGCATAATGCAACTGGTGTGGGAGCCAAGTATTAAACTAATATATATACCTCCAGAGTTCTCAACACTTGCATCCAATCCAGTCACTGTGTGGAAATATTTTGGAAAGGTTAATTGTTCCAGAATTACTCTACAGCTTTATAAAACAGACAATATAAACTATTGAAATATTCCATCCTATCTGATCTCTTTAATCTTTGATTTTATATCTGCTAAATACATCAGACTGACTGAATTGGTAGGACAAATGATTCAATCTAGCAACATTCAGTTAGAATATCTTAATGAATGTTTCATCAAATCATGGGGTTAATACATGCATGGCCAAGCTTACACTGGCTATACACTGTTACTGTTAGGTTTTTTTTTTTTTTAGCCCGCTAGCTGAAAAAAACCCCAAAAACAAACTGATTCCTCCATTCACATAAACAAGGGGGGTGGAAGATTCCAACCTCTCCCCCACAGGGACTCATTGGCTGCAGCCTGTTTGATGGAAACATATCCAACATGTCCCTTCGACTGAAATCAAATAAACAGTTAACTTCTGGTGGAGCCACACACTGATCAAAATTCAGTCGGCAGCAGTCAATCAGTGTATGGCCAGTATAACACTACTTTAGTATCCAAACTAAAAATAATTACAGGATTTCCATTTTATTTAGCTGAAAACAAAACTGTTCTGCTAAATAATTGTGTTGTGTTTTTGTAGATAATTACATTCAGAAGACAAAAAAGTCCTATATTGATAGTCGAGCAAGAAGAAACCTGGGCTCCATTAACACCGAGTTACAAGATGTGCAGAGAATCATGGTGGCAAACATTGAAGAAGTCTTATTACGTGGAGAAGCACTCTCAGGTATGTGTATGTGAAACATTAGAAACAATGTTGGGTGGTTTTGACTTTGATATCCAAGTATAAGTACACTACATATGCCATTTCTACAGAAACACTGTGAAGTATTGTTTGTTGAGGGGAAAAAGTCAGCTGCACATGGCTAGTAACAATTTTTTCTTTGTTCTGAAAATATTATTTTGAATTTCACCATGGCCTTTTCTCAAATGTACTACTATGTGGGGAGAGTCAGTGTGAAAAACCATCAGATCAGTCTCGGTGATAAGATTGAAAATTAAGGGGTCCTTTAAAGTGCTAACACCCCAAAATGAATAGGTGTGAATAAGTTCTTGGTGCTGCAGATTGAAGTTTAACCACTTCCCTACTGCACTATAGCCGAATGTAAGGACATTATTCCACTGCACAGCTTGGTGTCATCTGCAAAGACTGAAATGGGATTTTTAATCTCAGACCCAATTTAGTTTATAAATATATTAAAATGTAAGGGTCCCAACACTGAACCTTGGGGTACACCAATGATGACCCTAGACCATTCAGAGTATGAATCATTAACCACTACTCTCTGAATATGATTTTTTAGCCAGTTCTCTACCTATTTACATACAGATTTTTCCAAGCCTGTAGACTTTACATTACACGTTAGCCATGTGTGGGGAACTTTAACAAACGCTTTTGCAAAATCCAAGTATACCACGTCCACCACCACCCCTCTGTCGAAGGTTTTGCTTACCTCCTCAAAAAGAAACCAGATTTGTTTGACAACTTGTGTCTTTCATGAATCCATGCTGTCTGTTGCTTAAAATATTTTTTTCCAGCAAGAACTCATCTATGTGGCCTTTTATTAAACTCTCCAGTATCTTCCTAACTATAGAAGATAAACTAACAGGTTTATAATTACTTGGTAAAGATTTTGACCCCTTTTTAAATATAGGCACCACATTGGCCTTATGCCAATCCAGTGGTACTATGCCAGTCATTAAAGAGTCCCTAAAAAATTAGAAACAATGGCTTTGAAATGACAGAGCTCAATTCTTTAAGGACCCGTGGGTATATGCCATCCAGTCCAGGTGCTTTATTCACCTTTATTCTGTCTAAATATTTTTTGGATCTTATCAATTGTGAGCCAATGTGGATCATCTGGAGCTGTGTCAATAACATGCCGATTATGGACAAGAGCTCCCCCATGGTCCTTTGTATACACAGAGCTGAAAAAGGTATTTAATAAATTTGCCTTCTCTTTATCCCCAGTTACCCATTCTAGATTATTTTGAAAAGGGCCTACTTGCTCGGACCGAACCTTTTTTAATATTAATATATTTGAAGAAGTTTTGGGGGTTTGCCCTGCTATATTTTGCAATCTCGTTCGTTTTCAATCTTTGCGGCCTTCATTTCCTTTTTGCATATTCTGTTATAATGTATAATGTTATAATTCTGTTTGTAATGTTTAAACGATGACACTGTTCCTTCATTTTTATATTTAAGAAAAGCTCTTTTCTTATTATCTATAGCTCTTTTAACTTTGGCCATAAGCCACATAGGTTTGATTTATTTTTTTTTAGACTTTTAAACTTGTTGCCCATGGGAATATATTTTGCAGTGTGTTCACATACAGTCTTTTTGAAGAACTCCCATTTCTGTGTGAAAATGAAATCATGTTATGGTCACTGCTACCCAGATGTTCTTTTAGACATTCCTAATAAGCTCTACATGGTTTGAGATTACCAGGTCCAGCAGAGCATCAGTCCTAGTTGGGGCCTCTATGAACTGTACCATAAAATTGTCCTGTAGTAGGTTTAACATTTTTTGCCCTTTTTAATTGTTCCTACAGTGCCATTACTCCAGTCAATTTCCAGGTAGTTAAAATCCCCCATTATTATCACTGTCCCAGCCCCTTTGATTTATGCAAGGAGCTGAGTGTCCACCTCCTCATTAACACTGGGATGCCTATAACAAACTCCAATGATTACCTTTGTAGTACACACCCCCATGTGCAGTTCCATCTATAATACTTCAGCCTTATCAATACTCGCCATCAACTAGGTCCTCTTTCACACTCGCTCTGAGATCACTTCTCACATAGAGACAGACACCACCACCTTTCCTATTTACTCTGTCTCTCCAAAAGAGAATATAGCCAGGAATATTAATGGCCCAGTCATGTGAAAAATGAAGCCAAGATTCATCTATACCAATTAAATCCTAGTTCTCTTCATGCACCAATGCTTCCAACTCACCTGTTTTGCTTGGCAGACTTCTGGCATTGGTGAACAAACACTTTAATTCATTGACATCTTAAACACACGTGTTTTGCATATTTTTTATTTTCACTCAAATGGTACCAATTCCACTGGTTACTTGTAACATGGGAACCTTCTTATCATGTGCCATAGCCCTCCCCCCATCTTTCCCCATTCCACCCACCAATAAATACTGACCCCCCCCCGATGCTATTTTAAATACTCCTCCAGCCTTCCCATAAACCTCTCCCCCAGCACAGCAGACCCCCTTCCATTTAGGTCCAAAGCATATAGGTTGCACCCCAATGAAAAGTCAGCCCAGTGCTTTAGAAACCCAAACCCTTCCCTCTTACACCCGGTCTTCAGCCATGCATTTAGTACTCTGATCTCCTCCTGTCTGTCCTGAGTTGCGCATGGAACAGGTAATATTTTGGCGAATATCACCTTGGAGGTCCTTCCCTTCAACTTGCAGCCTAGTTCTTTAAATTCTGTGTTCTGTGAATGAGAACACTACAAAATCTGACAGCCTTTGAGGCTGTCGGCTTGTAGTCAGGGAACTACCACAGTATTGTAGAGCGCTGTGGTAGTTCGAGTCTTCCTGTCAGTAAGTATCTCCTTGCACGTATGGGATGTATGAGCAAGCCGATACAATGACAGGGTCAGAGGGAGACCTGCATGGCACCAGCGATTTACTGGTGCTATGCTTTAGAAGCTCCAGAAACAAAAAATAATAAATGCACATTTTTTTTTACCTGCACCTTTTTGGTAAAAGGTGAACTCATCTTTTTAAACAAAAATTAATAAATGTACATTTTTACTTAGATTTTTTTTGTTTTTGTAGGAGTCTGGAAAGCATGCAGTACTCCTACAGACTGCCAGTGTAAGCTGTGTAAGCTATCTGCATCATACGGACAGGCAGTTTCACACTGACAGGAAGAATCTATGACTGCCAGAGCTCTCAACAGAGCCATGGTAGTTAATTGAGAGCTACAAGCCAACAGAACCTTGTGAATGAATGTTGTGGCCGGGCAGGTGGAGCCCCTCACGGCCACTTTTTTTTTCCTTTTTTTTTTTTTAATTGGAACATCACGTGGGGTATCAGTGTGTGGGGGCGGCTTCTACAGTATCCTGTTATACCCCGAATGTGGTTGTAACGTTTAACCTGTTTCAAAAGGTGAACTTATCCTTTTAATGTTTGATTTACAGTGGGGGACAAGGTACTCATTCAAATAAGGAGAAAAGGATATCTGGGGAGATAGGCCTTATTTTAAAGGGGACTTCCAAATTTCAATAGGTTCTTTCTCCTGCAGACTCTTACATCCACTGGGTTGGGGATGTGAGGATGAAGCTCATCTTAGGGACAAGTAGGGGAATTAACTAAGACTGAGGCAGCCAGCATCCGCAGTAGTTGCGAATGGCAAGCAATTGGCTTCTAGCTTTTTTTTTTTTCTTTTTTCAAAGCTGTGCATGGGTTCATGAGCACGGATAATGTCTGTTTGGGTTTTAGTGGGTAGCCCAGTAAGGTTGTGGGTTTTGTTTTGTGTTTTTTTGTTTTTTGTTTTTTTTTTTGTTTTTTTTGCCAGACCCTTATCCACTTTAAAATAAGTGGACCCCCAGATATGTCACCTCCCCCTGCATGAATTAGTGAAGGATACATAGTACCCCATTAAAAGACCTAGGCTTCCTCGCTCAACTCTGCTGTGTCCTAAACAGGAAGGAGGACTGGGGATCCCAAACTTCACAAGTACCATTATGCAGTCCAACTATCTTAACTACTTAAATACCACGCCACAAGAGACGTGCCTCTTTGGGTCAGATTGTGATCCGCTAGCATTTGACAGCTTGCTGTGGCATACCCCACAGTAATGTAAGACACTTACAAACCTGAATACTCTCCACTTCCTGACTATAAGGAACAGGTTGAAATGACCTTCTGACCTGGTTCCTCTTCACATTCCATTGCTTTTTCTTACATCAACTAGCACTTTATCCTGCATATCCCTCCCCTTCCTACTTTCAGCATTGGATTCATTTGAAGTTGATGAGATTGTATCAGATGGTCATCACATCACAATTTAATCCATTTCCAGAGTTACAGGAGTATACCAAACTACCAAACTCTGAGGTGCTCATTACCTTCAGATCAAACTTTTCTATAGTGCATTAGGCTGCCTATTCAGTGCTCTTGATCAGATGACCATGTTCAAGCACCTATGCTTTTCCGATCTCCATGTGATGGGAGTAATGCCTAAGTTGTATCTCCACCTGCTCTCCAAACTGTCAGTCTCTCTCCACTTACATATTTAGGACACTGGACCACTGGTCTAGATTTGACACTGGAGGCAGATGATTGGACAGAGATTTGGCAAGCTACGCATACAGCCTCTCAGAATATCATGGCTCTTGAGACTACCAGTATGATGCTCTCATTTGTTGCTGGCAAATACAGCCAAGTATGTCCCCAAGTATCCTCCAACCTGTTTCTGGGGATGCAGGGGGCTCAGGAACATACCTTCAAATTTGGTGGACTTACCCTATAGTTAAATCACTTGGGTCTGATATTTTCCACCTTCTCTCATAGTTCGATATTGAGATTCATCTGGACCCCAAGGTAGTTTTGCTCAATATGTGCCTACCAGAGCTAAGCAAGATGCAATTCCCTCTATTGTTTCAAATCACCACATCCTCTAAGCAAACAGCCAGAAGACACACTTGCTCTGCCTCCTTGATACAGAGAGGTCTCTCCTCTGCTTCCAAGAACCCATGGACCATGTCAAAATACAGACAACCCTATAAGATATAGTACGCAAATACCTGAAAATCTAGCAACTTTGGTTGGGCCATTGTCTCCCCCTGATTTTTGGCACCTCATTGCTTGAGACTTGACATTTTTAGTCAGATATTAGTAATTCCAAATAGGTCAAGAACCGTGGCTTACACGACCCTGGGTAGCCAATCAGCTTTTAAGTTCATCTTGTTCAATTAAGCCTCGACATTAAAACCTGGAGGCTGATTGTTTTCTGTTTAGAGCTGCACCAGATTTTGCACTCTCCAGTTTTAGTAACTCTCCCCCACAGTGTAATCCACCACTTTGCATTTATATTTTCTATATCATTCTTTGTTGAACATTTCAGCCTCCTTTATGTTAACTCTTCGGTTTCAGGTTTACACGTATTACGTTTTTTTTTTTTTTCAATTTCAAATTCTAATAGATATAAATGTATTTTGTTTGTTTTTTTTTGTTTTTTGTTTTTTTTTGTTCTGGTCTGTCTGTATATTTCCTCACTATAGTCGATGTCTGTTTATCTATTGTCTCTTCTATTTTGCAGCACTGGATTCAAAGGCCAGCAACTTGTCAAGTTTGTCCAAAAAATACCGCCAAGATGCAAAATACCTGAACATGCGATCCACCTATGCCAAGTTGGCAGCTGTTGTAGTGTTTGCCGTAATGCTTATTCTGTATGTCCGGTTTTGGTGGCTTTGAAATATAATACAGATCAAAGAAGGCTGTAGAGGTTAAACGCTGGAATATTGGCTGAGGTCTTGGACAGTTAATTGTTGCCATCATCTTTGTCTTTTAACTGATAAAGCAGAATAATAGTAGTGTGGAGTCTTCAGGATCATCCGGTTTTGGATTGTAACATCTGAAAGGACTGGCTCAGAGATGGAATTATTATTTTCTGAATTAGAAGACCAGAAACATCTGGAATTTAAAACGTTAGCAGTTCTTGTTTTTGAAATGTCAAATCTACTCACATTTGAGAATTCTTTCTATTACAGTTCACTTTAAAATACTTGATCGTTTATTTAACAGCACAATCCTTTGCATGCTTAACAGTTATCTGTTTCCTGCTAGAAAGCAATATGGTAATACTTGCCAGGAATAGTGTACTAGGTTGTCAAGAAGGAAAATAAATCCTGGCTTCTCAGAACAAGCCTAAAGCTGATAGATACATTTCATATAGCATGGCTTTTTCATGAGGAAGATGGTAGGTTGTGTTTATAACAGTCTGTCTGCCTTATTTATTATAGTGTCCTTAAAGTATATGTGAACTCTTACCTTGGAAAAAAAACCCATTCAGTTTAAAATAGAGGCAAAACGTGTGTGTGTGTGTGTGTGTGTGTGTGTGTGTGTGTGTGTGTGTGTGTGTGTGTGTGTGTGTGTGTGTGTGTGTGTGTGTGTGTGTGTGTGTGTGTGTGTGTGTGTACAGTATCTCATTATAGATACATTTTGCACTGGAGAATTGCACGTAAGCTGGCCATACAACTAGGTAGATTTACAGTTGAACATCTGTGAGAATTCTCCTCAGTACATTCAATGACTTGATGAATGATGTTTGAAAGTATTTCAGAATTTGAGGTTGTGGTTTTTTATATTCAATTTTGAAATGAATGTAATTTCCTGAATGAAAACTACATTCACTGTTGAAATTTGTTCAAGCAAAACTTTTTGTCCTGCACCTTTGAATTTTCTCATCACTGTGGTTGAAAACAAACAATTTGACCCCACTAACAGTTTGAAAATTGACTGAACTTTCCTGAAGATGTGTTTCTTTTGCATTATTATTATTTAACAAAATTCTTCTAGTACATGTCCAGCTTTAGAAAATGCTTGCTTTGGGGGGGGGGGCAATTGTATTAGGTGAAGAGTTGACCATGGCTGTTTTTGTTCAGTGTGTAATCTAGCCTCCCTATTGGTGCTGTCACACTTTGTAGCCATTAAGAAGGCAAGGAAAGACCTAGTTGATTGTTCTCCAAATAAAGCATGCATTTTATTAAGAGAAGTATGGGTTAACAAAAAATACCTAGGTATATGCCGCATAGATCTCAGCTGCATCTGTCCTCTGCCACATCTAAGACTGAGAACTGAGCGATCAAAGACTGCTGATCACTGAGTTCTCACTGAGCCTGCAGAGAGCTAGTGACTGTCAGTAATTGGCTCTTTGCTCTGCCCCTACAGTACTCATACTTCTACTTTAAGTAGGCCAGGTATTTCACAGCACAACTAAATGTGTGTAGACACCATTCTACAAGTAAGTGGTTTCTTTCTCTGATTGCAATCAAAGGTTTGCTTTACAGATGCTTGGATAAATAAGGCTGACTAGTGTGTATATTGTATATTTATCACTTCTTACTGTAATTTTTAAGACCAACCAAAAAAGTAAATCTGTTTAAAATAAATGTACACAGGCATAATCAAACCTTTCATTTCTCAGCGACTGTTTGGATCTTTACTAAAAAGTTTAATTGGGAGAAAAATACTGGAGGATATGTTTGGAAGATATAAGTTGTTTTTAATGTAATTTAATAAATAAAGTTTAATTAATTTTAGTCCTAGTATTCCAAATTGTAGGGAGCTTCTATGTACATGTATGCATATATTTTTCCTGGGTCCTCCCAAGGCGACCATAATTAAAAGATGACCCCCACCATCTGCTTGTGCAGGAGTGAAACAAAACTAATATATCAAGACTAAAACAATACCTTTTCCCATCATGGGGCTCTATTTAAATTCTCTATCAGGTACAAAGGAGGCTCCTAGTGCAGACCTCAAGGGTCTAGCTGGTGGATAGGGATTCAAGGTTGCTTTGTTGCCCTGCAAGGGGCAATTATGGTTTCCTCATTAGAGAAAAACAAGGAGATATGTGCGTGTGTTCCTTGCTTCCTCCACTGCTTAAATTTTGAAGCTCAAACATACCCAGTAAGTGATTGTAGAGTTAGGCTGTGCTGGTTTGCATCTGCCTTGGGCTATGATTACTATTCAGATATTCAGCATCTGATTTTGGAGACTTGGATGCAATATTTATTTTAAAGAGACTCATAATTTGGAAATGTGTACATCTAAATGTATAATATATTGCAGCTTACCAGATGTGGTGGCTGCATCAGTTTTCTGCTTTTTTTCCTTTCTCCGTCTTTCAGGACAGCACCTCGAGAGACCTCGGCTCCTCCCCACCTAAGGAAACACCTCCACCCATCACAAAATGCCTGCCTCTCCCCTCACGACCTCAGTTTCGGTGTTTCCTCTGGTGGGGAGACACGCTATGGAGGCCAGTCCAGATGCGGTCAGATGACCGGTAGGGCCTGGTAGGAGAGAGAGAGTTTAGCTATGGAGGTGTGTGGGCCAGAGAGACTGGTGGCTACCCTCCATGGTTTTCAGTGACAGGCGGGCCCCCTCCGTAGAAGATGGGGGGGGTCTTCGCTTACCTTTCAGGCTTCGTCCCAGCCCCCACCGAGGGAGGGCTGGGGAGCCGGGCGCCCTCGTGTCCTGTGTCCAGAGGGACTAGGGGAGGAGTCATGCTGTGCCGGCATTGGGGCCGGGCCGGATGAAGGGCAACGTCACTTCCGGCAGAAGCGGCGGGACGCGGCTTCCGGACGCGGCCTAGGAAACGAGGGGGAGCACCTACGGCGGTGTGAGTGCTGCATCTTGCAGAGGCAGGCGACAGAGCACTCGGGCGACCATCTTCCTGAGGATGTCCGGAGCAGAGGCATCGGGACCAGGCGAGGCCAGCACCAGCCAGCTACAGGTAGGGTGGCTCAGAGGAGCCCTTTACCTAGCTCCAAGGGGCGTTCCCAGCCCTCTGGTGGTCGGAGGTGCCAGGACAGGAGGGGGGGGGGAGGGAGAGCCCAGGTTTGTAATCTCCCACTCCCTGCCAGGGAAAGAAAGGGGGGGGGGGGGTCAGAGAGGGGGCGGTCAAGGCATTCCTTAAGATAATGGGTCTCCTCTTCTCTTTACGCTACAGGTAAAAGCCTGTGAGAAGCCCAAGACACACCAGGAGTCTAGGAGGAAGTGCCCTTCATGCAAAGTGACCCTCAAAGACTCTTCGAAAAAGGTGCTATGTGGGTCCTGTATCGAAGGGCTGGTTAGGGAGGAGATTCCTTCGCAGGGGGACCTGGTTAAGTGGTTAGAGAGCTGACGAGTACCTTCGATTCCTTCAAGTCTCTGGTTGAGAACCTAGTCTTGCCTCAGACGCGTACCGCACCCCCCCCCAACAGACTGAGGTGGTCCCTTCTACTAGTAGAGGGATGGGAGGCCAGGGGTTTGAGGCAACGGAGGGCGACCCATCCCTGGGCTCGAATTCAAAGGAGGATTCAGATGGGGAGGGCCCCTCAGACGAACCTAGAGGCCCCTGTAGTTACAAATTGTCCGTGGAGGAGGTTAATGACTTGCTAGGAGCAATTTACGCCACCTTGGACATTAGGGATAAGAAGCCCCTGACGTTACATGACCAAATGTATGAGGGCATGGAGGAGCAAAAACATAGGGTTTTTCCCGTCCATGAGGTGTTTGTGGACACTATTAAAAGGGAATGGCAGGACCCTTTCTTTGCCAAAACACTCAGACGCAGGTTCCCATTTGATGAGGACCCTTCTTCGTTATGGAATAAGAGCCCCAAGTTGGATGCTGCTTTTTCTCAAGTAGCCAGGAGGATGGACTTGGCCTTTGAGGATATGGGGGTTCTGTCAGACACTATGGACAGGAGGGCGGATTCCCTCCTTAAGAAGTCCTGGGACTCCACACTGTCCAACTTTAAACCTGCCATGGTCACTATGGTAGTGGCCAAGAACATGGAGTATTGGCTTATGCAACTGCAGGCACATATCATGGCTGAATCCCCAAAAGAGAAGATTCTAGTCTCCTTTCAGACTTTACTGCAGGGAGTGAGCTACATAGCGGATGCTTCTGCAGAGTCGGTTAGAATGACGGCTAATTCGGCCCATAGAGCCCTCTGGCTCAAAACGTGGCAAAGAGACATTGCCTCCAAGGTCAAACTTTGCGGCATCCCATTCACAGGGGATTTCCTTTTTGGCCTAGGTCTAGAGATGGTACTTGATCGCACAGCAGACAGGAAAAAAGCATTTCCTCTTAAAAGGAATCTGCAGGGGCAGGGGGCGAAAAAGTTTCATCCCCAAAAGAAAATTCAGGCCCTTAGGCCAGAAACACAGAAAAAGCCCTGGTGGCAGAGAGGAAGGGGCAAAGGAGGAGCAATTTTCTGTCGTCCTGAGCAGCCCCAGAAGTTGCAATGACTTTGTTCCCCCAGTGGGAGGAAGGTTGGGGGTCTTCCTCCCACAATGGAAAGCAGAGATCTCCAGCCACTTCGTCCTGGATATAGTGAGTAGGGAGTACCGCCTGGAGTTTTCAAGGCCACCGCCACAGAGGTTGTTGGTGACGAACCTGCCAAGGTGCGCACAAAAAGCGGTGGCCTTACTCGCTTCTCTACAGGAGTTAGAGGAGCAGAACGTGGTCAGAGCCCCTGCTGCGGAGGTTGGCAAGGGTTTTTACTTGCACGTATTCGTCATCCGAAAGTCCTTGGGATCTTACAGGCTGATTCTAAACCTGAAGCCTTTGAACGAGGCCATCAGGTTCAAGAGCTTCCGGATGGACTCTATCTTTACAGTCAGATCTCTTCTCCCCCCCCCCCCTACTCTTTTTTTTAGCCTCGATAGACCTAAGGGACGCCTATTTGCACGTTCCCACTGCGGAGACCTGTCAAAAATTTCTTAGATTAGCAGTTCAGGGTCTGGGGCGGACACATCACCTGCAATTCCTGCCCTTTGGACTTTCCTCCTCTCCCAGAATCTTCAGGAAGATCATGTCCGAGGCCCTAGTGCCACTTCGGCTGAAGGGGGTCTCCCTAGTGGCCGACCTGGACGACCGCCTGTTGTTCGCAAGTTTGGAAGAACAGTTGTTGCAAGACATTGCCATGGTGAGGAGGCATTTGGAGGATCTGGGCTGGCTGATAAACCTGGCCAAGTCCAGTTTGGTCCCGGTCCAGAAGATGGTATACCTGGGCTACGAACTAGATTCCACCCATCAAAGTACCTTTCTGACTCCGGAGAAGACCCTGAAGTTAGACGGGGAATCAGACAGTTGCTAGGAAGCCAGGCTGTATCTTTAAAGGAATCCATGTCAATTCTGGGCCTTCTAGCCTTGTCCATTCCGGTGGTACAATGGGCAGGGTTACACCTACAGTTGTTCATTTTGAGCATCTGGGATTGTCGACAGGCATCCTTTAGACCCCTTAGTACGGATACCCCCCAAGGATGAAGAGGACCCTCTGGTGATGGAGGAAATCAGCCAATTTTACCCAGGGGTTGCTTTGGGTCTTCCCCATTGTCAGGGAAATTACAACAGATGCGAGTGCCCAAGGGTAGGGAGCACACCTGGGGGAGTTCATGGCTCAGGGCTCTTGGTCACCGGAGGAAAGGAAGGGGTCCTCAAACTGGAAGGAATTCAGAGCAGTTTTGCAGGCCCTTTTTTCCTTCCAGGAATTGATACAGGGCCAACATGTACGTATCCTCTCGGATAATTCATCCGTGGTGGCATACGTGAACAGGCAGGGAGGGACTCAAAGCAGGACCTTATGGGTCCTGACCGCAAGGTTGCTCTCCTGGGCTGAGACAAATCTAGCCTCCTTATCCGCCGTCCACCTGAAGGGAGATTTAAACCGGCTAGCAGATTTTCTCAACAGGAGGCAGCTGTGGGAATTGGAATGGGTACTCAATGGGGAGGTCTACCAAGCCATCTTAAGGGAGCGGTGGTCTCAATCCATAGACCGGTTTGCATCAAGCCAAAACACCAAGGTTCCGGCTTTTTTCTTGCTAAAACGGTTGGACGGGGTTGGCAGTGGATGCTCTAGCACAGCAGTGGGATTTTCCCTTGTGTTATGCTTTTCCCCCAGTCCTTTTTCTGTCGGCAGTACTAAGGAAGTTCAGATCCAAGCAGACCTCCCTGAACCTAATACCTCCATATTGGCCCCGACGAGCGTGGTTTTCGATGCTGGCGGCACTAGCGACACTCCCGCCTTGGATATTGCCATTATGGAAGGACCTGCTATCTCAGGGCCCGGTCCTGTGTCCCAGGGTAGACAGATGGAACCTGTCGGCTTGGTTTCTGAGGAACAGCTCTTATTAAGCAAAGGGTTCCCAGGTTAGTTTCCACTCTCCTGAATAGTAGAATAAAAGAGACCTGGGCGATCTATCTGAAGGTCTGGAAATGCTTCAATAGATGGTGTACCCAGGCCTCAATGGAGATTTATAGCTTTGTTTCGGTCCTGGAATTTTTACAGGCAGGGGCCGACAAGGGTTTAGCTGTTAGTACACTAAAGAGCTCTGAGTGTTTTTATGGAGTCCCCGTTAGCCAAGTAGGTACTCGTAGCAAGATTTTTTTAGGTCCTTGACCAGACAAAGACTGGCAGGGGGTAGACTGTTTTCCAAATGGGATCTGAAGACAGTTCTTAATGTGCTGACGGAACCTCTGGATTTGAGCTCCCTAAGGTTCCTAACTCTCAGGATGGCCTTCCTTGTAGCAATTACAAGTGCAAGAACAGTGAGTGAATTAGAAGCTCTGTCAATTAGAGCCCTTTTTTTAAGGTATTTACAGATAGGGTTACATTAAGGACGGACCCGACCTTTGTACCCAAGGTGGCCTCGAGT
The DNA here is from genome assembly GCF_062004578.1 of Staurois parvus. NCBI lineage: Eukaryota > Metazoa > Chordata > Amphibia > Anura > Ranidae > Staurois > Staurois parvus. The sequence continues at coordinate 1,295,503 of NW_028318393.1, forward strand.
TTTCATAGAGGTTCAGGATATTATTTTGCCTTTTTGTTCTAACCCCTCGTGTGACCTGGAAGAGAGGTTTCACACGCTTTACGTGAGAACGTGTTCTCCTTTATTTAGAGAAAACTAAAGAGTTCCGGAAGTGGGATTCGTTTTTTGTTTCTTTTTCAGGCGTAAGGAAGGCCCAGAAGGCCTCCAGTTTAGCTAGGTGGCTAAGACTAGCAGGCGTATCTGTCCGAGGGCCTGGAGGTCCCGGAGGGCATCATGGCACATTCTACCCATGCCATGGCGGCCACACATGCTGAGCGGGATGGTGCTTCCCCAGGGCAGATCTGTAGAGCTGTGACTTGGTCCAGTTACGGCACCTTTACAAACATTACAGACTCAACCTGGTTTTGGTGCAGGAGCAGGCCTTCTGATGTAGGGTTCTGCAAGCAGTGGTCCTTCCCTAGAGGTGAGTGCTCGCTTATCCTCTTGGGGTGCTGTCCTGAAAGACGGAGAAAAGAAAAAGCAAAGTTACACTTATGGTAACGCCTCTTCCAGGAGTCTTTCAGGACAGCACTGGTTACCCACCCTCTGTTGCATGGTTTCATGAGATACCTTTTATTGTGCTTTTTGTGTCGTATGTTGTGTCTCCCCAGGCGACCAGAGGTGCTTGATTGTGAACTGAGGTCGTGAGGGGAGAGGCAGGCCTTTTGTTTTGGGTTTCCTAAGGTGGGGAGGAGCCATGGTCTCGAGGTGGTGTCTGAAGGACTCCTGGAAAAGGCGTTAACGTAAGTGTAACTTTGCTTTTTTTTTTTTTATTTTTTAAAGAACTTTTCCCCTCTCTGTTTTTACCTGTTGATCTTGCAACACACCTCCTGTTTTAGTGTGCCCCCACTCTGGGTGAAGGAGCACAGGGGCACGTTTGGTCAGCAGCATTGTCAATGTGGGGGAGAGGGGAGTGTTGGATGCACTAGCAGATTTAAACACACTGACAAACTGAAGCCAAACTCTAGCTAATACTTTAGAAGCTGTTATCGAAAAGAGTCTTTTTTTTTTTCCTTTTGGGATAAAGGTTTTAATTAAAGCTGATCATAGTTAGCACTTCTGCTAGTGTTAAATAGTTAGTTTGATTCATCTCTGTTACTGATGCATTCTTTTGGAGATCTTCTGCTTTTGAGAAACATCAGGCTTACTGGCTGGCTCACCAGATGAAAATAGAAGAAAGAGCCTAAAAACGAAAATGAATGCAGCCATCACATCTAAGAAAGAAGCTACTATATAATAAATATTTGTTCTTCGGTTTGATACCACTTTAACTTTTGTAGAGTTACAACCTAGAATAAGTTTTATAATCTATACAAACAGTTAATGGTGTCAAAGTGGAAAGTGTACAAATAAGAGTTGCTGTGTCACCACGATACAATAGTTTAACCTCCCTGACGGTATTCCCGAGTGTAGCTCGGGGTAACATTTCAGTACCAAAAGCGGTAACCCCGAGCTACACTCGGGCTTACCCTGAGGCACTGCTCCGGCAAGTGTTCTTCACTTAGCTTACCCTGCGCTCCCACGATGTGTCCCCTGCAGCGTCCCCTGCAGCGTCCCCGGCCATCTCCTCCGACCGATGCCGGCATCCGGCTTCTGTGTCCTGTCCCTGTGACGTCGGGACGTACGGGCGCCGCCGCCGGCGGGAAATTTCAAAATTTTAAAAAATGTCATTTTTTTTTTTTTACATTTTACACAGTAAAACATTGCTGTTTCAACCTATTTCACATACATATTGTCCCTAGTGCTTTGTCCTGCGCCCTGCCTGCATTTTGTCTGTTCTTTCTGTCTGGAAACTGAGAAATGTCCATGGCGTCCAAAAAGTGTCCCTTTAGGTCAAAAGCGGTTTAGATCAGCTAGAGAACAGCGATAGTAAATCAGAACCACTTGCAGAATTGAGTGATAATGATTCGTGGGGGAAATTCGTCATCAGAAACTGAAAACGATTTTGTGACTGAGCTCAGCAATGTGCGAACTTGGCGCTCTATTTCACATTTCAGTGTTTTTGGTTTGATTACATTATTGAATTAAATTTTTTATTATTTTTATATTATTTTTATGATTATTTATTAAATTATAATTTATGATTTTGTGTTTCAAATTTTATCATACCCGGGATGTTTACTAGACTCTTGTTCGGACAGATTTCAGTGTGTTTTTCCTAAAAATTACAGCCTACAATAAAAAAAATACATATTTCCATGCAAAAAAATGGTACCGCTTTCAGCACCAAAAATCTGAAATAATCATACCGCCAGGGAGGTTAATATGCCATTTTTATTTTACTGTAAATTACTCAAAATTGCATGGGGCCCCATGTGATATGTGTGTATTTTGTATCAGTTCTTTCCAGTTATTCCATATAATGGTTATTCCATTTGGGTTGGTTATGTCCTCTATTCCCATATCCATTTGACAAAAGAATTCTTGGCAGATACACTTTATTTTTAGGTGTGTGTTAAAAGCAAATGCAGTTCTAGGATGCATCATTAAAGGAGTCACCAGCAGGAGGAAGGAGGTCCTGATTCCCCGAATATGAAGTAGATCTTTAGTTTGACTACACTTAGAATACTCTGTCCAGTTCTGGAAACTTCACTTACAAAAATATATTAAGATAGAACAAGTGTAGAGACAGGCAGCAAAAATAGTGAAAGGTCTGAGAGATAAAGCCTATCAAGAGAGACTTCAGGAACTTAATAGGTACAATCTAGAAGGGAAAGGGCAGACATAAATTTAACGCCGCTTTCCAAAAAATGTTGGTAATCACAGTGCATTTGTTATTTATCAAGGGGCAGGGTTTGGGCAATTACTTTTTCACACAGGGCTGGGCAGGTTTGGACAGCTTTTTTCTCTTGATAAAAGAAATCAGCATTTTAAAAACTGCATTTTATATTTCTCGTTATCTTTATGTAATAATTTTTTTGATGGTTTGAATTATTTAAGTGTGACAAATATATAATATATCAGGAAGGAGGCAAATACTCAGCACTGTACATAAGGCACTGTGTACCTACCATGAACACTGTAGACTATTTTATGGCTAAAGCAGTACTACAGTGCCTTTAAAAAGTATTTTTACCCCTTGAAATTTTCCAAATTTTGTCATGTTAGAACCAAAAACATAAATGTATTTTATGTGATAGACCAACACAAAGTGGCACATGATGGTGAAGTGGAAGGAAAATGATTTTCAAAATGTTTTACAAATATATATCTGAAAAGTGTGGCGTGCATTTGTATTAAGCTCCCTCCTAAGTCAATACTTTGTAGAACCACCTTTTGCTGTAATTACAGCTGCAAGTATTTGGGGATGTCTCTACTAGCTTTGCACATCTAGAGAGTGAAATTTTTGCCCATTCTTCTTTGCAAAATAGCTCAAGCTCTGTCAGATTGGATGGAGAGTGTCTGTGAACAGTAATTTTAAAGTCTTGCCACAGATTCTCAGTTAGATTTAGGTCTGGACTTTGACTGGGCCATTCTAACACATGAATATGCTTTGATCTAAACCATTCCATTGTAGCTCTGGTTGTATGTTTAGGGTTGTTGTCCTGCTAGAAGGCGAACTTCCGTCCCAGTCTCAAGTCTTTTGCAGGCTCTAACAGGTTTTCTTCTATGATTGCCCTGTATTTGGCTCCATCCATCTTCCTATCAACTCTGACCAGCTTCCCTGTCCCTGCTGAAGAAAAGTATCCCCACAACATGATGCCACCACCACCATGGTTCACGGTGGGGATGGTGTGTTCAGGGTGATGTGCAGTGTTAGTTTTCTGCCACACATAGCGTTTTGCTTTTAGGCCAACAAGATAAATTTTGGTCTCATCTGACCAGAGCACCTTTTTCCACATGTTTGTTTTGTCCCCCACATGGCTTCTCGCAAACTGCGAACAGAACTCCTTATGGCTTTATTTCAACAATGGCTTTCTTCTTGCCACTCTACCATAAAAGCCAGAGTTGTGGAGTCCACAACTAAGAGTTGTCCTGTGGACAGATTCTCCCACCTGAGCTGTGGATCTCTGCAGCTCCTCCAGAGTTGCCATTGGCCTCTTGGCTGATTAATTCCATCCTTGCCCAGCCTGTCAGTTTATGTGGATGGCCATAGTGAAAATTATGCATTATTGTACTGCTCCAAGCTATGGATGGAGGAAAAAGGATCACCCCAGCGGCAAGTGCGAAAAGGGGATCATGAGTCCAAGCAATTCCAGTTTCAGCCAATACAAATGAAGGGATGGACGCTGCTCAACCGATCCCCATAAGTCCAATTTTAAGGAATTGCCTCAACTGCTGTACTGGCCATGCCCCCTGAAACATGTTTCACCCCACCCACTGGGGCTTGGTCAGAGAGGTGGACGGCCATGTTTTGGTAGGTTTGCAGTTGTGCCATACTGTTTCCATTTTTCAGATGCTGGATTTAACAGTGCCCCGTGCGATGTTCAAAGTTTGAGAATTTTTTTTTGTTATAACCTAAACCTGCTTTAAACTTCACAATTTTATTCCTGATCTGTCTGGTGTGTTCCTTGGTCTTCATGAAGCTGTTTGTTCACTGTTTAGTAAAAAACTTCTGAGGGGTACACAGAACAGCTGTATTTATAATGAGATTAAATTAGACAAAGGTGGACTCTATTTAATTATTAGGTAACTTCTGAAGGCAATTGGTTCCACTAGATTTTAGTTAAGGGTGTCAGAATAAAGGCTGAATGCACCCCACACTTTTCAGATATTTATTTGTAAAAACATTTTGAAAACCATTTATCATTTTCCTTCCACTTTACAATTATGTGCCATTTTGTGTTAGTCTATCACACAAAATCCCAATAAAATATATTCACGTTTTTGTTTGTAACATGACAAAATGTGGAAAATTTCAAGGGGTATGAATATTTTTTTCAAGGCACTGTATATATGATAATAGCAGGGTTCTAAATTTCAAGTCCTGCGCTACAAGTCAGGTTTGCTTATCACCAGTTCCCCTACCCTGCCCCGCCCCTAAATACGCCCTCTTAAATTATCTCATGACATGGCACTTTTAAATGTTTTGTGCTGAATGAAGGAAGGAAGAACATATCTCTACTCCCAGTGTTGCTTGCCCCCACCTTATTTCCACTTGCCCAATGTGAGCGGGTGAGTGGAAATTTTGAGGGCTGATAACAGGACTGATACAATTTGCATATACACTATATTGTCAAAAGTATTGGGACACCCATCCAAATCATTAGATTCGGATGTTCAAATCACCTCCATAGCCATAGGTGTATAAAATCAAGCACCTAGGCATGCATACTGCATCTACAAACATTTGTGAAAGAACTGGTCACTCTCAGGAGCTTAGTGAATTCAAGCATGGAACCCTGATAGGTTGCCACCTGTGCAATAAGTCCATCTGTGAAATGTCCTTGCTACTAAATATTCCACAGTCAACTGTTTGTGGTATTATAACAAAGTGAAAGCAACT